>NC_086061.1:684974-1299948 GCF_947568885.1 Cydia strobilella | reverse complement strand
CAGACATCCGTAAATAGAACATTATCTTACAGATTAGATCGCGATTTAGGTTTCAAAGCCATTGCGTATTTTCAATTTTGCGCGAGCGCCACGTGACACGACTATTGTGCGAGCCGAGCGGCAGCCCACTGCCATACACCTCACCGGGCGGTGCGCCGGCCAAATATACCTAAACTGCGCAGTGACACCCCCCTGACAAAATCAAGAAAAAAATTAATACTCCAATAGAAAATGGACCAGCCAAAATGTATGAAACAGCCAAATTTTTTATCGCGATTTTGGGGCTGGTCCTATAGAAAAAATTTGCTCAGTATAATCCCAAAACCTCCCTTGGCAACGGAAATGCACTTATTTTGTTGCCTCCGTGTATATTTAACATATTTTTTTTACTTGATACTTCAGTGTAAAAAAACAACAATGCAAAATGAACATTTTAAAGTGGGATAATTCATACAGATATTGACATAAACTCATGTATATACGTACATACAATTAGGGGTTAATGCTTATGATATAGAAAACACAAAAAATATACCTCTTTCTAACTTATTCCATAAGCTTCAACACAGTCTAACATATGGTTTAACCAAACAAAATTAAGAGTCTGCAGCAAGCTCAGCCGATATTTCACCTTCCCATACTAACGGAGTTTCATTATCATAAAACGATGTGTTGGATTATAATGAAACTATGCACATACAATAATATGAGTAGTTGTGCTGTTCCCCGTAACATTTCCCATTTTAAAATATTTAGATAAGTACGGTTTTTACTCACTATTATTTTTAGTCGCTTTTGGCGACATTTTTCAGATTCTTAGGGAATCCTTCCTCAGGCACGATTGTCCGCGGCGGTTGTACGTCGTGCACAAAACCGTACGTATCTAAATATTTTAAATATGTCTTTGTTAGTTTAAGTTCGATTATTCCCCATTTGTATGGGGAAATTTCTCGCTCGGTGACATTCCCCATATAAAATGGGGAATGTTACCGGGAACGACACAACTCTAGACATGAGGTATATCTATAAAACAAACAAAATAAAGCAAAAACAATTATTGTATGAAAAACTTCAATTCACTGTATTTTTTTAAAACTATGGTATGTGAAGCTACATAAACTAATTACAGGCATAGATATACCTTACCCTATTGTAAGTACAAAGTTTCAGAGCAATCTAGATAGTCATTTTAAAATGAGTGTAACTAAGTTTGCATGGAGAACCGAGCTTGCTGCTGACTTAACACCTTGATATAAATTTTAACAAAATAAAAGAATAATCTTGTAAGAAAGCATCAATCAAAAATAGTGTTGAATCTGATAGAAACTTAAAAACCAATTTATCGATCAACTCGAAATAAACATAAGATGAGCCCTCACTACCTGCCCTAAACACCTTCTACCAACATCAAATGAATATCAATGGTGATTCTTCAATGGCATGACTAAAAACAAAATGGTTGCTACCTTTTGGAGTACTATCTTTAGAGGCAGTGCCCCGCGAACTGCTTCTAGGGGTCGAGACCTTTGGAGAGGGGCTTCGGGCTTCTAGGCGTGTTGCTAAATCAATTTAAATTAAAGGGTAAGTTCATAATAAATTACTGAAGCTTTGCAGGTTAAATGTAAGCTTTAAAATGTAGATTATTACCTTCCGCGTCGTCAGATAACGGACCATCCTTAAATTTTTGCTTCATAAGCGTGCCAAACTCGCTTTCGGGCAAACTAAATGGAACCTCGTGATTTGGAAAAGGAATCGGTTCCGTGTCGTCTAGCATAGATATATCGTAAAGAGACTCTAAGTGCTTCCAAATATCTTGCGTGGAGATCTCTTTAGTTATTGAATTTGAGAGTTTTTCCCAAATACAAGCCATCTGAAAATGTTTGTTAATGCCGACCGGTTTGTGGTTGGCCATGGCGTAAAATAACTGATTTTCCATGTCTACGTCCCATTCTACTGTATCGGCTGGTTTTGTTTCTACTTCTTCTTCACTGGAAACCATGATTAATTATTCAATTTAGATCGTGTTTTCGTAAGGCGAAAAACAAAACAAAACAGTAGCACGGTGCTCACGGCGGGCATAAGCGGGCATGAGGCATGTGTCGCGGAGATCGCGAAGTTTGTTATTGTGGTATGTATCCTATCTGTCACTCTTAGCGTACTTTTCACTGGTAACACTGGCGATCGAGGTCGGCCAGTGTTATAGGTGACGGTGAGAGCAAGATGGCGGGAACGAGTGGAGACAAGTTGAGAAAGGTCGTCTGAATGCTGGTACGTAACACGTGGTGTCGTGAGTGCATTCAGGTACAGGAGACTCTTGGTAAGCGAAACATATCTATATTTTGTGATATATAGATATTGCAGTGACCTTGAATTAACGAGAGAGACTTGAGATAGAGCTGAGTTAAAGAATTGTTATTCTTTGTGTGTCGCTCGAGTTTGAATGTAACAAGTGAGGTGGCTGGAGGTTATCGGTTTGAGTTACTGGAGGTTTCATATGGAGGCTGATGGATGAGCTGTAGGGGTTGTTGTGGAGGCTCGTCGGGGACCACATGGTTCCCACCTCAGTACTCATCGCATGAGGTTGAGAAGAGTAATACCTATGAGATGCGGGATGCACGATGAGTTCTCTTGTCGAGATTCAGTTGTGCCGTGCATCCACTGATACAAGCCACGGGACTTGGGGCCCTTCTAATCTCCCTGAGAGTGTTGAGGTTACATTCATAACAAGAGAATAAGAGATATGAGATTGAGAGTAGATGGAATTGTGCGCCCATCGAGTGTTGATTCCTGGTCAGTGCAATAGCTATTTTATACTGTGCTTTGTATTCGTAGAGATCCATGTAGCGAGGTTATCATTACATCCCCCTTGGAGTAAAACTCCGCTACATGTTTTGGTGGAGATGCTTAAAAAAATCTATCGGCTACGGTTCACGTGTTTGGACTTTAGAATGAGAATAAGAGTTGTCGTACTTAATGTTGAATTATTTATTTATTCAACTCGACTTTTTTTTCGGTTTGGGTATGCCCATGGTGGTGCGTACACATGGGATAGTTTTGACCCATTGTGGTGCGTACACATGGACAGTAATATTTCCCAGCCGCGAAGAGAATATGTATGTCTCGAGCTCAGTGCGGACTGATTGTAGAATTTTATTACACGGTGGACCGGCCGACAGACGATTCCTTGTTTTTTTCTCTTCTCGATAGATCAGCATTTTTTGCGTTGATTTTGTTATTTGTTGTAATACCGTGTTTAATTATAGTTGGTCAAACCAAATTGGCAGTAAATAAGAGCAGGACGCTGTACTCATCCTTTTCTTTTGGATGCTAGTACTGGTGTGGGACGGGGATGGTATGGTTCTCTCTGTCTATGATTGAGGTGAGACAGTCCCTTTGACAAACTATAATTACGCTTTTTACTCTGGCAACACTGAACTTAGTCTCTGATCACGTTCAGAAACACGCCACTGTTTACGTTCGATCAAAATTATTTGCAAATTTATTTATTAAATATGTACTTGCGCACGTTTCCTCGTTAGCTTTATTACACCAACTTTATTTTTATTGTGTAAAAGACAAAAAGAAGTATTGAAACATTTACTTGTTGTATTATTTTCCCTACGGTCATTATTTACGTTACGGAATATTTATTGTGTTTGGTATGACAGATCGATCGGTCGCGTCGTATAGAGGCGATTTAAGTGAAGTCTAGAAACTCTAGAAGTTTCAAGTTAGTCTATGGTTTTACTTTTGCAAACTTACCCGTTTTTTCTTTCGCCGGTTGTGAGAAAACTTTTGTGTTAGAAATATACAATCGAATAGAAGTGCAATTACTTAATTAAAAAGTGCAAAAGTGTTGAAGTGGACTGCTAAATAAGCCGTTGTAAGTAATAGTTTTAAGGCGACTCCATTATGAAGTAATTTGGTAGTTACAATTTCATGTAAAACTGACAAACTTTTATGGTACTTAAACTCTACTTCAAGTGAACGCATTTCATTGCAGATTAGCATCAAGCAAAATGCAAGATTCACATAAGATTTAGAAGCATATGAAGTATATCGGTAGCTTGCATTGCGTACAAAATGGACTTTCTGCTTTCCACGTTACAATTGCGCCTAGAAAGGCTAACAGAAGCATTAAAGGGAGCCACAGAGGCCCTTAACAGTATTGAGACTGGCGTAGCAAGGGACAGGATAATTGCTGTGAAAATTAATGTTAATAGTAGATTGTTATCGCTCACAACAGATTTAAATAGATATTTGTCTGGCGCGACGGACATCAAAGAAGATTTCTGCAATGAATGTCGAGATATGCAAGTAAAAGCGGAGGACACGCTTACCGAATTAGAAATTGCGATAAAACTATACTGCCATGAGGGAGAAAACAATCATAGAACGCGTCTACCTAAATTAGAGTTAGGGAAATATAATGGTGACATCCTAAAATGGAACAGTTTTTGGGATAAATTCGCGGCTAATGTTGATAGTAAGGACATTGCCAACGTTGAGAAGCTTTCATACTTGCTAGCGTCATTGGAGGGACCAGCCCTTCAAGCAGTTGAGGGTCTGGAAACTACTAACATCAACTATCCGATTGCGGTAGACATTCTCAATAGCCGCTTTGGTAAACCTACAAAGGTCATCGATGCTCACAATGATGCTTTGCAAAATCTGGCTGTAGCGAAGGATTCACCTGAAGATTGTAGGCGCACTCTGAACATTATAGAGAAGCACCTAAGGGTATTAGAAGCTCTAGGGGAGAAAGTTGATGCTAGTTACCTTAGAGTTATTGTACTTAATAAATTTCCATCAAGAGTGGTATACCAAGTGTGGCTTATGTCAACCGATGATTCCTTTGATGCAGTCCGAAAGGCTTTGGATGCCGTAATAACAGCCATGGAGAGTTCAGTTGTTACAAACATGGAGAGTTCTGTGATTCCGGTAAAATCCAATGACACAACGGAGATGAGTACACCTGCTTCAACAGCAACACTGCAAATTGGAGCTGTAAGGAAAAGGAAATGGCAACAAAAGAGAGAGGCAATTTCAGCTCAACCTAATAGGAAACGCCCTAAGAGAATGTGCATATTTTGCAATGAAGAACATTACAGCGAGGATTGTACCAAATTTAACACATATAAGGAGAGGATTGGCAAGCTGAAAGATAGGTGTTATGTGTGCTTCCAAATAGGACACCGTGCCTCCAAGTGCACAAGAAGGAGGAAATGTGTACATTGCTCTAGAATGCATAATAGAGCACTTTGCCGACAGAAGGTGCAGAAGGACGGCAGTAACCCAAGTAAGGACAGCGGAGGGGAGAAGTCTGAGCGTTAGACTTTTACTTGATTCTGGAAGTCAACGAACTTATATTACAAACAGAATAGCAAAATTATTACGAATTAAACCTGATGGAGAAGATTGTTTGATAATTTATACATTTGGATCAGAAAAGCCTAGAGAAATGTTTTGCCCATATGCAACAATAACTGTAGTGAGTAAACGTAATGTTGAAAGACTGATTAGAGTGAATATAGTTCCATACATCACCGCAGAGGTACCCATGGCTAAGGTAGAGTCACCAATGATAGACATCTTGGCGGACGATGCTTCTACTGGCGCAGGCATCGATTTGTTGATTGGAAATGATTTATACTTCTCATTTATCAGGAAGAGTGTTGATTTGGGAAATGATACTTTCCTAGTTGATTCTGATTTTGGTTGGTTCCTCGCAGGAAGTGCTACTGACAACAAGGAAGGGGACACTCTATCAGTGGCCACATATTGCCAGTGCCATGAAATTAATCAAGACTATTTTACAGAACCAGATCTTCCTCTGCGTACCATAGATGTCAAATTTTTATGGTCACTTGAGAGCATCGGGATATGTGATTCTCCAAAAACTACATGTGAGGAAGAAGCCGTTCAGCACTTTAACGAGACTGTCAAATACAGTGAAGGAAGGTACCAGGTCAAGTGGCCGTGGATAGAGTATCCTCCAAAATTGCCTACTAATTTTGGACTTGCCTTTGGAAGATTAAAGGGTGTATTACGAAGATCAAATAAGGAAGTCATGACGGAGTATGAGAAAATTTTAAAGGAACAGCTTGAAGCTAACATAATAGAAGTTGTGGATCCTACCATTCATGGTGACCATCCAGTTCACTATCTGCCCTTTCATATGGTTCAACAGAAGGATAAAAAGGGTCGGCTAGTCTATGATGCTTCAGCTAAGCTAAAAAACGAGAAAAGCTTGAATGAGTGCTTATACAGAGGTCCGAACATGCTGGAAGACCTTACAGGATTGATACTGAAATTTAGAATTGGGAAAATTGCTATCACCGCCGATGTTGAAAAGGCTTTTCTTCAAGTTGGTCTACAAGAAGAGGACAGGGATGTAACCAGGTTTCTCTGGGTCAAAGATTTGAATAAGGAACTGACTGAAGACAATATCATGCAATATAGGTTCTGCAGAGTGCCTTTTAGAGTAATATCAAGCCCTTTCCTCTTAGCGGCAACAATTCGATATCACATTTCAAGGACTAACAAAAGTCTTCTTCCAGTGATAGCAGATAAATGTTATGTAGACAATTTAGTGACGTCAGTTCAATCGAGAGAAGAGGCTGTCAATTTGTATGCTCAAACAACAAACTCATTTAAAGAATTAGGAATGAACATACGAGACTGGATGTCTAATGACAAAGATTTTGTAGACAAAATTCCCAAGCAAAAGAGAGCTAAACAGGAAAGTGAAATGAAGATCCTCGGTTTGGTATGGAATTTGGAAAATGACACTCTACAGCTCAAAATGAATAACGAAACCTTTGAGAGCGAGATCACAGACAGAGGCATTACAAAGAAAGGAGTCTTGAGAGTGCTGGCCCGTCTGTATGATCCATGCAGCTTTGTATCACCGCTCATGCTACCAGGAAAACTCTTGTTCCAGGAGATTTGCACTAGAAAGTTTAAATGGGATGAGATTCTGCCTGAACACTTGTCGACATCATGGAGGAGCATAATTGAGAATTTAAAAGCTGTTAAGAATGTAGAACTGCCAAGACATGTCGCAAGTGGATCAAAGTCAGAATGCACGAAGTATGAACTACATTGCTTCACTGACGCATCTATGAACGCATATGCAGCAGTCGTTTATCTGCGAGTCATAACTGAAAAGCAAGTATCAACTTCTTTTCTCATGTCAAAATGTAGAGTAACCCCAGCAGAAGACAAAAGTGATCTCAAAATTCCTAGACTTGAATTGCTAGGGTATCTGATAGGAAGTAGACTTCTGAGGTATGTTGAAAGCCACATAGACCTAAATATATGCAAGATATATTTGTGGACGGATAGTCGAGTTGTCATAGCTTGGATCAAATCAAGTAGACTACTTCCACCATTTGTATCGAGACGAGTCAATGAGATCAAGCAAATTAAGGACAGCTTAGGTGCAGAGCTGCGCTATGTCAACTCAAAAGAAAACCCTGCAGACATAGCTACCAGACCAGAATTGTGGCATCATAAACAGGATCTATGGCTCCATGGTCCAGATTTTCTTCTAAAAGAGCAAAGTGATTGGCCTAAGGAGCAGAGGAAGGAAGAAATGTGCTTGGCCGGGAGGGCTCTGGACACGGTGGATGGTCCAGAGATGACAATTAAAGGCTATGAAGACCAAGATAATGATCTTAACCTTTCTGAAATGGAGGCTATTCCTGCAGCCACTACACTTCATGAAAGTTTGGATTCTATGCAAAACCCCTCAGATGAAGAAAAGTGTGAAGAGACAGTGACTGAGATAAAGAAGTTGCAAGAAAAATTCTTTGCAGAAGAAGTTTCAGGAAAGGTGACTAGTTTGTCACGGAACTTAGGTATCTTTGTAGACGAAGATGGGATCTTAAGATGTAAAGGAAGATTCGCAAATGCTAATTTATCCTATGATAAGAGATATCCCATTCTGATTCCTAAGAAATCACCCTTCACAACCCAGATAATACTTAAGACGCATAGAGACAACTACCATGTTGGGGTCCCACACACGCTAAGTATATTACGCGAAAAGTATTGGATCCCTCATGGGCGAGCCCAAGTACAGAAAGCTCTGAAGAGATGTTCGCAGTGTGAGAAGTATTCTGGAGGTCCTTACAAACTGCCACCACCACCTGCACTACCCAGTGAAAGGGTTAATTATAGCTCTCCATTTACCTTTACTGGATTAGACTACCTGGGTCCAGTATTAGTGGAAACAAATACTGGCAGAGAAAAACGATGGATTTGTCTTATGACATGTCTAGCAGTTCGTGCTGTACATTTGGAGTTGGTCAAGGCTTTGACGGCTGAGGAGTGCTTGCTAGCGATACGCCGGTTCGTAGCGGCTAGAGGATCACCTAAAGTATTGATATCTGACAATGCACTACAGTTCAAGCTAACAAGTGAAGTACTAATCCATTCATACTGCCAGGAGAAACATATCAAGTGGAAATTCATCACGCAGCTTGCACCCTGGCAAGGCGGCTTTTACGAAAGATTAGTTGCACTGGTAAAGCATTGTTTAAAGCGCACACTTGATAAGCATTTATTAACAGACGGTCAAATGCATACAGTAGTAAAGGAGATTGAGGCTGTATTGAACACAAGACCTTTGACTGTAGTGGGTTCTGACCCAGAGGGAGTGCTACGACCAGCTGATTTTCTGTCTCTAGGTCAGTGTCTAGAAATAAACCCAGAACTTGGTGAGGGAACCTCACAAGGCACCAATACCAAAGTCGACTTGGTTGAAGGCTGGAAGAGAGGTCAGAGGATTCTTAACGAGTATAAAGAGATGTTCACCAATCAGTACCTACCGAGTCTGCGGGAAAGATTCAGCCATTCTCATAAACAACAGCGAGTGATTTCAAAGAAGTCGCCTGAAGTCGGTGACATTGTACAAATTAAGAACGATTCCAAAAATAGAATCAATTGGAAGGTTGGTAAAATCTCAAATTTAATCCGAAGCCGTGATGGTGAATGCCGAGCAGCCAAAGTGGTAGTTGGGAATACAGAGTTTACGAGATCCATAGCCCATCTGTATCCGTTAGAGTCTGAGACATACGGCCCAATAGATTATGCACAACTACCATTACAAGAAAACGAGATGGCAGAGACACCAAATGAGCACATGGAGATGGTTGAAACTATGGAACCCATAAGAGTATCAGAAACGATAGTGTCACCCGAGCCCGAGATGGAAATTGATGAGCTAACAATCCCTACTGAATCGGTAACCGAGAAAGAAGTTTCTGTGTTAGATTCTGAAAGTAGTCCTACGCAAACTGAGCAAGCTCCCGCTGCTGATACATACGAGGCAGAAATGAGAGAGCCAAGAGTTATGGAAGAACGGCCAGAGGAGGCGACAAGAGTAAGGCGGAACGCTGCCATTTGGGCTAGAGAACGAATAGCCGAATGGACGCGTCAGCTAATGACGCTACTTATGTAATTTTTTCGCCCTCGGGAGTGTCGCGGAGATCGCGAAGTTTGTTATTGTGGTATGTATCCTATCTGTCACTCTTAGCGTACTTTTCACTGGTAACACTGGCGATCGAGGTCGGCCAGTGTTATAGGTGACGGTGAGAGCAAGATGGCGGGAACGAGTGGAGACAAGTTGAGAAAGGTCGTCTGAATGCTGGTACGTAACACGTGGTGTCGTGAGTGCATTCAGGTACAGGAGACTCTTGGTAAGCGAAACATATCTATATTTTGTGATATATAGATATTGCAGTGACCTTGAATTAACGAGAGAGACTTGAGATAGAGCTGAGTTAAAGAATTGTTATTCTTTGTGTGTCGCTCGAGTTTGAATGTAACAAGTGAGGTGGCTGGAGGTTATCGGTTTGAGTTACTGGAGGTTTCATATGGAGGCTGATGGATGAGCTGTAGGGGTTGTTGTGGAGGCTCGTCGGGGACCACATGGTTCCCACCTCAGTACTCATCGCATGAGGTTGAGAAGAGTAATACCTATGAGATGCGGGATGCACGATGAGTTCTCTTGTCGAGATTCAGTTGTGCCGTGCATCCACTGATACAAGCCACGGGACTTGGGGCCCTTCTAATCTCCCTGAGAGTGTTGAGGTTACATTCATAACAAGAGAATAAGAGATATGAGATTGAGAGTAGATGGAATTGTGCGCCCATCGAGTGTTGATTCCTGGTCAGTGCAATAGCTATTTTATACTGTGCTTTGTATTCGTAGAGATCCATGTAGCGAGGTTATCATTACATCCCCCTTGGAGTAAAACTCCGCTACAGCATGGCGATGGCGGACCAAATTTTTTGACATTGACAATTGACATTTTTTTTTATCTATGAACCGCTTGCTGCCAAGGATTTCTAGCTTTGATAGCTTCTAAAAATATTCGATGTGAAACAAAGACAATCAGAAGTAGAACGTATATTATACCGCGTGTGGCCTGTAACAGGAGCAAAAAATTAAACTGTAGGTTGTACTCCTCATACCGACCAACATTTGTTCAGCGACTTTTAAAAATAACTTGTGTTTTGATTTTTAATACACTTTAAAGTTTTTTCCAAGACGCAATGTATTGCGAATTTTGTTATGTTAAAGGTCTGACAGGCAACGTCAATTACAATGATAATGGCGTACATTGAAGATAATATTTATTTTGTATGAAAAATACAAAGTCTAAAGTCTTCATTATTTTTAAAAGTCGCTGAACAAATGTTGGTCAGTTGGAGGAGTATAGCCTACAGTTTAATTTTTTGCTCCTATTACAGGCCACATGCGGTATAGTAATTCTATTTATCTAAAGTCCGCTCCAGACTACGCTGCGCGTAGCCGCAAACGTGAGTGTGGAGTCGATTTCGCTGTTTAGCGAACTAGACTCCACACTCGCGTTTGCGGCTTCGCGCGGCGATTCACGCACGAGTGTGGAGGAAGCTTTAAATGCGTTATCAAATAAGAGTTTCAACATGGTTTAAGACTACGCGCGCACTGCGGTGCGGCGAGTTGCGGTGCGTTTTAAAAACGCAAGGGGAAAAAAACCGTGTCTGTCCAGTACGCACACAGGGGTGACATATCCGCACGTTTTGCCATTTTAGTCAAAACTCAAGTTAAGAACGGACGTTGAAAATTCGGAGACGCGCTAGGCGACGACATGACCGCACAGCACCGTGTCGCGAGAACAACTCCGTCACTGGGTGGCTGCCGGCCGGTGTCCGCACGGATTTTACTTCACAGTGCGCAGTGCGTGCGTAGCACAGATTATTAACTAGTTACTTCGTGTGCGTAGCCTAAAATCAGAGGGCTTCAAAAACTTCACAAAAAAGTCGCAAATTTACTATATTTGCACATGGCAAGTGGCAACACTATTTCAAGCTGTCAAATTGGCGGCTCCCTGCATCGGCGATTAGGCCGATTAGTGGCTATATTTTCGTGATTAAGTTTATTATTATGGAATTGTGTCTCGTAATTTCTGCTTTATAGTAAGATAATACTGTTATAAAATCATGGCGAACCATTACGAGGTGCCCAGCTGGTAAATATCTATAAAATGCATGTAAATCTAACCCACCAGTGCAGTCGCGTGAATAACATGCATCATTTGTTGTAATTAAATCAGTATTAAATTTAAACCAATGACAATATTTGTTTGTAGTTCATTAGCTTTATATTCTTGAGATTTCCTAAGATCAATCGCAGCGGGATTGCAAACAATAAAATAAAAAGGGTTGTTGATTTCTTTAAATTTAGAATTGCTATATTTTTATTACAGGGCTGGCAAACCACCCACTGGCCTGCATTTGGACGTGTTAAAAGGCGACAAGTTAATACAGAAGCTAATGTTAGATGAGAAGAAATGTTACTTATTTGGCCGGAACCCCCAGATGAATGACTTCTGCATAGACCATGCGAGCTGTTCTAGAGTGCATGCGGCGTTTGTGTATCACAAAGACTTAAACAGAGCTTTTTTAGTTGATTTGGGAAGTAGTAAGTACTGTATTTAAAATTTTATGTGTTTAGTGCTTATGGCCGGATTTTCGCTTAGGTCCACAAGGCCCGGGCATTAGGGTCCAAGCAACCTAGCAATGGTTTTGAGATGGAGAAGGGGTCCGTAAATTTCAAGTGCCATACCAAGTGCCTATGGGCCCTGGGTCTCTGAATCTGGGCCTGTTAAGGCATGTTAGTGAAACCAGATGAATAGAATAGAATTAATTTATTTATGGTAAACTACATTTCATACAAACATATTACAAAGAAAAAGTATATTTAAAACAAGAAAGTATATACCTAGTTTACCACGAAATGGTCCCGCATCAGCATAATGCTAACCCTAAAGTCAGCGCTGGTCTTCCGGCGAGACCATTTGTGGGCCACAAACGCAACTAAAGATAATGTCTTTTAATTAAATTATTACTAACACTTAAAGATAAAAATATAAATATAGATATATTTAAAGATAATGTCTTTTAATTAAATTATTAAATTATTATTGTCTTTTAATTATTATTAACATGATGTTAAAATATTTTCATTAAGGAAACTGTAAGTCTAGCTTTAAGAAAATTTCCAGTGTTATGTATAACTATAGAAGACTGTTTGTTTCTTAAATAAATAAATAAAATTACTATGCACAACTGTACAATGTTCTATGCAGACACTAAGAATGATTACTTTCCCATTGAATACTAATTAATGTGTAAAAAACTGGCCATGTGCGAGTCTGACTTGCCCACCGAGGGTTCCGTACTTTTTAGTATTTGTTGTTATAGCGGCAACAGTAATACATAATCTGTAAAAAAATTAACTGTCTAGCTATCACGGTTCATGAGATACAGCCTGGTGACAGACAGACAGACAGTGGAGTCTTAGTAATAGGGTCCCGTTAACCCTTGCAACGGTTAAAATAGTGTTTTTAACTTTCCAGCTCATGGTACCTATATTGGTAAAATGCGGTTGGAAGCCCACAAGCCTACACAGCTGCCTATAGACTCCAATTTCCATTTTGGGGCTTCCACAAGAAACTATATTATAAGGTAATTATAACAGTGAGTGAAACCGTACTGATCTAAACATCTTGAAATATGTCTCACGACAGGATAGTTTAAGTTTAATTTCGATTGTAAACAGTATTAAGTCCCTGTTATAATTAATGCATTGTTAATATTGTAAAGTAGGTATGTCACGTAGATGCAGTTTTTTTACTTCATTCAATGCATGTGGTGTTTACCTTTAAGTAATTGTTACGCTATGCGATTATAGTTAAAACGTTTGTAGTTATACTTAAAAAAAGTGTAAACAATTGTTGGTGAACCAATAAATATAAAATAAAAATAAAAATAAAAAAAATTACATACCACCAAACACAAATATGATAAGTACAAAATAAGGAAATCTGAATGGGTACTAAACTTGGTGCTGTGTGTGATTGGCTGTGATCGGAATAGGCAGATTATAAATACCTAAACTGGATAGAACAAAGTCATAAAGTGGAGACTGCCTTGTGATAACATTTTTTTCCAGGACTAAAGTCCCGGAAACGTACTAAGTAAAATGGTATTGTTATAAATACGGTAAAAAACAATGCATTCCTCGTTATTGTCCAATAGGCGTAAAATAAAACCATTTTTTTTGTAACTATATATATTTCTTAAATCTAAATACACAATCTCACTATTCAATGTAAATACAAACTTATTTAAATTATATATGGGGCATTTTCTATGAAAAGGGACCTTATTGACGATGGCGCTTACGCCACACATCGTCGCGGGGCATTGTATTTATATCGAAGCATCGTTAATAATGGCGTAAGCGCCATCGACAATAAGGTGCCTTTTTATAGAAAATACCACATATTGTCAATTATATATTAGTTGTGAATATGATCCTGATTCTAACGACATTGACGATACCTATATAGTTTAATAATTTTGTATTTACATTGAGTAGCAAGATTATGTGTATTTAGATTTAAGAAATATATAAAAAACGCTTGTTTTATTTTACGCCTATTGGTTGTAATGGACAAAAACGAGAAACGCATTGTTTACTGTATTTATAACAATTATGATTAACTTAGTTAATACGTTACGTTTCCGGGACTTTAAATTAAATTAAATTAATTAAAATTCGTTTATTTTGAGTATCTGTGACTCATAAGTACATAAGTTCTGTTTTTTTTATTCCGTAGACTAAAATGACATTTCATGTGATACTAAGAAATGTCATCTCATACACATGAAACGTCATTATAGTCTATGGAATAAAAAAACAGAATTTAATACATAATACAAACATTAACACGATAACATTAAAAAAAAATACAAAAATTAGGTAGGTAACCGTGGTAAACACATTGACACCCTTCATCTATAGTCCCGGAAAAAATGTTATCCCAAGGCAATCTCCACTTTATGACTTTGTTCTACCAAGTTTAGGTACTTATACTCTGGCTATTCCAATCACTGGTGATTGGTAAGTGGATATGCATCTGAAATGGATAGACACCTAAAATCCAAACCTATCTAACCTATCTATGATAAAAGAGGATGGTTTATATCAAATTTTGAATGCAATCTTTTTCTGAAATTCTTATGTAGTTCTGACTTCTGTCACAACCACACAACTGTCAGTACTTTATTGTTATCAAAAGACAGAGAATTAACGATTTGGTGGACACAAAATTATCTAAATAAGGAAACGAAGGATGTTTTCAATGATTCTAGGTAAGAATTGATTTAAAGTAACTTGCATTTAGGTACCTCGTCAGGAAATGCCTTTCTTTCCATCCCTCGGCAACAATGTACTAAACCTTACTTAAAAGTGTGAAGGTTACTTTGACCCACAGAACTGGATAAGCATAAACATTTTAGGTCTGTGCTTTGACCTTATATGTGTTCATGGTGGGTCTCTAATGTTTCCCATAAAGTTGAAGTCATAATGTATGACTTCAACGTACGCATTTTCGTTAGTGCACTTTTTAGGATTGCCATAACACAAACCAAAGAGGATATAATAGGATAGAGCGGTACTGTCATAGTACATTTTGTATCACAGAATAAGTAATAGTATTATCATACAGAACGGCCACGCACCGCCCCACCCCGAATCGTATTACCTCGCCCCGCGACAGCAGATTGACGGCCGTTTGCCGGCCGCTCATTACTATTTCTATTAAGCAACTTACTCACACTATGACGCATGACGCGTGTACATACGTGCCGTTCACACATAGAAACGCAATTGATTTTTGATGTGTAGCGTGTCCGCCCTGTGGCCACAGTAAATTCACTGTAAATGATTTTTTATTTGTATTTATTATTTTTATATGATTTTGACCCATGTTCTTTCACTGATGCGTGTTAAAATTGTTAAATAACAAACGAAACCGTCAACGCCAACTAAACGTGAATAGGCCAAAGGTTGGTATTGGTGGTGCCTGTGCGAGAATAAAATTTTCTTGATTTCCGAGGCACATTTTTTCCTTAGATATTGGCGTGTGTATGACGTTTTTGGGTTTGACTGTTGTCATTGAAACGGTTAACAATGGGTGTGATGTTGTTTGACAGAGAGCGGCCGATGGGCAACGCGCGAGGCATAATGGAAGAACTCCCGAACACTGAGACGGAGGGCGCGCTGCTCGGCCTGCCCGAGACGCAGACCGAACTAGATGTAAGTTGCCCCACCTCATCACATTGTTGGTGAGAAATTATTATATACTAGCTTTTGCCCGCGACTTCGTCTGCGTGGAGTTAATAATTAAGGTAGCTTAATTTTTCATCCAATCTGCTTTTTACTGATTCTCCATACAAACTTTCACCCGCTTAAATGACTTCTGGGATAAAAACTACCCTGTCCTTCCCCGGCTCTCAAACTATCTCCATACCAAATTTCAACTAAATCGGTTCAGCGGTTTAAGCGTGAAGAGGTAACAGACAGACACACTTTCGCACTTTTTTCTTTCCTCCTAGCCCAGTCTGTAGTGACCCTGCCTTTGAAGCAGGACTCCTGGCAGAAGGTCCCAGGTTCGAATCTTAGTAAGGCCATTTATTTTAGTGTTCACAAATAAAAGTTTGTATTAGTTACAAAGCATTATAATCTTCTATATATCTTTTGCTAGAAAAAGTTCTAGGTATATCGTACCATAACGTTCTCGCTTTTCCAGAATTTAACGGAATTCAACACGGCTCACAACCGGCGGATCTCTATGCTGGGTATATCCACGGACGATGGCAGTGACGTCATTAAGGTAACACTGTACACAACGTACCATGCACTACAAAACTAACTAACAAAATGTTTTTAGCAAAAATTTCGTTTTTGGTACAAGCCAAAGAGGATATAATAAGATAGAGCGGTACTGTCATAGTAGATTTTGTAACCACAGTAAATTCACTGCCATCTATCGACACACTTTAAAACTAAAAATTAAGACTTATAAAAATACGATAAAATGTATTTAAATATGGATAAATGTTTTTTTTTATTTGCATTAATATTTTTTTTATTTGCATTAATTATTTTTATGATTTTGACCCATGTTCTTTCACTGATATGCGTTAAAATTGTTAAATAACAAACGAAACCGTCAACGCCATCTATACGACAGTAGGCCAAAGCTAGTAGCGCCCTCTGATCGAGAATAAAATTTTCTTGATTTTCGAGGCACGTTTTTTCCTTAGACTGCATCCATCTATTACGGAGTTATATCTATGGTATAAGCTAGATATCGCGAACTGTACCTTTAAAAATAGGTACAGTTCACGATACATTTACAGATACAGTTTAAATCCGAGTACCTATTTTTCATTCCACAGGCAACTAATACTCACTGAGACAATTCTAACAACCCCAAACACAATTAGTTTGCTTTGTTTTATCCCGGTAAGGGCATTTATTTGTGTGATAAGCACAGATATTTATTACTAAGTCATGGGTGTTTTCTATGTATTTGTATATTATATATATCGTTGTCTGATTACCCGCAACACAAGCCTTCTTGAGCTTACTGTGGGACTTAGTCAATCTGTGTAAGAATGTCCTGTAATATTTATTTATTTACCACAGAGTCCCCATGGCCACCTCCTGTCTCCATCATCAGATCAGCTCCATGTCATAATATTGCATTGTCACCCGATTTACATATGTATGCAAATTTTCAGCTCAATCGGAAATTGGGAAGTGGGTCAAACTTAGCTTACAAGATTTGACCCACAATAAAAAAATAACTAACAGGGCAAGTTAAATAAAAGCTGGTAAATTGAAAATTAAAAAGCTTACTACCGGCTCCAAATGGGCTTAGAAATGTTAAAACATTCTATTTTTTAGGGTCCCGTAAGGGTAAAAACGAGACCATATTACTAAAGCTCCACTGTCCGTCTGTTTGTCTGTCACTGTACATCCACAGTTAAAATTTTCACTGATGATGTATTTCTGTTGCCGCTATAACAAATACTAAAAAGTACGGAACCCTCGGTGGGCGAGTCCGACTCTCACTTGTCCGGTTTTTACAGTTGTAACCTTTTTAGGGTTCCGTACCCAAAGGGTAAAAACGGGACCCTATTACTAAGACTCCGCTGTCCGTCTGTCCGTCTGTCACCAGGCTGTATCTTATCAACCGTGATAACTAGACAGTTGAAATTTTCACAGATGATGTATTTCTGTTGCTGCTATAACAACAAATACTAAAAAAGTGCGGAACCCTCGGTGCGCGGAGTCCGACTCGCACTTGGCCGGTTTTTTATTTTATTAGTGTAAAACATTCCCGCAACTAAAACCCCGAGGTAGCTTCACTCTGCCTTAAATCCAACGTTTTGTCGTCTCAATCACTATTTAATTTTCAATATTTACAGCCACCAACGGGCACCAAACGCTCGGCTTCGACGCCAGCCGGCGGAGTGCTAAAAAAACAGCGCCGAAACGTCTCGTTCAACGAGGAGGTGGACATCATCAACCCCGAGGACATCGACCCCACGATCGGCCGCTTCAGAAACCTGGTTAAGAGCACTATAGTGCCTAATGCGAATAATCTGCCGAGGAAGCTGAAGCTACAGAGCGCTGATGATAGTGAGTATTAGAATATATCTAGATAAAAATGAAACTGATCTAGATAAATTCAAAATAACAAATGACGGCTTATTCAGTTATTTTAAATAAAAGATGATTTAGTTATCTTCCCGGTTATTCGTAAATAGATAATTTTTGCCCAAATCTGCCTGACCCTGACCCATTCTGACCCTGTCTGTACTCGTTTATCCCCAGCGCACCACCACCACTCGCTGCGCCTGCAGGAGATCTCCCGCGGCGGCGGCGCCGCGCTGTACTCGGACCTGCCGGCGCCCAGCTCGCACCTCAGCCTCATCGGCGCCAGGTATACTCTGACCCTGTCTGTACTCGTGTATCCTCACTCCTCACTCCTCAGCGCACCACCACCACTCGCTGCGCCTGCAGGAGATCTCCCGCGGCGGCGGCGCCGCGCTGTACTCGGACCTGCCGGCGCCCAGCTCGCACCTCAGCCTCATCGGCGCCAGGTATACTCTGACCCTGTCTGTACTCGTGTATCCTCACTCCTCACTCCTCAGCGCACCACCACCACTCGCTGCGCCTGCAGGAGATCTCCCGCGGCGGCGGCGCCGCGCTGTACTCGGACCTGCCGGCGCCCAGCTCGCACCTCAGCCTCATCGGCGCCAGGTATACTCTGACCCTGTCTGTACTCGTGTATCCTCACTCCTCACTCCTCAGCGCACCACCACCACTCGCTGCGCCTGCAGGAGATCTCCCGCGGCGGCGGCGCCGCGCTGTACTCGGACCTGCCGGCGCCCAGCTCGCACCTCAGCCTCATCGGCGCCAGGTATACTCTGACCCTGTCTGTACTCGTGTATCCTCACTCCTCACTCCTCAGCGCACCACCACCACTCGCTGCGCCTGCAGGAGATCTCCCGCGGCGGCGGCGCCGCGCTGTACTCGGACCTGCCGGCGCCCAGCTCGCACCTCAGCCTCATCGGCGCCAGGTATACTCTGACCCTGTCTGTACTCGTGTATCCTCACTCCTCACTCCTCAGCGCACCACCACCACTCGCTGCGCCTGCAGGAGATCTCCCGCGGCGGCGGCGCCGCGCTGTACTCGGACCTGCCGGCGCCCAGCTCGCACCTCAGCCTCATCGGCGCCAGGTATACTCTGACCCTGTCTGTACTCGTGTATCCTCACTCCTCACTCCTCAGCGCACCACCACCACTCGCTGCGCCTGCAGGAGATCTCCCGCGGCGGCGGCGCCGCGCTGTACTCGGACCTGCCGGCGCCCAGCTCGCACCTCAGCCTCATCGGCGCCAGGTATACTCTGACCCTGTCTGTACTCGTGTATCCTCACTCCTCACTCCTCAGCGCACCACCACCACTCGCTGCGCCTGCAGGAGATCTCCCGCGGCGGCGGCGCCGCGCTGTACTCGGACCTGCCGGCGCCCAGCTCGCACCTCAGCCTCATCGGCGCCAGGTATACTCTGACCCTGTCTGTACTCGTGTATCCTCACTCCTCACTCCTCAGCGCACCACCACCACTCGCTGCGCCTGCAGGAGATCTCCCGCGGCGGCGGCGCCGCGCTGTACTCGGACCTGCCGGCGCCCAGCTCGCACCTCAGCCTCATCGGCGCCAGGTATACTCTGACCCTGTCTGTACTCGTGTATCCTCACTCCTCACTCCTCAGCGCACCACCACCACTCGCTGCGCCTGCAGGAGATCTCCCGCGGCGGCGGCGCCGCGCTGTACTCGGACCTGCCGGCGCCCAGCTCGCACCTCAGCCTCATCGGCGCCAGGTATACTCTGACCCTGTCTGTACTCGTGTATCCTCACTCCTCACTCCTCAGCGCACCACCACCACTCGCTGCGCCTGCAGGAGATCTCCCGCGGCGGCGGCGCCGCGCTGTACTCGGACCTGCCGGCGCCCAGCTCGCACCTCAGCCTCATCGGCGCCAGGTATACTCTGACCCTGTCTGTACTCGTGTATCCTCACTCCTCACTCCTCAGCGCACCACCACCACTCGCTGCGCCTGCAGGAGATCTCCCGCGGCGGCGGCGCCGCGCTGTACTCGGACCTGCCGGCGCCCAGCTCGCACCTCAGCCTCATCGGCGCCAGGTATACTCTGACCCTGTCTGTACTCGTGTATCCTCACTCCTCACTCCTCAGCGCACCACCACCACTCGCTGCGCCTGCAGGAGATCTCCCGCGGCGGCGGCGCCGCGCTGTACTCGGACCTGCCGGCGCCCAGCTCGCACCTCAGCCTCATCGGCGCCAGGTATACTCTGACCCTGTCTGTACTCGTGTATCCTCACTCCTCACTCCTCAGCGCACCACCACCACTCGCTGCGCCTGCAGGAGATCTCCCGCGGCGGCGGCGCCGCGCTGTACTCGGACCTGCCGGCGCCCAGCTCGCACCTCAGCCTCATCGGCGCCAGGTATACTCTGACCCTGTCTGTACTCGTGTATCCTCACTCCTCACTCCTCAGCGCACCACCACCACTCGCTGCGCCTGCAGGAGATCTCCCGCGGCGGCGGCGCCGCGCTGTACTCGGACCTGCCGGCGCCCAGCTCGCACCTCAGCCTCATCGGCGCCAGGTATACTCTGACCCTGTCTGTACTCGTGTATCCTCACTCCTCACTCCTCAGCGCACCACCACCACTCGCTGCGCCTGCAGGAGATCTCCCGCGGCGGCGGCGCCGCGCTGTACTCGGACCTGCCGGCGCCCAGCTCGCACCTCAGCCTCATCGGCGCCAGGTATACTCTGACCCTGTCTGTACTCGTGTATCCTCACTCCTCACTCCTCAGCGCACCACCACCACTCGCTGCGCCTGCAGGAGATCTCCCGCGGCGGCGGCGCCGCGCTGTACTCGGACCTGCCGGCGCCCAGCTCGCACCTCAGCCTCATCGGCGCCAGGTATACTCTGACCCTGTCTGTACTCGTGTATCCTCACTCCTCACTCCTCAGCGCACCACCACCACTCGCTGCGCCTGCAGGAGATCTCCCGCGGCGGCGGCGCCGCGCTGTACTCGGACCTGCCGGCGCCCAGCTCGCACCTCAGCCTCATCGGCGCCAGGTATACTCTGACCCTGTCTGTACTCGTGTATCCTCACTCCTCACTCCTCAGCGCACCACCACCACTCGCTGCGCCTGCAGGAGATCTCCCGCGGCGGCGGCGCCGCGCTGTACTCGGACCTGCCGGCGCCCAGCTCGCACCTCAGCCTCATCGGCGCCAGGTATACTCTGACCCTGTCTGTACTCGTGTATCCTCACTCCTCACTCCTCAGCGCACCACCACCACTCGCTGCGCCTGCAGGAGATCTCCCGCGGCGGCGGCGCCGCGCTGTACTCGGACCTGCCGGCGCCCAGCTCGCACCTCAGCCTCATCGGCGCCAGGTATACTCTGACCCTGTCTGTACTCGTGTATCCTCACTCCTCACTCCTCAGCGCACCACCACCACTCGCTGCGCCTGCAGGAGATCTCCCGCGGCGGCGGCGCCGCGCTGTACTCGGACCTGCCGGCGCCCAGCTCGCACCTCAGCCTCATCGGCGCCAGGTATACTCTGACCCTGTCTGTACTCGTGTATCCTCACTCCTCACTCCTCAGCGCACCACCACCACTCGCTGCGCCTGCAGGAGATCTCCCGCGGCGGCGGCGCCGCGCTGTACTCGGACCTGCCGGCGCCCAGCTCGCACCTCAGCCTCATCGGCGCCAGGTATACTCTGACCCTGTCTGTACTCGTGTATCCTCACTCCTCACTCCTCAGCGCACCACCACCACTCGCTGCGCCTGCAGGAGATCTCCCGCGGCGGCGGCGCCGCGCTGTACTCGGACCTGCCGGCGCCCAGCTCGCACCTCAGCCTCATCGGCGCCAGGTATACTCTGACCCTGTCTGTACTCGTGTGTCCTCACTCCTCACTCCTCAGCGCACCACCACCACTCGCTGCGCCTGCAGGAGATCTCCCGCGGCGGCGGCGCCGCGCTGTACTCGGACCTGCCGGCGCCCAGCTCGCACCTCAGCCTCATCGGCGCCAGGTATACTCTGACCCTGTCTGTACTCGTGTATCCTCACTCCTCACTCCTCAGCGCACCACCACCACTCGCTGCGCCTGCAGGAGATCTCCCGCGGCGGCGGCGCCGCGCTGTACTCGGACCTGCCGGCGCCCAGCTCGCACCTCAGCCTCATCGGCGCCAGGTATACTCTGACCCTGTCTGTACTCGTGTATCCTCACTCCTCACTCCTCAGCGCACCACCACCACTCGCTGCGCCTGCAGGAGATCTCCCGCGGCGGCGGCGCCGCGCTGTACTCGGACCTGCCGGCGCCCAGCTCGCACCTCAGCCTCATCGGCGCCAGGTATACTCTGACCCTGTCTGTACTCGTGTATCCTCACTCCTCACTCCTCAGCGCACCACCACCACTCGCTGCGCCTGCAGGAGATCTCCCGCGGCGGCGGCGCCGCGCTGTACTCGGACCTGCCGGCGCCCAGCTCGCACCTCAGCCTCATCGGCGCCAGGTATACTCTGACCCTGTCTGTACTCGTGTATCCTCACTCCTCACTCCTCAGCGCACCACCACCACTCGCTGCGCCTGCAGGAGATCTCCCGCGGCGGCGTTCATTGTCAGGGACCCGTTAGGCGGGTTCTCTGTTCGTAAACTCTTTTCGCTAGATACGGGTCATTCATTTAATTACGTCACACGAGTTTCTAGGTTTCTTGACCTCCCGCCCTCCTTGTCACACTTGGTCATATTTGGCAAATCCCTCCCACATATTTCGTACGTTGTTTTCAACGAAATCAGCAAATCGAATTAGGTATTATTAATATTTTACCAAAATATTTTTTCGTGTTTTACCTTTTGGATACGGAACCCTAAAAAGGGTCGTAGCGATGTTTAATTATCAATTAGCCTTATGAAGTTATATTTGTACGAAATATTTTTATACGGGTGTTTGTTACCGTTATATCATGTTACAAATGCATTTTAATTATCATTTAAATGCTTAAAATTATAAATAAAAAGTATAAAGATTTGCCCGCGAAAAGCTAGTGAGCGAAACGTCACGTGACGTCACGCGTTCGACAGATTAGTTCACATAAGTGTCATTCAGTGCAAACGTCAGTTGGACCGTCCAACGTGTGACGTCATCGCGCTCTGTCGAATTCGCGCCAAAAATTTATGAGCGTTTCAACCGCTCAAAAATTTTCAACATTTTAAATAATATTTGAATAAAAGAATGTGAAGGTATATATTAAGAAGGTAATATTTTAATTTTTTCCGGGATTCCAAAAAATAAGTGCACGGAGCTACGAGTCAAACATTAAATAGCGCACTGACCGTTTTTTTTTAAACGTCTTCGGGAGGCTGACACTCTTCGAGCGCCATATACCTCATCAGAAATGGGTCTTTCATCCCGGTGAACAGTCTGCTATTGTGTTTCAGACTGGGGCTGTCGCTGCCCAACCCGGCGCCCGACGTGGAGCTGGAGGGCCCGGAGCCGCAGCACCACGCGCAGCCGCCTCAGCCGCACGCAGGCGCAGGTACAAGCCTACATAGCCCCATAACCTACCTACCACAGATAACGTCCCAACCATTCGTATCACTCGTTTGTCACCTCACATCATCATTTATTCAAGTGAAACTTCTAATGCGACTTCCAACAAGGTTGCGTTAAACATTTAACGCTACCATGGAGGGGGTATGAAAGCACTGTCGCGGTTAATCTTTTTAGATAGTAATATACTAATAATTTACCAGGCGAACATAACTATGAAGGAGGTTTACGCTCAAATCTTTCCATGAAGTTAGAATTATATAGCTGGAGAGGTGACAGGGAAAAATGCCGATAGATAATTTAATTTTATACTCTATTATTAACGCACTAAAGAGGGTAATTGATGCTAGTTTCACTTCTTTCGCGCGGAGAGACTCTTTTACCTATAGAGAATTTTCGAGAGAAAATACCCACGCGGCTGAAACTTCAACGGTCGTGGTGGCCGGTATTATATTGGATCTTGAACACAATAAAATTGTACACTCGCAATCAGATATATCGGAGCGGCCTAGGTGATATTTTTTTTATCAAACAAGTTAAACAGCATAAAAGTACCAAACCACTGAAAATATATTTGAACTACCATTCTAAAACGCTTTGACGCATTAGAGGCGTGTTCAGATATTCGTAAGTATTTTGGCCGCTCTGATATATCTGATCTAATGGCGATTGTATGTAAACAACGTAAACGTACATCTAATATTAATAATAATAATCTATATTTTATATTTTGACATCTACAATTCTTATAAACTATGTACCTGATATTCATTATTGATTTGTCATAGCTGTAAGTAGGATTACAAACTCGTACTTGTTGAGCATGATAGTTTATAGTTTCTAGTATTAAGTTCAATGTTTTTGTACGCCGTTTGGTAAAATATAGTGAAACTGTACATAATTATATAAACTGACCACCACTGTAATTGTACCTATATTTACAAATAAAACACTTACTTACTTAACTTATATTCAGAATAATGAAACTTTCAATACCAATATTAAATGAAATATTTACTTGACAGCCGCAGAAGAATCGGGCCCGTCCAACGAGCCAAAACGGAAGAAGTACGCCAAGGAGGCCTGGCCCGGCCGCAAGCCCGGCCTGCTGCCCCCCGTGTGAGACTGAACCGTGCGAGCTGTGCCAGGCGTGTGAGACGTGCCAGGCGTGCGAGACGTGCCAGGCGTGCGAGACGTGTGAGAAGGGAATGCATGCGGGGAGCGGGCGCAACGGTCTAATACATGTATTAGTACAAAAGACACATTATGGATTGCCATCCGCAGAGAGAGCCGCATTTAGACGGTTTAGATGCGATTCTCGATGCAAGTTCTTAAACAGTCTAATTATAGAGCTTTAGCTAAAGCTATAATCACTTTCAGGCACTGTTTAAGATAATCGAGATAATCGGAAGCAACCGGTAATTTGCGCTAGCAACTAATATGGCAGACATCAGTGAAATGGTAAAGATCATAACTTAATATTTTACAAGATTTTTGTTAACTTGCAGTGTATGTACAGGTCAAATCTTGTTAAATTTGACCCACTTTCCGACGTCCAATGAAGCTAAAAATTTGCATACATATGTAAGTCGGGTGACAATGCAATATTATGGTACCATCGAGCTGATCTGATGATGAAGACAGTAGGTGGCCATAGGACCTCTGTGATAAAACAACGCAACCTAACTGTGTTTGGGCTTTTTAGAATTGTCTCGATGTGTATTATGCCTGTGGAAAGAAAAGTAGTCAGCGATAAAAGCTTGTGCCAAAAATGATTGTGAAATATCTTTTTCCGCTCACTAGCTCGGAAAGCCGTCTTTTATCCTTTAAAACAAGCGGGGAAAAACGCATTTTATCCACTAGTGGGGAAAGTAATTTGACCTTGAATGGAGCATGTTTAAGTAGCTTGACAGATAACAAAACGTAAAACGCTCATAATAATGGTTCGTTCGATATTAATTATCATTAAATAAATGGTTTGAGAATCTAATAAAAAATACCAAATTTAGCTTTATTTAATAATTTTAAGTCATAAACCATAAAATTCCATAAGAAACGTTAGATTTTTTATAATGATGTTAACGCACAAGTTGAGTCGATGCAATTTCAAAACGCATCGTTCATACGTCAGAACAGAAATGTCAACATTGTCAACAAAATTTTTACTTAAAAACACTTCTCACCGACTCACGTAAAAATCAGAATTTCCAGTGCTTTCTGTTATAATATCGTACAAAAATAAGTGATTCCAGTGATGAAGATGATCTAACGCCTGTGGATGTTGCACTTTCCTCGCTATAGTGAGGGGAAAAGTTTTGTGTTACACACGGGTGCAAATGTATTTTACTTCTTGTGTGTTGAAACACTCTCTACGCTCAGGATTCTATTTTAGAACCACTCGCTTCGCTCGTGGTTCAACTATAGAATCCTTTCGCTTGCTCCTGTTTCAATTCCACACTCGCGGGTAAAATACAACTTTGCACCCTTGTATAACAAATAACTATTTTAAATTGCTATGTGAAGCAGCCGTGTGCTCAGATATATTAGATAGTTGCGCCCGCACCTACATTTCCAACAATCCGGATTAGAGGACATTCGCAGATGGTGTATTTAGCTAATAAGCTAAACTATGTAATTTTATAAATTTTACTATAAGTTGGTTTCTTTGTTTCATTCATTCTAATTCGTAATAGATGGATACAGTCTAAGGAAAAAACGTGCCTCGAAAAATCAAGAAAATTTGATTCTCGTTCAGAGGGCGCTACTAGTTTTGGCCTACAGTCGTATAGATGGCGTGGACGGTTTCGTTTGTTATTTAACAATTTTAACGCATATCAGTGAAAGAACATGGATCAAAATCATAAAAATAATCAATGCAAATAAAAAAAAACATTTATCTATATTTAAATACATTCTATCGTATTTTTATAAATCTTCATTTTTAGTTTTAAAGTGTGTCGACAGATGGCAGTGAATTTACTATGGTTAAAAAATTTACTATGACAGTAACGCTCTACCTATAGTATCAGTTACTCTATGCCTATTCTAACCGGAACTCTATTTTCAATTCCTTCTACTTGTAATATTAGTTGTAAATTGTTGAGCAATACACTTCGTCAATCGCGACACTCGTGACATCTAGTGTCAAGTAGCGGTACTGATAAATCCGCTACTCGACGCTAGATGTCGACTACTGATGTATGGACTGAGCACTCTATGCTATGCTTACTTATTTCTGTATGCCTGTATATTGAAAATCAAATGAAAATATAAAGAACGTAACTAAGTATACTTAAGCTTCACGATTTTGACGTGACAAAGTGCTATTGGGCCCGTGCACGACGACAGCGCCACACAGCGGTTGCAAGTATAGGCAGTGGTGGGACACTCCTCCTTTCGGGCGAACTCGGCTTCGATTGGCTCAGCATTGCTCCGAGTAATTATTAGGGTTGACACAACTTGACGTTCCTTTGCGTGCACGACCACAGATAAAATAATGAGTAAAATGTCTTGAATTTTGACAACCCTAAATAGCCGAAAGGGATAGTGCCATACATTAGAAATGGACAGGATGATTCGACCCTGAATCGTTGTCAAACTTCGGGTTCGTAATAAGCGTCCTTTCTGTACGGTAGTACTTTGCATGGGGCCTACCGCCACTAGACACCGAAGTTCGCAAATTGAAGGCATCTTTCTCCGTCTCTCTAATTACGCCTTAATTGGAGTAAAAGAGAATGATGCCCGCAATTCGCGAACGTGTTCGGTGTCGCGGTAGGCCCTCTGATATACTCTGGCACACCCACTTTGTCGGTACAAAAAGGCGCGAAATTCAAATTTTCCATGAAAAGTCAACCCCTTGCTACATTTCTCCCGCCTTTTTCTCCTGGCAAAGTGGGTGTGCCATAGTAATGATTCATATGAACGCACCTATTCCCAATCTGTACCCGGCGGGGCCAAATGGGAATACACCAAACAGCCGGGATGATAATGAAATGCGTTAATTATAATCAGCTTTTATTCATACGTAACAAATTAACAATCTTACCCTAAGAACAGCCAGAATAATCACAATCAACTCCAGTCTTTATAGACATCTTCATAATCATTTATGTTATTAGTTATTACACAGCATTATCATTAGGCACTTCTGTAATAATTTATCTTACAGCTTAAACGACCAATGTAAACCGAAATAAAATAATAATTCTCAAACGAAAGATAATAAACTTATTAAATAGAAGTATAATGTCGGCTGTACACACTGGTCGAGCGGCACCGCTCCAATCCAATCGGAGCAGCGCGAGACGAGAAGTGAGCGCATGTACACCATCGTTCTCGGCCTGTCTCGGGGTCTCACCACGAGTGTGTACTGTGTACAGCCCGCATTCTTACACTATTTCTTGTGGTACCCGGCTTATTTCCCTACTTGAGCCTACCATATTACTCTATCGAAAAACAGGGCCTGAGAAAATAGTGAAGTTGAGACCCTGAGACAGGCCGAGAACGAGTGTGTACATGCTGCTCCCTTCTCCGATTGGGTCGGAGCGGTTCCGAGACTCGGCGAGAGGCTCTCGACGAGTGTGTACAGCAGACATAACACATTACACTACCGAAAAACAGGGCCTAAGAAAATAGTGTAGAGTAAACTCGCATTATTTGGTGACACGCCTAATTCGGTGATACAAGTTTTGAAGCATGACACCGAGGAAAGCTAGTGAATTAGGGCCTTTTAAATGGGACCTCACGGCTTCACGGCTTCGGCGGCTTTGCCGTGAGGCCCATTTAAAAGGCCCTAAATTCACTAGTTTTCCTCGATGTCATGCTTCAAAACTTGTATCACCGAATTAGGCGTGTCACCAAATAATGCGAGTTTACCCTGAGAATTATTAGTTAACGCGTTTAACAATTCAGAAAACTATTGTATTTATATTCCTGATACCGAAATTACAGTTTAATTGGTCAAAGTCTTAAAGTGTCCGAAGGCCTAACGCTAAGCACGTAAATCGCAATTTCGGTTTTTGTCTGTCTATCACTCTTGTATACACGCGCGAAAGAGGCAGATAACGAAATTTCGATTTTCATGTTTCGCGGTAGGCCAAAACAGAGTTGATACATTTTTTGAAACACTACATAAGTGAATAGACATGAAATAAAAGATAATATCAATAAAACCTTAAACAAAATTAAAACAATAAACAAAGTTGCTTCACTGAAATTATACTTAATTATCTCCCTCTATCTCTCAATAAATCTTATTGTCTAGAAGACTTCACCATTCAGTATTGTTACATTTTTGTTATTAAACCCTGATTATAATATATATCAGTCTCAAATCAAATCAATAATTATCATAAATTGTCTTTCAGATTATGTAATCTTATTAGAAGCTACTAATCTGTTAACTTCACTTAGTGAAATAAGATTGTAAATTTAAATGGAACATGAAATAGTTACTTTAATATTGGATAATAATTAACACAATAAAACAGCCATTCAATGGAGCACTTCTGAGGTATTAAAATCAACATTATTATTAATAAAATTATAACACATTTATGACAATAGTGTGTGTAAAATAATCTTATTGCCTAGCAGACTTTAAATAAACTAAAATATTTTCACTTTTAACTTTCGATTATTGAACATTATCATAAATAATTGGCAAAACATACTTAATTGTTTCTCAGTTTGTGTAATCATAACAGCTACCAATTCAACTTGAGGTACTAAAATCAACATTTTTGTGAGCGTGTACTTTACAAATGACATGATGCTGAGCTTTTACATTTTACAGACCTAAAAGTGACAGGCCTTTCAGCATTTTGTTGTACAACTCCACTCGCACTTTAATTTAATTCGTCATCACCGTCGCGGGCGCAAATCCGAAGCAAATCGCTGAAGAAACCATCTCTATTCATGAGAGTGAGCACGCGGAACATCTCCACCAGGCGCTGCCAGGATTTGGAGTTCAAAGGCGCCGGGACTCGCATAGGGATATACTTGGTAATGATGGCGCGTGCGAGGTGGATGTGATGTAGCGGGTGGTGTTTAGAAGTGTGAGTCCACGGGAACTTGTGTACTAGTTGGCGGAGAACCCAGGCCCGAAGGCGAGCCGGTGAAGTCTTCATCCGGAGCGCTCGCTCGCACTCCCAGCAAATACGAAACACCTCCTCGCTGGGCAGACACACCCCCTTCAGATCCTTTGAGAATATAAACTTGTGGAACGACTGCCTTTTATTAGTACACATTAAATCTATGCACGTTTCGCATTTCAGGCTCCTTGCGAACTTTGCAGCGATCCAGCCGGCTAAATACCCGACCATATTCTTTCTAGTGGACAGGTCCATTTCGGTATCCATCGCTTTGGAGTACTCTCGCACTAGCTTCGTCGCTCGTTCGGCGTGGGTAGTTATAGGCAGCCTCTTGGGCCTGTACTGGAAGGAGTAAACCTCGTCGAATGTGCGCTTGCCCGATGTGAGCTTAATAATGTCCGATGAAGAGTGCTTGTTCTTCATTGGCCAGTGCTCCAGTTTAACAGTCTTGTCGGAGAAGCTTGGATTTTGCTCGAGAACATCGAACAAATAATCGTAATATGCTTGGAAGGCGTCACCGTTGAAAGCTTCAGGATCCAAGCAGTTGAAAGCTCTCAAATTCTTTACAAAATTTTCGACATGATCCTTGCACAGACGGTGGGGATTCAGGCTAACAATTCTCTGCTCCTTCTCGACTAAAGTCGTCAACAGGTGCTTGAAACTTTCGATGCAAATTAGGAAGATGATAAATCCACACGCCGGTTTACCTTCCACGAAAGATCGGAACTGAAGTTTTTCAATGGTTAGATTTTCCTCGTCAAAAGGTGACAGAGCATTCTCTCGATTACAAAATAGAGATATCATGTAATCTTTCGCCGCGTTCAACTCTTGCTCCACTTCAGCTAAATTTGTGGCGACTTTCGAATTCAAGATATCGTACAACGCGTTTACAACTTCAATGTATCTGCATGTAGGTGCCGTAGTAAAGAAGCCTGGGAATTCTATTTCTTCACAAAGCTGCAGGGCAGGTGCCAGACTCTCACTGAAAATCTCCGTCGTGAGACCCACCTTCGCGATGTGATTCCGCAGTTGCAAAAACTTCGGTCGATCAAAATTTATCGTTTCAGCGGAATAAAGATCTCTCAGCTGCCTGATGTGATTCCAGCGTACTTTATTCCCCGCGTCGTCGTGTAGAACTCCTTTGACTTTCAGCGTGTGTCTGGCGCTTCGGATCGCTAAACATGGATCGATCCACACTGCCACCTCACTGTCGCATATCGGGTGTTTAAAGACTGTCTTCAAATTGTTTACATCTTGGAAGGAACAGCCTAAGAATTCTGCCGGAGTGGGCGAATCTAGAGTGACCGCTACCACGTCCACGCCAGCTTCATGGCATTGCGTCAAACATACTCTAATCAACTCCGCTTGAGATTCTGGTGGGATGCGTTTGGCGAAAATGTAGCCGATAGGTATCTTCCAGTCCTCATCCAGGCTCACCAGCACAAAAACGAACGTCATGACGGCCTTGACGGTGTATTCGTAGTTGCAGCCGCCACCGTAATCCACTTGATCGTAGTCCAAACCGTAGTTTGTCATGAAAATATCGCGCGACATCAAGGCGCATGTCAGCCTTTGTTTAGCGGCTTTTTGCTTCAAGATCCTAAAGGCTCTCTCTGACAGGCCTGGCCGGTCGTCTTCGTCCTTTACGTACCACGAGCATAATACCTTATGCTCGGGTAAAGGGGTGTTGAAGGTTTCCACAATATATTTGTAACATGATGGCGAATAAAAATTCAGGAAGAAAGCAAATTCTTTTAACTCTGTGGAAGGATTGTCAAATTTATCAGAAGCCTTGTTGTTTCTGTACTGCTCGTCTAAATCTTTCACGTACGTTTCTAGAACGTCAACATATTCGTACTCGTCGGAAATTCGCTTTTCTTTCACTACATGTTTAAGAATAAACTTGAAGCTCCTAGTTTTCTTGTTGGTGGCTTGATTAGACGTTTCCGATTTCACATCTGTCTTTTGAGATTCCTCCTCAGTGTTTGTTGATGCTGCATCTATTTTAATATTATGTTGTTCATCTTCATTTGTCTCCATTGGTTCTATATCATTTTTAATCAACAGATTTTTGTTGTTTTCGCTAGTCGTAATATTATCTTCATCCTGACTATTGCTATCAGCCTTAGTTTCTGTCAATGAAGAAATTTTACAACATTTCAGACATTTTGGTACAGTAATCTCATTTGTAACTGGTTCTTTAGTTTCATTTATAACATGTTTTGATGACGTAACCGTTTCTTGCTGTTTTTCTTTCTCAAAAGATTCCTTTTCATTACTTTTCAATGACTTCTGTACCTCTTGTATATTATTGTTTACTTTTTCATTTGACTTTTCAATGTTTTCTTTTGATTCTTCCTTATTTGCTGTTACAACTTCACTGTTAACTGCTTTATCTTCAGTAACATTTTTATTTTCTTCACTTACAGAATTTTCGGCGGCTACTTTGGTTGTTTCTTTAGCTCCACTTTGACTTCCCTTATTCTTATTAACTTCAGCCTTTTTATTCTCTCTCATCCGCATCATATTTTCCAACAACACCTCCAACAAGTCTTCACCTTCTCCACTCTCATCATCCGATGACTCAGATTCCGCTTTAGGAAGTTTAGGGATCAAAGATTTGAGGACGTCTTCACACAACTCCTTTTCGTTATACTTTTCTTGTGTGATAATTCCCTGTTCTTTGAACATGAGCCACACTATCATGTCCGGGGTGACGCGGTTGCCGGTGGCGGAGTCCGCATCAGATTCTGAAGCGCCCTCGTCGGAGCTGGTTTCGGAGTAATAGTCGTCGTCGGAATCCATTGGCTCTTCTTCGTCTTCACTTGCAAGATTGCCCTGAAATATAAATATTTAAATATAAATATTTAGGGTTCCGTACCCAAAGGGTAAAAACGGGACCGCTCGCTGTCTGTCTGTCACCAGGCTGTATCTCATGAACCGTGATAGCTAGACAGTTGAAATTTTCACAGATGATGTATTTCTCTTTCCGCTATAACAACAAATACTAAAAACAATATAAAATAAATATTTAAGTGGGGATCCCATACAACAAACGTGACTTTTTTGCTGTTTTTTGCGTAATGCTACGGAACCCTTGCGCGAGTCCGACTCGCACTTGGCCGGTTTTTATTGTTTTACGCTTGTGTGATAGGAAAAACTTACTTCTCCCGTTGGGACATTGACTGCTGTCGCCTTACAATCGCAAGCCGGGGTCTTTTTGCACATTCTTACGGTGACTATTCAGCCTTATACAGCACCTGTAATTGAAGACATATCAGAACAGTTATAAATCCTGGGCCCTTTCCTAATTAATTATCATCTTCCTCGCGTTATCCCGGCTTTTTGCCACGGCTCATGGGAGCTTGGGGTCCGCTTAGCAACTAATCCCAAGAATTGGCATAGGCACTAGTTTTTACGAAAGCGGCTGCCATCTGACCTTCGAACCCAGAGGGGAAACTAGGTTTTGTTAGGATAGTCCGGTTTCCTCAGGATGTTTTCCTTCACCGAAAAGCGACTGGTAAATATCAAATGATATTTCGTTTTTTTATTTTTTTTATGAAATAGGAGGCAAACGAGCAGACGGATCACCTGATGGTAAGCGATTACCGCCGCCCATGGACACCCGCAACACCGCTCTTTTCAATATACGCGATATAATCCGTTTTCATAGTTTTATTTCAATACTTCATTCGTTTTGCCGATTTCATTGAAAAAAATGTGACGTCACACCATGGGGGGAGGGGTTTGCCAAATGTGACCAAGTGTGACAAGGGGGGGAGGGGTCAATAAACCTAGAAATTCGTGTGACGTAATTAATGGATGAACCCTTTTCTACGTATTTAAGTATTTTTGTATATTATATATATCGTTGTCTGAGTACCCATAACACAAGCCTCCTTGGGCTTACTGTGGGACTTAGACAATTTGTGTAAGATTGTCCTGTAATATTTATTTATTTATTATTTATAAAAAAAAACCGTACTTATGTCCTTCCTCTGTGTATAGAGTACACCTAACATAGATTTTTTAATTGTGCCACCCTCCCTCCAGATTTATTCCCACAAATATTTATTTTATTCTGTTTTTAGTATTTGTTGTTATAGCGGAAAGAGTATATGTTTATCCTATTAATTTTGTATGTATTTATATCCTTTCATTTTGTAGCTTCTAAATTAATTTTTAAGAAGCAGAAATGTCTGCGAATGATGCTATTAAGCTTAGATTGAGTGCTGTAGGGCTAAGATGGTCGACTCTTTATCATTTGTCACCATGCCTGTCACATTCTAACAAATATGTAAGTGCGAAAGTGACGCATGGCATGACAGGTGATAAAAATGCGACCATGATACCGGTGCTGGAGTATCTATCCAGAGGCCGCGAGTTCAAGTCTCACCCAAAGCAGTAATTTTTCCACTTTTAAATTTATTTTAAGCTTAACTAGCTTCTACCCGCACCTTTCTCTGCGTTTATATTATAAGTAAAGACTGCAATAAAAAATAAATAATAGAAATGGATAGAAATTTAAAACAGTACGTAAAAATGTTAGCCGGTGTAAAAACTTGTGTAAGACATAATAGGACTGAATTTTGTTATTTGTATTCTGCTATTAGAAGTATAGTCCGACAAGAAATTATAGAAATTAAAAAGTGGCAATACTGTAGTGTCGTCCTGTTTTCTTAGATTCATTTGAAAGGGAAATATTTCTGCAATTTCTTGTCACTGTATATAATTACATCTTATAAGAGTCTTATTGTAATCTGTCACAATGTTTATTTTAACCTCAAGATCAAAGTGAGACGACACCATTGAACTATTATTACTAACATGTAGAACCGGCACAGAGAACCAGTATTTTGCGCCATGCGTTGCTACCGATTTGGCATGAAACCATAGGAGCGGAGCGTGAATCTCACGACCTAAACGCGTAAGCGCTATGATTTTTACGGCGCTTACGACGTTTTGGTTGCGACAGGCTGTGATTGCAACAATTTCATTGTTTTGTATGTCGTCTCTATATTAATAATAACTGTACGACACAAGACAATCATAATTTCATAATCATTTAAAGGCTTGGTAAAAGTTGTATCTCAAAAATAAAACATCCGCCGCCAAAAAAGTCAAAAACTGGTTTAAGCTTCAAGAGTGAAATGAAATCGGCAGAAAATAAAACAGCTTATTAGAAACTTCTTGCAAAAATCTACGAAACATGATATATGGTTCAATATCCCGTTCTTCATCAATTCTCATCTACTCAAAGGTTAACTGGAAGAAATCCCTTAAAGGGATAAGCTCGCCTTTGTACTGCCTATTTCTGTGCCATATTTGTGTTCTGTATTTTGTACAATAAAGAGTTTAGACATACATACACATACATATGGCTTTCATAAGATTTTTTAGTGGTTTTGATCATAATAAAAGCTCAAAATTACTAACCAATATCGATAGTTAACTACAAAAGTGGTTTAGTAAAAGAAAATCACAAGTGAATCGAGGTAAACATTCTCGACAAAGAAAGAAACTTCTGCTAAACATGAAATTTTCTCATTTTGCAAATGTGTAGGTCGTTGAAAGAACATTGCAAGATGAGATAAAAAAAATCTTTGAATACTCACTATTTGTACCAATAACCGCAACTACGATCTAGTCTTGTTTATGTTATACGTTTTAATTCTTGGTTATAATAATTGTTTAAAAATTAAAACATTGAAAATATTTTCTTTTCACTCAACTGCCGAAAAAGTCGAAACACGAAAACACCGGAAAGAAAAACAAGTAAACTTTTTTTTTTTGTTTTTATGGCCTGGTTACGAACCTTTAAGCCAAGTTTTTATTTTTATCATTTTTATAAAACGAGTAAGGCCTCATACGCACGAGAGCTTAAAAAGCGTTACGTGTGTAACGCACCCATAAGTAAGAGCGAGAAAGCGATATATAAGCTTAATAAGCAACGCTTTTGCTTGTTAAGCGTGTGTTGCGTATTAAGTAAGTGTAAGAGTTAAAGTTAAATAAGTGTTTTTGCTAATTGATAATTTGTTATTCTTCTGTGTCCTAGTTTATCTCATTTTGTAATGGCTATGTGTATTTTTATGGGTTTTTGTGTATTTTTTTATGAATGTGTAGGAATAAAAACAAGGCTTCGATATTACTTTTAAGTATATTAAAACAAATAAAGTTTACAGAGGTTAACTTGAGTGTATGACGTATGTAACGACAGGGGTAGGCCAACAAGTAAACGTCAGCAATCAGGTGCGGGCGACTATTTGCTCAGAATAATGACTAAAGCATAGAAGTCGGGCAAAAATGCTTCGCAAATATGTATACCCGTACTTTACTTCCTTACGAATTAGATAATGTGCCGAAAAGAGATGCATATATGCTTGTTATTTCTCATTTACGTACGGTGTCATAAGTTTGATAATTTGCTAGGGATGTAACTGTGTCGACTTTTTATATCGATAAATTATGCATAAGTTTATGTGCCGTGTAAAATAATAATCACGAAATTGGCAAATTGATAATAGTCTGGCTAATGAAAGTTGAACCTGAAAAAACGCGACAATTTCAAGAAATCTGTAGCAGGCGGCTCGTTGAAATGAAATGAAATGAAATGCGTGGAATACAAGGATTGCATAACTTTTACACTTTTTATAATTTTCATATTCTAAAAATCATTAAAAAGTATAAAAATTATGCAATCCTTGGAATCAAAGAGCCGCCTGATATGAGGATTAATGCATGTACCTAATATAGCTTTTATCTCATTTGCAGTCTACCACTCAGAACCGTCTAACTATACCTCTCGTTTTTTATCATTAGAAAGAAGGCGAGCGATCTTAACGTGTCGTTTTATCGAAAAACACTTTGAAAATAAGTCACAACAAATATAATATACGATCATTTACATACTTTTGCTTTCATAAGTAAAATATTGTTATATTTATAAAAAAACTTGTCAATAAAAAGACACGTGGATATGGTTTACCGTTTTTTCTAATGCTAAAAGACTAAGTATAGTTTCTAGTCATGTACAGTCAGTCAGTACAAAGGGAACTTCAAACCATTACAAATAAAAACTCAGCACGTTTTCCAACAATCTTTCAGGAATAGCAAAAATATAATTAAAATAAACCAAGATGACCGCTGAAACATCCCGAAATATTTCAACTAAAATAATACGACTATGTCAAGTTGTTACAGTTGACACCTACCTGTGAAATAACGAACATATATTTTATTTGGCTGGATTATATTATAGAACCACATAGAACCATTTGACATTTCCCTCAGTTTATCTTATGACAATACTGAAAAAAACGAAAGAACTTGCGGATTGTTGTCTCACTCACTCATAGACAAAAAGTAATAACGTGTTGTGAATACGATATCTTTTACCAAGCTTTTATTTTTGCCCGGCTTCTTTGCTTTAGTCATTATTCTGAGACTATTTGCCTGCACGCAAACATCAGGCGTCCAAATTCCCAACAGAATGCGAGTGAAGGACTTGTATCCATGGTCATGAAATAAATTAAAAAAAAAATGAGGCATGTTTTGGAACGTTCACTCTATGTTCACTCCATACATCGGTTTTGTCATAGAGTAACTTATACTAGAGCGGTACTGTCATAGTAAATTTTGTAACCCCAGTAAATTCACTGCCATCTGTCGACACACTTTAAAACTAAAAATGAAGATTTATAAAAATACGATAGAATGTATTTAAATATAGATAAATGATTTTTTTTATTTGCATTAATTATTTTTATGATTTTGACCCATGTTCTTTCACTGATATGCGTTAAAATTGTTACATAACAAACGAAACCGTCAACGCCATCTATACGACTGTAGGCCAAAACTAGTAGCGCCCTCTGAACGAGAATCAAATTTTCTTGATTTTCGAGGCACGTTTTTTCCTTAGACTGTATCTATCTATTACGGAGTTATATCTATCTTTGGTTTTGTTGCCAAAGAGACAATTATTTTCGTAGTCTACATCTAGCGTCAAGTAGCGGAACTATCAGTACTGCCACTCGATACTAGATGTCACATGTGTCGCGACCAAAGATAAGTAATAATAAGATAGAGCGGTACCAAAGATAGATATAACTCCGTAATAGATGGATACAGTTTAAGGAAAAAACGTGCCTCGAAAATCACGAAAATTTGATTCTCGATCAGATGGCACCACTAGTTTTGGCCTACTCTCGTATAGAGGGCGTTGACGGTTTCGTTTGTTATTTATAATTTTAACGCATATCAGTGAAAGAACATGGATCAAAATCATATAAAAATAATTAATGCAAATAAAAAAAATCATTTATCCATATTTAAATATATTTTAACGTATTTTTATAAATCTTCATTTTTAGTTTTAAAGTATGTCGATAGATGGCAGTGAATTTATAGTGGTTACAAAATTTACTCTCGATATCTGGGTCAAAATCATATAAAAATAATTGATACAGTAAAAAAATAATTTTATCATTTATAAATACATTTTTTGCCATTTTTATTTTTAGTTTTAACCGTGTGTCGATAGATGGCAGTGAATTTACTGTGGTTACAAAATTTACTGTGACAGTAACAGTACCGCTCTATCCTATTATATCCTCTTTGGTCGCGACTGATGAAAAGTGTATTTGCTTAACAATTTACAACTAATATTATAAGCAAAAGGAGTTGATAATAGAGTTCTGGTTAATTCGGTTATAATATTAGCTGAAAATGGTTGAGCATTAAGGGCCCTCCACACTCATGCGCGAATCACGGCGCGAAGCCGCGAACGTAAGTGTGGCGCACAGAACTAGAATGACAAAGAACAACTGTCAGGCTTTAAAAGTGCGACCAAAAATGAAATGCAAGTGTGTGCGTAAATTGTCTATGTGAGATCAAAACTAATGATGTCAAGTTACAACATATTTATAATTTATCGGTGTTTGACTGCTTTATCGACTACTCTTTCAATGTTTCTTTTTGATTAAAATAAAATGTCTCAACTATTACTATTATTAGATCCTATTATCGCCTATATTCAATTTTCTTTTACAGCGGACGCAAAGTAAATAACAAAACTAATAACCGAGTGCACAGTCAGCATTAAAGTGGTCAAATTATGTATATCCTTCGTATATTCTACAGTACCTACATATGGTGCTACTGAAGCAAGCGTTGATAATAGCGTAACATACTACCGCACCGCACCGTTACAGCTTTAAAGCAGGTTTCTCGTCGTATGCGTGTGTGTGGTGCAACGTCGTTAACACAAACACATGCTAACAGTAGGCGCAAAGAGTTGACTTACCACAGAAAATATTAATTTCGCCACAATAAATAATAGTACCTACTACCGTACAGAAAGGAAACTTCCTACAAAACCGAAGTTTGACAGCGGTTCAGGGTCGAATCATGATGTCCCTTTTTAATATATGGCACTATCCCTTTCGGCTATTTAGGGTTGGCAAAATTCAGATCATTATGTTATCTGCATATGTGCACGCAAAGGGACGTCAAGTTGTGCCAACCCTAATAATTGCTCGGAGCAATGCTGAGCCGAACAGAGCCGAGTTTGCCCGAAGCTAGGAGTTTCGCACCCCTGATTTCGCGCCTTTTTCTGACAAGTTGGATTGGGTGTATATACGCTGTCTTGTGTTTCCTTGTGTTGGCGGCAAAATCGTAGAAAAGTGGCTAAAATGTAAGTAAGTACCTACTGTGTTGGAAAGTGAAGTTTAAATTTACCGCTAAACATGTGCACCTTCAAAAAAGGTATTATAACAATCGTTATTATTTTAACTCGGTTATAAAGGCTAATATCTTAATGATGTGAAGAAATAGTTAAATATATATTGTACCTATTTATACCGACAAGTTATCGATACAGTCATATGAACATTTTGTCAAGCCCTAGCGTATAGTAACAGTTTAAGTTTTTACACAAAATATTCCAAATTATTGACTAATATGATAAAATATTAGCACACAACTGAAGAAAAACTTATAATTAATTGTATAATCCGGCTTTTTACACTTTTTATGCTGTTAATTTGACATAATATCGTTAAGAAAACTTCGCTCGGAATATCATAATTACCTGTGAAATGAATGTTTGCCTGGGTTATTTCGCACTGTGATACCACAATCCGGCACACTACACGACACCATCTTTACTACATTACTTAATTACACGTTTTATTCCTGATTTATTTTTATTTTGAAGATTAAAAAATACGGCAATGCGCTCCCGGTCGAGTTGGGCCGCCTGTCACTCAAAAATGGTTACGTTTTCTCATTTGTAGTCTGACTCTTTCGCACTCATGGGATGTTCATATACGTGATGGCTTCCCTTTCCCACACTTCAGCTGTCTTTATGCGTAAGCGTAAATTTTAGGTCTGTGGTGTGGCGTCGATTTCGCAGATTGTTCACGCCTTAGCGCCTAGTTCCCCGTTTTTTGGAGCGGAAAGTGGAAACCCGTAATGTCGGTTATGCTCGGAGCGCGTAGCTCGCGCGGGCAGTGGATGTTGACAGTTTATTTTTTGTTGTCTCGGGTAGCACAAACTCAAAATATAATGTAAACACGAAAGGTGACAAATGGAACTATATTACCAAAGATTTCCTGTGGTCCCAGATAGCAAAGTGACGTCAGCGACGTCATAATGACGTCATTTATACGTCATAATGACGTAACGGACGTCATAATGACGTATAAATGCTACTTGGGGTAGGTACTAATAAGGCTCTTATTAATAATTTGCGCGGGTCCGACTTGAACTTGGTCGGTTGTAGGGTCGGGTACACACACCGCACACTCAAGAGTCCTGCCGTCCTATCTCTAAAACCAGTCCCCGGCAAGCTCGGCCGAATTTCACATTCATATACTTACAAACGGAGTTTCGTTCTCATTTTAAAACTACTTGTTGGATTGTAATGAAACTTTGCACATACAATGACATGAGGTATATCTGGGTCTGTAACTAGTTTATATAGCTCCAGTTTATAAAACAAACGAAAAAGAGCAAAAACAAGTTTAGTATGAAAAACTAAAATTCGCTGTATTCTTGTATATGTATATTTATATATATTTCGGGGATCTCGGAAACGGCTCTAACGATTTCGATGAAATTTGCTATATGGGCGTTTTCGGGGGCGAAAAATCGGTCTACCTAGGTCTTGTCTCTGGGAAAACGCGCATTTTTGAGTTATTATATGCTTTTCGAGCCAAGCTCGGTCTCTTAGATATTTTTATTAAATAAGGTATCTGAAGCTACATAAATTAATTACAGACATAGATATACCTTATCCTACTGTAAGTACAAAGTTTCAGAGCAAACTAACTACTCTTTTTAAAATGAGAGCGTAACTACGTTTGTATGGAGAACCAGCATGCTTGCGGGGATCCTTAAATACATCAGAATTGTAGTCGGCACAGCACTTCAAGCACCAAGAGTAATGAATAATTCCAAGTTCACAAAGTTTCAGACTTTCAGATTTGTTGAAACACATAATATAATTTCATTTACGAAGTATCCCTGTGTCTGAAGTGAAGGCCGGAAAGTACTACTGAAACTCATTACAAATAGCTTCCAATAATCAAGCCATTTTTACACTGCAGTAAGTAGTACTTAATCTACTTATGTAGTGAATGATCCTTTCCCATCATATTTTCTTGGGAACTTTCTTGGGTATTAGTCATGCTATTTCAGTCAACTACTTGACTGAAATAGTATGACAAGTTCGTACGTTCCCGTGAAAATACGATGGGAATAGTACATTTCGATTATGTCATTACTTCACGAGTACCGAGGGACGAGTGAAGAATGACATTTCCGCACGTGCATCGAACGAACTTTTTTAATACAGTTGCGAAAAAATAAGAAAAACAACCAGTAGGTAGGAACTATCGCAGTGAAAATTTTTGACATTATGAAGATGTGTTTTTTAACCGACTTCAAGATTTCAAAAGGAGGAAGTTCTCAATTCGGTTGTATGTTTTTTTTATGTTTGTTACTCCATATCTCCGTCATTTCTGGACCGATTTTGGAAATTCTTGTTTTGATTGTAAGACAAATTTTTGTTAAGCTCGAGTTCTAATGATGGGATCTATAAGGAATCGACGGAACTCCTCAAATGTTAAAGGCATACGTATAGATATTTTTAATAATATTAAAACTCTCGCATCTGATGAAGTGGAGCTGCTGATGATGATCAGAACGGAACTCTTCAACGACGCAAGATTTTTAAGATACAATGTGATATGCAATAAAGATTATGAGTATGAGACGCATAGTACATGTTTGGCGATTTCGACTTGGACTGGGACCCGGACTCGAACCCGGACTCGGACCCGGACCTGGATTCGGACCCGGAGAGTTAGAACTGTGAGTACTGCGATCCTTACAGAAACGAAATGCTACTAGATAAGTGGGTTAGGTTACGTTTGAACTGCGATCCTCACAGAACCGAACTGCTATCAAAAAATTGGGTTAGGTTAGAACTGCGATCCTCACAGAAACGAAATGCTACTAGAAAAGTGGGTGGTTTGACCTCCTGTTCTACATAATTATGCAAAAGAAACTGTCTTTTTCATTTCATTGAATGGAATCTAAGAGTGCACCATCAAAAATAATCTTTCACCGGCATCCCCCATTGAAGTCGGTTTTTTTTTCTTAAAAATTATTCTAAGTGTATTTATTAGAGATTAGAGTGACGGTTAGTCTATCTTCAGAAATCGAACAGAACTCGCTTGATTCTCGATTGTTCGACTAGCCCGTAGTACCGCACACACGTCGGTCCCTGCCTCTATTACGTTAACGGTGAAGGATTGGTTCTCTGCATCTCTTTGTGAATTAAATCATGCTGCTACTTCGGACAGATACGAGTGTAGCAGAGTAACTACGAGATACGGTCGTTGGACCGAGCTACAGGTGTGCCTATGTCTTACTTAAGTATTCATATAAGTAAAGCCTGACCAGGAATATATGATCACGCGCCATGTTGCGGAATTTCACTGGAACTATTTTTTTCATACTATACTGAACTGTCACCCTATACATGCGCAACAACAGCGCCCTTTTGACAATGATCATATATTACTGGTCAGGCTTTACTTATCTATAAGTATGAAATGAGTCGAATTCGACTATTGCGTAAGTCGCTGCTTCGATATGATATGCTACGTAGTGCTTACGAGCTGCTGTAATAAATAAATCTTGCATGTAGCTAACACTACACTGCTAAGCTGTTTGTTTCGCCTCGGCCAACAATTACATGTGATCTGACACGTTTCTTACTTTACTACCCTAGGCATGTAATATACTAATAGCAGTCTATATGTGAATTTAAACTATCGTGAGACATATTAACATTAAACTAATTTCACGGTTTCACTCACGTGATTTTAGTCACTCGCGCAAGCTTGGAGACCAAGGCTCTCTGAAACATGTTGCGCGAAACATGTAGGTCTCAAAGCTTGCGCGAGTGACTAAAATCACGGGAGTGAAACCGTAATAGTACATTTCGATGCTAGTGCGGAAAGTATGTCATTACTTCACGAGTACCGAGTTATCTTGCCACGAGCCGTGGGCGAGTGGCAAGACTCGGGACGAGTGAAGAATGACATTTTCGCACGTGTATCGAACGACGTTTTTTAATACAGTTGCGAAAAAATAAGAAAAGCAACAAGTAAGGAATGGAATTCGAAACTTTTATATTATTAATTCTGTGACATCATTGACATTGACATTATGAAGAGGTGTTTTTCTAGCTTTTATTCGACTAGAATGCATTTTATTATTATTATTGAACCCACTTCAATGAGTTTTTTTTTTCAAATGCATGTTCTATAAGACAGAAACAATTGTAAATATTAAAACATTGTACTATTATTACCTAAATATCGTTATTTACGATTATTTGTGTATCGTATATTTATAAAAACAATATCGAATGTTGCCTTTGGAAACTTAAAACATTCTTGCAGTAAGAAAATACGCCTCTTCTTTGACAGGCGTTCCGTTCCATTTAGACAACTTATTAAGAACGGTTTTTCAACATTAAAAAATAAACGTGTTATAATACTTAGAATGATGAAGAGGTAAGTAATAAAATATGAAATATGCATATTTTTCGTATTCTTACATTAACAGTAGGTTTTTATGTTGATTACGACGTTTAAAGGAAACTAATATTAACACTCATCAATAAGTAGTCATGAATTGGAACAAGTAAAAATTTAAAAAAATTGGAAACGAAAAAGCACTAGTTCGCGAAAACCAACTTTCCGCACGCTAAACAGCCACGAAAAGTAGCACTTTTTAAGCAACTGTATTAAAAAAATAGTTTAAAGCGGTCTGTGTATTCTCATATATTGGCATTGAACCGTGAAGCTATTTGAAAGCAATCGATCCACTCCAATAAAACTAGCGACGCAGCGATACGTGCGGATATCGAATAATATCCGGGCAAGCCTTCCAACCTTTGATTTCAAATAATTCGCACAAAGCCGCATCGAGAATGCAATCAAACACAGCACAATACAACAAATACAATAAGATTTAATCTTGAATACAACGCAAATACAATGGAGATCGAGCTATTGGATTCTTTCTGCTTGCACGGACTACCTACGGTTTTATTTTATACGTATTTTATTATGGACACGAGTATGTACTATGTACACGTGCTCACGACCAGCGAAATTTTTTTTTTTTTTTTTTTTACTTTATTTAGAACACAAACAGTCACATATACAAATGGGTTTGAAGTACAAATGTACTTAACATACTTAAGAAAACAGACCTGGAGGTTCATTAGTAAGTACATAATGTTAACATACACACTAAACAGCAGAGATAAAAAGGAGATAAAAGAAAAACATGAGCCTACGGTTGTCCTACCGGAAAGCCGGAAAGTTACATTTATACATTTACTTATTTATATTTATACTTGACATATTAAAACAACATGTCTAAGTTTCATTCTAAGACTAGACAGGGAAGTGTGAAAAGAATCAATGTCATGTAGGTGCTTATTATAATAATTTGGGACTCGTCTGAAAAATGTGTGCCGAGCGTAATTCTTGCGGGCAAAGCTGATATGAAATAGAGGTCTAGAACGTAGGGGTTGGTGCGGACAACTGAAAGTGACTAATTCTAAGAGATTCGGACATTTTATCACACCTTTAAGAATTTTAAACAAGAACATTACATCTAAGTAAATATGTTGACCTATTTCTGATAATATTACGAGTTTTCCATATAAAAAGCTCAAATATATTCAGATAGGTTTATACAAACACACGTTCGAGATTAAAATATTCAACCTAGGAGAATGTTTGCTACAGAAATGCTTTATCACGTTAGGTACCTACACCTACAGTCTCCTGCAATATTTACTCCAACGAGGTACGCAAAATAAAGTGGTGAGTGTCGTGGAACACTCGGTTGGAATGAAGTTAAGAAAGGCTGCATGGTAACGTATTCATGCTCATCTTCATGTTCAGCTCATGCTCATGATTGTTATGTTCTGTTCTGTGTTGTAGTATGGCTTGTGACGCCAATATTTGATATTTGCATTTATCGCACTAGTATGGTTGTGACGGCAAAATCTTACACGTTTTTTCGCCTAGCCTCCGCAAACCGTCCGATAAGGAACTTCGTTCCAATATACGGCGTGCGACGTGCCAGATTCAGATATTTTTGCGCTCTTCGTTTTGCAACATATGTTCACTGAATTTGTTAATAGTTATTTGTTATACAAGGGTGCAAAGTTGTATTTTACCCGCGAGTGTGGAATTGATACACGAGCAAGCGAAAGGATTCTATAGTTGAACCACGAGCGAAGCGAGTGGTTCTAAAATAGAATCCTGAGCGTAGCGAGTGTTTTAACACACGAGAAGAAAAATACATTTGCACCCGTGTGTAACACAAAACTTTTCCCCTCACTATAGCGAGGAAAGTGCAACATCCACAGGCGTTAGATCATCTTCATCAACTGGAATCACTCATTTTTTTACGATATTATAACAAAAAAACTCGAAATTCTGTACTTTTACGTGAGAAGTTTTAAAGTAAAATTTTTGTTGTCAATGTTGACATTTCTGACGTATGAAATGTCAATGATGCGTTTTGAAATTGCATCGACTTAACTTGTGCGTTCAGAATTATATTTAACATAATTATTAAAAAACAAACGTTTATTATAGAATTTTAAGGTTTATGACTTAAAATCATTAAATAAAGCTAAATCTGGTATTTTTTATTAGATTCTCAAACCATTTATTTAATGATAATTAATATCGAACAAACCATTATTATGAGCGTTTTACGTTTTGTTATCTGTCAAGCTACTTAAACACGCTCCATCCAAGGTCAAATTACTTTCCCCACTAGTGGATAAAATGGGTTTTATCCCTGCTTGTTTTAAAGGATAAAAGACGACTTTCCGAGCTAGTGAGGGGAAAAGATATGATTTATCAGTGTCAAAAGACGTTTCTGTACAAAAATAAAATTCTTTTGACAGTGATAGTTATTATTTATGTAGGACGTTTTTAGCGGTTTTAGTCTTTGAATATGCAGGAATATACTGTTAAAATCTTTCGGGTTTCTCATTAGCACCGTGAATATTATTGAAGGAAATTGTATACAAAGTTACAGACTTTCAAGGAAATCGAAAACTGCACAAGATATCCGTGATCTATGTCTGAGATATATAATCAAATAAATGTCTCTATTTAAACTTCTTTCCCGTTGTTATTGATTTTGTATTATGAACTAATTCCATGCGTAAAAACCTCTTCATTTGTTTTCTTCTCCGTCCACCTGACCTTTGCGCATGGTAGGAGAGAAGAGTTAGTTGAGAACCATAGAAAATAGAAGAGGAAATAGGCTTGGACACCTGCTACGACACGACGAATTTATCAAAAACATAATTGAAGGGAGAGTTGCGGCAAGGAGACAGAGGGCTCTCTCTTGGTCTCCACCAAGGAGAACATACTGATAGCCCACCTCGTGAGCCTCTTCAGGGGATTCATAGGATGCTTCAAATATGAAAACGTACTTCTTCTGCATAGGTTTTAATCAGTAACTTTTACAATTGCTTCTCTCTTAGCGACGGGACAAATGCTTGACAGCTAGAAAAATCTAGAAACAGGATTGCCACAGATAACATATAAAATGCTAACAATACATCCATCAAGTAAAGGAAAAACTCAACGTCGTGTCGTATCAGGCTGTCAAGTTGAAGGCAGAGGACCGACACACATGGAAATCGCTCCACCGACAAGTCTTAACTCTTAAATATATGATGATGAACTAATTAACATATTAAATAATACGGGCCAGCTCTATTACCCGCTTCTGCGTAATCGGTAAAAGGCTCTGTACTGTACTCGGATAACGTCCTATAAAAACCGTTCATAATGAAAATTCACGGGAAAGGAAATTTTATAATCCAATGTAATTCTTAAAACATTTTATTTCTAGCGTGCCCTCGTCTCTTATATATTTGTGGCAAACAACCGTACTTAAGTTCTTAAGAGGGGGTAAGCCAGGAAATTAGAAGGGAAAAAAGATATTAGATAGAAGGGAGAATAAGGCGAATCACGCGAGTTTTAGCGTTTTCCCCAATAACTGAAAATATATATACTCGTGTTTAACCTAAATAGGTAGTATACCTATTTTACCTATAGATTTGATTATGGAATGGATTTGATCAACATTACGATTGAAGCGTTCTCGCTTCGCTAGGTCTCGGAGATCTAAACCATAGATTATTAGTATATGTTATGAAGTATTTTACAGATGGCATCATAGGTTTTACCCGTCAATACTACAAATAGTGTCAAATCCTTGTTTTTATTTTGATTATTTTTTTAGCCTACCACCCTAATACCTGCCCTGTGATCCTATACTGACTGCGCCATGTCAGTGTATGCGTCAATGATACTTGAGTTGCAAATTAACTGTTTACTGATAATCTAGGGTAGGTGCACTACCGACCGCCGAAGCCTTTTAAGCCAAATCTCATAAAACAAAATTCATTATCATATCAGCCCTTTATCGCCCACTGTTCAGCATAGGCCTCTCTTCCAGTACTCCACTTGTCCCGGTCCTGAGCTAATCTTATCCAGAAGTGACCCGCAATCTTTCGGATGTCGTGCCAACGAGCCAACGGACGCCAGGGGCTTCTTTCATTCGAAAGCGGCCACCATTCCGTTAACATTTTAGTCCACCTGCCATCACTCTGCCTAGCAACATACACAACAACACAAACAAAATTACACATATAAAAACAAAACAAAATTAGAGATAGGTAAAGCCTATGTTTTTTTATTTTTTATTTTTTTTAACGTATTACATTTATTTACATACAAGATATATACAGTGGTACTACGTAAACGAAATTAATAACTAGCTTAAATCTAAAATAGGCCCTTGAGGCATTGTACCAACTTATTAAGCCTATGTTAACTTTAAAAACCTTTGACAGTTGCCAATCCCAGTAGAGATCAACATTAAACGGCTTGCCTTCAAGTGATCCGCTCGGGAGCATCATGATTAACAGTCAGACCACTTGCTGGGGAATGAAATAAAAACATTACCGTCAAACCGTTCTGTTTTGGCCTTTTACCCGATTTTATTAAGAGAGGGTTGTTTTTTGAATGTGTCTTATACTGACAGGCTATGTCATTTCGAACTTAGAGTTCGAAGTTTTGACTAACACACATATTAAACACAATCATTGCAAAAAAATCTAATTCTTTTCTATGCATGTGGATCTAAATTTAATTGATCGAAATACATTAGATAAACATTTTGTTTTGTCGAAATTTATATAATAACGTTAATGAAAGTTTTTTTTTTCAAAAAATCCTTTTCTTCCTTGCGTTTTCCCGGTTGTTCCCTCAAGGAGCCCAGGGTCCATTTTGCCAACCTAATCGAATCGGCACATGCAATAGCTTTCATGAAAATGACTGACGACTTAGTCCGCTTTCCTCGCAAGGCTTTCCTTCACTAAAAGGCAATTGGTAAATATCTAATGTATTCATTCGTACATAAGTTCTAAGAAACCCATTTGCAGATTGCAAGATTGCAGAGGAAGCTGTCACTAGTCACTTTTTTTGTATTTATTAACATTTATTTCAGTTTCAAATTAAACTCATAGGCCACCAAACGAAGAAAATACAGGGGAAAATATTCGTGTATAAGCAAATTTTGGCATAGTTGTATAGATTTCGTGGTTGGTCCCATAGTAAAAGTTGCTCAGTAAATATAATCCCAAAACCTCCCTGGCAAGGGGAATGCACTTATTTTGAGGGCTCCACATAGGTGCATTCAATTGATCTAACTTTTTGGCGAACCGCTAGTTCTCAGTTCGGGGCGAACTGTAGTTCGTTCGTCGAAAATGTTTTCCAATTTCTACCAAACACGTATACTAAATATCTCCCTGACTCATTGTTTCCAATTTTGAATAATCCCTTGTCGCACGCAATATTTTCAGCAAGCCATCGTGTGTAAAGCGGTAAAAGCATTGCTTGGTTAGGGGGACATCACTAACAGGGGAGAGGGGGTGGGTAGGAGCACCTGTTGCGAGGTTCATAACTCGGTTACTCTGTACTCGCGGGTATAGAAATAATAGCTCTTAACCGCACAGTGAAGTTTGCCGCAAATGTCAATTGTGTTCTGATTATAACGCTATTGGCCTTTTTTTGTCGAGACAAATTGGTGGGTTGCGGGAGAAATTAATCACTTCACTCAGTTCAATCAATCAGTACACAAATCAATTAATCAGTTCAGAATATTATTATTTTGGCTTGGATACAAATGAATATATGCTTTTGATGTAACATAAGAGTACGTGATGAAGTAATAGGAGTTTTATGTTTATATACTCATGGATAAATTTAGAGGAATACAAAAAAACCGGCCAAGAGCGAGTAAGACGCGCGCAGGAAGGGTTGCGTACCATTACGCAAAAAACGGCAAAAAAAACACGTTTGTTGTATGGGAGCCCTACTTAAATATTTATTTTTTAATACAGTTGCTCAAAAAGTGCTACTTTTCGTGGCTGTTTAGCGTGCGAAAAGTTGGTTTTCGCGAACTAGTGCTTTTTACTTTTCCAATTTTTTTAAATTATTACTTGTTTCAATTGACGAGTGTTAATATTAGTTTATTACACGTTTATTTTTTAATGTTGAAAAACCGTTCTTAATAAGTTGTCTGAATGGAACGGAACTTACGGAACGCCTGTTAAAGAAGAGGCGTATTTTCTTACTGCAAGAATGTTTTAAGTTTCCAAAGGCAACATTCGATATTGTTTTTATAAATATACGATACACAAATAATCGTAAATAATGATATTTAGGTAATAATAGTACAATGTTTTAATATTTACAATTGTTTCTGTCTTATAGAACATGCCTTTGAAAAAAAAAACTTTCATTGAAGTGGGTTCAATAAAAATCTATTCTAGGTACTCGTGTGGTAATGACATACTTTCCGCACTAGCATCGAAATGTACTATTATTCTGTTTTCAGTATTTGTTGTTATAGCGGCCACAGAAATACATCATGTGAAAATTTCAACTGTCTAGCTATCACGGATCATGAGATACAGCCTGGTGACGGAACCCTAAAAAGGTTTAATTACTGGATTACAGCACCTAAAGTAATTTCAAAATTAGTAATTAAACTTTTTTTTGCGTTTTTTCTAAATTTTCCATGAGTGTATGTCTAACATCAGACATAGGAAAAATTAAATAAATTCATGTCTGTACCTAGTATTTCTCTGACATCGACAAAAAATATCTCGCCTCTCCACCCTAAAAATAGGTAATCTGTTTTTCCCACGTAGGTACAACACGATCAATCTTTTCTCAATACAATACACGGACGGAAATTGATAAAAAGTCCTAAATATGAGAGGCGGTAAAAAAGGTACTCAGACATTATGTTCTATCTGCACACGTTTCACCTACGTTCACAGATAACTTCATCCTTGTAAAAATAAAACTTTAACTTGATTATGTAACTCCATTTTCTTTCGAAAAATTTCCGCCTTTAAATACACTCGTGTATTTCGAAGGCTGAGGTAAAATTGAATTGGGAACTTGGAGAATTTCTGAAGGCCGATACGAACGGGATTATATACTAAGCAACTTTTACAATGGGACCAACCCCGAAATCGCGAAAAAAAATTTGGCTGTTTCATACATTTTGGCTGATGTATTTTCTATGGGAGGGTAAATTTTAGGGTTCCGTACCCAAAGGGTAAAAACGGGACCCTATCACTAAGACTCCGCTGTCCGTCTGTCCGTCTGTCTGTCTGTCACCAGGCTGTATTTCATAAACCGTGATAGCTAGACAGTTGAAATTTTCACAGATGATGTATTTCTGTTGCCGCTATAACAACAGATACTTAAAAGTACGGAACCCCCGGTGCGCGAGTCCGACTCGCACTTGGCCGGTTTTATTATTAACTTGCACTGTATGTATGTTTGTACGAACCAAATTTTGCGAGTTAAATTTAACCCACTTCCCGACTTCAATGAGGCTCAAAATTTGCATACATATGTAAGTCGGGTGGCAATGCAATATTATGGTACCATCGAGCTGATCTGATGATGGAGACAGGAGGTGGCCGTAGGAACTCTGTGATAAAACAACGCAACCTAATTGTGTTTGGGGTTGGCCGGTTTTTTTTCATGATTTCGTGGTTGGTCCCATAGTAAAAGTTGCTAAGTATAATCCCAAAAAATCCCTGGTAACGGGAATGCACTTATTTTTTAGCTACCCCATTTAAGGTGCATCCGCACCGCCAGTTATTTTTGTGGAGCAACTGTGGCGCAAGACTGTGCAGCATTAAGTAATAGATAAGTTACATTACCTAATAGTACCGTGTTGCACAGTGTTGCCTCACATTAGTTAATTGCGGCGCCTTATGATCAAGAAAATCTGACAGATAGAATTGGGCCTTATTACTCTAAGTTCCAGGGCTTACTTTAATGAGTACCTTGTCTTTTAGACAAGGGCCTGCTTTAAAACACTACGCTATGTATTTGGTTAAGAAGAATTAGCATTTTGGGTTTGGCTGTTTATGACAAAAGATAACGTTTTACAACTGAAAGAATTTTGGTTAATCAGGTAAGGGCGAACAACTAATATATTGGTGTCCAAGCTTTCTAAAGACGTACCTTACTTAGGCCACTCAGCAAGCTTCGTGAAAGAAGCAACAGTTTTAAATTTCGAAGCCGTTCATAATAAGTTTAGGATCGATCAGCAATCAATCAAGAGGTTTACCCCGGTCAGCCTTTTTCGTTATTGTTTACCGATGTTGTTTGTACTGGCATACTCTCCAAGAAAATAAATTGATAAGTAGATATTGGGCCACAAAATTTCCAAACAATAGAACTTATTCTCTCGAAATTAACGTCTTTAAGTTCTGTTTTTCGGCGATATTTTAAAGTTTTTAGTTATTGAATAAGTGTTATTACCTACATTTTCTAATATTTTTGCGCTCCTTTCTAATTTAAAAGTTCAAGTTATTGATTAAGTATCGAAATCAAACACTTGCTTAAAAATCGCGATTAACTTTAAACGACACTATTAGCTGAAGTTTTCGAATTTGACCATTTTTCTTTTCTTTTTATTCTAATTGTTCAAGGTTGTGTCAACTATGATAAAAAAAATGAAAATGAAAAATACAAAGTAAAATAAGCAAAATGTAAAATCTAAAGTACTTGTTGTCGTAAATTATTATGCAAATATAGCCAAGAGACTCACAAAGTGCCTTCGCTTGGAAACCTAATTTACCTATTATCCGTCGCTTTACGAATGTTATTTATTGACGTTTTATTAAGTGTGTAATCAAATGCCACAATGGCGGTCGTAAGCCGTAACATACGGTTCCTGAACTCATCAGAGAGCTTATAATATGTGTGGTGGTGGTGGTAGTGTAACTGCATAACTAAATTAGGCAGTAAACCACCACTCGTGTGATGTTTTTATTAAACTAGCTTTTTAGGTTTCCGTTCCCAAAGGGTAAAAACGGGACCCTATTACTAAGACTCCTATGTCCATCTGTCCGTCTGTCTGTCACCAGGCTGCATCTCATCAACCGTGATAGCTAGACAGTTTAAATTTTTACAGATGATGTATTTCTGTTGCCGGCGTTGCCGCTATAACAACAAATACTAAAAAGTACGGAACCCTCGGTGGGCGAGTCCGATTCGCACTTGTCCGGTTTTTTTAGTTCATTGAACTACCTAGCTATGCTTGTGAAGTGTAAAGAATATCAGGAAAAACCTAAAAAAAAAAACGGCCAAGTGCGAGTCGGACTCGCGCACCGAGGGCTCCGTACTTTTTAGTATTTGTTGTTATAGCGGCAACAGAAATACATCATCTGTGAAAATTTCAGCTGTCTAGCTATCACGGTTCATGAGATACAGCCTGGTGACAGACAGACGGCAGACGGACAGACGGACAGCGGAGTCTTAGGTCTTAGTAATAGGGTCCCGTTTTTACCCTTTGGGTACGGAACCCTAAAAATGAGCACACAAAACTAAAACTCAGGTGGGGTAAGAGAAACAGGTAGTTGTAAAGTCCTTCTACGTAAGTATTTTTAAGTTATTTAAATATTAGTAATTATCATTAATTTAATTTAGTTTTAATTACTTTAAGTATCTGTTTATCAATTACCATGTAAAATTTGTGATTTATCTCTAGTAATAAAAAATAAAAAATACTCTGGTCCCAGAGTTTCTCTTAACCTTAATGTTTGTAATTAAAAATAATAAATAATAAAACCTTGGTATATTTTCTTTGCCTAAACCTATTCACAAATTCAGAATGAGGCTTGTCAAAAATAAATATCAATATCAATACATAACATTCATATCGTTAATGAAACACACAAACATAAAATATTAATTTGCTCTGCAACCGCTCCATAAGTGCAGCTAAGAGCTCATTTCGTCAAGGTTAGCGGAGTTCAGCCCAGAATAGGTCAAGGGCAAATCCTCTAAATGTCAGCGGGTACTGCGAGTAGGGGATGTCATGGTTTTATGTGGAGTACAGAAATATTAATTAATAAATTATGAGAAACTAATATCTCCCCGCGACTTAGTCTGCGTAGAATTATTAGGGTTCCGTACCTCAAAAGGAAAAAAGGGAACTTTTATAGGATCACTCGTGCGTCTGTCTGTCTGTCTGTCCGTCTGTCACAGCCTATTTTCTCCGAAACTACTGGACCAATTAAGTTGAAATTTGGTACACATATGTAAGTTTGTGACCCAAAGATGGACATGTAACGTAAACAAATTAATTTTAAACACGGGGGCCACTTTTGGGGGGTAAATGAGAAAATTAAAAAATAAAGTTTGTCAAACTATATCGTGTTACATATCAAATGAAAGAGCTTATTGTGAGAATTTCGAATATATATTTTTTATAATTTTAAGATAAATACTTTCGAAGTTATTCTAGAAAATAGGCAAAAAATGACCATTCCCCCTTTATCTCCGAAACTACTGGGTCAAAAAAATTTAAAAAAATACACAAAATAGATCTTTACCTATAGATATAGATCACTGGAAAACCTATTAAAATGTGCAGTCAAGCGTGAGTCGGACTTTTACTTAGTTTTTGATCCGACCCCTACGGGTTTTTTAAAGACATTTCACATAAAAAATACATTGTTTGAATAAGTGTAATGTACGGAACCCTTGGAACGCGAGTCCGACTCGCACTTGGAAGGTTTTTTTTCGTTAGGCTTTTTGTGTTACTCTTTGTGTTAAGTACGAAATATCATTTGACATATACCAGTCGCTTATCGATAAAAGAAAATATCGCGAGGGAGTACTAACCCCAATAAGGTCTACTTTGAAATATGCTTAGTATTGCTATATAGTTTATGCTAAAACTCTTTTAAATTTAAATAAATAACCGAAGGAAAAGTATGGTCGAACAGTTTTAGGTCGCAGTTTACGAGGCAATTATACTTTCAAAGCTAATTACCTTGACTGACTTTAAAATCTGGGGTAATGGTAAAGCCGCACACGGTCTTATTACTCGATATAATTATGAGTAGTAATAATTATGTGCGTTGTCAAGCGTTTGAAGATTTACCTTGGAGATTTCTAAAATCCCAGTAGGATACCTAATCAATTTTCAGGTTTAATACCATATGTATTGGGTTTAATTATCTGTATAATACCTATGAAATTGTGAATACCTACGTAATTTTTCACTTGACTAGGCTTGCCGGTCTTCTCTAAAACGCGCAGCAAAAAGGCAAATGCAATCCCTCGTCCTCAATGCAACAGTTAAGTCACCAATACCTATGTAGATGTTCTTCAATGACTTTTTAATTTTAATACACCTTAGTGGAAATGTAAATGGCGTCCAAACAAGCCCAAGGACTAGTGCTGAAGCCGTCTACGCTCGCTGTTTGTTATTTGCAAGACTGTTCTTCGCAACTTAACCGATGACTTCACTAGAGAGAGACCAACATTAACTGGTCCTCCGATTGTATGAAGTTTCTTGACGTTAAGGTATAGAGGGACGTTCTCACATTTGAACTATATTTTGTGAATTTAGCAGTGGAACGTCTACGGAGCGAGAATTTAAAGTTACATAGCGGACAAACTAGCTCCAATCCATTAACAACCTTATTCCGTTTGATTTAAACGTTCATTTCTTTAAATTTTTAAGTCAAACTAAAATACTTTCTAGTAGAATTGTATTTCCTACTTGTATACTGGAGGTTGGAGAGAAATTTTAAGGATGCAGGCAAGGCAGTAGTTCTTATTGGTGAATTGGACTTGTACGAGTAGGTACCTAATTTGTCGAAAGAAACTTTCAGTTCCAGAAAAGGTGCGAGTTTTGAAGTTTGCGCTAGTATATCGGTTTCGTCAATTCTTACAAATTGTTACGGATTCCTTAAAAAATAGTGATCAAGTAAAATAAACATGATTTAAATTTGTATAGGGGTTGGTTTTTAGAAAATTGTATTAAGTTTCATAAAACAAACCTTAATTTTTGTTTTAATCCTGTATCCGCTATAAATAGTTAAAAATTACTGAAATTGTATTTTACTGATCAAGAAAAATGAACAACATTAATACTGTAACGTGAAATGAATTAGGTATACGTTGCGATTGCTGTGGAAGTAATTAATTTATCCGTACAGAATTGTCAATGATTGATTCTCATTTCTATCAAATAACCGATATGTATATATGTCCCTATGTTAACTTTATATGAAGTAGTTTCAAGCGCTAGCACTGCTTTATACGTATTACTGAAAGATAACCGCAATCAAACAAATCACTTATGATATATTATAAATATTTGCTCTGTGCGATATGCTCCTCCAGACATATTTATGAATTATCCAAATAAAAACTCGTTGAAGGTATTAACTAAACTGATATATTACCAAAGCAGCAGGAAGACGTCCTGCCCCAGGTATCGCTGGTGCGACATGGTGGAGGCGGATCTGCGCGAACCTCGGGTCACCAATTGGCGTGAGGGCGCACAGGACAGAGAAAAGTGTCGGAGGCCAAGTCTCATTTTGGGTCGCTGAGCCAACGGAGTAATTAAGTGAGTAAGTAAGGATATATAAACAAAAAAATGCGAGTGTCATGGAAAAATCAGTTAGAATGAAGTTAAGAAAGAGTCGTGGCGGAAAACTTACACTTTTCTTCACCTAGCCCCCAATTATTGTAATTAATTTATCGTATTATGCATGTCGCACGTCGCAATCGTATCGATAATTTAGACGCTACGATGAAACATGAGTTCGATTCTAATTCCAATTTGTTTTGGTTTTGAACTGGTTTTGATACTACCTTGAGGATCGTCTTGGTGATTGGCGTATCGGTTCGCATCTCACGATTCTCCCGTACAACTTCCACTTCATTTCGCATGCACCAATGAGCGTGAGCTATCTTCCAGGTCATATCAAAATAAGATCGAAACCTTAACATAGGTATTAGATAAGCATGTGTCGTTTTCAAGCAAAAGGTACCACATTGTCGTTTACCATAAGGACGCTCTGACAGGTTTTTCGTATAAAGATACAAGCAATTTTCGCCGTTATGGTAAGCGACAATGTGGTACCTTTTGCTTGAAAACGACACATATTTTTGGTTATCACTACCGTAGTCGGGTAAAAAAACAGAAGTGAAATAGTTATTTGTGCAACAAGTGAGGAAAGTTGGTTTTTCTTGCAGTGTTTATTTTGAGTCCCGAGAAAGCGAAAGACTATAATTGAATCACGAGCGAAGCGAGTGATTCTAAGTTAGAATCTTGAGTGGGAAAAAACAAACTTATAAAAGTATGAAGTGAAAGTTCATGGCCTTCACTAAATTAAAAAGCTACATTGTTTCACTCCCTGGAGTGAGGAAAGTCGCACTTTCTTCACTCCCTGGAGTGAGGAAAGACGCACTTTCCTCACTCCAGGGAGTGACGAAAGTAGGCTTGTTCGAGCTGCTGAGGTGAAAACAATTTATTAAACACAATCCTCGATGAGTTCAAAATTTGACGTAGGCTTTTTTAGTAATTTTCGTAATGAGTATACCAGGTACATAATAACAGCATCGAAACCGCACCGCTCGGTTTACCACAACAATGGTGTATGTTATCTACGTAATGGATGCCGCTTTGTGTGGATATTTATTTTAAACGATAAATATAATCGCACTTAAACTATCGTGAGACATATTTCAAAATATTTATCAGTACGGTTTTTACACGACGTACAACCGCCGCGGACACTCGTGCCTGAGGATGGATTCCCAAAGAATCCGAAACATGTCGCCAAAAGCGACTGAAAATAATAGTGAGTAAAAACCGTACTGATAAATATTTTGATACATATAATATTCTGTTAATAAGATAATTACATGCATAACCTTGTACCTAAACGTCGCGATAATAAAAGGTTGTTGCCATCCAATACTACTCGTAGTCATTATGGGAAGAGGTGTGGCAATACACATCATTAGGTTCACGTCTCTCCTGTGGACGTACTGAGTAAGTATAGATATTCTGACCGCTTATTTCGCTTATATCCGCTTATTTTAGTGTGATAAGGGAAAAGTGTGGACTGAGCGAAGATGTAGTGACAAAAATTGAGAAAGGTATGTTGAGATGGTTTGGACACGTGGAAAGAATGAGTGAAAGAAGGCTAACAAAGAGAGTGTATATGGGAGAGGTAGAAACGGGAGTTGGAAGGGGCAGACCTCGGCGGACTTTCTCTGATCAGATCGGGGAAATCCTGAAGAAAGGCCAGGTCAAGAGCACCCTAAACCGGCGAGCGTGTATGGGGAATATTATGAAAGTGAAGGAAGCGAAAGAGGTATGTCAGGATCGTAGCAAGTGGAAATCCGTGGTCTCTGCCTACCCCTCCGGGAAATAGGCGTGATTATATGTATGTATGTATTTCCTTTTATATTAACCCGTATGATAAAATAATGATTTATGTATCACACAATATACAGTTTCGCTTAAAATTACACAATGTAAAATCTTAAGGAATTTAAATACATTTGCAGGACACACATTAAAACTTACTTATTAAAGCTTGCTTATATGTATGTGTTGTTAACTATTGTCCACAAGATGAAGGACTACGAGTACTTTTATTTTTTAACCGACTTCAAGATTTCAAAGGAGGAGGTCCTCAATTCGGTTGTATGTTTTTTCATCACATTTGCTCGAAAAAGATCTTATTTCACGAATGTGTGAAATGTCAACGTAATTAATAATTATTCTGCTTAAAATTTAGTTTTTTCTTCGCAAATGTGATGAAAAACATTGTGTAACTAACGGGGTTAAGAATATTATAAACTCGAGTCTTTAATTCCTCCCAGCCTGCGGCTGTCGAGAATTAGATCTCGTTTACAAAATCTCGCTTACCCCTCGTTGCACAATGTACTAAATATAAGTATCTCGAATACATAATATTACTACGAAAAATACAAGAAACTAATTAATTAAAGTAGGCGTAGTGTAGGCAAACGTTATTTTTTTTTTTTTTTTTAATTATAACCTTTTTAAATATAAATTTTTAAATACAATTCCATTCCTTAGCCGTCCGTACCAAAAAGGAGGAGGCAAAACGTTTCGTCCGAACGAATGGAATGTGGACCACATGTTGTGATGTTATAAATTTACATCGCAACTATGAAATGACAAAATTAGCAAATCAATACTGATGAAGTTCAATATTACCACAGCGATAGTAAATTGGCAACAAGTTCAAACTAACCATAATTGGATTAGTGAGAATAGCACTTGTAGGTAGTTTGCTAACAAGCAATAGGTACATATCTAAATTAGAATATGAGAGTGGTTTAACTCCATTCCCATCAAGGGCCTGACACTCTTCGATAGAGAAAGATAGTCTTATTGCGATTCCTATAAGAGGAAAGAGAAAATAAGTGCCATGCTTTGTCTTTATCACCGACCGGGCATTTTTTTCATGGTAGGGTTATGGCATCACGTGGGCATCATAGCAAGGAGGCTATGGCGAAATACCGAAATTTATAAGAGTGAAAGAGAAACAAAAATATATCACAAATGTATGAACCAATCAAATATGAATATTATTGTGTTCCGCTCGCACCTATTCAGTTCAGCTTTAGAATAAGAAAGCGCGCAATTAATAAGTTTTCAATGTTAGGCCAGGATTACACTTGTAAGTTTTACTTACGTAAGTAGGGACAAAGCTATTTGCTAGAATGAGATAACGATATTCATATCTCATTCTGTAGTATAGCTGTGTCCCTACTTACGTAAGTAAAATTTACAAGTGTAATCCTGGCCTTACAGTAAGGAAAATTCGTATTTCGTTCGTTAATATTCGGGCGTACATTATTTTAACCGAGTCTTCACCGACATAATGAAACCGCGATTCTCATAATAAGAGATGGGATGCTATTTATATCATTACATGATTGTTTGCTCTACTTAATTAATGTAATTTTCTAACAACAGCGGTAAATTGCGTCTATTTATGTTGCTCTTCAGACCTTATCTTTCGTTTACTGTTTTCTTATATTAAGTCTAAAAAACAACACATTTTATATGGTGATCGTAGGCTTAGAATAGTTATAATGCAGTAATGGAGAACCCCGAATACTACGATGGAGTACCTTCTAATGTTTGCAAACGTGTGCCAGTAAAATTGCCATAAGAAGTTATGGCGGCAAATAGTTATTATGTCCATGCTTTAACTCCTTATTATCATTTTAAAGAAACTAACTGCATAGTATACTTAGTATAATCCATACTAATATTATAAATCTGAAAGTCTGTCTGTCTGTCTGTGTGTTCCCTCTTCACGCTTAAACCGCTGAATCGATTTAGATGAAATTTGGCACAGAGATAGGTTAAGTCCCTGAGAAGGACATAGGATAGTTTGTATCCCGAAAATCATCTCTTAAGAAAGTAAAAAGCGAGGTGGAATTGAGATAATTAATGAAGTGTCTGCTGATTTGTGTGCATAATATGCTCAAATTGAACAATTGCTATAAGACTTTCTCCAGGCGCTATTCTTACTCTTGCTGGGGTTACTAAGTCCACGCAGACGAAGTCGCGGGCAAAAGCTAGTGTTTATTATAAATTGGCAACGGCCTTTATAAAACGCAACGAATATAAAACTAAAGCCATTCCTTAACAGCAGGTGTTATAATATTCATGCTGTTTTCAGGTTCCGCGTCGGGCGTCGACCTGAGAGTAATAGACCAATTCGAACATACACTGACATCAGAATGGTATTTGAATCATTGTATTTAGTTTTCGTGTGTCTCGCCCGCACAAATACATGTACGGGCACGTAGAAGTGAAATGCACGATATTTCAATACCATCAGTTATATGTCATTCTGATATCAGTATAAGTTCGAATCAGCCTGCTAGTCTAGACGCGTGAGCTCTAGCTCTACTCATTTTATTTATCTGACGTTTCTGACACATTATGAGAAAACTAGCTTCTGCCCGCGACTTCGTCTGCGTGGACTTAGTAACAGCAGCTGAAGTAAGTATAACGCCTGGAAAAATTCTCATAGCAAATTCAATTTGAGCATATTATGCAGACAAATTAGCAGGCACTTCATTAATTATCTCAATTCCACCTCGCTTTTTACTTTCTTAAGGGATGATTTTCGGGATAAAAACTATCCTATGTCCTTCTCAGGGACTCAACCTATATCTATGCCAAATTTCATCTAAATCTATTCAGCGGTTTAAGCGTGAAGAGGGAACACACAGACAGACAGACAGACAGACTTTCGCATTTATAATATTAGTATGGATGTACACGTTTTAACTTTTCATGTGGAAGTTTCTTATACATAAATCGTGTATAGTCAATTTCGGCGGCGGCGCCCTTACCTACCTAGGCTATTCGAAATAGATAGTGTTAAATGGTGAGGAGGATTGGCTCACGGTGTCCCTCTATATACTTTCTACGGCACCCCAGGGCGCTGCGGCGCACAGTTTAGGAACCCCTGCTCTAAACACTAAAGGAATAAAATAAGTTTTTATCAAAAATTTAGTTTTTGGTACAAGCTTTTAACGCTGACTGTACTTTTCTTTCCACAGGCAACAGGCAACTAATACTCATAGAGACAATTCTAAAAACCCCAAACACAATTAGGTTGCGTTGTTTTATCACAGAGTTCCTACGGCCACCTCCTGTCTCCATCATCAGATCAGCTCGATGGTACCATAATATTGCATTGCCACCCGACTTACATATGTATGCAAATTTTGAGCCTCATTGAAGTCGGGAAGTGGGTTAAATTTAACTCGCAAAATTTGGTTCGTACAAACATACATACAGTGCAAGTTAATAATAAAACCGGCCAAGTGCGAGTCGTACTCGCGCACCGAGGGTTCCGTACTTTTTAGTATTTGTTGTTATATCGGCAACAGAAATACATCATCTATGAAAATTTCAACTGTCTAGCTATCATGGTTCATGAGATACAGCCTGGTGACAGACAGACGGACAGACGGACACACGGACAGCGGAGTCTTAGTACTAGGGTCCCGTTTTTACCCTTTGGGTACGGAACACTAAAAACCGGCCAAGTGCGAGTCGGACTCGCGCACGAAGAGTTGCGTACGCAAAAAACGACAAAAAAATCACGTTTGTTGTATGGGAGCCCCACTTATATTTATTTTATTCTGTTTTTAGTATTTGTTGTTATAGCGGCAACGGAAATACATCATCTGTGAAAATTTCAACTGGCTAGCTATCACGGTTCATGAGATACAGCCTGGTGACAGACGGACAGACAGACACAGACAGACAGACAGCGGGGTCTTAGTAATAGGGTCCCGTTTTTACCCTTTGGGTAAGGAACCCTAATAAGTACCTACCACTACAGTGGCCATCGGCCATGTTGAGCTAGCAGTTTACAAATGCAGATAAATTTTCTTGCTTGTTTATTATTACCGAGTCATATTTAATGAATTGTGTAGTTCCGTATAATAAGGGACCTAAATAACGATTGATGTTTTCATATAGCATTGTCTAGTGCGTATTGCGACCAGGATTTATTTTAACATTGACGCATTTCTCTTTCAGGGGGTAAAACACACTGCTCGGTCTAATTTTGCTGTATTCATGACCAGCAAGTTATCAACTTGCATATAAACTTCCACATTCGTTTGTAGGAGTGCTCAGCTCTACAAAGCTTGGTAGTTAGTGACCAACTTTCAGACATACAATAAGCTAAAATGTCGCGTATTATGAACGTAGTTACTTTGTAGCGTAGAGTACCTACGTAAGTACGTAACCGAGCGATAAGGCTTTTAGCGTCCAAAGAAACGATACAACAAGTTTGTACCAATAAGTTACTTCAAACTACGTACTAGTTGCCCTTCGATGAAACATAATAACGACGAAACTGAAAAGAAATCGAAAGGTGCGAAGTTTCCAATAAATATGCTGAAAGAAATGTCATATACGAACGAAAAAAAGACCAAGGCCTTCAGTAACCGAGGCTGGAAGTTGGCGACGAGTTTCCAGCATCTGGCACTTAAGGCCTTGGTCACTTTATCGTTCGTATATGACATCTATTGCAGTTTATAATGTACTGTCCATGGCTGAGTTAACAAAATATCAGTTAAACACTTTAAGGCGGTTCCCTGAGCCAGAAGGCGAAAAATCTCCTTGTATGATCATATATCTTTAATTTATAAGCTTCCGATACACGAATTAATTCCCAAACTAGGACTTTTAATCCAGCTTTACTTGGTTATTTATTATGTGACACTATAAACAAAAAAAAAGAAAAAAACAATCTTAATAGTTCTCAGTAATTTTACTGCTTTCGAATTTCGATATTGTAAGGCAACGTTTTTAAAATAAATAAAAATCGACAAAATTCGATCAAAATTGACACTTGGCGCGCATGGTCTTTCCCGTTCTTTCTTGCGAAATGTGACAGTGATAGCGGCAAACCGATGGAACGGCCTTAAAGATAATTTAACGCAAACTATTTATTTTGAAATATAACGCGGCAGCCAGGTAATTGTTGTCATTAAGTTAGTGAGTGAGTTAATCGCGCGCCCGCAGTTTGCAACTCAGTTAAGGTATCCGCAGCTACACGATGTAAGCTAAGTTTGTTAATGACGGTACTTTCAAATTTTTTAATATATATTTTTGGCGTCTTTATTTCCGAGGTTTCGACGCAGGCTAAACTGCGTCGTGGTTAAAATGATGTTTTAATATGTGTTCAAAACAAGAAATTTTTTAATGTTGTAACGCCTAGTCATATCTTTACGTTTAAGTATTTAGCATTTTAAAAGCAGTAATCTAATAAGTTTAATAGGGGTAAATTGAGCTTATAAGCTTATTTTAATTTCATTTAAGTACTCAGTAAACCCGCCTCATCGAGGATCAAAATATTCTCTAAAAGCTATCATTAATCTTCCTTTTGTGGCTAAATTTACCTGCCTGGCATAATAGGGAAATATTCGTATACGCGCCGCCAAGCTCAAAGGTGAATAACCTAGCTAAATGGTGTTTTGTAAATCGCACAGGCCAATCTGAACGTACACTGACATCAGGGGCCCGTTTCCCAAAAGCTTGTAACTTTTAATATAAGCGGATGTCACTTTTTGACAGCTTTTGTTAGAAAGGGACTTGTATTTCTGATGACTATAAGCTATGCTGATGACATGGTGCTGTTGAGCCCCTCGATGGGGGGTCTAATAAAAATGTTAGGCATTTGTGAAACGTATGCTGAGGCCCATGGGCTTAGGTACAATGCGTCTAAAAGTGAGCTCTTGCAATTTAAATCAGGCAATAAAAGTTACCAAATGCAGGAGGTTAAGCTTTGTGGAACTCCGTTAAAGAGAGTGGATAAATTTAAGTACCTAGGCCACTGGGTCAAAGATACACTGTCTGACGTCGAGGACATCGAGCGGGAGCGCCGAGCGCTGTGTGTCCGCTGTAACATGTTGGCCCGCAGGTTTGCACGTGGTAGTAAAGAAGTAAAGTTAATATTGTTCAAAGCTTTTTGTCAAACTTTCTACACGTGCGGTCTGTGAGCTAACTTTACGCAGAGGGCGTACGGCGCTCTGCGTGTTCAATACAATGATGCATTTAGGATGCTGTTCAGGTTTCCGCGGTATTGTAGTGCCTCAGCGATGTTTGCTGAGGCTCAAACAGACTGTTTTTTTGCCATCATGAGGAAGCGATGCGCGTCACGCCTCAATCGCAGCCGAAACAGCACGAACAGCATCCTAAGTACGCTGGCGCAGCGTTGGGACTCACCCCTAGTCAAGCGGTACATGCAGCTGTACACGCACCTGTTGCTGCTCCGCCGCGAAAGTTATAAATATAATGTTATGTTATGTAATGTTTTGTTTTGTTTGTTTTGTCCAATTGTTTGTTTTGTCTAATTAATTGTAATACTAACTCTAGATTAAGTTATTGTATGACCTAACCCTATGGACGTCAAGTTCGAAATAAAGAATTTCAATTCAATTCAATTCCATTACAAGCTACAAGCTTTTGAGAAATGGGCCCCAGATTGATATTGCCAGCGAGACGCACTTCAGTATATGTATTATCATTCAGTGTATGTTCGAATTGCCCTGGCAGTTGTGTGAATAGCCACATGGTAGTTTATTCGACATGCAGTGAAATGGAACTTTAAGGCTTATAATTTGCTATCCATACTAGTTAATATTATAAATGCGAAGTGTGCCTGTCTGTCTGTTACCTCTTCACGATTAAGCCGCTGAACCGATTTAGTTGAAATTTGGCATAGAGATAGTTTGAGTCTCGGGGAAGGACATAGGATAGTTTTTATGTCGGAAATCATCCCTAAAGAGAGTGAAAACGGGGGTGGAATTGAGAGAGTTAATGAATTGCCTAATAATTGATGTAAGCAATTAAGTTTATGCTCTAATTGAATGATTGCTACTACACTTTGTCCAGGCGCTGTACTTTAGCTGCTGTTAATGATTCCACGCAGACGAAGTCGCGGGCAGAAGCTAGTTTTTAGAGGGTTCCGTAGCCAAAGGGTAAAAACGGGATAATTTTAACAAGACACTCGCAGATATAACAAATATGTACTTAAGTAAACCAGTTATAGCAAATGTGTCGCTTAATTACAAACTCGGGTAAATCCATTCGACCCTCAGCAAATATCTACCCTATTGTATATCTTAGATAGAAATTAATAATTAGTATATGTGTTCTAACTGATGTAAAGTTAACTGATACTATATGATTGGTTTGCAATAATGCATGGTTTATTGTTCTGTATACTTAGTTATAGTACCTAGTTAATAAGGAATGTTTGCATGCTTCTTTAAGTAAAATGTACGCACTTAAAATTACCCACTGTCCAACTATGTTTACCACTACATTTTTGCAAATAAATATATCTTATCTTATCTTATCTTATCTTATCTTATCTTATCTTATCTTATCTTATCTTATCTTATTACCTTTTCTTAATACCAAAATCGCATAATCGGACAGATGGATTTACACGAGTTTGAAGTAAAGCGACTCAATTTACGTTGTTGTAGTAAACAAGCTGCATGCATCTTGACTGGCTCAAGAACACTTTTTTATTTCAAAATAAATTTGTTGCTCTACAAAAAACAAATGTACGGCTTTGAGAATAATGCTGTTTTTGGCCTGTGAGAATCAGCTGTATAAACGACGCAAGGGTAACCTGTTGCTGTAATACGTTTAAGAGTATCTCGTTTACATAATTCGCTGCGATGAAACCTTCGCATCTTCTCTGCTCTCATGGTATTTGGGGTCCCGAATTTGAAGAAATCGATTGAGCCATGTTACGAAATCTATAAATTTAGTCGGTTTGTCTGTAAATTTTTTGAATTAGTGTTAGAAGTTGACAAAGGTAAGACTGTGATCATAAAATTATTATTGGGTATTATAAATTAGTTAATAAAAAAACCGGCCAAGTGCGAATCGGACTCGCGTTCCAAGGGTTCCGTACATTACACAATTTTTAACAATGTACCTATTTTTTATGTGAAATGTGAGATGTCTTTAAAAATCCGTAGGGGTCGGATCAAAAACTAAGTAATTAAATCCGACTCACGCTTGACTGCACATTTCTAATAGGTTTTCCTGTGATCTATAGGTAAAGAGCTATTTTGTATATTTTTTCAAAATTTTAGACCCAGTTTCGGAGATAAAGGAGGGGGGGAAATTGTCATTTTTTGGCTATTTTCTTAAATAACTTCTAAACTTTTTATTTTAATATTACAAAAAAAATATATTTGAGATTCTTATAACTAGCTCTTTCATTTGATATGTAACACGATATAGTTTTAAAAACTTTGTTTTTTAATTTTCTGATTTACCCCCCAAGGGGCCCCATGTTTAAAATTCATTTGTTTACGTTACATGTCCGTCTTTGGGTCACAAGCTAACGTATGTGTACCAAATTTCAACTTAATTGGTCCAGTAACTCCGGAGAAAATAGGCTGTAACAGACGGACAGACAGACGCACGAGTGATCCTATAAGGGTTCCGTTTTTTTCCTTTTGAGGTACAGAACCCTAAAAAGTATTAAATACATATATCTTGTGTATATGTGCTACGCTATGTGGCAATCTGAGCAATCTGACACAAACACTTTACACCCTTTTCGCAATCATCACTTGTTTGTCAATAAATATCTAGCAAAACTACATTCTGTAAAATAATTCCTTTCAATATATGTGTATTTAGATTAAAATAAGAAAATGAAGTGTGAATAGTAGAAACCCTTAAGGTTGGTGAATAAAAACGAAAATTATCTGTTTCTCTGATTTAAGTATACATTCTAACCAAAGATAGATATAACTCCGTAATAGATGGATACAGTCTAAGGAAAAAACGTGACTCGAAAATCAAGAAAATTTGATTCTCGTTCAGAGGGCGCTACTAGTTTTGGCCTACAGTCGTATATGTATACGACTGTAGGCCAAACCTAGCGCTATCTGGCGTTGACGGTTTCGTTTGTTATTTAACAATTTTAACGCATATCAGTGAAAGAACATGGGTCAAAATCATAAAAATAATTAATGCTAATAAAAAAAATCATTTATATATATTTAAATACATTCTATCGTATTTTTATAAATCTTCATTTTTAGTTTTAAAGTGTGTCGACAGATGGCAGTGAATTTACTGGGGTTACAAAATTTACTATGACAGTACCGCTCTAGTATAAGTTACTCTATGATTCTGAGAGATTTAAATATCATTTGTTAAAACTACCTATAGACATGTATAGTCAGTAATTTACAAATACAAATAGTTTATTTCCAGAAACATTTTTGTTAGCAAACATAATAACCACGAAAGAAAGTGGTGTGATCATAGAGAAACCCACAGGATAATAACAATTATAAGTGGAAACACCAGATTCCAATCTATTTTTAGGTCAAAGACGAGAAATTAAATGACTTGCGAAAAAGGATCCATTTGCAAATGTCGCGTGACCGCACAGAACCCTTTTTACACGAGTACTATTCACACTTCATTTTCTTATTTTAATCTAAATACATATATATTGAAAGGAATTCTTTTACAGAATGTAGTTTTGTTAGATATTAATTTACAAAGTTGCGAAATTGCGAAATTGCGAAAAGGAAGATTGTTTACGTACTAAATAACGTAGGTTCATAATATAACGGAAGCAACATAAAATTAAGTAACATAAAAAAACCGTGTTCAATTAGTGTAAAAATTATCAAAGCCTATGTTGATCTGAAACAAATTCTTTCTACATTCTGCGTTAAGTCAACTTCAATAAATGTGGAATTTCTATAAAAAGGGACCTTATTGTCGATGGCGCTTACGCCATTATAAACCATGCTCCGATATAAATACAATGCCGCGCGACGCTGTGTAGCGTAAGCCCCATCGACAATAAGGTCCCTTTTCACAGAAAATGCCCCAAATAACGTATTGTTTCTGAATAAGTTTAAAGCGACTATCGTTACTGAGAATACTTAAATCGGCTATATTTATGCCTAACAATACTTCGATACCCTAAATTCCTCAGGATAACAATGAAACCAATCGAAAGGAAATTTCACTCAAATAATAAACTTTCTGAATCGGTATAACCATTACGGGGTTTTGAGGAAACAAACGTCAAAAGAGAATATTAGAAGTTATAGTAGGTACCTACTCATAAATATTCTTCCTTTGCATAATATACCTATAACTAACAACAGTTTTAATCATAGATAGTTTACGTCTTTTGCAAAATGAGGCTAATTCGAACGTAGGTACACTAACATCAGAATGATGTCATTTAGATGCCAAGTGCAATAAACTTCTAAAAAGATGCCCGGCTATCAATATGACTCATTAGAGAGAGAGATTAATGTGCACATCAACAAGATAGAACAGGAAATAGATAACTATTAGTATCCTGTATTTACCAAGCTCAATTTGTTATTAAATATTAATTGGCTATGTATTGTCAAATCAATTTTGTATCAATATATTATCATTTTTGAAGTGTGAATAATTTGGATCTTATACCTTTAAACGAGCAATTATTGTATATATATTTATATCCTTCGGGGATCTCAGAAACAGCTCTAACGATTTCGATGAAATTTGCTGTTACGGGGGTTCTCGGGGGCGAAAAATCGAGCTAGGTCCTATCTCTGGGAAAACGCGCATTTTTGAGTTTTTGTTTTCCGAGCAAAGCTCGGTCTACCAGAACCCAGATATTAATTATTTAACCTCCAAAGCTATTGAGGTATCAAATTAAGGAACACATTGACCTTTAGATCTATAAATACAAACTTTATTAATTAAGTAAAAGTGTTGGATCTTAATTAAATCAGTGCTTGCGTATTCAGCGTCTGGGCTGGCCACTGCGAAGTCCTATCAAGTAATCGGAGATAAGTTCACGAATTTAATTTAGCGGAGATGAGATGAGTTGTTAACTTGGATGAAAATATATGGAAGTGAATCTCTACCGCAGCTGCTAGATGTACTGCAACACAACTCAAAATAACTAGCAATAATACTTTGAATTGTTTTATCACATAACCTATGGCCTAAATATATATATATATATATATATACTGTGCAAATGTCCGTAGCTCGAAACACACTTTTTTGTAGGATATACGCAAGTATAGCTGCGGTACATTTATACGCGATAATTAACCGAGCAAGAGCGAATGTCTCCGTTTCAGCTTGGGAAAAATGTTTTTATATATCTCTCTGTCTGGAGGTTCTCCTCTGCAGGTCCCATTTATCGAGATTCTCTTGAAGTTTGATAAGCAGGTTCGATGTGGTTGATTTTGAAAATGTATTAAAATTACTAAGTCATAAAGGGTCCACGAGATCTAACTCACAGTCACATAGTTCATTTAAAATAATTATAGTTCAGGTAAAAACGGGACCCTATTACCAAGACTTCACTGTCCGTCTGTCCGTCTGTCTGTCACCAGGCTCTCATGAACCATGACAGTTAGACAGTTGAAATTTTCACAGATGATGTATTTCTGTAGCCGCTATAACAACAAATACTAAAAGTACGGAACCCTCGGTGGGCGAGTCCGACTTGCACTTGTCCGGTACTCGGTACGGCACTCGAGTATAAATGCATGGTATACTCGAGTGTTTACGTCCAAAACGTACTGCCGTATGTTTCCACCTTAATTCTAGCTTATTTGCGAATTTTCTCAGGTACTAGTTTGACGTATTCGATTATGCAAAGGGTTGGCGTTGACGCGAAAAAGAAGCATTCAGAAATGTTTATTGAGACACCAATTCGACTTCAAATCGCATCGCCACCCAATTTATGAGAGCAAGCGAGATGAAATGATATCGATTTCAGTATTATTTTAGGTTTCTAAATAAGCTTTCCGAGCAGACGATCGCTTCTAGGTAATAAAATACAATCAATGTTGTAGATGTACAGGCAATTGGCTTTGATGTTAATAAAAATGCAATTTACCCTCGAACTTGACGCGGCATCGCGTAACTTAATAACAATTTGTGAAATAAAAATGAAATAGAAATATCTTGTTAGAAACTTCGCATCTTACTGTAAGATTTTTCGTGAAGATTATATTAGATTTGTTGATGAAATTTATTCATCGGCTAATAAAATAACTAGATCCGTAAAAGGCTAAAAGCTCATTTAAATAGACGGCGCGCGAAGTCGCATGCGATTTAAGTTATATTGCGGACTTTTGAGGTTACATCCAATTTACTGACAAAATACCGCAATTTAATGAAAATCGCATCGTCCAAATGAGCCATGATTGTGGTTAATGGTAAAAGCCAAAATAATCATATAATATAATACTCCACGGCTGACTTCGGCCACGGCGACTGCTGTCTACTACGTTGCTGTCGCTGGTGTTCTCGCTAGTGTCTGATGTAGCCGATTAATCATATACTTTCGTAATAAATAGGGTATTTGACTACTAGTCAAATCAGTTTCTTTTTCGAACTGTCAAAACGATTTGCTACTATGGAATTTATATGAAACACTAGCATGTGACGTCACGATCAAATTACCTACTCTTTATAGTTTTAGACGAGTTTTAAAATAGAATCTGTGTCTAAAAATAATTGCTGTCTACGTTTCTCTATTGATGTTCTCATGCTTTATTTCATGCATGGTGTAAAATAATAAGGTATTTGACTAGTACATTTTGATTTGTTTGTTTGATTAGTAGCTTAAATATGTGACTGCTACATAGTGAAAGGCAAAAGTAGTTGTTGGCATTCGGCACGTAGTGGTGTCGCCGATTTTTTTTGGCTTGGCACCGACTTCAAACATGTCAGTTGCTGACGCATATAAAAGGGATAATATTTTATTTTATCCTTTTTGAAGTAAAAGGGATAAGATTTTGTTTAATCCTTTTTGAAGTCGGTTTTCTTTAAAAAGAAAGGTTTTGTTCTATATCCAGTCCTATCTAATAAAGGAAATATGCCGAATGAAGAAAGTTTTCAAAAAAAAAATGTACCATTTACTTATTTTAGAAAAAAAATAACAACTCTTGGGTTATTTAGATTCAGAATCACGAGGACTATTGATTAAAACGAAGAAAAAAAGAGTCACCAGTTTTAAAACAAATTTTGAGTGTTAGTTTTGTGACGGTCCATACAAAATATATGTGAAAATGCGTCACATTTTTTTTTTGACACTTTTTTCCTTTTTAAATCGATATTTCTCGTGATTCTGAGTTGATGGTTAAAAAAAAAGAAATGGTACACATCCGTCAATATCTATGTACAGAGAACCTCTATTTTGCAACGAGCGAGCCCACGCCACGCCCACAAGGCTTCTATTAATACTTGATATTTGCTCTCGTACAATGGCGTATCAATTCTAATGAAGGTGCTTGTTAAATAAATGAGAAAAACAGACTAAACGTACAGTCATTGCTGAGAAAAGTAACTTTTTTTGATTATAAATGGCCAAGCTCAAAGTTACATAGTTATATTAAATATATTAATAACGGGTCACACGTGTTTTAAGTCGAAAACGCTCGACATGTTTCACTCCGTACCGAGGAGCGTCATCAGGAGCTTTCTACGACGGTGACGGACCGGCTCCTCCTGATGACGCTCCTCGGTACGGAGTGAAACATGTCGAACGTTTTCGACTTAAAACACGTGAGTGACCCGTTATTAATATATTTAATATGTCTATGTCTCACGAAAGTTTTCTTATTAAAGTTACATAGTTATCTGCAGATGATTATAGCATTTTATTATTTATTTGTATTATGTGTAGAAGAATTTAAAAATGGCGTTGAACACGAAGCTTGTTTGTATGTGCGGATTCGCGAAATCACGATAACCAGTTTATCACTACAATACAGGCATTATTAAGGTTTACAGCTGACCCGAGATATCATGGTCACAACGCGACAATAAAGATAGATGACGGACGACCCAGATGACATTATACTCTATGAACGTATCAAATTCAATCTTTTCTCAATAAGTATCAAGCTTCGCAATAACCAATAGGCCAAAAAACGAAACAAGAGCCTGATTAAAATTTAACAATTTGTTATTGTAATGTTCTGTATATACCACAGTAAATCATACGATGTAATGTATTTCCAACGGCTCGCCAACCTAAACATCATGCTACACGGCTGCTCTGCTCGCGGTCTGTCATCGACTGACTCCTAACTGTCAGTGACGTCACTATGACGTAAGCACTCGAGAAGCCGATACACTACAGTTATGGTTTTGAATTGGTTTTAATACGACCTTAAAGATCGCTCACACTGTACCAATCGCATGCGAAATTAAAGTCGTGTGTGAGATTTGCGCAAGTCACCAAGCCTATCGTAGGTCATATCAAAACCAGTTAAAAACCATTACAATTTTTTATATCTGAATCGGGCTAATTGTCAGAAAAAGGGAAAGTCATGAGCCACGATCCTCGGTATTGAGAAAAACGACGTGGGAGAGAGGATCTGGGACACGAGCGATTATGTATGCCCGGCGCGTTTCTTTCCTGCGTCAACACGTAACTGCCGGCATACAGTGTGGAAAAAATGTATCGGCCCTGGAGGGAAAGTGCCTTAAAACCTTAAGTTAGCTCATTCTACTTTAAGGAAACATTCTTTTATTTTTAAAAACCAACAAAACTGCATTCAAAGATTTTTTTAAATTCGCTTGTCTCGCCCGGAAATTGAACCGACTAAAAATTCCAAAAAATAAACACTCGCTATTCTATTCTACTAGTCGATACAGTTAATGTTTTTTTTTTTTTTTTTTTTTAATAAAATGTTAATGATAACATTTCTCAGAGAAACATTAGGTCTTACACTCGTCTGTCTTACAAAATATCCATAAAATCGAATATTTAGTACTCAAGAATATTTTTAGACTAGCGAAATTGAAAAAAAAAAAAAACAAAAATCTTTGAATGCAGTTTCGTTTCTTTTTAAAAATAAAAGAATGTTTCATATTAGTAAAATGAGCTAAGTTAAGGTTTAAAAGCACTTTCCCGTCAGGGCCCATTAATTTTTTTCCACCCTGTATATACAAATGTAGGTATAGTATAGTTGTATAATTTGTACTAATATTATAAATGTGAAAGTAACTCCAGAATAACTGACATACAGTTAAACGCTAAATCGATTTAAATGTAATTTGGTAGGGAGAGAGTTTGAGGCCCGAGGACGGACATTATAGGATTGGTTTTATCAATTATCATCATCGTCGTCACCCCACACAGAATATATGGATAACAATTCCACTCCCGTTCCAAAGAAGACGTGAAAAATCACATTACGTTTACAGTGGACCCAGCTATGTCCTTAAACTACGTCCAAAAGAAAGGTATGGGCACTGTGAATGTCATCTCGCTTTATATCTCGCATCCATTGTGCTGTGGTAGGGCACAGCACAGCGGATGTCATTCCAGATCTACAGCAGAGACCAATTGGGGAAGTACCTCCACCTTACAGAAAACCGCAGCCAAATAACACTAGACCCTACTCATAGTGTTGTGTTCCTGCCGGTGAGTAAGGTTGCCAGATCTCAACGAGGGTGCGGAGTGTTAGGGTCGGCAACGCGCATGTAACTCCTCTGGAGTTGAAGGCGTACATAGGCTACGGAGACTGCTTGACAACAGGCGGGCCGTATGCTTGTTTGCCACCGACGTAATATAAAAAAAAACAGTTACCGTTAGTAGGCTTATTCGATGTATATAAAACTTTTAAGTAGCTCAATTTACGATTTTACGACAGATATTAGAATTTTATTTTTACGCGTTCATTAGAATGCGGGAGTTACGCTATTATTTAGTTTATGGACGATAAAAATCGGATTTGTTACCAGACTAGCCGTTTTTATTTCATTCTTAATTAATACGTTTATATATAACCTAAGGTTTTAATGGTGCTTATTATAGTTAATAATATCTCTGAGAAAACATATAAAAACTCAAAAATGCGCGTTTTCCCAGATATAAGACCTAGCTAGATCGATTTTTCGCCCCCGAAAACCCCCATATAGTAAACTTAATCAAAATCGTTAGAACCGTTTCCGAGATTCCCGAAACTATAAACTTCGCACGGGTTCAATACTGATGTATTATATATACCTAAAAACCTTCCTCTTGAATCAGTATATCTATTAACCGCATTAAAATCCGTTGCGTAGTTTCAAAGATCTAAGCATACATAGGGACAGACATCCATCCAGACAGCAGGAAGCGACTTTATACTATGTACTGATAGTGATAGTGATATATATACATACGACTATCTATCCACAAGTAGTAAGGTCGCACACGAGGATGAAAACCAACAGCTGCCTACAATTAACATGGAAAGTCAAACAAAGTCGGCCGAGCATGCGCTAAGGTAATGCCAACACTTGACTCCTGAGCAAACAGAGAGACCGCGGCGCGGGTCCGAACCTTCGGGAGCACAGTTATTACGGTTGTGTTAAGTGGGAGTTACATTACAAAATTAATGTCGTGACAGTAGTTTTACCAACCGTTTCACGTGTAAAAACTGTAATAGTTGTCATATATTAAGGGGATCCCATGCCCCAATGACCTTCGATTTGAATCCCTTAGTTTTCTAATGTTTTTTGTAGCTTATCATATCAACAGCAATGGATTTAAGCAATATAGTATCCCATATTTACTTCAAAGTTCATTGTTTTCGAAATATTTGGCATCAAAGTTAAACAATTTTAGGCCAAAAACTGGTTTTCTGGCCATAACTTTTGTGTTAATTAGTTTAAAATTAAAACCTTAGACACATTTTTAGAGACGTCTAAGACGAACCCAAATATGTAGATTTCGTATAAGTAAGATCTTTCACAGCAATCGAGATACGAAAAAAGTGTTTTTTTAGATAATGTTTAAAACAATCATAAATAAATAAGTATTCATTTTTTTCACAATTCGATAGACAAAAATGGAGATAAAAGATTGAAGAACCGATAGCCGCTTGTCTTATAATTCTATATGTAGTGCAAAAGTAGGAGATACGATTCAAAACTTGTCAAAAATCGATGAAAACCTCAGGTAGCCCCTTAAAGAAAAAGTGACGAAGCCCTCCAGTGGTGAAGGCCGGATTCGAACCGGCGTCTTTAGCTATCGCGGCTAACGCCATGAACCCCTAGGCAACCTCGCCACGGCGGTACCTGTCCCAATTTCTCGACTATATGCCATCTTAGTAAGACTAGGCGTCTTTGACCAGCTCTAAGGGCTATTACAGTTTTTAATTTATATATATAGGTAGTAGTGTGACTACTTAAAAAACACAGATCAAAATATTTAATAAAATAATTTGATTTGTTCCCAAACTTATTCAGTTTCCCATGTAATTTAATACTTTCGTAATGCATGCATTACGAAAGTTATAAATTACACGTGAAACTGTTGGTAAAACTACTGTCACGACATTAATTTCACGCCACTAATTTCGTAATGTAAATCCCGCTTTAGTGCGACGTTTACAGAATGTACTCGTATGGAGGCCGCAGAAGAGCTATTAACTGGGGTTTTACCAATGGTTTCTCAGATAATTATGACAGTTAATAATAATAATAAAATAAGCCCGCAGGGCAGCTTGTGGCGAGCTGTTGGGGAGTAACGACCCCACGGACCCGAGTGCTCCCGAGAGTCGGTCAGGGTCTCCGTCTCCGGCGTGTCTTCGTCGGTCGGAGTGGACCCCAAGGGGACCCGCAGGACTCTCAGCTCTGGCTTGCCTTCATTGGCTGTCCAGAGAGGAGTCGCTAGAGCTATATGCTCCAGGGGTGGAAGTGAAAGATGCATAAGACGCGAGTTGGCACAGTGGCTGGTAACAGCCACTGGGTAGAAAGCGGCGCACACCTCTCGACCACCCCTGAGCCGCTCACACCGGTGTTGCTCCTGGTCGTCTTCACAACGGCAGTTTCAGGGGCCCATCTAGTCAGCGGCAAGTCACCACCTGCCTCGATAACGTGTGTTAGCATTGTTATGGCAGGTGTCCGGACTTCTTTTCAATAGCCCAGTCTCATTGTCCACCCAAACTTCAATCTATAGACCGGTATACTGTTCACTTTTTCTACAATAGTCCCAATGCCTGTTGCAACCGGTTCATGGGTGTCTATTGTTGCACCTGTGAACGGGTTCCAGCAGGCGTTCTACATGACATTAAAGCTCTCCAAGGGGCCTCTACGTGTTGGATCTATATCCCCACGCAAGCCTATCAAAAGACCGGGATTTATAGGCCCGAGAAATCCGAGGAGATAAAATAATAAAAGCCTTTATTTCCCAAGTATAAGTGTTACAAAAAATTTAGTTTACATACATATTATTTTTAAAAAGTTACAGAGAAAAGAAATTAAAACTAAGTTTTACTAACTAGTATTTTATGTGGGTTTGTCCATTTTTGGACGTAGGCCTCCTCCATGTTACACCATAGTTTTCTGTCGGCGGCCAGACTGGCCCAGGCTATGCCTGCCTGCTCGGTTATGTCATCTCGCCAGCGGCTCACCTTGCCCTCGCCCGCCATCTGGTGGGTACCACTGTAGAACTCTTTTGCTCCATCGGTCGTCTTTCGCTCTCGCTGTGTGTCCGGCCCATCGCCATTTGAGGCGGCATGCCATTTCCGCTATGTCCATTATTATGACAGTTACTAAATGATTATTCTAGGAAAAGTAAATTTGCGTATCAATGCTCTGCTTACTGACTACTCTTGCAAACGACTATTATTTATTTATTTATTTATTTATTTATTTATTATTTATTATTATTCGGAGATCCAACAGCCGTTAACACGTCTATAGGTTTTATAAATATGATACAAAAAGCCAATTACAGGTTCTCACCAGTAGCTACATATTAACAAAAACAATTGGTGGTTAGCACTATTGCACGATTCCTACATTTACACGCCAAAGCTATAGTAAACTCATAATTCGAAATTAACTAAAGAAGATACACAAAGAAAAACAAAAAATACAGCACAATGAAATTTCAATAAGGCATTATGCGTAATTACATTCTGCCAATCGTTTCTGCTAAAGAACCCGTCTGCGAATCGTTGTCGGCGAAAGGAAATTCGGCGTATTTTTTCTCGGAAAATCAATAGGGCACCGTGCAACAGACTAGTCATAAGTTACATTTGACTGATATTTATCTGTCGCTATTCGGTATAGGAAAACATTAAGAGGAAACCGGATCAATCCCAATGAGGGCTATTTTTTCCTCTAGGTCGGAAAACCGTTAGGTTTCCGGGCAAATCTTAGGGTCCGTAACCAAGACGACGATAAGAAAATTGTGATCTTTCTGATGTACATAGCTAAAAGTTTTTATTTGAAGTCGTACTGTTTCGATAGCTATAAGGTTCGGTATTGAATACTCTCAAAAATTAAAGATATTTGCGTATTGTCACAGCGATGGTTTATTTGCAACTAAACTGGTTTACATAGGCATCGATATTAATCTAGCGTCTAGCGGGAGACATGCATGTGTCTCTGTGCGTATATTTGTCTAAACATGCCGCCTACCAAAAAATACATTTTTTCACTCAGGCATAATCAAAAGACGATAACGTTATTATTTAGAGGGGGCTTCAATTAATCTAACAACTAAATCGCACTCATAATAGGCAATTACATACACATGCATGTTCGCTCTTACAAATTTACTTATAAGAAAATAAAGGGTAAGAACCGATCAAAAGCCCGTCGGAATACATAATCAGCAAAAGTAAGGTACTAATAATACGTATAATCAGTGATATTTGTTCAATTCTTATACGAGAAATTACTCAAAATTTCTGTAAAGTAAAGACTCAAGGGCATTTTTGGTACATACCACAACACAATCATGCAACAAATAATGCAAAATCACAATTATTGATCGTTAGTATTAACAGGCAGTTCACATAATTTTGACACTGAACGTTTGATAACATCCCCGCGACAACGCACACTATAGACACGTGTCACACCATCCGGACCTGGGTGCTTGTCCAGCACCCGACCAAGTGACCATTTTCCTGGTGGAAGTTGATCGTCCTTTATCAATACAATATCGCCGAGGTCGAATTCACGTTCGCGTTTCAACCACTTTGGCCTTTCTTGAAGACGGGAGAGATATTCATTTTGCCACTTATGCCAGAAATCTCTGACGAGTTTTTGGGTGAATTGCCAACGTGATAACCTGTTAGTGTTGATCTCCAGTAAATCAGGGTTAGGTATGGTAACTGGCGCCTCCCCGATGAGAAAATGTCCAGGTGTGAGTACTTCGACATCTGGGTCGGTTGTGTCCACAGGAATCAAAGGCCGACTGTTCAAACACGCCTCAATCTCACATAACGTCGTGCTTAACTCTTCGAAGGTGAGATTGGCGGTGAGTATTCTTTTTAAGTGGAACTTTACTGATTTGACGCCAGCCTCCCACAGACCTCCAAAGTTTGGGCTATATGGAGGTATGAAGTGCCATTGCGTTCCATCGTCAGCAAGTATGCCACGTATCCGCTCTGGGAGTTCTAAATTTGATTCTTTCCATGCTATGGTCAAGGCCTTGTCGGCGCCGACAAAGTTGCGTCCATGGTCACTCCATAGGTGCGTGCATCTTCCTCGACGAGCAACAAAACGCTTGAAGGCGCCTATGAAGGATTCTGAGGTCATATCGCCTACCAGTTCGAGATGGATGCATTTGACTACCATGCAGACAAAAATTGCAATATAGGCCTTATTAGATTTTGCTCCCCTGCCTCTTGACATCAAAACTTGTATTGGCCCAGCAAAATCTACGCCGCTATGTAAGAATGGTCGGGCTTGCGTTATGCGAACTTTAGGTAGGTCTCCCATAATCTGTGTTCGTGTAATCGCTCTTTGTCTGGCGCAAACTACACATTTGTGAATGTGTGCTTTAATTGCATTTTTAACTCTGAGGATCCAGTACTTTGAACGTAGATAGACAAACATTAACGGCATCGTGCCATGCAGAGTTTTCTGATGAGCATCTGCTATTATTAACAGTGTCAACGCATTTCTACTATTAAGTATAATAGGATGTTTTCTTTCTTCAGGAATGTCAGCATTCCTAAGTCTTCCGCCTACCCTGAGAACATTTTTCTCATCAAGGTAAGGATTCAACCCCTTTATTGCGCTATCCCTTTTTACATCTTTGCCTTTCACTAGATTGTCTAGCTCCGCACCAAACTCTCTTCTTTGTTCTATTTTTATACATCTTATTAAAGCATCTTCTAGTTCTGTAGTTGTTAATTCCTTTTGTATGTTTTCAGGGGTCTTCTTACTATTAAGGAATCGCAAGCCATAAACAACGGTCTTCATCAGCTCTGACAATGTATCAAACTCTTCAAATTTAATTCCAGGTTCTTCACTTTCTATATTCACGTTTACTTGTATATTTCTCTTTCTTTCTAATTCTGTTTCTTTTATTTCAGGTCTTCTATATGGAATGTCGTCAGTCTGCAGCCACTTCGGGCCTCTCCACCATTTTTGATCTTGTACTAGTATTTGAAGGGTTGTTCCTCTACTCGCGACGTCGGCTGGGTTATCTTCAGAGGCAACATGGTACCACCTTTGATTGCCAATGTTGTCTAATATCTCGACGACTCGATTGCTGACAAATACGTTCCACCTTCCCGGGTCACCCAATAGCCATGAGAGCACGACAGAAGAATCTGTCCAGGCATATACGTGAGTGTCAGGTATTCTCATTGCTTCTTTTACTTGTTTGAGTAGTCTAGACAGGAGCACCGCTGCGCACAGTTCCAGTCTTGGAAGAGATACTGGTTTCACAGGTGCGACGCGTGTTTTGGCAGCAATTATTCCTGTTCGTATTTCTCCTTCTTCTGTCTCAACTCTGAGGTAAGCTACAGCTCCATATGCCTTTGTGGATGCATCACAGTACCCATGCACTGAAACTGCTTGCACATTACGTTGAGTCGTATATAGCCATCGATCTACTTCGATATCGCAGAGGTAATCAAAGCTTTGACGTAAGTTTATCCATTTTTGCTTAACCTCAGCACTGACCTCCTCATCCCAGCTAATACCCTGAAGCCATAAATGTTGTAGTAAACCTTTAGCTGGTAGAATTGCAGGAGCCAACCAACCAAGAGGATCAAATAATCTTTGTACTTGAGCAAGTATATTTCGTTTGGTTACAATTTCAGGAATGTTGGGTAGCTCTAAGGTATATTGAAAAGTGTCGTTGCCCACATTCCAGGATAGTCCCAATGCTTGAATCGTTCCATCTAACTTGATATCCATCTTAACTCGCGAACTTCGCTGCGACGCTTCAATTTGCTCCAGGAACTCTCGTTTGTTTGAGGTCCATTTTTGTAAGTGAAAACCTCCTCGCTGAAGTATGCTCTTTACTTCCCGTGCTGTGGTTATGGCCTCGTCCACGTTGTCATTCCCGGATATCAAATCATCCATATAGAAGTCCTCCTTGATGACTCTTGCCGCATTAGGTTGGTCCTTGCCTTCATCCATAGCTATCTGATGGAGCGTCTTGACGGCTAAATAAGGAGCCGATGCCGTCCCAAAGGTAACTCTAAGTAGGCGATAATCTTTAATTTCTTCGTTTGGATTATTACGCCATAGTAGCCGTTGATAGTTGGTGTCAGACTTTGTTACCAGTATTTGGCGGTACATTTTTTCAACATCGGCCACAAAACATACCTTTCTCATCCTCCAACGCATGATAATGTTTCGCAAGTCTTCTTGTAGCTGGGGTCCGACTAGTAAATCATCGTTTAATGATTTGTTATTGGAACCCTTGGCTGACGCGTCAAATACGACTCTACATTTCGTTGTCTCTTTCTCCTCTCTTATTATAGCATGGTGCGATAGATAGACAGCTGGATCTTCCATCTCCTCTTCTGGAACTTCTTCCATATGGTTCATGGCTAGGTACTCATCAAGCACTCTGGTATATTCAGTTTTCAATTGAGGCATCCTATCGAAACGTGATTCTAACTGCTTAAGTCGTTTCATAGCTATGCTTCTGGTATCACCTTGTGTTGCTTGAGGCTGTTTATTTCTCATAGGTAGCTTCACCACATACTTCCCATCTTCAGTCCTGGAATGAAGTGTTTCATATATTTCTTCACAGAGTCTTTCGTCTGCTGTATATGCTCTTTTACCAGGTGTTTCTAACTCCCACATGTTTTTCACCATATTATCCAGGTCTAAGTGATGATGCATTGCGATTACATCCTCTTGAGAGTTTGATTCATCAATTTCTCCGAAGATAATCCAACCCAGGCTGGTTAGCTGAGCAATCGGTTTTCCTGGTGGACCCTTGATGATTTTTTCTTTTAAGATTCGTGCGTACACTTTCACTCCTAGAAGCAAATCTATTCTTCCAGGTTTGTCAAATGTCGGATCTGCTAGAGGGAGATCTTTCAAATGCGCCCAATCACCTGACTCTTCATTTATAGGTACCCTTTTGGAAGGCAGCACCTTTGTTACTCGCGTAGGCATGACATACATCTTTACATTGAGGTTAAATTTATTCTCATATCGTGAAAGAACATCTAATCGGACGGTATGATTCACCCTCGTGTTGGTTTCGCCCACGCCCGTAATTCTTCCTCTAACAGACTCCCTCTTCACTTTAAATAGTTGAGTTGCCCTTTCAGTGATAAACGTCGCTTGTGATCCTTTATCCACCAACGCTCGCAGCAGGATCACCCTTCCCGTCGTATCTCGTACTGGTACTATCGCCGTAGCCAATAGCCCAGCTGATTCATCTGCTGCAAAATTGGCCACTATATCTTCTAACCTTTCATCGTCGTTTTGGCTCCCGTCGTCGATTTCTTCCATTTTGGCATGTGCAGAAACGTCAGTTGTCCTATTCTCTTCAGTTGCTGACGTAACTCCTTGATAGCTACTTTGATGGAGGAGTGAATGGTGTCGACGATGGCAGACCTTGCAGAATACCTTTAGTTTACAGAACAACACTGAGTGTCCTGGCAGGAGACAATTATAGCACAGTTTTTGATTCTTAGCAAACTCGCTTCTTTCGCTTGGATCTAATTTCCCAAATTGCTTGCAATGGTATAAAGCATGAGCCTCTTGACAGAAAAGACAATTTTTTTCGGATATAGTACTAGCGTGAAATGATCGTTCTTTAACTGTCTTGGTTTGCGACGACGCTGCAGACGTAAGTTCCAATGTATGTATTTTATTCTCCAAGAAGTGAAACAAATCATTGATGGTAGGCAGATCCCCAGTTTCTTGTAGGCTCACGTGCTCCTCCCATTGTTTGTGGCTCTCTGAATCCAATTTTTGAGTCGCTAAGAATATAAGCATGGGATCCCAAGTATCAGTGTTTATCGACAGACCTTTAAAGCTGTAAAGGCATTCTTTCATATTGTCAACTAATGTTTTCAATTGGCTAGGAGATTGACTCAGCATTTTTTTTGATGAAAACAGCCTTTTGAGAATTGCATTGACCACCAGACGTTTATGACTGTAACGTTTCTTCAATGTATCCCAAGCGGGTCTGTAATTCTTCTCCACTACTTTATAATGCTTTAAGGTTGTGCTGGCTTCTCCGATTAAACAAGACTTTAGGTAATAAAACCGCTGCACGTCACTCAATGACTGGTTATTGTGAATTATTGATGTAAAAATATCTTCAAATGCCTGCCATTCTTCATAAACACCAGAAAACTTCGGCAATTCCAAACGAGGTAATTTCACATCCATTACTGTCTTAATATCTCCAGAAACTGCCGAAATATTCATGGGCGTGCCAGCCGGTGTAGGTGTGTTAAAGTCCAACAGGTCTTGAAGCGTAGTTTTTAGATTCAAGTATTTTTCTTCACATTTATCGTAATAATTCTCAACGAAGTATAACAGAGTTTGCCTTTGTTCCGCAGTTGATATTTTTAGTAACTCGGAATGTAATTTCTTAAATGATGACCAGTACTCGTCAATATATTGCATGCGCACCTTTACGTAACCAAGGGTTAACCTGTCCTTAGGGCATTTTTTGTAATTAATTTCCGCTTTCTTGATACTGTTGTATATATCTTCTAATTGCACCGAAATTTCGTCTATTAATGGTGTAGCCATGTCGATCAACAACAAATAACGTTATAAGTCTCAAAACAACAAAGTTATTCACTTTTATAACTCGCGACAATAACTTCACCGCCGAGAATTGCAATGATTTTATGTAAACAACTACACTTTGCACTCGATCCAGTTATCGCCGCGCCGGCCGGCCGGTGATTATCTTATTATTCTTTTGATTCGCATCCGGTTCGATTATGGACCATGTTTCGATAGCTATAAGGTTCGGTATTGAATACTCTCAAAAATTAAAGATATTTGCGTATTGTCACAGCGATGGTTTATTTGCAACTAAACTGGTTTACATAGGCATCGATATTAATCTAGCGTCTAGCGGGAGACATGCATGTGTCTCTGTGCGTATATTTGTCTAAACACGTACTTTTCAATTTTTTTTTTTTATCTATAGTGTTTAGTTAACTATTTCTTAAAAAAATCAATAATAAGTAAACTTATACTAAACTGATAATAAAAAGTAACCTAAAATTAAAACTAACAACAAAACTAAAACTAATACCTAAAAAAGAAATAACATAGGTACATATTAGGATAGATCACCTAGGTCCGAGCCCTGTGGAAGGGTTCCCATAAGGCTGGCTGCGTTCCCCCTTTGGATGGCTATGCCGATCCGTTGGGCGAGGAACGAGCCAGCCCTGCCCAGCCCAGTTTTGTGATCTTATATCAAGTTAAAATTATTGTAAGTACTCACACGAATTTTCCGCATTTTAAATTATACTAATATAAATTTAACGCCACCGAAGTGGAATCTCAGGCCAGTACCTATTCAATTTGTTTGCTAAGAAGTGTTTTCTTTGCTACGAACTGCTACGAAACTGCAGCTACGCCGTAGCAATTAGAAATCACTTGAGAATTTTGTAACCTTACTACGACTGCCTTATGGGGCCTGTGGACAGGCCATATTTTCACTGCAATATGTGGCCGGCAACTATTGGTGTCCCTCTCTTACTTACATGTAAGATAAAGTCTACAGTATGGATGGTATAGAAAGGATGCACATCTCTTATGGCAGAATTGTTGCAAAAGTGACCGCTTTCAGCTTTAAATAATAGTTCCTAATCTCTCCGGTGGCGCTAGTTAGACTCTGGGACATAAGCCATATAAGGCAACAAATAACCCGACCAAATTACGTAGGTTGTTTTTGGTAGTATTTCGGTGTATGGTGGCGCCGCCTAATTACTGTTTTTTGATGGACACTTTTCATACATAGAGATTTGGCTCCTTTATATAGTCTCCATGTTCTACAGGCCCCTTTAGCAGTGTCAAACTGACATATTCGGTCATAGCGTAACTTACTTTCTATACATCTCGCTCGCACTAATATGCGAGTACGAACGAGATGCACAGAAAGTAAGTTACGCACACGCTGGCGAATATGTCAATGCAAAACTGGTGGTAGCCGTACAGGAGACAGGAAATTGTTATGGATATGATCTGTCATCTGTCAACAGTGATATTCATTCTTTTAAAATTATGGCTTCAGTCCAGTGGGCCCATTTCACCAGTATCAAGGTCTTAGAAGCTTTAAATACAACGGTGATTTTATTAGCTCTTGTAAAGCGATAACTGGACTTTACAAGAAGCACGTGGACTACCGGCCGTTGACTCCAAAATGGTGGTTAGCCGCGCTTCAAGATTAATTCTCCATTCACTGCACACTACCACATTTGCATTAGTTTACTGTATAATAAGCTATCGATATTACACTTTAAACAATATTAATGAGTAAAAAACAAAGGAATTAATTAAGTCTAACTATCAAGATGGCGCTCGAAACCGGAAGCCCAACAGTGATATTTCTGATTGAAGAATCGTCAACTTTGGCAGCTGACAGATCATATAACAGTTTCATGATCAGATTCTAAAGTTTGAGTTGCCTTCAAATCATAGACATAGTATATACAAGTAGTTATAGACGCGCCACCGAGCGACCGGGGGTAAGAGAAAGAATATTCATATAAAATGTATACTACGCAATTTATCCGGTTTGCATGTCCAATGTCTTTTCTCTTTCACTCTTATAAATTTCGGTATTTCACCATAGCCTCCTTGCTATGATGCCCACATGATGCCATAAGCCGACCATGAAAAAATGCTCGGTCGGTGATAAAGACAAAGCATGGCACTATTTTCTCTTTCCTCTTATAGGAATCGCAATAAGACTATTTTTCTCTATCAAAGAGTGTCAGACCCTTGCTTCCAACCTAATTATCAACATTAATATGACAAAACGAGACTTACGGGCTAATTTGAACGTGCGCCTGACCAGCACGGATATCATGGTCGCGTTTTTATCACCTGTCATGTCATGCGTCACTTTCGCACTTTCATACTTGTAAGAACGTGACAGGCATGGTGACAAATGATAAAAAGGCGACCATCTTAGCCCTACAGGCGTGTCTCACTCCGCGATTTCGTCGCGTCGCTACAAGTACTTGCGGCCCACACCAATTTTGGTGTCTAACCATAGTAGTTGCCGCGCACCGCGACGGAATGGACGCCTGCTCGCGCTTGCACCACCTTGCGGTCATATCTGTCGTAATGGACGTGCTTTGTTAGTGAACCTTCTTTACCTAGTAATATTACAAAGGTTAACTGGAAGAGATCCCTGAAAGGGATAACTTCGCCTTTGTACAAATAATGCGTTTTTCTCTTGTTTTATGTTTCTTTTTGTACAATAAAGAGTTTTACTACTTTACTACTACTACTATTATTTATTCTGTGACCTGACATTGAACCGAAATTTTAATGTCTGAGCGAAATAAACGCGCGAATGACAGCTAACTGATATGATTCCAATATTATTCAAATATCGGTTTGATGACAGATGCACGCTCGAATTGGCTTGTTAATTTTTGAATTCTAGTATACCTAGTTTAGCTAGTTTAGGTCGCACAGGATCGAGAAAAGTAGCGCTGTCTTGTGTCGGAGGCCAAGTCTCATTTTGGGTCGCTGAGCCAACGGAGTAAGTAAGTAAGTATAGGTACTTAAGTACAGTTAAGTATAGGTAGGTAAGCTAGGGCTTAGAAATTTTTTGATTCTCTAAACGAAAACAATACCTGTTTTTCTTAGCCTTTGCAATGACCCCAGAAAAAATATTCAAAACATTTTGTCAATTTATTTAAACGATTAATATTCGCTGACCGAACGAAATATCAAATAGAGACTTAATATTACTAAGCACGAAGTAACACTAAGCAAAAAGTGTCACCGAGAGCATGCTTTATTTCACGGCAACAAGTCCGCTTACCGACGCCAAGAACTGTGATTACAACCCCATACAGAGGTAAGAAAACCAGACAACTGTGATCTCAGGTTCCTTAACAATAATGCGTCATGGGAGTTTAATAGGTTCTTGTTAAATTCATATGACGTATCAAGATACCATGTTCTTTGGAACCATTAGTTATGTACAAAGGCGATCTTATCTCTAGAAAGGCCACTGTTGCTGTGGGTTTACTGTTTTACTGGCTGGCATGAGACGCTATGCTCGCCAAGCATCAGAATAATGTCCAAGGATCCTCATAATTCCCGTAAACCGTCCCCGGTGGCAGTCTCCCCCTGAGCGCCGCCCGGGACGGACGCGTCGCGCTTGCTAACAAGTGTCACCCTTGTAAACCCCCCATACTGAACTAAATCGGTTCACGACCCCTCTAGTGACGTGTAAAGCTTGGATTTTAAACCTCGGTAAGATGCTTTAATTCAATATTGTCGAACGCATGGATTGTAACCTGTTGCTGTCCCATCGCTTAAGACGGGCCAATCTTGAGATTTCCAATATACCTAAATGTAATCCTCAAGGATAACGATGGTAATTTTGATAATTTCTTCAGTATTCATTGATAAAAATATCTTCTGTTAAAATAATATCGATTTTTAAGACTCCAACGCTGGATTTATTTTAGTTTTGCGCCGACGGTTTAAAATATTAGGAATGTAATTTGTTTATAATATTATCGCGTTTTTAATAAATTTAATATTTTTTTAGTTTGTTATTTTAGTTGTATCTATGATACTTATTATTTTGTAAACTGGTTATAAGTAAGTATATTTTGGTGGCAATGCCAACCCAAGTAGTAATGATAGATGTGTGCTACTTAATTGCTACAAAATCATTCAAAAAAAATTCTAGCAACCGGCCACAAAAGCTACCCAATGTAAATAGGCTTTTTTGAAGTGCATACATTAAAATATACTCTTGCAGACTTGCATCTATAAATGCATTTATAAATACTAATTTTTTTAACGTACTCTACTGCAATGGAAGCGCTGGTGGCCTAGGACTTTCAATCCGAAGGTCGCGGGTTCAAACCGCGGCTCGTACCAATGAGTTTTTCGGAACTTATGTACGAAATATCATTCGATATTTACCAGTCGCTTTTCGGTTAAAGAAAACATCGTGAGGAAACCGGACTAATCCCAAAAAGGCCTAGTTTCCCCTCCGGGTTGGAAGGTCAGATGGCAGTCGCTTTCGTAAAAACTAGTGCCTACGTCAATTCTCGGGGTTAGTTGTCAAGCGGACCCCAGGCTCCCATGAGCCGTGGCAAAATGCCGGGAAAACGCGAGGAAGAAGAAGACTCTACTGCAATTAATTGAGTTACTAAAATATCTTCTTAATTTTCAGCTTCAGCCAATAGATCTCTTTAATTTTCACATACACGTTTCACAAATAACTTTTTAAAGACCGGCCAAGAGCATGTCGGGCCATACAAAGTTCCGTCACAATAGGTTAAACGGGTTATTAGTATATTAGATTGTTAACCAAGGGATGAAATTTTGACGACCGGCCTGGCCTAGTGGGTAGTGACCCTGCCTGTGAAGCCGATGGTCCTGGGTTCGAATCCCGGTAAGGGCATTTATTTGTGTGATGAGCACGGATATTTGTTCCTGAGTCATTGTTGTTTTCTATGTATTTAAGTATTTATATATTATATATATCGTTGTCAGAGTACCCATAACACAAGCCTCCTTGGGCTTACCGTGGGACTTAGTCAATTTCTGTGTAAGAATGTCCAGAATGAATATTTATTTGTTTATTTATTTATTATTTATTTAAATGAGGCCTTTCACCCGAGTTAAACACTACTTTTCATATCGAATGCAAGGAAACCAATTAAAACAAGGCAAATTTGCATAATCAGTACCTAATTGAAGTAATGGACATGATTTTTTCCTTAGGACTTACTTGCAACCGGAGATTTTGCATGTCTCTTTGCACTCTTGTCGTCCTTATAAGAAACTCTCTTCGTTCCTTTCTTAAACCCACACTCGTATTTTAATGCCTATTATTATGTAGCAGGTGTAGCAGTCACATAAACTACTATTAAGTGTGGTTGTAGGTACCTACGTATTTTTACTATGAAAGGGTTACTTTTTGCGCTAACTCAAAAACGGCTGAACTGATCATGTTCGCTATAGTTTTCATTTCTAGCTTTAGCTCTATCTCCACGATTTTTTCATAATTTTTGGACCCATAGTTCAAAAGTTAGAGGGGGGGGACACAATTTTTTTCTTTCGGAGCGATTATTTCCGAAAATATTCACTTTATCAAAAAAAATTGTTTGCAGACCCCTATTCGTTTTGAAAAACCTATCCAATGATACCCCACACTGTAGGGTTTAAGCGAAAAAAAAATTACATCCCCAATTATTTTACCCTTTAAAAAATAATAATTTTATGACTGTCGGATAGATCGATGTATATATCCATGCCAAATGACAGCTTTCTAGCACTAACAATCATGGAGCAAATCATCGGACAGACAGATGGACATGGCGAAACTATTCCTAGTTGACTACGGATACCTAAAATCAAAGTGATTGCCAAATTATTTTAGGCTATATCACCTCACATAGGGTCTTTCCTGGTGGTAGGCTATAGCCTAAAACACAGAGCGGACACGCTATACATCAAAAATCACTTGCGTTTCTATGTGTAAACGGCACGTCTGTACACGCGACATGCGCCATAGTGTCATCATCATAGGCCTTTCAGTCTATTGCAGACTATACAGATCATAGTCGTCGTCATAGTGTAAGTTGCTTAAAAATATTACTGAGCGGCCGGCAAACGGCCGTCAATCTGCTGTCGCGGGGCGAGGTAATTCGAATTGGAGCGGGGCGGTGCGTGGCCGGCCTGTATGATAATACTATGACTATGGATGGTATAGAAAGGCCAATCTCTTATGGCAGAATTGTTGCAAAAGTGACCGCTTTCAGCTTTAAATAATAGTTCCTAATCTCTCCGGTGGCGCTAGTTAGGCTCTGGGACATGAGTATAACATGAACCATAGAAGTGCATAGAAGGCAACAAATAACCCGACCAAATTACGTAAGTTGTTTTTGGTAGTATTTCGGTGTATGGTGGCGCCGCCTAATTACTGTTTTTTGATGGACACTTTTCATACATAGAGATTTGGCTCCTTTATATAGTCTCCATGACTATGACTTATTCTGTGGCCTAAAATAATTGTGTCAATGTGGGGTGTCATTTCAGTTGTTATCACTTATCAGCTATATCTTCGCAGGTCTATAACAACACTCGCACAGACCTATATTGGCTATATTATATTCAATAAATATTCCCTCTATTCTTTGTTAGGTAAACACGACGATTGTTTGTTAACTCATATGAGATTTTAATAAAACGTTTTATTAATAAATATTAAACGTAAACAAAGAGGGATTATTCACAGGTCACATCTATATAAATCATTTCAGTTTTTAGGGTTCCGTACCTCAAAAGGAAACAACGGAACCCTTATAGGATCACTCGTGCGTCTGTCTGTCTGTCTGCCTGTCTGTCTGTCTGTCCGTCTGTCACAGCCTATTTTCTCCGAAACTACTGGACCAATTAACAATTAATTATTAAGTTGAAATTTGGTACACATATGTAAGTTTGTGACCCAAAGATGGACATGTAACGTAAACAAATTAATTTTACCCACGGGGGCCACTTTTGGGGGGTAAATGAGAAAATTAAAAAATAAAGTTTGTCAAACCATATCGTGTTACATATCAAATAAAAGACCTTATTCTGTGAATCTCAAATATATTTATTGTATAATTTTAAGATAAATAGTTTAGAAGTTATTCAAGAAAATAGGCAAAAAATTACCATTCCGGCCCTTTATCTCCGAAACTATTGGGTCAAAAATTTTGAAAAAAATAAACAAAATAGATCTTTACCTATAGATCACCGGAAAACCTATTAGAAATGTGCAGTCAAGCGTGAGTCGGACTTAATTACTTAGTTTTTGATCCAACCCCTACGGGTTTTTTAAAGACATTTCACATAAAAAATACATTGTTTAAACTGTGTAATGTACGGAACCCTTGGAACGCGAGTCCGACTCGCACTTGGCCGGTTTTAATAATTCGTTACATCACACTACGCATTAAGTACGTTTTCAATAACCATCGCTAGCGATATAACATCTGTAATATGACCTACATATAGGGAGCTGAAGCCGTGCTGCATACGAATCAGTAATGTACAGTCGAAGGCAAACATATCGATCCACACAAATGGCTCAAAAATATGTGAACACGACTTTATTGTCTAAGGTGTAAGAGCGTACACATATTTTTGAAACTTTGGGAATGTATATATATTTATGCCTTTGACTGTACGTGTTGGCTTTAAGAGCCGTGTCGCAAATAATCATTAAAATATGTAAAATAGAGAAAATGCTAAAGATTGTACCAGCCTAAGGTTTGCAATCGCACATTTGGTGAAAAATCGAGTTCTATGGCTCATACTTTCAGTTTGTCATAATTTTTAAAACCTGCCGGCCTAGCCAAGGTGACAATCGCTATCGCTTCGACAACGAAACGCTTTGTGTCTCTCTATCACTCTTCCATATTAGTGCGACAGTGACAGTTGCGTTTCGATCGCTACGGAACGTTAGCGATTGGCGTGTTGGCTACGGGGCCTGACATCGAACTTAATCGTCGAACATAAGGGACGACATGGGGCCATGTTTACACGTGTCTTGTTTCTCAGTTCTCTCTTTTAGTGGCCTCACATTACACGAAGTCACACTTCGTGTTATGCGAAGGAAAGAACAGGTACAGAACTACAGATACAGGTTTCTATAGGTATCAATTTTTTGTATACATTGTACCTAATGTCATGTTACTGGGCTATTAAACTGACGGACGGACGGACTGATAATCAGTGGGCCCCTTAAAGTGACTCGGTCCTTCTAAATAGTCCCGTCAGCTTGTAAAAGGTGTACAAATTAAAATTCAGAGCACGTAATGGGTCGATAAGATTGAACTTGCTTTGGCATCTATGTTACAAGTAAGGAAGTACGCATGTATTCCATCATGATGCTTACATATATATATATATATTTTTTTTTTTTTTTGATTTCCATGACTCCCGTTGTTGAACTGTTTCCGGCCAGTTATTAGTGAAGGTGTCTAAGTCGTCCCGCCATCTCCGCCTGGGCCTGCCACGTCCGCGCTTCTTTTGCGGCATCCACTTGGTGGCTATACTAGCCCACCTATCCGGATGCATGCGGCAGACGTGACGTGCCCAGTCCCACTTCAGCCTAGCGGTCTGCGGTCTTCTCCCCTACGTCAGCTATGCCTGTTCTGGAGCGCAGTGTAGTGTTTCGGATGCGATCCATCCTTGTGACACCTAGAATGCTGCGCTCCATTGCTCTCTGGCAAACCTTCAATTTGGACTTCTGACTCTCGGTGAGCGACCATGTTTGGGCACCGTAGGTTAGGACAGGCAGAATACACATGTCAACGAGTTTACGCTTTAGTGACATTGGAAGGTCCCCCTTCATTAGCTCCTTCATGGACCAGTAGCTCTTCCATGAATATAATATAATATAATAGAAATAATTTCTTCGTAAGCACACACAGAAGAGAAAATTATACAAAACAGAAAAACATAGGATGGAGAAAGTGCCACAAAATGGTCTCATCTTAGCACGATACTGGCGACTGGAAGCGCAGGGGCCTAGCCCAGATGCCAATGGTTTGCTGTAGGAGAACGAGACGCTTTCTGTCTCTCTATCACTCTTTTATATTATTGCGATAGAGAAACAGATAGCGTTTAGTTGTCTTAGCGCAAACGATTGGCACCTTGGCTAGACACCCTGATCTTCCGAAGAGACCATATATTATGCGTTTCGATTGCCATTCCATAAATATAGGCGCGAGAGACATAAATGAATTGCGAACAAATAATTTTTAAGAAAAAAAAAACCGACTTCAATGGGGGATGCCGCTAAAAGTTCACTTATTGTTGATGGTGCACTCTTAGATTCCAGACAATGAAATGAAAAACACAGCATCTTTTGTCTAATTATGTAGAAAAGGAGGTAAAACAACCCGACCCGTTGAGGAGTTCCTTCGATTCCTCATGGATCCCATCATCAGAACTGCTTTTTGACAAAAACGGGACCAATCTGTATGTATATACTTATAATCAAAAACAGAATTTTCTAAATCGGTCCAGAAATGACGGAGTTATGGAGTAACAAACATTAAAAAAAAAAACATGCAACCGAATTGAGAACCTCCTCCTTTGAAATCTTGAAGTCGGTTAAAAAGACATTCCCGAGACAAGCCGAAAGCAAAGATAGATATAACTCCGTAATAGATGGATACAGTCTAAGGAAAAAAACGTGCCTCGAAAATCACGAAAATTTGATTCTCGATCAGATGGCACCACTAGCCTTGGCCTACTCTAGTATAGAGGGCGCTGATGGTTTCGTTTGTTATTTATAATTTTAACGCATATCAGTGAAAGAGCATGGGTCAAAATCGTATAAAAATAATTAATGCAAATAAAAAAACCGGCCAAGTGCGAGTCGGACTCGCACACGAAGGGTTCCGTACCATTATCTATAAAAACGGTCACCCATCCAAGTACTGACCCCGCCCGATGTTGCTTAACTTCGGTCAAAAATCACGTTTGTTGTATGGGAGCCCCACTTAAATATCTCTTTTATTCTGTTTTCAGTATTTGTTGTTATAGCGGCAACCGAAATACATCATCTGTGAAAATTTCAACTGTCTAGCTATCACAGATCACGAGATACAGCCTGGTGACAGACGGGCAGGCGGACAGCGAAGTCTTAGTAATAGGGTCCCGTTTTTACCCTTTGGGTACGGAACCCTAAAAATCATTTATCCATATTTAAATTCATTTTAACGTATTTTTATAAATCTTCATTTTCAGTTTTAAAGTATGTCGATAGATGGCAGTGAATTTACAGTGGTTACAAAATTTACTATGACAGTACCGCTCTATCTTATTATATCCACTTTGCCAAAAGTAACGATGTTGTCATCGAGCATCAAATGATTTCGTAAGGCTTTTCCCAACAATATTTGATAACTTTGACATCTCATTATGGTGGTACAAACCGCAACACACTGTCCATAAGTGGATCTTATGTCTTTTATAATAAGATCCATCGGTGGACAGTAAACACTGTAAACAGTGTGGGCGATGGTAAAGCCTAGTGTATGGATGGTATAGAAAGGATGCCAACCTCTTATGGCAGAATTGTTGCAAAAGTGACCGCTTTCAGCTTTAAATAATAGTTCCTAATCTCTCCGGTGGCGCTAGTTAGGCTCTGGGACATGTGTATAACATGAACCATATAAGGCAACAAATAACCCGACCAAATTACGTAGGTTGTTTTTGGTAGTATTTCGGTGTATGGTGGCGCCGCCTAATTACTGCTTTTTGATGGACACTTTTCATACATAGAGATTTGGCTCCTTTATATAGTCTCCATGGCCTAGTGATTCACGCAGGTGATATGATTCTGTCAGCGCTCGATAAGATAATACTGTTATCTTCCATTAATTTGATGAATACAAGTATACGTTTTGAGGTTGACATTTTGCACATGAATTTATTAAAAAGCTTTCGAATTGCTGTGAGTTATTTTTTTAATTAAAGTGTGTTTTATTGTATTGTAGTCATTCCCGCTCGAAATAATGAAATAAATATACGCTTGATAACCACTTACTTGCTACTTTTATTAAATTTGATAGATAGATAGATAAACCATTTATTCGTTTGCCACAATACACACATATTAAAACAGAAGAAACAGAAGAGATACAAAAAAGCAACATTAAGATAAAAAACAAAACTTAAAAAATAAACCGTAGAATGCTGTGTGCGTTGCAGCAAAACAAAATGGTTCTGGCTCAGTTATACACTCCGCTCTTTCGAGCGAAGCACTGGTAATTCTGCTAGAACCCAGGTCACTAACAGACTATCAATGTAGAAATTATGATGTTAATAATAGTAATGAATAATTGGCCTATTTCATGATCACAACACGTTAAAAGTTTATATTATTTTGGAAAACTAGTTTGAAACTTTGAATTACTTGCACTACAATACAGTTAACAATAGGGGATATTACTGCATTATAAATCTTAGTTTTTAGTTTTAAAGTGTGTCGACAGATGGCAATGAATTTACTGGGGTTACAAAATTTACTATGACAGTACCGCTCTAGTATAAGTTACTCTATGCTGCAATGTTCTGCCACCAGAGTGCAGCACTAGCCTTTTTAGTAAACCATAGAGTACAGTTTTTAACAAGTTTTCAGAGATAATAAAATATGACATTGATGCATCAAGGCGGTTTGTTTACAGAGGACCTACCGGGAAACGCGAATCCGAAATTTCGCTATCCGACTCTTTATCGCTCGAATATGCAAGTGACAGAGATGTTAGATAACGAAATTTCGATTTTCTTGTTTCGCGATAGACCCTCCGATTGTGGTAGTGGCGCCCCCTACGCCGAGTCTCGCGTAATATTCCCTATTGTATGAGTACTCGAACTCCAGATTCCGTGAAATTATGCGTGTACCTACAAATTACCTATTCGGGAAACCCGTCAATTTAATCTTGGTCGCGAAATGACAATACCTACTTCACACGTGACGATACTTAATGAGTATTGTGTAATGAACAATAAATGTTTCTGATTCTGATTCAATGTGTTAATTAAGGCAGGGTGCGCCTTCGTGGATAAAATTACTGTTTATGACTATTCTATTTATGTATATATATATTTATTTAAATCTTTTTTGCATTTACATGATGGTACAAATGGCGGACCTGTCCTTAAGACATATATGCTCCACTATATATATATATATATTTAGTTACTTACACCTCTTTATATATATTTTTACATATTCCCAAACCACTCACTTCCACATCCACTTTAAAAAAAATCCTTGTATATTGTTTCTAATTTGTGTTAATTATTAGTTGCTTAATCACAGTTTGACACTGCCTTTACTGTTCTGAGCTATCTTCTTGCCCTGGGCTCCACGGAAGACCAGCGCTGTAGCATATACCTATATGTTAGAGCATATGCTGAGTGGTGTCCATTTGTAGCCTCTATAGCAGCATCAATATTGTAATTATTGCATGTTAGTATAAGCTACTTGTAATTTTACGTGTTAGTGTATAAGATCTTCTTCTTTTTAAACTTGTATGGTGCTGTATGTAGATTTTTACAATAAACGTTTTCTATTCTATTATATTCCATTCCATTCCATTCGATTCCATTCCATTCCATTCCATTCCATTCCATTCCATTCCATTCCATTCTATTCTATTCTATTCTGTATAACGATTCGACGAGCGGTCCGGCCTAGTGGGTAGTGACCCTGCCTGTGAACCCGATGGACCTGGGTTCGAATCCCGGTAAGGGCAGTTATTTGTGTAATGAGCACAGATATTTGTTTCTGAGTCATGGGTATTTTCTATATATTTAAGTATGTATTTATCTATGTAACTATGTATATCGTCGTCTAATACCCATTAGTAGAAGCTTTGCTTAATTTGTGCCTAGGATGATTTGTGTAAGATTGTCCCCAAATATTGATTTATTTTATTTATTATTTATTTATAGACCGGGGTTTTTCTCGTATCGGTATCTAATAACTTGAGAAATTAACGTGAAGTATTGTTGACGATATTGATGAAAGTTAGAGCGAAAGAAGTGCTCAAATAATGTGACATCTGACATACAATTTTGTACAGTACAACCGCCGAGACAGTGCTGCCTACGCATCTAATATGCCATTATGTAATGTAATGTAATAAGCCTTTATTTATTTGACCTCAACTGCAAATTGTGTAACGCCGTGTCTTATTACGTAAGCGAAGCGGCGCGGCGCGGCGGGCCCATGGCGTTCGCGTTCGTAAAGAGATCGCCCACGTAGGACACTTCTATAGGTATCAAAGGATTGATTCACCCCGCGCCGCATCGCTTCGCTTTACGTTCGCGTGTTGTTCGCCTACGTAGTACGCTGGGTAAGAAATTAAACCATATCGCAACGGTCAACAATTGTCAGGTCAACAAGTCTGCCGTGGCTGAGCATTTACTGGAGTCAGGAGCAAACCACTGTATTGAGCTGCATAACCCTAAAAATCCTAAAATATCCTTTCTACGGATTGCTGTTTCTACAGTAGAAAAGTGCGGGAAGCCATTGAAATAAAAAAAATATTGCAATTTCACTCTCGACGAGGGTTTTAGGATATCATCAATTATAATACGCGATTAAGTCTCGTTTTTTGCTCAATAATAATAAAACATTCGTACCAGGCTCGTTTCGGCATAATAAAGATAATATCATAAAGCTATCATTCTTCTTTGAATGTACATTATAGCACAAGCATAATGTCATGAATTGATTTATGTAAAGTTATTCCTTTCGGCGAAATATGTATAACATTGTTTCATTAAAACTATTTGACCGAAACAGTGCAAAAAGTATGCGAGCGGAGAATTTGCATGAAATTAACCGTGGTCCGCTTTCAGGGAAAATTAAACCTTTAGGTACCGACGTCCTTAGTACACGGGCATTCTGTAGCTGTAGGTATGCTAATTCGTATGGGAATAATATCCACATTAATTTTGTTTTAATAAAGCAGGTATAGGTTCAAAGTTAAACGAACAACTATGGAATTGGAGTCCTACAATAAGGCACCCATTTCTGTCGAGGTAGTTTGGCGCTCGAACGCAGTGAGAGCGTCAATAGTCGGAGACGGAAATGGTGCCTTTTACTCGAGTTAAACACTCTACTTTTCATATCAAATGCGAGGAAACAAAACAAGACAAGGCAAATTTGCAAAATCAGTAACTAAAGTACCTAATAGACCTACAGCAATTTTTTTTTCTAAGGACTTGCAATCGGAGACTTTTCATGTGTGAAGATAAATAACCCCTAGCGAAACATATTTAGATTGCAATATTTACGAAAACACACATATTTAAACAAACTGCAGTAATTTTAAAATTATTTGGTTAATTTAGTATCAAAATCAGCGGGATTGCCTCTTACTTTTAAATTTTTTACTTTTTCATTTTAAAACTCCCAATAGTCAATGGCATCCCAGTCATTTAGCCAACATAATAAAAGTATTTAAAGAAATTTAAATATTAAATAACTATTTAATGAATAAAATAAGCAATTTTTAACATATTTTATTTTATTTTCACGAATATAGTGCTAAATAACTATAAAAACCCATTTAATATCGTTCAAACGTTTAACTGTGGCTGTATAAGATACTGCCTTTGCTCATTTACGCAAGTGTATGGTTTAAAAAATATTTTTGGTGTATTCCTTTTGGTTCCCGCCTTATGATATCGAGTAAATACAATTCAACAAAAGAAATCAAGAATAATTTTAAACCATTTTAATAACAAAACTTCCGTGAGACACAGACATACCGTCCGTCACCGTCGACGCAAGCTCCTGATGACGCTCCTCGGTACGGAGTGAAACATGTCGAGCGTTTTCGACTTAAAATACGTAAGTGACCCGTTATTAATATGTTTAATAATTTTAAAAATTTACTTACATCATTTTTGATAAAAAACGATTCAATGCGGGATTAGTAAAATTAGAACAATTACCAATTGTTCCAGGCGGGGAAATAAAGACACTATTTTCCAATTTTGTTTCCACCCAGTTGCTCGTGGGACGGGGACGAAGAGGAGTACAACACTTTTCTGCACTAGAGCAGAAACGTATCACTTTCTGCGCACTTTTTAGAACAACAACGACCCACTTTCAGAGCATGAGACATGACAAATATAGTTAATCCCTACAGGATCGATTGACTAAAACAGTTGAGGACAGCGCGATCATCTTGCTGGCCGAAATTACGGAGAAATGTTAGTTGAGAGACTTGAGAGGTAAGGGCATGATATTGCCGGTCGTTGAGAGGATTCTAGGGGGTTTTTGAGACCTATGAGAGAGTATGCCAAGCTCACATGTCAGGTAAATAAATTCTCGTGGGTTCTTATACCTAAAGTACCTACCGAAAAGAGATTACCTCTCCCGAGACCTGTTACCCATTAACGGCTTAACGTTAAACTGCCGAAAACAACGTTTTCCTATAATATGTATTATTAGTCATGTTCACTTACGTATGCATAGCTTCGGGATTATTTATTTGTGACGTCCATTAAGTAATAAGTATAGATAGATAGATAGATCATTTATTAATAAAAAAAAAACATGTCAATTTTGTTTATTCCTATTTTATACTATACATTATTATTATAATTGGGCAGGGGTGCACGCGGGCTTCACAAGGAGCTCGGAAAGCGGTTGAGGGAGGCAACGGGGGACCCTCGCGCGGGCAGCTTTCTCGCGCAAAGGCTTGCTATCGCGATACAGCGCGGGAATGCTGCCTGCGTGATGGGCACTTTGCCAAGAGGTCAGGGTTTGTTATAGGGATTTTTTTTAGGTAGGTTTAGTTTTAATCGTTTTATTTTATAAGTAGTCTTAATTTTGTTTTATACAATTAATGTAAATTTTATTTATCATCTTTTCAATAAAGCTTATAACTTTATTATTATACAGTATGACGTATCATATAATGCAATCAACATAATCTTAACATAATCGAATCTGTGTACTCATCGCCGAGTCCAGGCAGAGTAAATAACGCCGAACAATAAACCGAAGTTAATAACTAAATATAGTCCGATGATATTAATAGTCATCTGAATGAACCATATAAACGCATTCTGACTTTATTAACCCTCAATCTAAATATATATTGCTATGGAAAATCAATCTTAGATTATACGTCTCAAAATCCTTTTCAAGTTTGTACAAATTATGAGATACGAGCTTGAGAAAGACGGAGAATGTAATTTCGAAGGAACGCATTTCCCAGTTAACTATTGCACTTGAATCATTCGGAATCAAGCTTTAATCCAAATGGTATAAAGAGTACGTGTCTGTAAATTTAGCTGGTGTATTTGTTTACACGATACCGACACATGCGTTCAAATACCTCGTAGACGAACGAGCAAAATGACGTAAATGTAATTAGATTTGTATAAACATACGCTTTTTTTGGGAAGAAAGTAGCAAAGTAACTACTGAATCGCGCGTTTGTTTACAATAGCGTTATTTTAGGCTTCGGGTTCTTAATTAAAGCTATACCTCTATTAAAAGACGAAAAGGTAACGAGCATGTAAAAACCTTTTAGAATTACCTCATACAATAACATATCGCCTTTTTGCCATTTCCGCACCAATTCTATATTGGCACCGTTTATTGGCAAAACCTGTAAAATGTACAGGCACCATCTGACCTACCGTCAAAATATTTACCTACTAGTTAACAGAGAAAGTTACAACATTATCAATTGATAAAACATTAACAATAGAAAGAAAGAAAGAAGAAAGAAAATACATTTATTTGACGCCACAACATAGTACATAAAAAAGAAAAGCATGCAGACAAAAAACATTTGGACGCCAAAAAGGATCCCCACAGCATAGTGCCGCGGCAAACCGTGGCGCTGGTTTTCTGTGGGGACCTGGCTTAATCTAAAAATAATGGCGACACGAACGCCAACGACACACAAATAAATTTACATTGACATAAAAATACAAACATATATACTACTGTAAGGCTCTAGTAACAGTCTCTCAGGATCAGAAAGGTATTCAAAACAGCCATCTACGAAATTAAAATACGAATTCGAAACTTAATTGAAATACCTATTACTAGTAGGCTTCATATGAAAGAACGGATACCTTTCATTCTCTTCTTGTATGGCGCCTCATCAACGACACATTGACGACAGCCATAAAGTTGCTCTCCACGGGATCAAACTAGCTTATAATTGGCCTGTTTCATGAAACATGTAACCTCCCGCAGAGAGACACTTTATGCTTTACTACCTTTTATACAATGTAGTATTCTATATCAGGTTAAAAGACACCTTAATGAAATGCTTTTAAGTCTATTTTCGACTGAATCTATTTATCAGATTGCGTCCGTTTTGCTGGAGCGATAATGGGTTAATAAATGATGATATTTTTACTCATACGTACTACATAACTGCCAATTTTGATATTTTACGGCGCCAATCATTAAATGAAAGGTTAAACCCAGCAGCGCAGGTATGATATTACTCTTGACTGTTAAAACCTTTATTTTCAAATATATTAAAACGGGGTCACTCACGTATTTTAAGTCAAAAAATCGGCCAAGATCATGTCGGTCACCAGTCTGCCAGAATAAGCTCAAATGGGGATATTAGTAAGTATCATGTACATTACAAGCATAAGGAAAAGCAAAGATTAAGAAAAGAAGACTTTTTGCAATAATTCAAAAACGGCTGGACCGATCATGTTCGCTATAGTTTTCACTTTCAGATTTTAGATTATTATTTATTTGCGTTAAGTACGTGTACATGCAAATACAGTTATACTAACTAACTAACTAACTCCGCTGGCTCAGCGACCCGAAGTGAGTCTTGGCCTCCGATACGAGTTGGCGCCAACACGCCCTGTTTTGTGCGATCTCCTCCCAGTTTTCTGCTTGCAGGGCGCGTAGAGCTTTCTCGACTTGGTCTCTCCAGCGGTACTTAGGACGACCTGCTGGGCGTCGACCTATGTGGCGTCCAACGTAGGACCGTTTGACTGCCCTATCGCTTGTCATTCTCTCGAGATGCTAGCCAGCGGTGTCTTGCTGACTTGGTTTCGCCGATGATGTTTGGTTCAGAGACCAGGTCTTCTATCTCCTGATTTTTCCGGATTCTCCAGCTACCATCTTCTCTTTATGTTGGCCCCTCTTAATTAAAGTTCAGTTATACGAGACCAGTTATACAGTATATACAATTATTTACATCAATTACTTAATCTAGCTAAAAATATAGTGTATAAAATAATGTCGGATGGTATATGAATGTCAAATATTGTTATTATGTAGATAAAAAATAAAAAGTCTACTTTACAATATATATTTCTAGAATCATTTTAATCAAGTGCCTTGGCAAAATATTCGTCAATTGTGTAGAATGGTCTATTAATGAAATAATCTCTTACTTTAATATCAAAGGTTCTTAAGTCACTACATTGTTTTATGTCAGTACTTAATTTATTGAAGAGTTTAATTGCGATATTGTTAAGGCTGTTATTGAAATGGATAAAGTTAGATTTACTACTACTACTACAGACACTACTCCTACTTACTTATTTGGCTGGCGCGATGACCCAAAATGAGTCTGGGCCTCATACACAAGAGCACGCCACTTTGCCCGCTCCAGAGCTATATCACGCCAGCTTTCGCCGACGCCGAGCTCACGGACATCCGCCTCCACTCCATCCGCCCAACGACATTTAGGACGACCAACAGGACGGCGTCTAGTTGGTCGACTCAAGTTAGGCCCTTTTGGCTGCCCTATCTTCACCCATCCTTTCGAGGTGGCCAAGCCAGCGGAGACGATGCGCTTTGGTCTCACCTATTATATTTGGCTCGGCTATTAGCTGTTATATTTCGTCATTCTTTCGGATCCTCCAACTGCCATCGTCTCTTTTGACGGGTCCCAGAATCTTCCTTAACACCTTACGTTCTGTGATTCTATTCTCCTCCTTGAGTGTTAGTGTCCAAAGCCTCACACCCATACATCGCTGTAGTTTTCATTGAAAGTATTTAGTAAGCTTTTCTTTTACGAATTTTTTACATATTTTAGACCCATGGTTCAAAAGTTTGAGGGGGACACACATTTTTTTTTAGGAGTGATTTATTCAGAAACTATTCACTTTATCAAAAAATGGTTGTTGGTGACCGGTATTCGTTTTGATAGACCTATTCAACGATACCTCACACCTTTGGGTTAAAGTAAAAAAAGTTCCTTTTTTTAAAGTTTTTTTTTGCTTTGTCTCAATAGTGTGGGATATCGTTGGATAGGTATTTCAAAACGAATTAGGGTCTCCAAAAAACATTTTTTGATGAAGTTAATATTTTCTGAAATAACTGCTCCGAAGGAAAAAAATATTTGTCCCCCCTCCTCTAACTTTTGAACTATGGGTCCAAAAAATATGAAAAAAATCCTGAAACAAAAACTTAATAAATACTTTCAATGAAAACTATAGCGAACATGTTCGGTCCAGTAGTTTCTGAGTTATTGCAAAAAATCTTATTGCAGAGGCTGCTTGCAATGTACATGGTACTTACTAATAACCCCCGCTTTGCCTATTTAGACAGAATAGTAATACGAAACCCTACACTTAGCATGGCCCGACATGCTCTTGGCCGATTATCCTTCGATTGGTGGCCATTAAAATGACATTGAAAACTTATTGGTATGTTCTTTCACCCTAGAACACATATTCGATCACGACACATTGTTTGGTGTTATATTGGCAATGAATGTTCGGTCAGAATAACTCCCCTGGCTCTCTCTGAGCTTTATTGCTCGGCTCCCACTCATTCAGTAGCCGGAACCGTACCTTTGTAACACGCCACGTGTATGGAATTTACCATAACATATGTTTGTAAGAGGATTTCATTCCTTCCATATATTCCATCGCAGCTCGGTTTTGTAATTTGTGAGTGAATGAATATAAAATATGCATTATTTCTCTTTTCTTTGTTCGTCGAAGATAAGAATGTTTTAAAATAAAAGAGAAACCGAAATAATACCGTTTTGTGTATAATTTTAAAGATTGCAGTGGATTGCACCCTAGGACTGCAAATTTACGCTTAAGAATATTTCACTTACAGATATATATGAATAGATAAAAAATACTACATATAATGATCATTTTTGGCTATTTTCTTAAATAACTTTTTATTTTAAAATTACAAAATGTATATATTTGAGATTCTCAAAACGAGCTGTTTCATTTGATATGTAACACGATATAGTTTGAAAAACTTTATTTTTTAATTTTCTCATTTACCCCCCAAAATTGGCCCCATATTTAAAATTAATTTGTTTTTGTTACATGTCCGTCTTTGGGTCACAAACTTACAAAGTGTATCAAATTTCACTTAATTGGTCCAGTCGTTTTGGAGAACATGGGCTGTGACAGACGGACAGACAGACAGTTCCGTTTTTAGGGTTCCGTAGCCAAATGGCAAAAAACGGAACCCTTATAGATTCGTCATGTCTGTCTGTCTGTCCGTCCGTATGTCACAGCCACTTTTCTCTGAAACTATACCGTTGAAACTTGGTAAGTAGATGTATTCTGTGAACCGCATTAAGATTTTCACACAAGAATAGAATAAAAAAGAATAAATTTTGGGGGTTCCCCATACTTAAAATTTTTTTTTTCATCAAACCCATAAGTGTAGGGTATCTATGGATAGGTCTTTATTGAGGTTTCTAATATAATTTTTTTCTAGAATAGTTTGCGCGAGAGACACTTCCAAAGTGGTAAAATGTGTCCCCCCCCGTAACTTTTAAAATAAGAGAATGATAAAACTAAAAAAAATATATGATATACATTTCGATGCAAACTTCCACCGAAAATTGGTGTGAACGAGATCTAGTAAGTAGTTTTTTTAATACGTCATAAATCGTAAACCGCAATTTACCTTTCATTCAATCAACTCAAAAAAAGTGGGACTCCCATACAACAGACGTGATTTTTTTGCCTTTTTTTGCGTTATGTTACGGAACCCTTAGTGCGCGTGTCCGACTCGCACTTGGCCGGTTTTTTTTCCTTTTAAGGCACTGAATCCTAAAACAGATGACTATTTAAATGAAGTAACTTGGGGAGACAAACAATAATCATTAAACAAAATCTTGTTTAAAGCAAGTAAACTTACTTCAGTATCTCAAGCGGCGACGACGTTTTGTCTGAAATTTAAACATTTTAATTGTAAAACTTAATTCGTTACTCCATGTCAGAATTTGATGAGTTGTAATGGGCTTAATCACTTGACAACAACGTGTTTAAAATGTGTTGACATGTAATGTACTGTGTTAAACTCAGGATAATGAAAATTATTTGTGAGGGTCACATTCCTTTGTAAATTTGAGAAGATACAGCAAGAGTTAATTTGACAAATGTGAAATTTCAAATAGTATAAGAACTTGTAACACGTTTTCATATGCTTCTTCGCACAATAAACAAATAATGAATCAAATGCACCAGCTGATTAGTGGTGATGGTGGAACAGATATACAGCCACACCAAGGTACATGTAAGTACTTATTCGAGTAGATTTAATTTCAATTTGCGAGACACAATGATAGCCAATACGTGTTCCAGTAACGACCCGGCTGCTCGTGTTACAATACTACGCTAACGATTGTCCCGCAACGCGACGCCTGGATTTATTGTTCTCTATCGATCCTGCGATATTTTCGGACTCGTATCCATGGGTTTAGGACACGAGTCGTACATATGTGTGCTGTGACGTCAGAGTTCAAGATTTAGGGATCGAGTTGCCAAAAGTTTGCTTGATTGAACGGGATGACATATTTAAATATTTTAGGACACCTTAAGGGCAGGTTTGCCGTAGTTTTGGAAGCGACGACGTAAGATAAATTACAACTGAAAGTCAATTCACGCGCATTCATGGTAGATAATTTTTTTTTGCTTTTAAATTTATTTTTATTGAATTCCAAACAACCTAAACAAAATAATTCGTCTCTAATTAAAAAGCTACATTACTTGTGAGTTGTTCGACATGTACAGTAAATATGTATACATTTTTTCACCTTATTGCAACGGATTAAGGTGAAGAAATGAACACATATTTATGAACTCGACTGTACTTGACCACATGACGATCGTACAAAAACAAAACACCTACAGACAAAAGAACGTGTAATGTGATGAATGTGATGAATCATTCTATTATTCTTCATTTTTATCGCCCACATATTATTGATTTCGCGATTTAAAATATTCGAGACGTAACAAAATTACAAAGGTTCTGTTTATTCCCATCTCCTCTGAAAAGTGACGGCAGCCTACCTATATTTTGCGTGGGCGGCGAATATAAACGTAGTAACTCAATTTTTAGGGTTCCGTTAGTTCCGTACCTCAAAACATAGAGTAACTTATACTATAGAGCGGTACTGTCATAGTAAATTTTGTAACCCCAGTAAATTCACTGCCATCTGTCGACACACTTTAAAACTAAAAATGAAGATTTATAAAAATACGATAGAATGTATTTAAATATAGATAAATGATTTTTTTTATTTGCATTAATTATTTTTATGATTTTGACCCATGTTCTTTCACTGATATGCGTTAAAATTGTTTAATAACAAACGAAACCGTCAACGCCATCTATACGACTGTAGGCCAAAACTAGTAGCGCCCTCTGAACGAGAATCAAATTTTCTTGATTTTCGAGGCACGTTTTTTCCTTAGACTGTATCCATCTATTACGGAGTTATATCTATCTTTGCTCAAAAGGAAAAAAATTGAACCCTTATAGGCTGTGCGTCTGTCTGTCCGTCTGTCACAGCCTCTTTGCTCCGAAACTACTGGACCAATTGAGGTGAAATTAACCCAAAGACGGACATGTAACGTCTAAAACCTTTCTATTAACTGAATGTTTTTATAATCTCGATGATTTTTTTCTCAGAACAGAACAAAATCGATCGCTTGACATGTAAATTATAATGTATATTGACTTGAATTGTAATGTAAACTATACTAATATTGAATTGACTACTTATCTGGCTATTATATATATATTACTATTGTATTTTAGGAATAAGTCTATTGTATACCCTAAACCGGTGGATTGTGACACTTACTATTATAAGATACTATTGTAACATCTGTATACTGACATGCACAATCTGACAATAAATGATTACTTACTTACTTACTTACTAAAAATAAATTTGAAACATAGGGGAATAAATGACAAAAAAAAAGTTTTACAAACTATAGATAGATAGAGAGATTTATTGTTCAAAAGTTATACATACAAGTTATACAGTCTCCTGCAAAACTGTTTTCACAGTTTGTCTGCAGGTAAGATAGTTAACTAAATTATTCTACTTGCTATGCTACTTAACTTACTATATCGGATCATATATCACCCCCCTTTATCTCCTAAACTACTCGGTCTAAAATTTGAGAAAAATACACAAAATAGTTCTTTACCTAAAGATGTCAGGAAAACCTATTAGAAATATAGAGTCAAGCGTCAAAAATGCAGTTAGGCTGTTTTAGCGACACATCCGCAATGGTTTACGTGAAACGTGGTGTTGTTATTGTGTAATGTACGGAACCCTTAAAACGCGAGTCCGGCTCGCACTTGGCCGGTTTTTTTTCTTTGAAGCAAAAACTGCTTAACATTTTCTTAAAACTCGTTATAATTGTTGTAAGAACATGGTTTGGAATACTTAAGTAAGTACGCACTCTGGTTTTATAATTATTTTCCTCCAGCATTACACACACTGCGGGGTTGCGCACTGCATCGCAGACATAATTTTTAGTTCTAAGATATATTTTATAATAAATATGTATGCTACCTTTAAGGTATTTATCTATAAAAAAAAGGGTCGGTAAAACACACGTTTCAAAATTCTCGCACTGAAGAATCGGCTAAAGTAAGTTTCGACATTTTCAGTTTTTTCTGTAGGTACCAGAATTTTTTGTGTATTTACTTAAATACAAGTCATATTTATATAAACGAAGACTCAGTAGATATTCAGAATAATCGAAAAATGACTTAATCCTCGTGCCGCCCAAGAAAAAAAACCCGGCCAAGTGCGAGTCAAATTCGCGCACCGAGGGTTCCGTTGTTATAGCGGCAACAGAAATACATCATCTGTAAAAATTTCAACTGTCTAGCTATCACGGTTCATGAAATACAGCCTGTTGACAGACAGACGGACAGCGGAGTCTTAGTAATAGGGTCCTGTTTTTACCCTTTAGGTACGGAACCCTAAAAAACGCGAGATCAGCTAAACGCCCAATATGCAATCTATGAGACGATTTAAAACTGCCGTTATTGTGTGCGGAATGAGCATCGTATTGTACACTGGGCGTCTAGCACTAAATTTAGTTTTTGACGTCTGGGCGTTTATGCCGAGTGTTACTTTGTACAATGTATTGCACATTGGGCGGCACGAGGCTCAATTGAGACTCAAAATACAAAGTCCTATAAGTCATCTAGTAAAATTCTCGAGTTCCTATAATTCAGACTACTAGGACTTGAACCTTCACCAACTTAACTTAAGCCGCGTAGTTGTACAAAATGTGTAAGTGCGTCGTGGTGGGTAACCGTACAAAGAGCTAATGAAAAAAACTTGCGAAACTTGCACTTTCAAACCAGCGATTACGATGTTTGAATGAGTACCGTAACTCCCACAGGCAAACAGGGATTATAGACCGCGAGCCAGGAACAGACTTCGATGATCAATCGGGCAATAACTCGTATAGTGGTTAACGGATATGTATGATGAACCTTCGTAGACGTCAGCTGCCGCTCCGTTGGTGGGTTGAGGAATGGCAGCCACTGAAACATGTAAAGAAATAAAATAAATGTTGTCATCGCCTCCCGTTTGATAATTAATCAGATGATAGTTTAGATGCTATAGTAAATTAAAAAAATCGTCAGCCGGTTGTATCGCGGTGGAAAGACCATCAGCTGGTCGCATATTAAACATGTATAAATACATGTGTATAAAGACTCACTAGCATGTAAAAATATTTAATTAAAATTTAATAATGTATAAATATAAAAAATCCCCGTATAAAATATGGATTTTTTGAGTCTGAAATATTTTCTTTTTTTTTATATCTCTTAGCCCATATAATCTTAAAAATGTAAGATTAGAGCTAATAATAGTGTAATTCTTGTTATTTATGAAAAATAAACAGTTTAATTATTTTTTTATGTAATAAATAAGCGCTTTACCTTTTTATGATAGCTAAACTAAATCATGAAACTTTGCATGTAGCATTTCATCAGGCGTTTCAATAAACCCCTTACGGATTTGCAGACATACATGGTAAGGCGCGTATTCTTTACATGTTTATGCAAGTAGCTGACGGTCTTTCCAGCGCAATACAACCGGCTGACGGTTTTTTTAAATTTATAATAGCATCTAAACTGTCATCTGAAAAAGTATCAAGCGGGAGGCGATGACTGACGATATAGCATCTAAACTATCATCTGATAAAGTATCAAGCGGGAGGCGATGACTGGCGATATTTGCTCCTGGCCTACGGTTTATTAGTCGACTTTATTTTATATCCCTACAGCTCAAAGAGCAATGAAAATCTTTTTCTGACAGATTAAGCGGCTTAACTGACGTATTATGGACGAGTTTTGAAGGATTTTCCATTTATAGGTATTTTATAATGTATAAGCTTTTCAACTGGCGGCACATGAACACACTTTAAAAGATAATAATGCGTAGCGTGCAGTGAAAAATTTTGTGTTTCACTCGGTGGCAAAATTTGTTTAATACTCGTGCCTTGAAACCTTCGCAACGCTCAAGATTCCATTTTTAGAACCTTCAATTTTGGAATCTTTCGCTTACTCGGGTATCAATTAGCACAACAATAACAACAACTTTCGCCCTTGTAAAACAAATAGCTAATACAAATCAAATCATTAGATGTTGCCACAACGCTATTCCGGAGTTACATTACTACGCTTCTATTACTATTCATTAGTAAATTAACAGGTGAGCTTTGATATCAAATGTCAAGGACTTTAGATAGCGAGCTAATTATAATTGTGTTATTTGAGATATTCAGAAACATACATTATAAAGTGTTGTGGTTAACTTATTCAAATAAATTTTGATAATACCACGAAGATATCGAATATCGGGAGCTCACAAATAATACAAAAGGTAATCACGGTCTATATCCCGGTCAATATAAGTCTAGTGAATACCACGAAGAGCAATTAACACTATTTATGGAAATTCTGTTTTAGTTGGTATGAATGTATACAGAATACATTTTACTTGGGTATTGATTGGATCGAAAACGCTCACGGACAAAAAAATATCAGATTATGTAAAACGAACTGTTCAATCGACTTTTCTCAAAGTTTCTTCAGCATCTACAGGCAGTGATGAAACTCACGTCAATGTTGTAGAAGCATCTTTACATTTTTATTATTACAAGCTTTTATTTAACTTGCAATGTACCTATGTATGTATGTATGTACCTAATATGTTTGTAAGGGTCAAATCTTGCAAGTTAAATTTGACCCACTTCCCGGTTTCCGATGAAGTTGAAAATTTGCATACATATGTAAATCGGGTGACAATGCAATATTATGGTACCATCGAGCTGATCTGATGATGGAGACAGGAGGTGACCATAGGAACTTTGGATAAAACAACGCAACCTAATTGTGTTTGGGGTTTTTAGAATTGTCTCGATGAGTATTAGTTGCTCGTGGAAAGAAAAGTACAGTCAACGATAAAAGCTTGTACCAAAAATGAAATTTTTGCCAAAAACTTGTTACACATAGAATCGTCTTGACAACGTAGCAATGTGAGTACTACCCATATACTATTTAGGTAAGGTAATATAATTTAATTTCAGTACCATTTCGTACCTCGTCACAGTGACAATCAATATGAAAGTCGCTAGGCACCTCATACTATTGTCAATGTGACAAGGTAAGAAATGGTATAATTTGTTATACAAGGGAGCAAAGTTGTTGTTTAACCTCTCGTGCATTATTGATACACGAGGAAGCGAAAGTTGGAATCTTGAGCGTTGCGAGTGTTTCAAGGCACGAGGGTTAAACAAAATTTGCCACCGAGCACAAAAATGTTCACCATACCAACACGAGGAAAATACTAATTATGAAATAACCAAATCAAATCCAAATCCACGCAATAAAAAAATATCATTCAAAATCATCATTTGAAAGTCCATTCTACCAAAGAGGATATAATTACAGAGTTATATCTATCTTTGATTCTACCAGCAATACTAACATAAGGAAACAACTCAAAAATCGCATCTGATTACTTTGCCCCACAGTATGTGTATAAAATGTAACTTTCTCATTAGGTAGTTTTTGAACAATCAAGAGGGCCTTTACCAGTTGGTGTGGTGAAAATTAAGTTGTTGACCGTAGGATACGCATTTGTTTCAAAACAGCAATTAGTGACAATCAGACACAATGGCGTAAAACCGTCCCAACCTGTAAATACTTGTCGTCCAAGTGCATAATTGAAGCTTCGCAAGAGCCATTCATACTCATTGGGCAGTTAATCCATTACTGAAGGTAATGGCGATGGCAGGAGGTAAGCCGAGACCCCTTCATTAGAGCTATAAAGTCGGGTCGCTGTTTCTTGTGGTTACTTTGTGTCAGGTTTCGCAATGTGCTAAAGATCGTATGTGCCTATACGGTTTGGATGATATCTGGATTAGTATGTTATTGATATAAATAGAGATTACTTAAACCTTTATATTTCTACTTACAACAAAAAGTACTCAACTGTCAAACTCCAATTTGATTTATTTTATATTTGTCATAGTTGAAGACATACCTATTTTGGTTAGGTATTCATTAGTTTTTTTGTAAACAAAGAAATTACGACTCTTTAAAGTTTGTGAAAGAGGTAAAAAAAATATCTAACTTTCAACTTTGAATAAAATTGTATTAAAATACTGAAAGAGATCGAGAAGTTCTAATTCCAGGAAAACATCCCCAGTTTATGCCCTTTCAAACTGACGTAATGTACATGCATACATTTTTATATTATTCAATGACTAGATTTAGGTCGGGTTGCACCAAACCGTCTGTCACCGTTTTAGCGTTCGCTTAATTTTATTGTACGGGAAGTTTCATTGTTTTCTGCTGCTTGACGTTGATCAGTCTGTTAATTGTGGTTGGTGCAACTGACCCTTATTTGCTAATTTTGTCTGTCCGAACACACGCAAAAAACCTTAATTACCTATTAAAGTAAATCAATTTTATTTACCGTTGACCCAAAGCAGGCATTTTTTTTTTCACTCAAGGCCATATTTATATGGCTAAGTGGCATATGGCCCCACCTCTTCGTTGTTTTCGTTTGTCCAACCATGTGCCGAACACACTGTATATCAAAATAAATCAAATCGGAGCCGGACATTTGGGTACCTGTCCTTGTTAGTAGGTACAGTTTATATTGTAGCAAGTAAAGTGACCATTTATATCAACACACATCCTTAATCCTATGGTAATAGGATGGTTAGTTTTCTGTAATGAGGTGTGCAATAAAGAGTATTTGTATTGTATTGTATTGTAATAACTACGTGTTCCGAAATACATATAAACCTCTTTCGCTTATCCTAAACTGTTGCTAGATATACTTATAGAGCTTTGTCTGATTATGCGATTTATTCACCAGCTAGGACTGAAAAAATCACATTAGTGAAAGTATGAACCAATTTTAATAACAAAACTTCCGTGAGACACAGACATATTAAATATATTAATGACGGGTCACTCACGTGTTTTAAGTCGAAAACGCTCGACATGTTTCACTCCGTACCGAGGAGCGTCATCAGGAGCTTGCGTCGACGGTGACGGACCGGCGCAGACTGCGGGCCGCAGCCCTCCGCGCCCGATGACTCGGCGCGGGCGCCGGTGGCGGCAGGGGGGGCGAGAAACTACCCTCGTTTACGGCATTATTGTCAAATGATGGGTTGCACACAACACTCACTACGTCATTCGCTAATGGTTCGTCCACACTGTCCACCGACGTAGTACCCAAAACAGTTTTCCAGCTCGGAGGCACTGACCAACCACAATCACGGTTAAAATTCGGATGACGACCAATTTCGATAGCCTCCCGTACTTTTCGCTGAATCACAAACTTTTCTTTCGCCAGCACAGGGATAGCCGGGGTTCTGCGGTGACGGAACACGTGTTGGATTCGGATTCGACTCACTATATACGTTTCGATAAGGTAACTGTGCTGGCGAAAGAAAAGTTTGTGATTCAGCGAAAAGTACGGGAGGCTATCGAAATTGGTCGTCATCCGAATTTTAACCGTGATTGTGGTTGGTCAGTGCCTCCGAGCTGGAAAACTGTTTTGGGTACTACGTCGGTGGACAGTGTGGACGAACCATTAGCGAATGACGTAGTGAGTGTTGTGTGCAACCCATCATTTGACAATAATGCCGTAAACGAGGGTAGTTTCTCGCCCCCCCTGCCGCCACCGGCGCCCGCGCCGAGTCATCGGGCGCGGAGGGCTGCGGCCCGCAGTCTGCGCCGGTCCGTCACCGTCGACGCAAGCTCCTGATGACGCTCCTCGGTACGGAGTGAAACATGTCGAGCGTTTTCGACTTAAAACACGTGAGTGACCCGTCATTAATATATTTAATATGTATGAACCAATGATTAAAACCGCAAAAAACAGTTTGTAAAAAATATTCTGTAAATATTAATTTACGGTATCTTTTCTAAATCCACGTCAAGGTGTTACGTGGATCAACCCCAGGCTGAATTTAGAGGTTATAAATTATGGCGACCGCGCGCTCTATTCAGGGTTCAGGGCATCCATTTTCAAATGAATATTTTGTAGAGCACAAAATCACTTCGAGTAATGAAAGAAAACTACTTTACGATGGGTAGTACCTATGTGATATCTAGTGTTAAGGTGTAAAGTTTATGAAGTTAAGGGCTTGTAGAGTTAGAAGCTTGGCTCTACAAGTTCTGAAAACTTTTTGACAGTGCGAGCCTTATGGTTTCGTCTTGGCAACATTTTATATGAAAATGTTTTTATTTATTTATCATTTATTGCAGACAACATTGGTCCATATACATAATAAGCATAACACAATAAGCCAACAGTTGCAATTATAATAAGAATTAAAATAAAATTATGTTAAAATTAATAATAAATAAATCTTGACATTTAAATTTATTAGATTGATCATAATAATGGATACTGGTACTAATAATAATAGATTGATTAAATTCTGATTAAAAATAATACTAAAATTAAGATTAAAAATTAATAGTAATTCATTATGCGCAGTCAAAAATAAATTTAAATGTCAACGCTAAAATTAGGTTTAAATATTAACATGCAGACTATGCCAGTGTCCAGCTATCGGACAATCTAGCCTGTCTGCCACCAGACTCAGGATGCTGATGGAGCTCCCACGCACTCGGCGCATAATGGAAGCTGTTCGTTTCCGGATTATGGCCTGGAAGCCATCTATTTGTGAAACTGCAAACATCCCAGAAGCGCTACAGTACCTGGGAAGACCCAACAGCATCCTCAGTATGTTATTATACAGAACGCGCAAGGCGCTGATTGCCTTCTAAATATGGTTGACCCACAGGCTGCACGTGTACCATGACTGGCAATATGCCTTACATAGGGTTATCTTAACGTCCCTTGAAAATCGTGCAAACCTGCTTTTTGGTGGGATTGAAAATAGCAAGCAAGTCCTTGCTAGTCTAAGCCACTTTACGGTTGTTATTACTATTGGAACAGACTTCTAGTCATGAAATGCCACGATTGTTGCAAGTGACAAGTCTCTAATTAATTTCATAAATGAAAAATTAAATTGATATTAAAGCCTGAGCTTGATTACAGTAGAATATGTTCTCACAGGATTTTAATTAGTTTTCCAGGTGCATATTTTGGTTCGGTTATTATTATCCGCCACGATGAGAATACCGAATGCTTAGGGCCACTTGCAAGTTCCAAGGTTAGCCAACTAACTCGGAGTTAAATACAGGGTTAAACTGTACGGTTAACTGTAGGGTTTAAACGGTTATCTCCGAGTTAGTTCGCTAACCCTGCGCAAGTGGCCCTTAGTTCGTTACGTTGTGAACTATTTCTATTATCGCAAGTTTTCTAAAAATATTTTGAATTATTCAATGTCACTTAAATGGATGAATGATGATTGATGAATGACACTTAAATATATTTCGAATAAAAAAAAACATCTAAGATTTCATCAATCATTTTTACATTAAATTAAAAGTAATATCACTCCACTGTTATCGTTTACTTTTCATTTGCAGTAGGTATTTCGTTTGCGACATTCATCATCTTCCTCGCGTTATCCCGGCATTTTGCCACGGCTCATGGGAGCCTGGGGTCCGCTTGACAACTAATCCTAAGAATTGACGTAGGCACTAGTTTTTACGAAAGCGACTGCCATCTGACCTTTCAACCCAGAGGGGGAACTAGGCCTTGTTAGGATTAGTCCGGTTTCCTCACGATGTTTTCCTTCACCGAAATTTTCGTTTGCGACATTATTCCCTGTATTTAAAAATCTCGTAGGTATATTTATTACTCGTCCTATTGTCGATAGTAATCAAATGTTTAAGACTTTTGTCACGCAATCCATACTAATATTATAAATGCGAAAGTCTGTCTGTCTGTGTGTTACCTTTTCACGCTTAAACCGCTGAAAATTTGACATAGAGATAGTTTGAGTCCCGGGGAAGGACAGGATAGTTTTTATCCCGGAAATCGTCCCTTTAGAGGGTGAAAATTATCTCACTTCCACCCCGAAAGTGAGATAATTGAAGCAACGCCTGACAATGATGTAACTATTATGCTCACATTGATTCATTGCTTTTACATTACATCAAGACGTTAGAAGTTAGAATTGTCTCTCAAACAGAAGGAAGTTGGTATAGAGAATCAATAAAAACCGGCCAAGTGCGAGTCGGACTCGCGCACCGAGGGTTCCGTACTTTTTTAGTATTTGTTGTTATAGCGGCAACAGAAACACAGTCATCATCTATGCAAATTTCAACTGTCTAGCTATCACGGTTCATGAGATACAGCCTGGTGACAGACAGACGGACAAACGAACAGACGGACGGACGGACGGACAGACGGACGGATAGACGGACAGCGGTGTCTTAGTAATAGGGTCCCGTTTTTACCCTCTAAATAGCAGTGGGTAAAAAAAGAAGCTACCCAAAATACTAATTCTACGCAGACGAAGTCGCGGGCGGGTAGTATTTAATAATTCGTTATAAAAACGTTTCGCGATCCGAAATTGTGAACACGGCGACAAGCTATCGGAATCTCCTTACAAGATTCCGACTGTTTGTATCGCAGATTGCCGCATATTTGCGTAATACTACCTACTTAGTATTCCTACGAGAATCTCGGAATCCGTAATGCTACAACAGGGCTGGATGTTGTTAATTCGATTAGCGCCGTCTATGTTCTTGTCGCTGTATGTACATAATTTGTAGCAAACTTCCTTCTAAATCTCTGTACCTACACATACCAATTTTGTTCGACATGAACTTCGAGTAGTAAAATATTTGAGGCGTAAATCTCTATTTCGTGCTTTGTTCACGCCTTTACCGCCGCTCCGCTCACGGTCGAGCTATGCATGTGGGTACAAAAACGCTTCGGATATATACTGTAAATCGTACATGTTGCACTTTTCTCGCTATAGTGCGGTGTAAAGTTTTGTGTTACACACGGGTGCAAATGTATTTTACTTTTCGTGTGTTGAAGCACTCGCTACGCTCAGGATTCCATTTTACGTCTGTGACGGTGAAGTCTTCATATAATTTCAAATGAACGTTTTATCTGTCTATATATATCTATTATTTATTTTATGCTTACTGTATTGGAACTGCACCCAAAGCCAAATCTCGCTATCGCCTTGGACGGTAAAAATCAAGTTACCTACTATTATTATAATGTGTTATGTATATTATTATAATGTATGTACATGCTTCGATATAGTTAATCATCTGCACTAAGGTGTCTAGGTCACCTTTGAGCATTGAATATTGTCGACGAAGCTACAATTACTGCCTCTGTACCTACGCACGATGCAATTTGCTCTTTGACACCGGATAGGATGGCACACTGCAGCTTGTTTGTGTTTACAGAATGCACTTGTCACCTGAATAAGCAGAGAAAATCAGTTTTTTGTTAACAATTTCCAAGTAGAAATAAACTAATGAAAGTCGTCTAAGCTTTCCAAACAAGTAGTAGTTTCCAAATATAACGCTTATCAAACAGTTGGGTTAAGTCACACTTGAATTCTTGCCTACGCCTTAGCATGTGCAAAACTTGACACCTTTTAAATCCTTCAGCAGCGTGCCGCCTACTTCCTAGATGTTAATTCCATCGCTATCCTAGCGCAACGCCTCTGGCTTCAATATTACTTAGGTTTAGGAATGTCCTGGTAACGTTATACTGCTTACCTAAGATCCTGAATCGCCCGCACTCGCACAGCCAAAAGAATTCGCGGCTTGGGACCAATCTGGCCCTTCAGTCCGCCTGACTGATCCCTCCCTTAGGTCGGAGCACTTCTCGGCTCCAAGATGCCGACTCGAGTTGTCAAGGGCTCTTTGAAACAGTTCAAAAGGTTCGTAATAACACTGGAGTCTATATCGTCTTTCGTGGGTGGTGGAAAGTATTCAACCGATTTTAAAATAAGTTGCTGTCTCAGCTGTTGTTGCCAAGTTGTTTGGTTTAGGCTTCTGTGATCATTACATACTTATATTTTTTAAGATCACGGCGCACTTCTGGATGAGACTAGCTCGACCGGGATAAATGGCGTACACGAAGATAGGCTTATGCTCAGCCGTCGTGGGCGACAAGAGGCTAAAATCATGATGAAAATGATGACGACAATAGTTTACTTTTAATGATTAGTTTTCTGTAGATTTATTCCTATCATAGTTGTTTAAGACAATAAATTGAGGAGTGTGTTTTCAAAAGGGCTTATTTTGTATGCTCATAGAGAAATCATCATCATCATCATTGGCCACAGCATCTTTACAGATGATAGTTGGAGCGCCTAGAGGTATTTGAGGAGATGTCTACAGTCTACATCGACTGCGGTGACTGTATAAACCAATGGCCGATCGGCACTTCTTGCCGCACCGATCACAGATGTGTCTTGACTCCTGGGGTGGTCCAGCAGCTCTGCGAATTCGTTCATAGAGAAATAACCTGCACCTGTCATCACTTGCTAAGGACTGCTACCGAAGACTGGGCTTTCTTATTCGCAACATGCGTGACTTTAAAGAGCCATTCGCACTGAAACTGGTCTATAACGCCTTGGTTAGAAGTAAGTTGGAGGCCTCGTCGGTCGTGTGGCACCCACACGAGTCAACGTATGCCTTGTTACTCGAGAAAGTTCAAAAAGCCTTTTTAAGATCCTTGTACAAGAAAATGTACGGGTATTACCCGTTTCTGTACCCAACCAAATTCTTGTTAGGGACCCTCGGTTACAACTCGTTAGAGGTCAGGCGAAACTTTTCTTTATTGACTACGGCTTTACGGGTCCTGCGTGGCGAGTCAGACTGCCCAGAGCTGGTGTGCCGCCTGGTACGACTTTTTGTCCCTGACGTTCCCAGGATGGCTCTCAGGCCCCGCCGACGCGACTTGTTGGCAGTGCCGGCGGCTCGCACTGTGTCGCGTAAGAACTCGCCACTTCTTCGTGCTCTCACACTTTTGAATGCGCTCCTGACATCAGCTACTGACTGCGATATGTTTGCGTGGCGATGGACGGCTGTGTGCAGTGAATGTCTGAGGTTTTGTGAGAGGATGGATGATAGGTGCTCAACTGTAGTAATTTAGTGTTGTAAATATACCATAGTACTAGTTGTAATTTAAATGTAATTAACTTTCATGGCGCATTAGTTTTATACTGTAATGTCATGTAAATGTGTTTTCAATAAAATAAAATAAAAAAAATAAGCCCTTTTGAAAGGACTCCTAAATTTTAATACCACCCGAGTAGTATGTTACTCAACGTGTATGCTTAAAGTTGCATTTTGGGTTTTAATCACATCACTATCACTCCCAGATTTTTTATTGCTCCGTACAAAACTTTGTTTAAGGATTATGGGATCACCTCAGTCTTATTTTGAAATTGTGCATGATTGTTTCATCGCAACCGTAACATTGAAATTTAATATAGTCGGGTTATTGTCCGAATTATTATTTTCACTGTCCGAATTGTTAGTTTTCATTTTTTTTTAAATCAGTGTAATCATGCTATCAGTATAACTTAAACCGTGAAGTGGCAGGAACCGCCTCGCGGACAATTTACGTCAGTTGTTCGGAACTGTCAAATTTTTGTTCTAACTGACAGGCCGATATCGTCCGGCGGACAGATAGTCAGTGGGACCCTTTAAATTTGGAATATGATTAATTCAAATAAAATCGAAATTCCTTCAACTCTAAAAGACGTATGCCACTTGAAAGGTTTAGAGATTTCGTGTACGCTGTAAGAACCTAATTACACATTGATTAGTATTAATTGCGGGTTCATACACTCGTATTTGCGTTATACTTGCAATATATTATACTTATACTGCTATACTATATTATACTTGTTTTAAGTAGCATAGTATGAACTTGCACTAACTACTAAGCAATTTACGTATAAAGCAGGTCCAAAGTTTAACAGGCCTAAATGACAGCAAATCTAAATAGGTATATCACTAAATCAGGAGTATCACGACTAATCCTTTTTAAATTTTTAGGGTTCCGTACCTCAAAAGGAAAAAAACGGAACCCTTATAGGATCACTCGTGCGTCTGTCTGTCTGTCTGTCTGTCCGTCCGTCTGTCAGAGCCTATTTTCTAAAAAACTACTGTACCAATTAAGTTGAAACTTGGTACAAATACACACATGTAATGTGCTCATTGTGACAATCTCAAATATATTTTATATATAATTTTAGGACAAACAGTTTAGAAGTTATTCAAGAAAATAGGCAAAAAATTACCATTCCCCCCCCCCTTTATCTCCGAAACTACTGGGCCAAATATTTTGAAAAAAATACACAAAATAGACCTTTACCTATAGATCACCGGAAAATCTATTAGAAATGTGCAGTCAAGCGTGAGTCGGACTTAATTACTTAGTTTTTGATCCGACCCCTACGGGTTTTTAAAGACATTTCGCATAAAAAATACATTGTTTAAATTGTGTAATGTACGGAACCCTTGAAACGCGAGTCCGACTTGCACTTGGCCGGTTTATTTCATATTGGTTGCCATAACATTTTAGGTAACTTCACTCCCGTTTATATTCATTGATAAATATTAAGCTTAGCATGCACGCGCCCATGTAATCAATAAATCTATCAATCACCTGTCGTGTTTAGTTTATCGAGTTTGTCAAGCACGCCGATATATCTACGAAACAAAGTTTTATAATAAACTAGGACAGTACTTCATGTTTACATGGCTTGTGTCAAATAATAATGCTTTCCATAAATATATCAGCTGCATAACATTGATATATGATGTTCGCGGAGGGGCGCGCGCCGGGCTGGGCCGCGCTGCTGCGCGCGAGGAGCGCCACCGCCAGAAAGGCGATCTACGTCTCCTCCAACACGCTGCTGTCAGCGGTCAGAAAGTGGGACGCCAGTCCGCTGCACGAGCGCTGGAGGGCCTACCACAAGCCTGTTGAATCGGGGTCGGGGTGACCCGAGACGCAGGTCCTTATTTAAAGATTTTTGTGTATTTGTTTTTGTGTTTGTGTATGTCTTAATCTAATTTAATTTAATCATATATCGTTATGTAATTCGTTTTAAATGTTTTAAACTCATATGGAATTTCTTTTCTGGATTAAATAATTTCATTCATTCATTCAATATTAATTACATCAACAAAGTCAGAAATTAGCGTTGGCGGGAATTTTCGTGTTATTTATATCTGTTATCATCAAGTTGTTATTACTAGTAATAGGTGATTTTTTTTTATCCCAGCTGTTACAAGTGGTAGCAAATTGGTCATACTGTGAGCGACTGAGAAAATAATTCCCAGTATTCACCAATTCACTTAGGTGGATTCAGATTTCCCCAGTGGTTACCACTAGGGACAGCCTTCGTTCTTGTTCATTTAAAAAAGCAGATATAATATAATATAATATATTTAACTGTTTAAAAAAACCGGCCAAGTGCGAGTGGGCTTCGCGCACGAAGGGTTCCGTACCATTACACAAAAAACATTTCTAATATTTTTGATTTTATAGTAATAATTTTGCATATTTCTGATAGGTTTTCCTGTGATAAATAGGTAAAGAACTATGTGGCGTATTTTTTTTTTCAAAATTCTAGACCCAGTAGTTTCGGAGATAAGGGGGGGAATGGTCATTTTTAGCCTATTTTCTTGAATAACTTCTACTTTTTATCCTAAAATTATGAAAAATATTTATTTGAAGTTCTCACAACGAGCTCTTTCATTTGATATTATTATGTAAGTTATGTAACACAATATTGTTTGAAAAACTTTATTTTCTAATTTTCTCATTCACCTCCCAAAAGTGGCCCCCCAAATGTTTAAAATTCATTTGTTTACGTTACATGTCCGTCTTTGGGTCACAAGCCACCATATGTGTACCAAATTTCAACTTAATTGGTCCAGTAGTTTTGGACAAAATAGGCTGTGACAGACGGACAGACAGACAGACGCACGAGTGATCTTATAAGGGTTCCGTTTTTTCCTTTTGAGGTACGGAACCCTCAAAACGGCAAAAAATCACGTTTGTTGAATGGGAACTTAAATATTAATTTTATTTTGTTTTTAGTATTACTTGTTGTTATAGCGGCAACAGAAATACATCATCTGTGAAATTTTCAACTGTCACGCTAGCCTAGCTATCACGGTTCACGAGATACAGCCGTGTGACAGGCGGACAGACGGCAGACAGATAGACAGACGGACGGACAGCGGAATCTTAGTAATAGGGTCTCGTTTACCCTTTGGGTACCCTTTCGATAACCCTAGATTATCATTATATTCATTATTTACAATATCAGCCCGCGAGGAAAATGGTCCTATATGCAACAGTTTGCAGTGTAACACACATACGCATACGTACAAGTTAACGATATAGTGTTTAGTCCCAAAGAAATACAAGCGGCGCCCGAAAAACCATAACCCATGTTCGTAATAAACAAACACTTGAAGCCAAAATTGAAATTATGTTTGCACTTCTTTCGATATCGAACCAATCATAGTATCGTTCCGCTTACGCAAATAGGAGGGAAAGATTGTGCCCCGGTTCCCAGAAAATTGAGATGTCGTTATATCGCGCGGGCAAAAAGCCTATTGTAGCAGTGATTCGGATTCTTATTTAAATTGAAATTTAGCTATTATGTTGTTCTTTTGTAGCCTTTATTGTTTTTTTTATTGTTCCTTTGTTGCTTTTACTTTCTTTCTATTAAAACGTTTGTTGAACCTATTTTTGAAATCGGCTTTTAAAAGATGGAGGCCGACTCGATAAAATGTCATATTACTTTGTAATTATGATACGACCTTGAAACGACTCGCAATCGCAAATCGCCAATAAAGCGATCGAAATGCCACATGATATGAAATGTCGCAGGAGTCGCAGGGCATCTCGTGGCAATGGATTTTATCATACCATTATTATACATCCATATTATACTTATACATACTCAGATGTATGTATGTACGAGTAGAATGACTCACATTGGAACGGTCTGGTCTGGGGTCCGACACTTCAGGTTTCTATAGAAAACATCACGTGATCATCCGTCATAGAAATTAACGAAGTATTGGAAGCTTCGGCTGGGACATCGACCGTTCTACGTGAGTCATCCTTAAGTCTAGATAGTAAAAGTTATCCTCAAATAGTTATCTTCTTCTTCAATTAAGAGGTATCCTCTTGTCGGTGGAGTATTTTCCATTTCTCCCTCTCGTATGCTATATCCTTGACCTCTTGTTACGACACGACACCAGCTTTTTCTTTTATTTGGTCTACGTAGCTACGTCTTGGTCTGCCTCTGCCTCGCTTTCCTTTTATCTTGCCTTCTATGATGGTCTTAAAGAAGTTGTCGTGCCGTATCAAATGTCCAATCATTTTTCCCCCTCTGTTGTTGATGATTTTCTCTTTCACTCTACGTAATACCTCTACGTTCGTTATCTTCTCCGTCCGTTTTATACCTTCCATACACCATAGCAGTATTTCTAAATATTTGTACTCGTATGGGGTATAGGGGAAGAACGTAGGGCACATAGAACAACTACTATAATATTTAAAAACTGTAATAGATGTCATATATTAAAGAAAAAGTGACTAAGCCCTCCAGTGGTGAAGGCCGGATTCGAACCGGCGTCTTTAGCTATCGCGGCTAACGCCATGAATCCCTAGGCCATCCCGCCACGGCGGTGCCCGTCCGAATTTCTCGACTATATGCCATCTTAGTAAGACTAGGCGTCTTTGAAAAAAAAAAAACACAAATCAAAATATTTAATAAAATAATTTGATTTATTCCCAAGCTTGTTTACTATATTATTTGTTTGCTTTACCTCTGAATTGGAACGAATGTTCAACTATGAGTTTGCATAACATTACAGTTATTCTCCCTCTGATATTGTAGGCCCTATTTTGGTATTTCCTAGTATTTCATTAAATGTAATTTAATGCAGGCAACGTTGCACAAAATAAAATCAGCACCCATGTATCCAACAATTCAGAATGCTACCTCAGTGCATCGCTTCAGGAGGGCCAGTATTAAGTATCTCCTGTGTTGCTTAGTTGTTAGTACTTAGGGGTCGAGATACACTGGAAATGGGTTCAAGCTACGGGAATTAGGTAGGAAGCTGCAGCGCTCGCACGGTAATTACGCTCGGACGAGCGATGCTTACTAACTGTGAAATAAACAGACATATTTTTAGGGTTCCGTACCCAAAGGGTAAAAACGGGACCCTACTACTAAGACTCCTGTCACTATTCGTCTGTTTGTCTGTCTGTCACCAGGCTGTATCTCATGAACCGTGATAGCTAGACAGTTGAAATTTTCACAGTTTATGTATTTCTTTTGCGGCTATAACAACAAATACTAAAAAGTACGGAATCCTCGGTGAGCGAGGCCGACTCGCACTTGTCCGGTTTTTTTATTACCATCCTTTAAGTACTTCGCAGCAGTGAAGTCAACGATGTAATAAAGAAACATTGCACATGTGTCTGCGCATTTAAGTAACTGCTTTTAACAGGGTTAAATTATTAGTTACTAGCTTTTGCCCGCGACTTCGTCTGCGTGGACTTAGTAACCCCAGCTAGAGTAAGAATAGCGCCTGGAGAAAATCTTATAGCAATTATTCAATTTGAGCATACAAATTAGCAGACACTTCATTAATTATCTCAATTCCATCCCGCTTTTTACTTTCTTAAGGGATGATTTTCGGGATAAAAACTATCCTATGTCCTTCTCAGGGACTCAACCTATCTCTATGCCAAATTTGATCTAAATCGATTCAGCGGTTTAAGCGTGAAGAGGGAACACACAGACAGACAGACAGACAGACTTTCGCATTTATAATATTAGTATGGATTAGAAAGTATCTAATAAGTTAGTAAGTTATAAGATGGAATAAAATTTTGATAAAGAGATTATTTCGGTATTTTCTTGTTTAGTTTAACTTAAGATACTAGCGACCCGCCCCGGGATCGCACGGGTTACACCATAATAAATTATACACCTAAACCTTCCTCAAGAATCAATCTATTGATAAAAAGGTGAAAATCGCATGAAAATCCTTTCACTCGTTTTTGAGTTTATCACCAACATACAGACAGACAGACGCTGCGGGAGACTTTGTTTTATAAGGTGTAGTGTAGTGATTGTTCTAGTCGAATACGAGCATTGATCTCGCTAACTAATACCACTTGTCAAACCAGAGAATAAACATCGGATCTGACTAGGTAATCTTACAAAGTTCGGAAGTTTTGGGGATTGACTACAGCATAATATTACATTATGTACTTACTCGAACTCCAGACGGTGCGGGCCGTTATTATATCTATAAACTAGCTTCGCACGGGTGCAATGTATTATATATATAAACCTTCCTCTTGAATCACTCTATTAAAAAAACCGGACAAGTGCGAGTCGGACTCGCGCACGAAGGGTTCCGTACCATTACGCAAAAAACGGCAAAAAAAATCACGTTTATTTTATATTTTATTCTGTTTTTAGTATGTGTTGTTATAGCGGCAACAGAAATACATCATCTGTGAAAATTTCAACTGTCTAGCTATCACGGTTCATGAGATACAGCCTGGTGACAGACGGACAGACAGACAGACATCGGAGTCTTAGTAATAGGGTCCCGTTTTTACCCTTTGGGTACGGAACCCTAAAAAAACGCACTAAAATCCGTTGCGTAGTTTTAAAGATTTAAGCATAGGTACATAGGGACAGACAGACAGTAGGAAGCGACTTTGTTTTATACTATATAGTGATGTGTTCGTGAGCCAAGTTTTATGAAACATTTTTCTGCAATGAATATATGATGCCATTCGTAGCAGAAAGTGAAAAGTAGACCAAGGCAACCTTAAAGTAGGAACGTTATACTCGTACGATATAGCACAACGTTCTCTCGGGAATTACATACGTAAAGTCGCTAAGAGCGACAGAACTTCTTACGAGTCTGAGATATTTATGTTTATCGAATCGAAGGTAACCAGTGAGTCAACACAATGTTTGAGTACGTTAGTACCTAAACCTTCAAATATTCACGCTCGAATAGAATATGTACGGTACGTTTCACGTTCAGGCTTTGATAGGCACTCAATTTGTTTGTGGTGCCTTGGTAACAAATTGAATTGTAATGTCTCTTGCCTTTAATTTTAAAGATGTTATTCAGAGTGAATAGGCTTTGAGGGGCATGTTTCGCAATTATCTTAAGGCCGTTCCGTCGGTTTGCCGCTGTCACTGTCACATTTCGCAAGAAAGAACGGGAAAGATCATGCACGCCAAGTGTCAATTTTGATCGAATTTTGTCGATTCTTATTTATTTTAAAAACGTTACCTTACAATATCGAAATTCGAAAGCTATCAAATTACTATTTAAGTTAAGATTGTTTTTTCTTTTTTGTTTAGTATCACATAATAAATAACCGAGTAAAGTTTGATTAAAAGTCCGAGTTAGAGGTTACTTTGGGAATTCATTGTATCGAGCGAAGTGTCATAATTCGTCTATCGGAAGCTATGTTATTAAAGATAATACAGCCAAGAACTACATATATTTTTTCCACGTCTACGAATATCAACGCCTCTTAGAAAAACATGATCATATATTAAGGAGCCTTCGCCTTCTGGCTCAGAGAACCGCTTTAAGTATGCAAATGTTAAATAAATTGAGTAAAAGAAATTAACTTTTTCTAAAATTATATTTTTGTCAAACTTATTAGACAATATAAGTCTTGAGTAAACGTGGCACACTAATATCGAAGAGTGATAGAGAGACATCAGATAGCGTTTCGGTATCGTAACGCAAACGATTGTTATCTTGACTAGGCCCCCAGGATTGAATCCGCTCCCTGTTGAATGAGTACGTGAGTGATGCATGTGTTGTGACCTTAGTAATTGACAATAAATACCGAATAAAATAATATGAGTATGAATAAGTATCTGTGTCTGCTAGACACTCGAAAAACATTACTATCAGCGATTCGGGTAAAAAAGACATGCGCATTGAGATCCTTTTCGGAAGTCCAGAGCTTATCGCCAACCAAGATTACACGTTGTTCACTTTGAGTTGCATCCCACGCTGGCAAGAATGGCCATCAGTCGTTGACGTCACGCTTTGATGTGGTGGCGCCTCACAGGGCGATGTGGGGCCGAATGTTGCGACAAATTGTATCCGGGCCCTTTTCCGTTGGGGCATGTTATGGAAAAATAGCGGTTTATAACTTTTATAAGCAACAAAGTAGAATTCCATGACTAGAATCACACAGGTGTTCGCGCTGGCGTTGCTTCCAAATAATGAACTGTCTTTTGCTGTACTGCTGGGCACTGTGCATATAAAATACATACAAGTTTTCCGACGACATTATCCTTTATAGATAAGCCAGTGGTAAATATCCAATAATATTATGTACGTATTTTACGAAAAGCTCATAGGTATGAGCACTACACCACTGTCTTTGGCTTGGAACTCACAAGTTTGACCAGACAGTTAACCGGAACCACAACACAAAAGTTGTATAGTAGAGACTCTTAAATACATAGAATATTGATACCTCATAGAAACTATATCAGTAAATTGTACAAGCCAACATCGGATATATATCTTATAAGTTGTACCACATTAACAATGTCGCAACTCCTTGGATATAGACCAGACACTATACTCGGGTCCATTAGTTGGTTTGCTTCCACTGAACATCCATTTGAAAGTACGGTCATCAAGGCCTGCAAAAATAAAAAAATGAAAAATGTTTTTATGGCATTTGTGGCCATTTTCCGAGGAATATGAGTATGTAATCATCCCATAAGGGATCGGCCACATCGCTGCTCAAGACGTTTATGCTCAGTTTCGAATTCCGTAATTGCATCGCATCAAACAAACGCATTCCTCGGAGCTCGTGAATTTAGGTTGATAAGTATATGGTTAATTATAATTGACTATTATAATCTGTAGCCTAAAACCCTTTGATGGATTGACACATTGATAGGTATAAGGTTTAAACGGGAAACCCAAATCAATTTCAATCCGTCTAACGCATGTCACAGGTAATTTCTCGCTAATTCAAATTGTATTATTCGTACACCAACACTGTAAATAGGGAATTTTAGAGCTTTTCAAGAATTGCCTATTAATAGTCACACACCACCTACTATTTACCTTTAGTCACCTAGCCACCATCAAAGACATATGTAACTCCGTATTATTATATAAGTAAAGTCTAAGCACAGAATATATAATAGTACTAGGTACAGAAGACTCACTCCCTAACAAAACGCGACTACTACGCGCAAGGCGGCGCAAGCGCGTGCAGGCGTCCGTTCCATAGCGGTGTGCGGCAATTACTATGGCAAAACCTCAAAATTGAGGCGGCCGCAGGTACTTGTAGCGACGCGAAGAAATCGCGGAGTGAGACACGCCTGGGGCCCGTTTATCAAAGGCAGCTACAAGCTTTTGATAAACGGGCCCCTGGTCTAAGTAAAAAACGTGCCAGGCAAAATCAAGAAAAAATGATGCTCGAATTGATGGCGCCACCTTTGGCCTATCTACTCGTGTAGATGGCGTTGGCGACACCGTTTGATATTTAACAATTTTAACACATATCAGTGAAAGTACATGAGTCAAAGCCAAATGGCGTTCTAAAAAAAAAAATTTTTTTTGATATTTTTATTTATTTTCATTTCTGGTTTTAATCCTGTGTCGAAAGATGGCAGTAAATTTACCGTGACTACAAAATTTACTATGACAATAACCATCTATAGCCTCTATTCTCTTTGCCGCCACGATACAACCAGTTACGTTCCCATTTTAATAAGACATTCTGAAATACGAGTAACATGAAAATTGGAGAGTTTTACATATAAAACTTCTACTAGCTCTATTTTGTTTGTATTACAATTTTTATCATAAAAAGTGATATATATCGTTGACTCTTAACAATGTACCGTACCGCATAATTGAGAAAATTGACGTCATAGAAAAGCCACGCGCGGCATACCCCACATTAACTGCCCCGTCTAGACTCGAGGCAGAGGCATGCTTCAGCACTCGCAACTAAGTTCCGCCACTTTGCTCTCAGCTAACTTTGTACCTTTCATGTTTGATATTAATTTGTATTGAAACAGCTTCATTTAATAGATACTATTTGTATTTAGCTTTCCTACGATAGTAACTAATAAGATTTGATCATACATATTATACAATAATTGGTTTGAAAAATGTCCTAGTATATCGTTAGGGGCACGCAACGTGAAACATAAGTCCACGAGCATGGCCTACATAGCGATCAGGAATCATGCTGTATCGTTTTGGTTTAGCCTTTAGTATCCCCAAAGTTGTAATTAGACAATACAACTTTGTAATACAATGTATATTCTGTACAATTACTTTTAATATAAGTTTATCTAAAGGGTTACCACTTGGTAAAGAAGTTGTTCGGTCATTTGCGATTAAAACTTGTTTATATGTAACATTTTTACTTATCACAATACAAATCAGCCAAGCTGTTCGTAGCTGTCTATAATAACATGTTACTAACCGTCTAAGTTAAACGCCACCTAATTTAATTTAGTTGTTAAACCTACAAGTAGGTTTTAAAAGATAATTAGACCGTAAATTCTTTGTTTCCCGTCTAATAGTGAATATTTGAACATGTCTTTAATACTGTGTTTCTTTTTTTGCAGGTTAAAGTGTGATGAGTACAGTGATCCAGTGGTAAATAATGGCTGTGAACAGCCCTGGTGGTTACCCCCCTATCTCCCCCAAACCCCACACTCCTAAAAGTCCTCGTCACTTTGTCTTCCCCCAAAAGAGTCCCTCGGTCGCGTCTAGCACCTCCTCCTCTGGTTACTACACCCCTCAGTCTGGGTGCAGTTATGACAAGCACAATCAGCCTCCCAAGTCACCGCTAGCGCACGGACATCGCAGCCCCATGAGTCCCAGACATTTCAATTTCCCCCAAAAATCTCCATCAGGACGCTCGAGCCCTTGCAATCCTAGCCTTGACCGGCAAAGCCTGCACTACTCCGCATCTCTGAAGCACGGTCGCCGCGAGAAGTCCCGATCGCCGAAACCGCCACCTGTTCATATACACACTAACCCCGGCTATGTGTCTCCCAATCGCACGAGAAAATTGTACGGCTCGACATCGACTGTCGGTTCCCCTAGGCTAGTGACGTCACCAAGCATTGTCTCCAGTCACACTGATGATTCAATGGATGCCATGCCCGGCACTCCCTCGGCGATGCTTAACGACGCTGACGACGAAGCAACAACAACGTCCTCGAGGATCTGCCGTAAATCCACATCAGATCTTACAGATATCACTGATGATACGCCTCAAACCCGATCGACCAGTATTAGTAGACCCTGTTCGCCTATGCGAAGGGGTTCCATGAAGGGCGGTCTTGCATATCTAGCCAGTAGAAGGGGCTCAAGAGAGTCGACGATGTCAAATTGTGATTCGGTGGAGGATATCGGGCCCCTAAATTTTCAAAATACGATGCGTGGAAGACAACGGCGGACTTCAAATTTCTTAGAATTGCCAGGTGAGTACGATATGCCGTAACAGCATCCCTTAACAACAAAGGTCCATAAATCAGATTTCAAACAATATTGTATTTTTTACATTTACGTGAACCCAGGTTTTTTTCCGAAAACTTGGTGAAAATCCACTCACTTAACTTCTTCTAAAAGGTGCATAACAACTTTATACAAAAACTGCAAAACTTATTTTGAAAATATTTATATCACCGCAGGTGACTCCCATTCTTAACTTAAACTCTGATTGATTGAAGTTAAGCATGATACAAGTAGTAGTTAGTAGTTACTTGTTTCTAGTAAGTTACTGAGCTCAGTACTGCGAAGCTTAGTAGTGCGAAGTTGTTTGTGCTAAATATTTAAATGGTAAACATATAAAAAAGTCGTTAAAATGCACTTATTAAAAACTAACGACACAAGCTATGTATACTAAGAATCATACTTATGATAAGATATAGGATATAATATTGTTTTTCTTTATGTTATTCTCGAACTCCCCATCGGCATACAAACCTCCATAAGGTTTTGCCTACGATGGGTCTTGTAATAATCTAACAAACTGTAATTTGTTTCCTTATTCAATTAAAAAAAAAAAGTATAAACGAACTGTACAACGTGACAATGGCACAAATCTATGTCAATGTTAACATTAGTCAATTATACTGGAATTCATAATTAGAGTTGAGCTAAAAATATTTAGTTAACTTAAATTATAATAGTCGATTATTTACAGTTTAAATATGTCAATTATTTAATTATACAGATTCCCATCGAAGGGCGCCTAATGGACATTTTAATCGAGTTTAAACCAATGTAATGTTCCTATATGTATATTCTGTTGTTTCTAGGGTTCCGTAACCTCAAAAGAAAAAAACGGAACGCACGAGTGATCCTATAAACTCGTGCGTCTGTCTGCCTGTCTGTCCGTCTATTACAGCTGATTTTCCCCAAAACTACTGAACCAATTAAGTTGAAACTTGGTACACATATCTAAATTTATGACCCAAAGACGGACATGTAACGTAAACAAATGAATTTAAGTAGGTATATTACAATGCGCTTATGAACGTCAAATAAAGCTAGCTTTTGGGGGGTAAATGAGAAAATTAAAAAATAAAGTTTTTCAAACTATATCATGTTACTTATTTTCAGAATCTCAAATATATATTTTTTGTAATTTTAAAATCAATAGTTTAGAAGTTATTAAAGAAAATAGACAACAATGATCATTCCCCCCCCCCCTTATCTATCCGATATCCGAAACTACTGGGTCTAAAGTTCTGAAAAAAATACACAAAATAGTTCTTTACCTATAGATGAGAGGAAAACCTATTAGAAATGTGCTGTCAAGCCTTAGTTGGACTTAATTACTTAGTTTTTGATCCTACCCGTAGGTCGGATTTTAAAGACATTTCACTCACGTTCCACATAAATACATTGTTAAACATTGTGTTATATACGGAACCCTTGGAACGCGAGACTTAAACTTTGACTTGATTGGAATGATTTAGCATAGAATCGAAAAGTTGTTAGAAAAGGTCATTAAATTGGTAGCTTCATAACACTGGCGGCGGTAACTTTTCTCATCATTTAACGAACTTCCCGAACCTAATGCGGAAACTTTTTTAACTACCTACTTGTCTGTTACTCTTAATATGAGTAATTTTGTGGGCTTTCGAAGTTTCCTGCGCCATAATGAAGCTTTTAGACTTTCAGATTTAGCAAATTATTTTCAATATAAGTAATTAGCTCGCGAATTAGCTTAACTCATGAATTAACCATATTTGTACGGGGTCCATTCGACCATATAATAGATGACACAGTGAGCGTGAGTGTATAAGTAATAAAATAAAACACAAGGTGACATTAAAACCGATGTCACACGATTTTTTATATGTTGGAATGTATGTAAAACGTAGGTAGGTAGGTAGGCATATCGCATGTCTTTATTGACAAAGCATGGGAAACTCTCTTCTGTTGTAAATACCTTTGTAACCATGTTTTAAGCAAATAAAATTTCTGATGTCTGAGATCTAAAATTTTCCAAGTCTGACGCTTGCACCATTTCAATTATAGCGCTACTGGCATTTATTTTATGACTATTCTCATAATATTTGAATTTTGAATAGCTGTCCAAATGAGCGCTCAGGGTTCGGGATTCTGTTAAGGTTTCTATGAATTAATATACATAAATAGATCAGAATCAACATGACTTTTGACCTGTTTTTTTTTCTCCTAATCAAAATCATTAGGACAATTTTATTGAGCGTTAAGGAAGCTTGACTTACTTTATCTTATACTTTATTGCGTTATGTGCGTGAACTCTTAAATCGACAGAAAGCACAAAATGTAGAGAGTTTAAACTATCTCGGCGTTCGATAGCTGAAATGAGTCAGGTTACGCAAAAAGCGGGTCAAAGTTAAGACTAACGTTTTGGACGTTGTAAAGTCGTTTAAAAGGGTAAGTTTTATACACCTACCGGAATAAATTTCATATGTATACGAAGGAAAAAGTTGGAATCGTACCAGCGTCTTCTGCATTCGCGGCAGATGCTCGGCCATCCGGTCACGGTGGCATGGGTCGAAATGTTTTCTTTATATAACAATAAATAAAAAAAAAAAAAAAAAAACAAGTATATGCAATTTCTTAAGTTCTTATGGCACCCCCTGGCCATCCCTGTTGAATAAATTAGAAAATTGAACACTGGCCACTCAAATACTTAGTCTTAAGTTTCAATATTGCCACCAATAGAGGGCGCCACTTACTATGCGTTTGGTGTGTGTGAGCGAACTTGTATTTCTTGTAAGTGCATCGGTCTTAAGTTAAATAAATCATTTCAAGGGAATTAACTTGTTTCTCTGGAACCAAAGCCCATAATCCAATAGGTTACGGGCCCAGGAAACTCTGAAAATAGAAATACCGAAGAAAACTGCAAAGAAAAGTTCCAAAAAGTGTTATTCATTATCGGCGATATAACCTCAAAATGGATCCCACGCGCTCAATGAATTTGGAAAAATTTGACGGGAATAACTTTAGACAATGGAGATTTCAAGTCAAATGCTCATTAAAGGCGAAGGGAATCGACATTTCAACTCCAAAACCAACTACAGAAGCCAAAGAATTGAAGGAGTGGTTAAAAAATGATGGCATGGTCATGTATATAATTACGTCTTCGATGGACTTCAAGCAAATTACACTCATAGAAAACTGTGAAACTGCTTCAGAAATTATGTCAAAACTTGAATCAATTTATGAACAAAAGAGTGAACTGTGCAAAATGTTAATCCACGAGAAGTTTTATCAGTATAAAATGTCACCGGGTGACAGTGTGGCACAACACATTTCAAAAGTGGAGACCTTAGCAAAACAATTGAAAGAAAGTGGCGAAACTGTTAGCGATATGGCAATAATCACTAAAATACTTGGGACATTGCCTCTTAAATATAGATCGCTGCGTCAAGCCTGGATGTCATTATCTTCTGATAAACAAACTCTTAATAACTTAACCGCTCGTCTATTAGATGAAGAAGCAAGCTTGGCATCTGTAGAAGAACAAGAGACAGCTCTTCTAGTAGCTGGGAAGACCTGGAAGAATCAACCTAAACAGAATCGAGATGTACCATCACAGAATCAACCACAAGCATCGGGGAGTGGTACAAACCAAAATAGAAACACAAAACATCGTTTTGAATGTTACAACTGTGGAAAGCGGGGTCATTTTTCAAAAGAATGTCGCTTTCAAAGAAAATCCAAGAATGGGAAATCACAGAAGGAAGCTACAGACATGTTGGCATTTAATATAGAAGATAGCTCTTTTCATGTTGAAGAAAACATTTGGATCTTAGACAGTGGGTCATCAGCTCACATTAGTTATAGGAAGGACTACTTCTCTGAACTTTATGAGTGCGACCAGAAATAATTGACGTTAGGAAACAAACAAACTGTTGAAGTGTGCGGTATTGGCAAAGTGTTAATAAAAAGACTTGTCAATGGACAGTGGGAGAATAGTGAACTGCAAGGTGTGCTATATGTACCAAGTTTTCATAGAAACTTATTTTCTGAGGGTGTGGTAATAAGAAAATCTTGCACTATCATAAAGAAAAACTCGAGTGCTTTAATTTACAAAGACAATCAAGTAGTTATGAGTGCTAAACTCACAGAAAACAATTTGTACGAGTTAAATATAAAAACAGTGGTTCCAGAGACTTGTAATTTAGTGCTAAAAGACCAAAATGACATTAAAAAGTGGCATGAACGCTTATGTCATATTAATCTAAAAGAAATTAAAACAATGTGTGCAAATAGCGTTGTAGAAGGTCTGAAAATAAAAGACAATGAAAAAACTGACTTTGTTTGTGAGGCATGTGCATATGGGAAACAATGCAAGTTTCCATTTCACAAATCTGTAAGAGGAGAACTACAGCCTGGTGATGTAGTATACAGCGATGTCTGTGGACCCATGAGCCACACTTCAGTCCAAGGCATGAGGTACTTTGTGTTATTCAAAGATGCAGCTACAAGTTACAGGCATGTATATTTTATTAAAAACAAAAGTGATGTCATAGAAATTTTCAAGAAGTATAATAATATTGTGAAAAATAAATACATGCACAGTGTTAGATATTTGCATACTGATAACGGGGGAGAATATGTAAATAAAGTTTTTCAAGATTATATGGACAAGGAGGGGATAATTCATGAGCGCACTGCCCCCTACACATCACAACAGAATGGTCGGGCCGAACGAGAGCTACGTACGATTGTTCAAGCTGCTCGTTCTATGCTGTACGCAAGAGATGTGCCACTAAATCTGTGGGCAGAAGCGGTCAACTGTGCTGTGTATATATTAAATAGAACATCCTCCAGCCAGACTCCAATGAAAACACCATTTGAGCTGTGGAATGGCACCAAACCTCAGCTAGGCCATGTGAAGGTATTTGGTAGTGTCGGCTATGTCCATATTCCCGATCAGTTAAGAACAAAGCTGGAAAAGAAGAGTGAGAAAATGATACTAGTTGGTTATGATAACACCAACTACAGAATGTATGACATAAATTCTAAGACAATAAAAATATCAAGAAATGTCATCTTTGATGAGAATCAAGTACCAGAAATAAGAAGAAATATAGTGCAAATGTGTCTTGAGGACAATAGTGAAGATAAGAACTGTGAAGAGACTGAAGAGGGAGTAAGTTTAGTGGATGACACACTGGTAGAAGCTTCTACAACAGGGTCAGACAGCATACTAAGCTGTAACAGTGATGATCCACCATTTGAGCCGTCTGAAGACATAGAAATTACGCAACGTAGAGATATACTTCTGAGACCACGGAAAAACAGAAACTTGGAAGCCAATCTCGTCGAGCTGTCATTGCCTCAAACATATGCTGAAGCCTTGCAGAGTCCTCAAAGAAAAGAATGGTCAGAAGCCATTAAAGAAGAATTGTCAGCACACAAAGAAAATAATACATGGAGTCCAGTTGAAAGATCTGGTCAACGAACCCTCACCACTAAATGGGTTTTTGCTATAAAGAAAACTGAAAATGATCAAACACGTTATAAGGCTCGCTTGTGTGCTCGAGGATTTAACCAGATCAAAGATGTTGACTATCAGGAAATATTCTCTCCGACAACAAGGTATGACTCTATTAGAATACTTCTGTCTATTGCAGCAAAATATAAATTAGAAATTCAGCAATTTGATGTAAAAACTGCTTTCCTCAATGGGTACCTTGATGAAGATATTTTCATAGAAATTCCTGATGGTGTTCCATTAAATAAAAATTTTGTATTAAAATTAAATAAATCTCTGTATGGTCTGAAGCAGGCCTCTCGTTGCTGGAACAAAAGGTTTACCCATTTCTTGACTAAATATGGATTTGTACAATCGCAGGCAGATAATTGTATATATATAGGAGTTTTTAATGACACTAAAGTGTTTCTAATCATTTACGTTGATGATGCGCTTGTAATTTCCTCCAACAAAAAGATTATTCAAGAAATAATAAACTATTTAAAACAAGCTTTCAAAATTAAAGAATTAAATTTGAAATACTTTGTTGGCATGGAAATTGAAAGAACTGATGACTATATATGTATTCACCAAAAAGAGTATATTAGGCAAATAATTGATAAGTTTTGTATGAGTTCTGCAAATCCGGTCAGTACCCCTGCAGATGTTAATGTAATCATAACTAAAAATATAGATGAAAATACTGTGGATTTTCCGTATAGGGAAGCTATAGGCTCCTTATTGTTTTTGTGTACAGTCTCGCGGCCTGACATTTCATATGCTGTGAATGTACTGAGCAGATATGTAAATAATCCAAGTCAACAGCATGTAAACGCTGTTAAGCGCATAATTAGATACCTAATTAATACGCAGGATTTGTGTATAAAGTATGGAGAAAGTAATGATCTTGTTGGTTTTTCAGATTCTGATTTTGCAAGTGACGTAGATACACGTAAGTCAACTACGGGATATATTTTTAAAATGAATAATGGTCCAATAACATGGTCCAGTCAGAAACAAAAGACCATTTCTCTCTCCACGACCGAGGCAGAATTTGTCTCGGCTTGTGAAGCCGCAAAAGAAATTCTGTGGCTAAAGCTTCTTTTGTCAGAATTAGGTGAAAAATTTGATCATATTATACTATATGTTGATAATCAGTCGGCAATTAAGCTTATTAATAATCCTGTTTTTTCATAAGAGAACAAAACATATAGATATTAAATATAACTTCATAAGGGAAAAAGTGGAGTTGGGCCTGATTAAAATTAATTATATACCAAGTAAAAGTCAATTAGCAGATATTTTAACAAAAGCTTTGCCCACTCAAACTTTTACCTACTTAAGAGATCAAATTTTGTTTAATTAAGTTTTTTATGGCCCTTTTAAAGTGTGTTGAAACGGGTCTTATTGTTGTTTTAGTGTTAAATTTTAGTGGGAGTGTTGAATAAATTAGAAAATTGAACACTGGCCACTCAAATACTTAGTCTTAAGTTTCAATATTGCCACCAATAGAGGGCGCCACTTACTATGCGTTTGGTGTGTGTGAGCGAACTTGTATTTCTTGTAAGTGCATCGGTCTTAAGTTAAATAAATCATTTCAAGGGAATTAACTTGTTTCTCTGGAACCAAAGCCCATAATCCAATAATCCCTAAGGTAGAACAGTATGGTTCTCATCTCCTAACCGAATCAACTTTTCCTTCGTATACGACACTTATTTCGGTTTATAATTTACATAGTAGTGTTTCTACTTTAAAAAACCGGCCTAGTACGCAAAAAACGGCAAAAAAAATCACGTTTGTTGTATGGGAGCCCTACTTAAATATTTATTTTATTCTGTTTTTAGTATTTGTTGTTATAGCGGCATTTCATCTGTGAAAATTTCATATGTCTAGCTATCACGGTTCATGAGATACAGCCTGGTAACAGACAGACGGACAGAGGAGTCTTAGTAATAGGGTCCCATTTTTACCCTTTGGGTACGGAAATTAATTTGTTCTAAGAGGTTAATTTTGTGCAGTGGTGGAGCACTCTCGGCCGCGCGTGTGCTCGCTGCCGGAGAAGCCGTACAACCCGCGCATCTCGGACGACCTGTACCGGCTGCGCACCTTCTCCATCACCACCAAGGGCGGCGTCGTCAACTGCGGCGACTCCATCTGCAACCGCCGGTCGCGCTCCAACACCTCCGTCAACTCCACCAACAGCAGGCAAGTGCTACAACCCGCGCGTCTCGGACCTGTACCGGCTGCGCACCTGTCGTCAACTGCGGCGACTCCATCTGCAACCGCCGGTCGCGCTCCAACACCTCCGTCAACTCCACCAACAGCAGTCAAGTGCTACAACCCGCGCGTCTCTGACCTGTACCGGCTGCGCACCTGTCGTCAACTGCGGCGACTCCATCTGCAACCGCCGCTCGCGCTCTAACACCGTCAACTCCACCAACAGCAGGTAAGTGCTACAACCCGCGCATCTCGGACCTGTACCGGCTGCGCACCTGTCGTCAACTGCGGCGACTCCATCTGCAACCGCCGATCGCGTTCCAACACCTAGGTCAACTCCACAAGGCAAGTGCAGAATAAGTTTTTTGTCAATTTTGCATATAAGCAATATCATTCAACTTGATACACGATTTTATCGCTGACTGTACACACAACAATAGAATCGTGTTGCCGAGGTCGACCGAATAAGAGTCGAATAACATTACTTCTTGTTGTATCATCATTGTGTAGAGAAAACAATAAGCTTTTTGACATTAAAATTTCATTTTCCCCTCACTAGCTCGGAAAGTTGTCTTTTATCCTTTAAAACAAGCGGGGAAAAACGCATTTTATCCACTAGTGGGGAAAGTAATTTGACCTTGGATGGAGCGTGTTTAAGTAGCTTGACAGATAACAAAACGTAAAGCGCTCATAATAATGGTTCGTTCGATATTAATTATCATTAAACAAATGGTTTGAGAATCTAATAAAAAATACCAAATTTAGCTTTATTTAATGATTTTATGCCATGACATAAACCTTAAAGTTCCATAAGAAACGTACTTTGTTTTTTAATAATGATGTTAAATATAATTCTGAACGCACAAGTTGAGTCGATGCAATTTCAAAACGCATCATTGACATTTCATACGTCAGAAATGTCAAATTTGTCAACAAAATTTTTACTTAAAAACACGTAAAAATACAGAATTTCCAGTTTTTTGTTAAAATATCGTAAAAAATGAGTGATTCCAGTGATGAAGATGATCTAACGCCTGTGGATGTTGTACTTTCCTCGCTATAGTGAGGGGAAAAGTTTTGTGTTACACACGGGTGCAAATGTATTTTACTTCTCGTGTGTTGAAGCACTCGCTACGCTCAGGATTCTATTTTAGAACCACTCGCTTCGCTCGTGGTTCAACTATAGAATCCTTTCGCTTGCTCGTGTTTCAATTCCACACTCGCGGGTAAAATACAAATTTGCACCCTTGTATAACAAATAACTATTTTGATACAAGCTGATAGTACTTTTCATTCAAACGGCAACTAATACTCATCGAGAAAATTCTAACTTGAAACAATTACATAGGTGGCGTTCTTTTATAAAGAAAAGGAAAAATATTAATGTTTTTTCTTTATATTTAATTGATAAGTCTTCCATTCCGCGAACTTTTGGACCTTCCCTCGTACGATGTCGACCTAGGAAACACTATAATACGACGCAAACTTTTAGGTTAATATTTGTTTATTTGCTTATTAGTTTTGAATTAAATATAAGACCAGCACTATTTTCCATCTATGAAACAAATTACAAACGTATTGTATAAAAAAATAGATTTGAGAAGATTTTACATCTTTCATGATAAATTACCCGATTTCTGATTGAACAGAGTACACCTACGTAACAATGCAATGATTTGGTACCATCAAGCTTATCGTAATAACAAAGACCGAAGATCGACTCTTTATTCAAAAAAACTAAATTAAACCCTTGTAAAATACTATTGGGTCATCATTCGCTCTGACCTAATGCAAATTTCTGGAATGACTCAACACGAGATTATCCTAATACACATAAACAGAGCGAACACTATCATTACACAATGATCTGACACAGCACAGTCAACTAATCAGATTAGGGCAGATTTGTGAGCGATGTCCACCTCGCGTGCCGCCTTCTGACCCACATACCACAAGATGAATGAAGCCGTTAGTCGCACCTCAAAGGAAAATGTCTCCGCTTTTGCATTAGGTACCCACAGCTAGTCACCTTAGCCAAGCGAAAAACAGCTTTAGCACAAAGTTCTAAAGTCTCAATATTTTAGTATGCTGTCATGTTGGTTTTTGACTAGATCGACGTGGTCGTTTGCGGGCAGGTCATTGAGGCAAAACGTAATTTGGTCGTTACGAGCTCTTTGTAGAATGATATTCTAAATATTGTTATTAAGGTTAAATTGGGGCATTTAATTAATTTAATAAAAAAGGATATTTATTCTAATATAATATTTTATTTACTATCCCAATGGCAGACGGCGGAGTGATCTCTAACCGACCTGAAGTTGTTTACGAATTCAAGAATGGTGTGAAAGTTTATTTCATTTCGGGACAATCAGTCAACGTCAGTTGGTGTTGGGTTTTAATAAAAGAACACTATTCGGCTGAGTCTGTATGTAAATTTGAGTTTTTGTCCAAGTTTGCGACAAAGGCGGGACCGCGGCCATGGGCATTTCTGTTAATATTTTTTCCCCCCACTAGCTCGGAAAGCCGTTTTTTATCCTTTAAAACAAGCGGGGAAAAACGCATTTTATCCACTAGTGGGGAAAGTAATTTGACCTTGGATGGAGCGTGTTTAAGTAGCTTGACAGATAACAAAACGTAAAACGCTCATAATAATGGTTCGTTCGATATTAATTATCATTAAATAAATGGTATGAGAATCTAATAAAAAATACCAGATTTAGCTTTATTTAATGATTTTAAGTCATAAACCTTAAAATTCCATAATAAACGTTTGTTTTTAAATAATTATGTTAAATATAATTCTGAACGCACAAGTTAAGTCGATGCAATTTCAAAACGCATCATTGACATTTCATACGTCAGAAATGTCAACATTGTCAACAAAAATTTTACTTAAAAACTTCTCACGTAAAAGTACAGAATTTCCAGAGTTTTTTGTTATAATATCGTAAAAAAATTAGTGATTCCAGTTGATGAAGATAATCTAACGCCTGTGGATGTTGCACTTTCCTCGCTATAGTGAGGGGAAAAGTTTTGTGTTACACACGGGTGCAAATGTATTTGACTTCTCGTGTGTTAAAACACTAGCTACGCTCAGGATTCTATTTTAGAACCACTCGCTTCGCTCGTGGTTCAACTATAGAATCCTTTCGCTTGCTCGTGTTTCAATTCCACACTCGCGGGTAAAATACAACTTTGCACCCTTGTATAACAAATAACTATTTTGATACGGTACAAATTTTCCATTAAGCTGTCAAGTCAAATGTGCTATTAAGTTTAATGATGTTGCTTTTACGGTAACATTTTCCACTTAAACTAAATTGCTCCCTGTGATTTTTTTCCATAAATTAACAATAGGTGAAAGGTCATGTGGTCAAACCCCACATAGTTTACTTTACAAACCAACCATAGTTTATTTTACAAGTAACAGTATGAGGATGCCCTACAAGTGTTACTCTTGCCCCAGTGTTTGTCTTACCCCATCTGACCTTATGCATTTTTCACTTGTAGTTACCCGTCCGTCAAAATAGACAACCGAACAGGTTTACTTTTACTGTAGCTTTCCTTGAAACTCTTTAGTTCTCAAAAATATGAAAAAAATCGTGAAAGTTAAGCTTTACTTTCACGATTTTTTTAATATTTTTGGGCTTTGTCGGCGTAACTGATATATATGTATATCCATGCCAAATTTCAGCTTTCTAGCACTAACGATCACGGAGCAAAGCCGTGGAGGAACAGACGGACATGGCGAAATAAGGGTTCCTACTTGACTACGAACCCCAAAAATGAACTAGTAATTTTTCTGCTACACGCACATCCGTACGTCTGTTAGAGAAAAAGAAAACCTCCAATTTGAAATACTTTTATTTGCTCTATATAATTATGTCAACCCATTACCCATTACCTGCAGACCTGCGGTCATTTCGTTACGCCACTAATGACATTTTAATTGTATTACTTACCTATAATAATGGGAAGCATAACACAGCGGAACAATAATGAGCGCGACTGAATTAATTATACCACGACTGGACTCTGCGGGTTTTCAGGCAGTTTGTTGAGTTCTGAAATCTTTTTCACAGAGTACCTGTGACTACCTCCAGTATTACAATAGTAATTGTGTAATGAGGGAGGGTAAGGAAATTCTGCAAAAGAGGTCTTTAGATGCACGACCGCCGCAGTGCATTAAAGACTCGAGTTTGCAATATTCTTACTCCGGGGGGAGTTACAAAGGTTTTCATCACACCTGCGAAGAAAAAACTGAATTTTGAGCGAAATTATTCTTAAACACGGTGACATTTCAAACATTCTTCCGCCACATTGTCATTCTTTGATAGGTTAGGCATCGAAGGCACATGCCATTGATATTATATAGGAAAAGAGACCATATATATAGTTCCTGTATCTATGGCACAGACCTATCCGGCGTTCAGCCACGATTGAAAATTTTGTAAAAATATTTTACACGTCTATAAAAATAATTAAATTAAATATTTTTTTCCCCTTACTAGCTCGGAAAGCCGTCTTTTATCCTTTAAAACAAGCGGGGAAAAACGCATTCTATCCACTAGTGGGCAAAGTAATTTGACCTTCGATGGAGCGTGTTTAAGTGGCTTTTGGCAGATAACAAAACGTAAAACGCTCATAATAATGGTTCGTTCGATATTAATTATCATTAAATAAATGGTTTGAGAATTTAATAAAAAATACCAAATTTAGCTTTATTTAATGATTTTAATTCATAAACCTTAAATTCCATAAGAAACATTTGTTTTTTTTTAATGATGTTGAATGTAATTCTGAACGCACAAGTTGAGTCGATGCAATTTTAAAACGCATCGTCAGAAATGTCAGCATTGTCAACAAAAAAATTCTCATCGACTCCGACACGTAAAAATACGCAACTTCCAGAGTTTTCTGTTATAATATCGTATTATCGTAAAAAAATGAGTGATTCCAGTGATAAAGATGATCTAACGCCCGTGGATGTTGCACTTTCCTCGCTATAGTGATGGGAAAAGTTTTGTGTTACACACGGGTGCAAATGTATTTTACTTCTCGTGTGTTGAAACACTCGCTACGCTCAGGATTCTATTTTAGAATATACAACTATAGAATCCTTTCGCTTGCTCGTCGTTGCAATTCCACACTCGCGGGTAAAATACAACTTTGCACCCTTGTATAACAAATAACTATTAACATAAACAATAAAAATAAATTATAAACGTCAGTATTCAAAATAAAACTCATTAATACCTACTTGTTGCGTATGATTTTTTTATTATACCACGTCGGTGGCAAACAAACATACGGCCCGCCTGATGGTAAGCAGTCACCGTAGCCTACGGACGCCTGCAACACCAGAGATATTACATGCGCGTTGCCGACTCTTTAAAAACCTGTACACTCCTTTTTTGAAGAACCCCATACTGTAGCCCCTCGGGAAAACCTCGGCAGGGAGCTCATTCCATAGCCGAAGCGTCCGAGAATTAGTGACACAACTAAAAAAAAAGCTTTTTTTACAATCCATAACTCCCGCGGGAACAATATAAGCCTTTGTCCTTCCAGACTGAAGCTTGCAGTTCATGCCAGTTCATTGGAAACTACCTAAATAAAAAACAGTTGAAGAAAGCGATTACAATTACATATTTATAATGCTCCGAAATACTTCTGGTCGTCCCGTAAGGCCGGTTGTAGACGTCCGGTATTTTCGCCGGACAGCTGTCCGGGTTCAGCGACCATGTCTTATTCTGGGTGGGTGTAAAATGGGTATAGCTATCGGTAGCCACATACAAATATGGACATAGTCGCGTAACACGATCCGTTTTCCGGCGAAAACACCGGACGTCTACAACCGGCCTAATACTTTGTCAGCAGATCTCACACTCAACTAACCACGTATAGAGATATAAGCAAATTAGCAGGTACACGTTATGAACATACTTAATAGACCGAATACATATTTATTCATGCCAAATGAATCATTCATACGGTTCGTGGTTTGTGGAACGGCTTTGTATCCTAGCCTCGCCAATACCTGTGCCATTACTCATATAAATCGATAACCATTACGGCGCGCCTGGCGAAAGGCTTAATCATTATTGAAAACTGGTTGTGTCAGAACAATATGCCTTTTTAGGGTTCCGTACCTCAAAAGGAAAAAACGGAACCCTTATAGGACCACTCGTGCGTCTGTCTGTCTGTCCGTCTGTCACAGCCTATTTTCTCCGAAACTACTGGACCAATTAAGTTGAAATTTGGTACACATATGTAAGTTTGTGACCTAAAGACGGACATGTAACGTAAACAAATGAATTTTAAACATGGGGGCCACTTTCGGGCGGTAAATGAGAAAATTTAAAAATGAAGTTATACAATAGTAGATTGTGTCACAAGGGAGCAAAATGACATATTTACGGCGAGGGCGTACAATTGAATCCTAAACGAAGCGAAGGATTCTATAATAGAATCCTGAGCGTAGCGAGGGATTCTAACATAGAATCCTGAGCGTAGTGAGGGATTCAAGTGTTAACGCCAAAAGGTGAAAATAATTTTGCTACCATGTGACACATACTGCTTTTTACATCACCTATGAGGAAATTACATACATATATTAGGTTTCAAAACATTATTATTTCAGCAAAGATCGATACGGACAAAGTGCGAAAAATATGTATACACGACCTTAGTAATGGTACATACTTCTGGCACTTTGTCCGTATGGATATTTTCAGACGTGACTGTAGTGACAAATTAAAAGTACCTACAGCTCATAATTATGTACCTAATATCTTTTCAAAGACAGCAGTAAACACCTAAAGTGATACATTGAAAATCAAGTACATTATTTTTGTAGATTTTTCTGGTAACAAATTAGCTCTTACCCCTTTGAACCAAATCTTCGGAAGAACACTATTATGAAGACTGATATCACTTATATTTATTATTATAAAGTTATTGATTTAAACTAAGTATTTACAAATTTATACACAATACAGAACCGCATAATTATGCTTTGTGGAATATTTGTACAAAACTTTTTAAATATAAACTTTTAAAATTGCATAGACAAGTATGGCTGCGTTTAAGGAGACCTAAAATGTCAATATAAAAATAAAATTATTAAACTAATGTTTTTTTACGTTTCTTTGTAAATATTACGCGAATTAATTAATTTACGTAATTTAAATAAACTATTTATTAATTTAAAATACGCTAACTACATTTATTATTTAGAATTACAACAAAATATTATTTAAGTTAGAAAAATTGTATGCACGTAATCGATTATAAAGAAATTGTAATCGATTATATACATACTAATTTCATATGTCTTTGTGTCAATATTTCATACTGGCAACAAAATGTCCTTGAACAGAAAAGTGCCACTTTGATCCCTCCTAGCAGGGAAGAAAAGTTCCCTTTTCGAATAGGTGATGTGAAAACTATATTGTGTTACATATCAAATGAAAGAGCTCATTGTGAGAATAAAATTATTTTTTTTAATAATTTTATTTTTATTTAATTTTATTTAATTTTAATTTTAATAGTTTTAGAAGTTATTCTAGAAAATATGCAAACAATTACTAACCTCCCCCCCCAACCCCTTTGGAAAACCTATCAGAAATGTGCAGTCAAGAGTGGGTCGGACTTAATTACTTTTTGATCCGACCCCTACGAGTTTTTTAAAGATATTTCACTCACGTTTCACATAAAATAGTACATTTCGATGCTAGTGCGGAAAGTATGTCATTACATCACGAGTACCGAGACTCGGGAAGAGTGAAGAATGACATTTCCGCACGTGTATCGTACGACGTTTTTTAATACAGTTGCAAAAAAATAAGACAACAAGTAATGAATAAAAAAATATCGAATGTTGCCTTTGGAAACTTAGCTTGCAGTAAGAAAAAACGCCTCTTCTTTGACAGGCGTTTTGGCAGCTATTCCTACCTCTACCTTCCATAGCTATTCCGTTCAATTCAGACAACTTATTAAGAACGGTTTTTCAATCTTCAATATTAAAAAATAAACGTGTTATAATGATGAAGACGTAAGTAATAAAATATGAAATAAGTATGTATATTTTTCGTTTTCTTACATTAACAGGTTTTTATGTTGTTTACGACGTTTAAAGGAAACTAATATTAACACATCAATAAGTAGTCATGAATTGGAACAAGTATAAATTTAAAAAAAATTGGAAAGTAAAAAGCACTAGTTAGCGAATACCAACTTTCCGCACGCTAAACAACTACGTAAAGTAGCACTTTTTGAGCAACTGTATATATATAATACATTATTTAAATTGTATAATGTACGGAACCCTTGGAACGCGAGTACGACTCGCACTTGGCCGGGTTTTTTGAAATGAAATGAAATGAAATGAAATATTTATTTGCTTAAACATGGTAATTACATACAGATGTTATAAATTAATTGATTTAATATCACATGTTAAGCCAAAAAAATGGCATGCAAATTTAAAACTAAATAAGAACTTTTATTACAATTTCAAAATTAATATTGAAAAACAAATTTATTAAAATGATTAATATAACATGCAAGTCACATATTTTTTTTTTATAACAAATCACATAAAGTTTAATAGTACATACATTCAAGTATATTATTTAATAATCCATTAAGTATTATAATTATATCTAGTCTAGTGTCTAGTAAACAGAATCAGTCAGAAAATCGTTTAATGAGTAAAAGCATTTGTCTTTTAGCCATTTGTGTAATCTGGTGGTAAATAATTTGTCAGGTAATTGTCTGATTTCATATGGCAACTTATTGTACACAAGAATACTCATTACATAGCAGTTTTTTTTAAATAAAGAGGTGTTACATAGGGGCATTTGTAGCTTAAATTCATCCCTGGCTCTTAATCTATTGTTAGTAGATGACGGTTTAAAATAAAGTGGAAGTTTCCGTACAATGCACCCTAATTCTAGTATGTACATGTCAAATAAGGTTAGCAGTCCAAGTTTCCTAAACAAAGGTAGGCAAGAGTCCCTCGGCTTAGCTCCGCATACCGCTCTAACACACTTTTTTTGAATCAAGAACGCTTTATTAACATCTGTGCAATTGCCCCATATTGATATGCCATATCTTAACACTGATGCAACATAGCCATGGTAGGCAAGCAATGCTGTTTTTTCTCCAGCTACGGTCCTAAGCTGTTTTAAAGCGTAGACAAACCTATCGAGTTTGTCGCATATTAGTTTTACATGATTTTTCCATGTACAGTGTTGATCTACGATAATGCCTAAAAACTTCATTTCGTTAACTCCCTCAATTATCTTTTAGTTATTGGATACTGAAAGTACTTCATATAAGTGCAGTATTTATGTATATATGTATATTTTTGCGTGTATTTTTAATACAGCTGCAAAATGCAAAGATACGTAGGTTTCAGCGCTATGAAATGACTTTGAAAAAAAAACTTCAAATTTAGCCTTAAGTAAAAGCGAGAAATTTTCTAAAAAAAAAAACAGTGCGGCAATGTACCTATTGCGTAATCATTACTTGCGACAGTTTTGAATTCACATCACTTAGTACGGCATTTTGAATAACATATATTCCATTTTATAATTTTTGAGGTGTACTAGTAGTAATGAATCATACACATCCTAATAAACTTCTCGAATTTCTCCCTCAATGGGTATTTATAGGCACGTAAATTTGTTTCCATTCTTCCATTCTGAGAGAACTAAAAATCACCAAACGACTCTCAACAATCTGCCAGGAGAGGGCTCTCAGATTCTTTGGGCACATAATGCGATCGCCACACCACAGCCTCGAACGTGACATCATACTGGGGCAAGTTGAAGGCAAGCGCGCTAGAGGAAGAGCCCCGGCAAGATGGTCGGATTCCATTAGACAAGCATGTGGGTCCATGCAGAGGGCAGCCCACATAGCCCTTGATCCCGTTAAATGGAGGGATATAGTTCTTGGTCACGATCCTCTGTCATGAGGGAACGACGAAGAAGAAGAAGAAGAAATTTGTTTCAGCAGGTATATTTTAAACAGCGTCAGAATTAAGTAACTTGAATAATATTTAAATAGCGAGGTATCGCTATTTATTTTATATATTTAGATTCGTCTTTTCTTTTTAGGGTTCCGTACCCAAAGGGTAAAAACGGGACCCTATTACTAAGACTTCGCTGTCTGTCTGTCTGTCCGTCTGTCACCAGGCTGTATCTCATGAACCGTGATAGCTAGACAGTTAAAATTTTCACAGATGATGTATTTCTGTTGCCGCTATAATAACAAATACTAAAAACATAATAAAATAATTATTTAAGTGGGGCTCCCATACAGCAAACGTGATTTTTTGTTGTTTTTTGCGTAATGGTACGGAACCCTTCGTGCGCGAGTCCGACTCGCACTTGGCCGGTTTTTATTAAAAAGCTGCTGTCTGAGAATATAGAACCTGGACAATCGTTTTATAACTTTTATTACATTGTTCGCTCATTGTTGTTTGTCTCACAGCGTATCCCTTTGTATTAACCCGAATATTTAATCATTTTATGAAAATTGTGCGACACGGATGAATAAATATTATAATGGCTGTTTGGGAGACCTTAATCCTGACTAATAGAGCCTTAACCGAACAGAGACTTGTCCTGGATTAAAATATAAACAATGGAATAAAATGAGTGAAAATATAAATAAAACTAAAGAGAATTTGCGAAATTATTATACGAAAAATCACCTTAGGAAATCTGGTAACAGGAATTCAAATACATCATATTATACGAGTATAATACCAGAAAACTTTCGTATATATTTTGTAGACCAGCGTTTCCATTACACGTATGACGGACCAAAGCCTTTGATATAAGTACATAATATTATATAATATATTGAATGAATGAATAAATATACTTTATTTCAGACCATGTGGACCATTCGCTCCTTAATGGTATACCTCAAATTACACATCAGCCTGTAGGTATAACACTAGAGCGGTACTGTCATAGTAAATTTTGTAACCCCAGTAAATTCACTGCCATCTGTCGACACACTTTAAAACTAAAAATGAAGATTTATAAAAATACGATAGAATGTATTTAAATATAGATAAATGATTTTTTTTATTTGCATTAATTATTTTTATGATTTTGACCCATGTTCTTTCACTGATATGCGTTAAAATTGTTAAATAACAAACGAAACCGTCAACGCCATCTATACGATTGTAGGCCAAAACTAGTAGCGCCCTCTGAACGAGAATCAAATTTTCTTGATTTTCGAGGCACGTTTTTTCCTTAGACTGTATCCATCTATTACGGAGTTATATCTATCTTTGGTATAACGCTTAAGTGAAAGTAATAAAATATTAAGTATAAGTAGTTCTTTTAATGTATATTTCATAAAAATAGCGTAGTTATCTTTAATTAAAAAGGCACTTGGGAATATAGCAAACTCTTAAATTCGATATATTATTCTCTCACCAGGCGGCAGTACATTCTGAAATATAATTTTTTATACGGTATAATAATATTGATTACTCATGAAATAACACAGTACCAGCGTCTTGATAATTTTCCTTCTCAGATGATGTAGGTGAAACGCGGCCCTAAATCTATATTGAATTGACAATATTATTTTAAATGAATCGCAAAATCAAATTAAATCGAGAGCAAATTCATGAATAATGTCTAAGTCACAATTCATTTGTCATTATTCGTTTTTAGAATTCCGTATCCAAAGGGTACAAACGGGACCCTATTACTAAGACTCCGCTGTCCGTCTGTCTGTCTGTCACCAGGCTGTATCTCATGAACCGTGATAGCTAGACAGTTGAAATTTTAACAGATGATGTATTTTCTACCGCTATGACAACAAATACTAAAAAGTACGTTTTTTTCTTTTTTTATCCAATGTTTTGTTTTTATTTTCTTTATGTAGGATTACCAACAGATAATACATCTTATATGCCCTTAAATCTACCTATATATAACAATCATGACTGATGGTTATCTAATTATAGATAACCACAACTTATAATGTCTTCAGGATCCAACCATTAGATTCTGGCCTGATAACAATGCGACCAATTATGTAGTCAGCTTTTACAAACATATGAAAAATAACTTTGAAGTCAAAATACATTTCCAACTTATAGAATAGAATAGAATAGAATGAGATTTTATTCGTAAGCACAAACAAACAAGACATTACATAATACAAAAGAAAACATAAAATAAGATTAAAGTGCCACGAAATGGCCTCATCTCAGCATGTTGCTGGTGACTTCCATCGCTGATCTTCCGATGAGACCATCAGGTGAGAAGAATCACGGAAGTTAACAGACAAGAAGAAAAGATACATAAAATAACATACAATGAACAAATAGTTAAATACAACAAGCAAGAAGATACAACATAACGCTTAAATTAAAAATTATTTATATAAAGTAAGCATCGTACTTGTAACATAACATAACATACATTATAAAGCATGTTACAAAGTTTTCAAATAGTATTGTAAGTAGGCGCTAAAATCCATAAGCTTTAAAGAAATTTTAGTTTTATCTAACTGATATTCATAAGAAGGTTTATGTTAATAATTGTCTCGGCATTTATTGTAAACATTTCCATAAATAACTTCGCCCACGTCATTAATCCATTGGGATCAAACATTGTTCTGCATCTGACCTTTCGCGGAATTCAAATCATTTCGTCTGCCTTTGAAACGCTTCAAGATTACTATTGTTATCCCCATTTAGAGCATCAGGAAGGGTCAATTCCGGGGTCCGGGTCCCTTGTGCCTTTTGTGGCGTTCGTATTATCAAAGTGCACGACACAATCGTATTGTTGTCTATTATTGTGAACTTGTAATGGGCAGCTAGTTTTCAACCTGTGAAACTTTTTGTATAAATGGTGATGGTAAAGTCTACTTTCAAGATATTTATGGCGTTTGTCAAATCTGAATGGTTTGTCTGTATCCGTTATTATTATTATATTTATGTTGTTTAGAAAGAGACAAAATTTAGCAGCTGTTTATGACTGCAATTTTTTTTATGATATAGGAGGCAAACGAGCAGACGGATCACCTGATGGTAAGCGATTACCGCCGCCCATGGACACCCGCAACACCAAAGGGGTTGTGTGCGTTGCCGGCATTTAAGATGAGAGTACGCTCTTTTCTTGAAGGTTGGAAGATCGTATCGGTCCGGAAATACCGCAGGCGACAGTTCATTCCATAGTTTAGCTGTGCGAGGCAGGAAGTTTCTGGAGAAACGCACAGTTGAGGACTGCCAACCATCTAAGTGGTGAAGATGGAAATATTATAAATAAGTGGGTTAGACATGTCTGTATCTGGTTTTAGCTATTTTCTTACAATTATTGCCATTCAATGGCTTCATAATATTTTTATTTTGAACCTTTTGATCAAAATTTGATTAGCACTTGTAAAGCTAAATCTGACATCAACAACTTCTAGCTGCGCGAGTTTCTCGAACTAAGTAAAGCTAGCCATACACGTACGGATTTGTCCGTCAGATCTGTCTGAAAGATGTGTCCAGCGGACACATCCGTCAATGTGTGGCGAGAAATTGTCACAGATTTGTCCGCCGGATGTCTGCCCGCTGTCCGTGCCCAGTCTGAAATTTATCCCCTATGATTGTTGAAATTTCCGAATTATTGGATTTTTATGAGAAACATAAGCTTTTACATAGAAAAAAATTATACATACCAAATGCAACTAACTGTAATTCAACGTTCGGCTGTGTAAACTGCCGGCTTATAGAGCGGGTCACCTGAGTCGCTAATTGCTAGATTATTAGTGGGCGTGTCGGATTGGCAAGCGACGAACCGAGCGCCTACTGTACCTACACTTGATATAATTTGTTAATATGGCCGGTGTTCCTCAGGGCATCGGACCGGTCCCCGTTCGACGGATCTTGCTGCTCCGGATACCGACCCGTGGACTCGGCCAGCCTCGACACCCCTGATGAGGATGAATTAGACCCGGTGAGCAAAAAAACACTTAGTAAACTGCAGATGTAGTACTACTTCCATACAAAAGATCGTATCCATAAGAGTATTTACTATGTTGAGGGAGATGTACCAGGATTTACTGAGTTGGCGGTGAGATCACAATTGTCTTTTAACTTGATAACAGAGAAAATCCTCGTTCTCGTATGACGTGATTGTGATAACTCTGGGATTACAAGCCTCCTTAGTGCCTCCGCTGTCTTGTGCGAGTGCAGGAGCGCCTATTGAAAAATAGTATGAGCAACCCTAACTGGCGCGGACGCGTGCGGATTTTACTTACGATAGTACCCGCGGGCGTGCACCCGCGCAAGACAGCGCGTTTAGTATGCTTACTAATATTATAAATGCGGTATGTATCCGTTTTGTATTCGGCTGGCAGTTCCTTTGTTTGCCACCGATGTGATGCATACAAATACGTTACATTCTTCAAGGCTTGATTACCACAACGCTGCGCTGCTTAATCGCTGGCATTAACTGTCATTATCAACTTTGAAATTCGTTACAGATACCTAAATACAGAGTGGTGTTGCTTGGCGACGCCGGCGTCGGGAAGACTGCACTTGTTTCCCAATTCATGACGTCTGAGTATATGAACACTTACGACGCGAGTCTGGGTAAGCAGAACGTTCAAGAAATGGCCACGCTACGCACGGTTTTAAAAATTCGATGAAGAGGCATCGGTACTTCCACATCGGCACAATTTACACAATATTGCGTGCGTGGCATGAGCCGCAATGTGCTTTTGCTTTGAATGTACCTATTTATCTTTACCATTATGCATGCTTTTGCTTTTAATTTGCCTATTTATCTATATCATTATGCATGAATAATGCAACTGTTTTTAATTATGTATTTCATGAAAACTAAACTTAAATACACGTTCACATTTCCGTTAAGCTTAGAATAAATTTAAAAGTGGAAAAATTACTGCCTTGGGTGAGACTTGAACTCACGGCCTCTGGATCGATACTCCAGCGCTCTGCCAACTGAGCCACCAAGACCTCATCCATAGTCAGCAAATCTTCCCACTATATGGGTCTAGGGGACCACATTTCCGTTATTTATATATTGACAGACAATACAATCTTGATTTAAACTGATGATGATAATAGGGATTTTAAAGGAGCTTGACACACGTATTCTTTAGTCATAGCTTTATTTGATATTCATAAGCGCAATGTAATATGCCTACTTAAAAAATAAGCTATCTTTATCCAAGGATTCATTAAAATTCAATGATTAAGAGAGTGAAAATTGAGTTGTGTAGACACTTCCACACGGATGACATCGCAAGCGGGGCCTATTTAGGTATAATTACAAATATTACGTACATTAAGGATGAAAATATGCAATAAACAAATATGATATTGTCAACTGAATTCGCTCATTCCTAAATAAAAGCACAACAAAAAATCAGTCAGTGGCTGAAAAATCAAACGCGATTTGTCTTACTACAAATCTAATCCATAATTCCGCTTACTTCCTTAATCGGTTAAATATCCCGAGCTATTAATGAAACATCATTAAACCAGCATTACCCGTTCCCGAAATTAATAAACCTAGTCTCCGCGTACTTATAAAAAGCAATTTCACTGTAATTTATAATAACCGCCGGCGCCTTTAAGAGTTATAATTAAAAGACTTGATTTTCGTTCTTGGGACGATAACGTTTGGTTATACTCGTATATCCTCGCAGTGTTTTTCTTGGTTCTAGAACAAACTGTTTATTCTAGAACCGTTGGATAAGTTCAGGGCACGACTGGCAGCGTGGGCGCTGTGGAGATATTTTGGTCCTTTCTCGATCACCTTGATGATAATTATAGATTATGGGTGCCTTCAAGTAACATAATATGAAATCGCGTAACAGATTTGGCATAAAATAATTGTTCATAAAATTGAACAGGCATAATAATAAAATAGCATAAATCGACCGACCGTTCACGAATAAGATGCGAGTTGGCACAGTGTAACAGCCACTGGGTAAAAAGCGGCGCACACCTCTCGACACCCTGAGCCGCTGACACCGGTGTTGCCCTTGAGCCATCCTAGATGTCGCTTTTTGTGGGGGACCATCTTGTGAGGGCGAGTCACCGTCTGCCGGAAATAAAATTTCATACCGTTTTATTAGGCAGGCGTCCGGTTTTTTTTCCCATAGCTCAGTTCTTAGTCAATCGGTTTCAACCAATAACCTAGTTCACTTTAGATTCTGTTATCTCCAATAGTCCTTACACCATGGTGGGTGCTACCTCTGCGTGCATCCCATGACATGAGCAAGGGCAGCATCCGCTCGGTGTACCCCTTACATTTCATTAAAGCGTCAAAATGGACTATGTGTTGGCTTTGGCTCCGCGCACGCCTCCCAAAGGTCCGGAACACCAATGATCCGTGATGATGGGAAAGACATACAAATAGCATAACACTTATTGTACATAAAAATGAATCCGCATAACATTATTAACTATAACTTTAATTGTCACAAAATGAACTAGCATAAGTTTTATAACAAAACTTCCGTGAGACACTGACATATAGACATATTTCGTTCCATAACGAAGAGCATTTCGATAATTCATCGACTTTATAGACCCGGTTTAATATATTTAATATATTATTAATTATCAGCAAATTCTTTCTTGTGAATATGATTTTGATTATCCTCTCGCCGTCACATTATTTGTCACTTTCGGAATCAAATTGCTTTATTAGGTCTACTTTAAATCAACATTGTCTGGGTCTTTACAATCAATATTTTTCTCTAATAGTGAATTTGCTGTCAAAAGTTTGAAGTAGACTGTAAATTGGGTAAGACCGTGTAAGAAGTACGTGCTACACAGTCACCTTAAGATGGCATTTTCGGCATGACCGTATATGTCAGTTTTGACACTGTCAGTGACCCATGGTACGGGTATAGTAACTATTTGTGGTAATCTGAAGTATTTCCATTTCAAAATTCTTGCAGCCAGTTATGTAGTTACGAAACACATGCAGCACGGACTAGCACAAATGCATATTGTACGTGCATCGAATGCAATTCGAAGCAAACCAACCACCAGAATAAATTGTCCTTGTACCGATTTGAGATAACATTGCATCTCTGAGTCACGTGCAAATAAACACTGTACCCTGAATGGATAAGGTTGGCAATCGTATAACGTTGCCTGTACAGGTAATATTTGTAATCGAGCAGAGAACCATTTCGACAATTGGTATCTGTTGAACGTTTTATTTTTGCACGCTTATATCTTCTTGTCATAGAAGTGGACAGGTCAAATGGATGAGCCATACCGGTGATTAAAATATGTACTTATATTGCGATATTTGGACCTTCGACTGCAAGGCGTACTAATGCATCAATCCTAACCCAGCTTCGAGTGAAAACTCGTCTATCCACCATATGCCAACAACGCATACTCATATTTCGGACACACAGTGCGCAGAGGTGACGAAAGTGGAAAAACTGATTGTCGTTGGAAACACCGAAGGCAGAAGATCGCGCGGTCGCTCAGCAATAAGATGGACCGATCAAGTTAAAGACTCGTCGTCCTCTGCTTTCTACACGGTCGTCAAAGACGCGTTGGACAGAAACCGGTGGAGGCAGATCATCCGCTCCAGATGCAAACCTGATATTGACCACGATCCTCAGACATGAGAGACCGACCAGAGAGAGATATTACAATATTAGAGAGAGAGAGATACAATATTAGTTTTACAGATGGATTTACAAATTTCTAATCTTAGCATTTATGTCGGTGCAAAGTAAAAGAGCCAGAGTTGGTAAAGAAACTTAATTAAAAGCGACTGCTATAACTTAACAACGAAAGCAGCTCTTATTAAAACAAGTCTGGTTTCCTTAGAATTTTTTTTTTTCACCGAGAAACAAATTAATAAACTGAATTTATTTAGAAATACGCGACAATACAATTCTAAGGGATAAGGGAGGGAGGGATCTAAATTGATTTAACGTTAACATGACCAACCTTTTTATACCGCAAAGCACTAATCATCCCTAAACTCATAAAAGTCATAAATCCGAACTATCCAAAAGTTAATAGTGTGGGTCTGGGCGTGCAAAAAAGCCACCAAATTGCGTCTGCACACCCTCGTCACACGGATTAGTACACAATCTAATTTCGTTTATATTAAGGATAATTTCATTAAGAACCCGCAAATTCACTAAGGAATTCAGTCACAATTAAAAAGGCCGGAGTCGCATAATTAACTTTCAGAAGTTTTACGGCCAATTAGAGTTTTGGTCGCATTTTTACGAGCTTTTATTTAACTTGCAATATATCTATGTAAGTAAATATGTATGTTTATATGTAACTATGTATGTTTGTACGAGTCAAATTTTGTAACTTAAATTTTCCCATATTAAATCACATTTACAATCGGGTCTATCGCGAATTTATTTTTGTTACTTTCCGGTTTCCGATGAAACTGAAAATTTGCACACATTTGTAAGTTGTATCTGTGAAAATTTCTGGCTAGCTATCACAGTTCATAAGATACAGCCTGGTGTCAGACAGACAGACGGGCAGTGGAGTCTTAGCTGTGTTTCTGCCTAGCCCTAAAATCATTTATTTTATCTCTTGGACCTTTGGGAGGCATGCGCGGAGCCAAAGCTAACACGCAGAGGCCCTTTTGACACTTTAATGAAATGTAAGGGGTACACCGAGTAGATGCTGTCCTTGCCCGTGTCGTCTCTTGCGTGTGTCGTGCCGTGTGTGGGGATGCACGCAGAGTTGACCCGTCAGGGTGTAAAGAAAATGTATTGTGTGAAAGTGATGGACTAATTACTGGGCTATGGGACAAAAAACCGGATGCCTGCCTTGTTATGAGCGATTACCTGCAGAAGTAAGGACAGAAACATCCGATAAAACATTCAAGCGTCGATTCAGAAAATTACTGGACAACCCATTATAGTCCATAAGTGATTTTTTTTTGTTAATTATTGTTATTACGTATTCGACGATCCTTCTCAGGGGAAATTTTCATATAATGTATAATTAATGAAATTAATTTATTTGGATTATTTTGCCAATTATTTAAATTTATTTCTGACGATCACAATGTAGATTCTTATAAATTGACATTGATGTAATTTGTACTGAAACATATGTTGTGAAATAAATATATCTAATCTAATCTAATAAAACGGTGTGCAATTTTATTTCCGGCAGACGGTGACTCGGCTCCACACGATGGGCCCTTCAAATTTTATTTTATTTGATTATTATAATCATAGAGTAACTTATACTAGAGCGGTACTGTCATAGTAAATTTTGTAACCCCAGTAAATTCACTGCCATCCGTCGACACACTTTAACCCTTAACTACCTACGTCCGATTTCTATAGCATAACCACCTACGAAAGGTCTGGTAGACCACTATTTGAAATGGGTCTCAAATATTTATAAGAATTATGTTAGAGGGACAATTAAATAATATTTACCTATCTATTGGTTGAAGGCATTTATTAACAAATACCGATACAACATTAATCAATAACATATAGCTTGAACTTAACATATAACATTTTTCTTACTTTTAACAAAAAAATCATTGTAAATCCTTTGGGACAAGGGATCACAAAATATTATTTGCATGATATATTTTTTTATTAATAAATCTTAGAGAACAATAATCAGTCTAGCTAATCAGCTATAATTTTTATATAAAAACGTATTATTATTATAAAATTGCAAGCTATTCAAATAACCATTTTTCGCGGCAGCCAATGCACAGCCAATAAATACAATACTTACACATTTTATTCATTACTTTATTATATCTGTCCTAGAAAGCTGAACTTTCCGATGTAGTCTATGTTTTAGATACCTACATAGAACAGTAAAACTAATAAATCTGTAACTTTCACCCTCCCACCTCTAAAAAAGGGGTAGAGTTCTGAATATATTACAAGTAAAACTAGGACACTTCTCGATGTCCTGATGAGCCTACGGTTTACATAAAACGCTGTACCGTAACCCCCCCCCCCCTCCACCCTCCCCTCTCCCCCGCTTGCTATCCTAAAACTGCACGCCGTTATAAAGGGGGTGCAGTTCTAAATACTTATACAGAACAAGTGTGCCCAGGGCACTTCCCGATCTCCTAGAGAGATAAAATATTTGGTATGAAGCCTATATGATTTCTATACAAAGATCATAAAAATTAAGAAATTTGTAACTTTTACCCTACATCCCCTATTAGTGGAGTGCAGGCGTAACAATTTTACAAAGAAAAAACATAAAATGCGTTAAAGTATTAAAAACTACAAGCCCATAAAAATAAACGTAACCTCCTAGGCAAGGTCTCAGAGACCAGCGAGATATAGTATATAACCACCTAGGCAAGGTAGCTGAGACCACCGACGACAGTCTTTTGCTCACCAAATTCACAAAGACACACGTCCGAAGGCATCGATCACATGGCCGGCACTGAGACGGCTGCAGGGAAAGGTACAGGGTCACAGAGGTCCGTGCAATGAACACGTGTTGAGTTATTCACTATTTTGCATTTGCAAAGGTCTGAGAGACCTTGCGTAGGTGGTTAAGGGTTAAAACTAAAAATGAAGATTTATAAAAATACGATAAAATGTATTTAAATATGGATAAATGTTTTTTTTTTATTTGCATTAATTATTTTTATGATTTTGACCCATGTTCTTTCACTGATATGCGTTAAAATTGTTAAATAACAAACGAAACCTCCAGCGCCATCTATACGACAGTAGGCCAAAGCTAGTAGCGCCCTCTGAACGAGAATCAAATTTTCTTGATTTTCGAGGCACGTTTTTTTCCTTAGACTGTATCCATCTATTACGGAGTTATATATATCTTTGTTATAATGGAACTTACAGTATCCACCAAACATGACACATAGGAATTTAAGAATATGTCAATAAATTAAGCTACGTTGAAGGCTAGCCCTAAAAATATGTAAACAAACTTACTCGATGTTCCCGCCTGTTAATTTAACAAGCAGATGTCTTTTAAGGCACCAAAGAAGTCTGGGCGTCCCCTTTGATATCGTTAAACGACGTCATTACTGCTACAAAAGTAACAAAGCTCTATATATACCTATATCAAACGAAGGCGGTGATTTTTAGCTGCGCGCCCCTCATTCATCAAGGTATGTTTGCTCGGCGCCTGCCAACTGCCTACCAACCCAATAGGGTATTTTCCACATGTTGAATTTTATAACTAAATCTAATTAAATAGATAGAAAATGAGCAATTTATCACAATAAATCGAAAACTTAAAAAATATATGAGTTTAATAAATAAATACAAGATCAGTTAAAAAAAAAATTGTATGACAACAATATACATACACGCAATATTTCACCGACAAAATCGCAATTTCCTTGTTGTAAGCGATAGCGACGTTACATGCTGACGTCACGATGTAATTCCAATTTGTTAGAAGCGTTTTGTCAGTAAAGTGCGGGTGCCAGACTTTGACCATCATTTGTGACTTTTGCTTTAAGACAATGGGTCCCATACAGACATTTGATCCTCAAAACAAACCTGGTCGACTGACACCTGTTCAGCGTTAGAGGTAATGGCGACCAAATGAAAGCAGGGAATACTGATATCTAAATTTAATGTTTACAGAAGGCTGGTTAGAAAAAGTGAGTTTATCTACATACATGTAGAAGCTTATATAGTTAAGTACAGCGCCACACTATGACACTACGGATTGGTTATGAACTATTACATACATTGACATAGCTAACAGCTTATTGAGCACTTATACTAGTACACAATAGTTTCGGTAGATGTCACCTTTACATATCATAGGACTATGGTGCCACATACAGACGATTGAGAGACTTAATCTGTCTAGATTAGGTAAGTAGGTATTTAGGTATGCTAATACCTACTTATCTGCTACTTGTTAAGATAGGTCTTAACAACACCATTCATAAAAAATCTAGAATACTTTATTTGCTAAGTTTAGAAATGTAGTTTGGATTAGACATAAATAAGTTTCTTTCAGTTTTTTTTTTACTCAATGCAAATCTTAGAATAGGTATCGTAGTCAACAAGCAATCCTTATATTTTCCTCTCCATATTCATCTGTTTGCCCTTTTGTCCTTGGCCTATCTTATGGACCATTCGGACGATAAAACTGTAATTAAATTGAATGTACCTAATTGTATTTTAGGTTAATGACGCCTGCCGATAATCCTTATTTAATAAATCAATAGCTCTTAGAGCTAAAACGCAATTACACGATATGACGACGCGACGTGCCACGACACGATCGTATCGTGTAATTGTGTTTTGGCCTTTACAGCATTTCAGCGGTAGAAAATTAATAGACATTGGTAATTATTCACAGTTTTCATTTGCTCTTGGCTATTTTTCTAGTTCTCTCCATTACGTTTAGAAATTAATTAATTCACAATTACATTTGACCGACACTTATGCGAATCAAAATATTCAATTTGCGATAAAGGGACCCTAGAAAAATTAGCATGTCCGGAGTGAAGTCGACAACCGTTCTAAGGCTTGATCCATTAAGATTGATAGTTCGGCCGGTCAGTCGGGCTCATTCCTTTGGGAGTTTATTAACCTATTTATACTTACATACAAGTCCTTACTAAATCTAAGAGTTTCTCGTTATTAGGCACTTAAGAAAAAGAGCATCGAAGGTGTGATTCATACAATCTTAAGGTTAAGTTTGGGTATGTCTCAAGAAAACACCAAAAGTATTGTATGTGTACCAAATGTTTATGAACCTGAGCTCGATTTTTCAATGTCGAGTTTGTATTTTATGATCTTTGCTATTTTATTATTGCACAATTATATAATACCTCTACAACATCTCCTACGTTTAACAAATATTAAATTACGTGGAGAATGTGTGTCTCGCAAATTTCGTAGAGCTGTTGACCTGTTGACGACCTGTCTTGCCTAGTGGGTAGTGACCCTGCCTATGAAGCCGATGGTCCCGGGTACAAATCTTGGTAAGGGCATTAAATTTATTCCTGTGATGAGCTCGGATATTTGTTACTGAGACATGGGTGTTTTCTATGTATTAAAGTATTTATAAATACTTATATATTATATATTTCGTTGTCTAAGTACCCACATCACAAGCCTTTAAAATATTTGGATCACTACGGTTTCACTCACTAGTATTTTTAGTCGCTTTTGGCGATATGTGTCGGACTCGTCGGGAGTCCTTCCTCAGGCACGAGTATCAGCCGCGGCTATACTCCGTGCACTGCTCGCGCCGCCCGCCTCGTCGCGTCGTATCTTGAAATATGTCTCACGATAGGTTAATTTCGAACACAAGCCTTATTGAGACTTACATACCTTATTACCGTGGGACTTAGTCAATTTGTGTAATAATTATTTATTTATTTTATTTAAAGAAAGAAAGAAAGAAAGAAAATAAATTTAATTAGGACGCTTACAGTAATTGCTTAAATGTAATACACTTTTATTAATATAAAACATAAACGTCACTGAAAACGTCTCCCCTCAGCTTGATGTCAAGTTACCTTTAATTTAAGATTTAGTGTAGTTGTGTGATCAGCCATTTCCTGCAAGCGACTCTTGATATTAAAATGTTGGTTCAACAGACGGTTATTATAGATATTTCCGGGAGGTGTATTGCCAGTTATATCAAATAAAGAACAGACTTTTAAAGTTAGTATTTATGATGCCATTAAAAAAAACATTTACTTTTTCTTCATCCGCTATAAAATGTGTTGTTTTACTCTCCCAATGCAATAAATATGAAATCACCCAGGGCTCGCAGTAATAGATTGCTAACTGCTCCAGCGGGTTCGCGTTCCAGGGGACGATACAATCAATTGATATTATCTTATTATGGCGGTTTCACTTGTTGACTCGCTTGAGAGGAGGAAATTTCGTAATCAACGAGTAAGTTAAGGTTGAGAGCTTTGAGCCTTTTCCCTTTTCACCATCTATCTAACTCGTTCATTAGTTTTATCACAAACTTCCCGCCTCAATTTTCACTCCGATTTAACGTATGTTTTTGAGGATAAAAGTTCAAGTTGTAGATCAATACTTCATGTAACAATTGTCTTATGCTAATAGCTAATATAATCCTGGTAGGTACAATCTCACATATGTAAGAGTGATAGATAGACAATACAAAATAAGTTAACGAAGTACATACATGTCAACATCCACTTCCTACATATTACCTACGCTGATTGTTACAAATTAGTTTAAATCGTTCTTAAACTGTTATTACTTTTTCCTTAGATTTGTATCACCCGCTCTTAAGCTGCTTTTTACTCCTCGATTTTATATAATGTTTTGCATGTGTTTACACCACAAGTTATTAATGTAAACTATACATTATACTTTAAATATATATCATATAGATCAACTCGTTACACATGTGTAACTACATAAAAATACTTACAAATTTTGAACTAATGTAGACACAATTGGCATGTGATTTTAGGTCGTTGAGGGACACTATGCTAATAGAAATAATGTTACGAGTATAAATACGCTTAAAGCTTACTGTCCATCAACGTATTAACTTCTTGAAGCACTGCATGTTACGAGTATCTAATTTATAGTTTTTAGTGAAATAAAAACGAAAACAGTTTGTTTATCACAAATGTTTACAAAATTTAGTAGTTTTCATTTATTTAAAGTTTAAACTAATCACTGCAGTATTCGTTAGAATTTTACCTATTGGTAGTGAAAATAGACATTTAGCTATTCATTCTTCAGTTCTCCTGTTTAACTTAACGTATTACAGTACTTTTGTAATTTATTTAGTTTGAAACCAGCCATTTGAAAAATGAATAGTATTTATAGTCGGTCAAACAAGTTAGTCAGTAGAAAAAGGCGCGAAATTCAAATTTTCTATGGGACAATAACCCTAAGCGCCTACATTTCTTAAATATGCCGCTCTTTTCCACTGACGGAAATGGCTTGACAGAGTATACTAACGAGTCCTGGTAGTTTAGATATAGCTTTGCTGCTGTTACAGGTTGTGGCCATAGACCATAGAGCGGAGCGTGGGCGGGAGGTACATACCTTAAAATCGTATACAAACCTTTTAAAATTGCTGTAAATTGTTTGGTATTCATTATGATAAATTTGAGTACAGCCTTTGATCTCAAAATATTTCTAAATAAGGGAAAACTGTTAGCTACCTACTTAAGTTGTAAAAGTGACACATGGCGAACTGGCTATCGTATGTCAACTCATTCATAAATGTATGGTAGCCACGTCACTATATATTATCCTGATAAATTAAATCAGTCTCGAGTTTCGATAATCTCACAAGAATCTTTATGGGAATATTATTACTTCATTATTACTTCAATATTATTAGTCCACGAACTTTCAAGTCGTATGGGTTACCTTGGCAACACACTAATAATATTAGACTCGTACCGTCCGAGAAATGGGCCCCTGGTTGCCTTAACGCAAACTCGTTCTCAAGTCGTAAAATGTGCAAACATAAAAAAGGCGCACACAATTTTTAATGATACAAAAATGTCAAGAATCTCAAAAATCTGTACCTGCTATTAAAGTACTTTGGTGACATCCACTTTACCTCACTCAAAGCCATTTGCCAAGGTGGCCGGAACTCCTATTAGCTCCCATCTTTATCGATAATATTAAATTCCGCAAATTGATATTTGCTCAAAATGGACTTTCATTAATTTCATTACCGATGTACAGCTGTCCTTTAGTGGAAAATGAGGTTATTGTTTCAATTGCTCGCGATCGGAATTGAAATAAATTAATTGACTTTTAATTATAAGTCAACCTGATATGAGTGAGCCTGGACACTAACACAAAAAGAGGAAAGTCAACTCCTGATAGCGGACAGAAAGATCTTCCGTAAGATCCTGGGACCTATCAAGAGAAACAACGGCACGTGGGGGATATTGAAATCGAGGAGATGGTGGGTGGACCCAATATTATCGGCGAAACGAAATCCCACAGACTTCACTAGTTCGGTCACCTATTAATAATGGGAGAGGATCGGGCTGCCAAAAGGGCGTACTTGGGAAGACCGACTGGTGGTCGCCCGGTAGGTCGGCCCAGATACCGCTGGGGAGACAGTGTAGAAGCGGATCTGCGACTGGAAAAGTGGAGTGCTCTCGTTTCGGAGGCCAAGACCCTCTTTGGGTAAATATAAGACACGGCTAAAAATAAGACAGACAGACAGACAAGTTTTAAACTCAAAAACTTATTATATTTCATTCCTATTAGATTTAAAAAGTAGACACAAGGCTTCTTTTAAAGTGGAATAGAAATAAAAAGTAGAATACGTTTTTGAGTGTTAACTTAGTGTTATCTTTAACCGTATCTTATATTTACCCTACCTAACCCTACCTACGTTTTCACGTAATCATTTTCAATAGCCGCGGCCTCCATGGACACAATTTAATATAACTGACAAATATCCTTGCAGCAAATAACTTGTTAGTTGCTATTCTTAGTTATTTGCATTCTTTTAATAAAATATACACGGTATAATATAACATCGGTTACCCCAATCACTAGATATCTCTGGATTGAAACAGAATAAAAATTTACAAGTGTTATTTTGTAAATTATGACTCAGATTTAACAACTTTTAGTACTGTTTTGAACTTATTTTGACACGACCCTGATAATGCATCTTACGCACGACTTTCACTTCATTACACATACCAATCAGCTTGAGCGATCTTAATGGTCGTGTCAAAACCAGTTCAAAACTATAACAAATTAGCCTCATTTTATTCGGATGTTTGTTACCGTTAAATCATGTTACAAATACATTTCCGTTATCAAATTATCATTTAATTGCTTAAAATAATAAATGAAAAGTACAAAAATTTGCCCGCGAAAAGCTAGTGAGCGAAACACGCGAAACGTTAAGTGACGTCACGCGTTCGACAGATTAGTTCACATAAGTGTCATTAGTAGCAAACGTCATGACAACATCACGCTCTTTTTTTTTTTATACCACGTTAGTGGCAATCAAGCATACGGCCCGCCTGATGGTGCGCTCTGTCGAATTCGCGCCAAAAATTATGAGCGTTTCAACTGCTCAACATTTTAAATATTTTTTAATAAAATAATGTGAAGGTTTACAAAAGTATTTTTATTTTTTCCGGTGTTCAAACGATATAAATTATGACTACAAATATTAAAAAAATATCATGCAAGGAGCTAAGAGTCAAATCTGTATCGAGCTTCTGTTTTATGAATGCTTTTCACCGCTCCAGCTCCCGCCCACGCCCGCGGATGCAACCTTAGTTCTAATTCTGGCTGACTGGCGCTAACTTTTTTGTAAATAACACAACTTCTTTTTACTTGCTCACGTTGGCGAAGCTAAACGCGGTAAGTTCCCGACACCCGCCCTTAACATCACTCTCAACCTAATCCTTGTACCATGTTAATGTCCTTTTAATATATTTACAAGCAGACCCCAGGCCCCCATGACCCGTGGCAAAATGCCGGGATGACGAGAGGAAGAATAGAGAGAGAGTACCTTTTTCCTTGATTATTTTTACGCTTGAGTCAAAAATGTTGGATCATAGGGTCTTAAATACCCACATGGACAAAGTGACAAAGGTCCTACACATATTTTTGGCACTTTGCCCGTGGCGTGTCGATATTTAATATCTTGACTGTACAAAGCGGGATTAAAAGTTTAGTTGGGCCCTGGAAGGAAAGTACAGGGTGGGCCAGTGATAAGTGCATTTCAAAAAATTAATAAAAAATCAATTTTTATGTTTTTAAATAAAAAATATAATTAGAATTTGGGATAAAGAAATAAATTTTACGTTTTAAAAATTAAATCAACAAGATGTCGTCCGTAGCGGTTGCGGCACTCTTCCAGTCTTGCTTGTAAATTTTGAAAGACTTAACAAGACTTTCGTGTTAAGAGATTTCCTGGCTCCGAAACTTCACGAATCGTATGGTTACAACAACAACACATGGTTTCAGCAAGACGGGGCCACCTGCCATACAAGTAACGTGACCCTGGAAGTTTTGCGTGAAATGTTTCCTCAAAAATTGATATCGAGGCGAGGTGACATTGCTTGGCCTCCCAGGAGCCCTGACTTAACTTCGGCAGACTTCTTTTTGTGGGGTTACTTGAAGAGTAAAGTGTACTCCAATAATCCGACAACCACAGCAGAATTAAAGGAGAATATTCGTCAACAAATCCAATCAATATCTCCGCAACTTCTAACGAAAGTCTTTCAAAATTTACAAGCAAGACTGGAAGAGTGCCGCAACCGCTACGGACGACATCTTGATGATTTAATTTTTTAATTTTTTAAACGTAAAATTTATTTCTTTATTATGTATAAGACACTAGTTATGAGAAACATGTACCGTTTGTGCCCAAATAAACATTAAAACATTTGTGTTGAAGATGTGTAAACATGATCACAGTTTCCGAACGAACAATTAGTTTACTTATATTGCCACTTGCTGTCGCTACTGTCAATGCGAAATTAAAAATTGTAGTTATCATTGTTGTTAACTTCTATCTTACATTAAAACTGTTAATTAGCTATTCTATTCGGCGTATTATTTCCTCAGGTTATGGGCATAAACGCAATATAGAACTAAGGTTAATTATTTTAATCGTAGTAAAGTCAGTACAACAAGTAATTCGCGAAATAATTTGACCCGGGAACAATGGCTACGTCGTCGTCTAACCTGCAAATTGAAAAATTAGCCGGTCGCGAAAACTACTCGACGTGGAGGTTCGCAGTCAAATCGTATTTGGAGCACGAAGATTTATGGGAATGTGTTGATCCGGGAGTAGAAGTGGATGCCAAGAAAGACATTAAGGCCAAGTCCAAGATTATTTTGTTAGTGGAACCAATCAACTACGTTCATATTGAAAACGCAAAAACATCACGAGATGTGTGGTTAAATCTACAAAATGCATTTGAGGACTCCGGGTTGTCAAGAAAAGTGGGATTGTTACGTGATTTAATCAACACTTCGCTCGATAATTGCTCAAATATAGAAGATTATGTGAATAAAATTATGAGCTCTGCATACAAGTTAAGGAATATAGGCTTCGAAGTGGGAGATGAGTGGCTAGGCACACTCATGCTGGCGGGCCTACCAGAGAATTACAAACCAATGATCATGGGTCTCGAGAGTTCCGGCGTCAAGATATCATCAGATTTTATAAAGACTAAACTGTTACAAGAAGTGAAAAGTTCAGAGTCGTCTGCGTTCTTGACTAAAGGGAAGAGTACTTTTCACCAAAATACAAAGCCCAAAGGAAAAGGTCCACGTTGCTTCGGCTGCAATCGATATGGACATTTCAAGACTCAGTGTCCAGCGAAGAAAACTAGTAATGTTCAACATAGTTTTTCAGCAGTTTTTTCAGCATGCAATTCGTTAATAGATAAAGATGCTTGGTATGTAGACTCAGGTGCGACAATGCATATGACAAGATGTCCAGAATGGATGTACGATTTACAACCACCTCCGGTCCAGAAGATAATGGTGGCAAATAAAGCTTATGTCAAGGTTGAGAATATGGGTAAAGTAAATATTCAAACAGACACATGTAAAGATGGTTGTCCTATCCAGGTGAGAAAAGTTTTATTTATTCCTGAATTGGGTGCAAACTTGTTATCGGTCAGTCAATTAACAAAGAATGACTGCACAGTGGAGTTCACAAAACAAGGCTGTTATATTTTTGATGCCAACAAGAATCTCATAGCAACTGGACAAGCAATCAATGACTTGTATAAGCTTAATACTGTAACTGGCAGTGCATGTGCTGTCTTTTGTGCAAGTAAGGCAGATCTTGCCACCTGGCATAAACGGATGGCTCATCTGAATATGGCTGATGTGAAGAAGTTACGAGAGTGTGCTGAAGGCATAAATATTACTAATAAGCAGATTGATACTGTATGCAAACCCTGTTGTGAAGCAAAACAAACACGATTACCATTTCCGCATTCCGGTTCTAGAGCTACTGCATTGCTAGAAATAGTGCATTCAGATCTATGTGGTCCGATGGAGGTACCATCAGCTGGTGGTGCCAGATACTTCATAACTTTCATAGATGACTATTCCCGCAAAGTATATGTATATTTTCTAAAGAACAAAATGGATATTACAACGGTTTTCAAGACATTTAAAGAAGAGGTGGAAAATGAGTTAGAAAGAAAGATAAAAGTATTTAGGAGCGACAGAGGGACAGAATACTGTAACAAAGATTTTTCTGGATTTCTAGCAGCTTCCGGCATCAGACACCAGACCAGTGCTCCGTACACGCACGAGCAGAACGGATTGGCAGAGAGGATGATGAGAAGTCTGGTAGAGCGTGCAAGGTGCATGCTTTTTGATGCAAAGCTGAAGAAAAATCTATGGGCTGAAGCAGTTGCCTGTGCTGCTTATATCATCAACAGATCACCGTCACGAGTTTTGGATGAGGTAACACCATACGAGAAATGGACAGGTAAGAAACCTAACATTTCACACCTTAAGATATTTGGAACTAAGGCTATGGTACACATTCCAAAAGAAAAACGCCTAAAATGGGACCGTAAATCACAAGAATTAATTTTTGTAGGCTATTGTGATAATACAAAGGGCTACAGGTTGTTAAATCCTATTAATGGAAATATGGTGATTAGCAGGGATGTTATATTTATTGAGGATGGTAAAAGCACTGAAAATATGACACAGAAACCCATTTCAGGGCCACAGTTGACCACAGTCTCTCTTAGTTCCGATGAACAGACACAGGAGAGTGAAGATATAACAAATACTGATGATAGTACAGAGACAATACAGAATGAAACTACATCATCAGATTCTGAAACATCCTTTGACAGCTGTGTAATGAATACTAATGATGAGACATATTACCCCAGTGGTAGTGACAGCAATGAAAGTCTTGAAAGACAAATCACTTTGAGATCCCATCAGAAACATTTTGCTCCAGGTAATAATTTCATGTGTGTTCAGATTTGAGATCCGCTGACTGTAGAAGAAGCTTTGTCGAGTTCTAACGCTCAACACTGGAAAGATGCTATGGAAGAGGAGTATCGGTCCTTAATGGAGAATAATACATGGGAAATTACTACTCTACCACCGGGCAAGCGTCCAATACCATGTAAGTGGGTCTTCAAAACCAAGACAAATGAAAATGGAGCAATAGTGAAGTACAAGGCACGGCTCGTTGTCAAAGGATGTTCTCAAAAACCAGGCATAGACTACACTGAAGTATACTCACCAGTTGTCAGGTACGCTTCTTTAAGATATTTATTTGCCTTAGCGGTTAAATATGACCTAGATATATGTCAGATGGATGCCGTGTCAGCTTTTCTTCAAGGTGACATTGAGGAGGAGATCTACATGAAGCAACCGCCTATGTATGGCAACAACGGTGAGCAAGTATGCCGGTTAAATAAATCACTGTACGGTTTGAAACAGGCCAGCCGGCAGTGGAACAAGAAGATTGATATGACATTGAGAGAAATGGGACTCTCACGTTCAAAGTTAGATCCTTGTATCTATTATAAAATAGTAGATAGTAGCAACATGTTTTTTCTGGCCATTTATGTTGATGACCTTGTGTTTTTCACCAATAATCAGGAGACAAAACACTACTTTAAGGAAGAGTTACATAAAAAATTTAAAATTAAAGATTTAGGAGACATTAATTATTGTCTTGGCATACATGTGGAGAGAGATAGGACCAAAGGTATCTTGTATTTGGACCAAAGAAAATATATACAAGAAGTATTAAACAAATTTGGCATGTCTGATTGCAAAAGTGTACAAACACCAATGGATTTGAATAATAAGCTAATTGGAACTACTGAAAATGCCGAGATTTTAGATAATGTTCCTTATCAGGAAATAATTGGTTGTTTGTTGTACATCTCACAAGTTACTAGACCGGACATAAGTTTTGTCATAAATATGTTGAGCAAATATAACAAAAAACCAGAGATGCAGCACTGGGTTGCGCTGAAGCGTGTTATGCGCTATTTAAAAGGCACTCTTGATTACAGGCTGAGCTATAAGCAAGACTGTCAGGAAACCATGGCTCATGGATACTGCGATGCAGACTGGGCAAGTTCAGGAGATGACAGGCGTTCCTGTACCGGCTATACATTTCAGTTCCAGGGAGGAACAATCAGCTGGAACTCTAGACGTCAGCCTACCGTCGCGCTTTCTACAACAGAAGCGGAATATATGTCTCTATCGTCGTGCGTACAAGAGGCTTTGTGGCTTAAACAATTTCAAGAAAATTTGTGGCCACAACTGAAGAATGAAGCCTTAGTAATTTATAGCGATAATCAGAGCTCTATAAAACTTTCAGGTTCTGACGGATATCATTCCAGGACGAAGCACATCGATGTGAGGCACCATTTTGTCCGAGATAAGGTACTTGAAGGAACCATTGAGGTGCGCTATGTACAGACAGACAAGATGATTGCAGACGCTCTTACTAAAGCAACGTCGCACACGAAATTGGCATATTGTTCTTCCAAGATGGGATTATGTTTAAGGGAGGATGTTGAAGATGTGTAAACATGATCACAGTTTCCGAACGAACAATTAGTTTACTTATATTGCCACTTGCTGTCGCTACTGTCAATGCGAAATTAAAAATTGTAGTTATCATTGTTGTTAACTTCTATCTTACATTAAAACTGTTAATTAGCTATTCTATTCGGCGTATTATTTCCTCAATTTGACATCCCAAATTCTAATTATAAGTTTTATTTAAAAACATAAAAATTGATTATTTATTAAAAACTTATTAAATGCATTTATCACTGGCCCAACCTGTACCTCAAAGCCTTAAGTTAGCTCATTTTGCTTAAAGGCAACATTCTTTTGTTTTTGAAAATAAACAAAACTGCATTCAAAGATTTTTTTTTTTTTGCTTGTCTAGATTTTTTATTTTTAGTCGGTTTGATTCCCGGGTGAAACAAGCGAGTGAAGTGAAGTGATCTTTGAATGCAGTTTTGTTTCTTTTTAAAAATAAAAGAATGTTTCCTTTAAGCAAAATGAGCTAACTTAAGGTTTCAAGGCACTTTCCCTCCAGGGCCCATACATTCTTTCCACACTGTATGTGCGCATAAATAATTGTTGGAGTGTTATATATTAGTAGGTAGTGCCTTTAGGATATGTAACGAAATTATTTTCCTTTCATGGAGAATTTTAAGATTAATCTATCATTCAATTCAATTCAATTAAATTCAATGCATTTATTTCATGTAACCAAGACACATTTTATTAGTAACACTTACAAAACTAAGGTAGGTAAAACAAAATAACACTGGCGGGAGAATGAAACCCCTTGCAGTGTGACAAGTAGGGACAGTCAACCCTGTACGCTATTCGCAGGATGCTGTTGGGACTGCCGCGCATCCGGCGCACCAGGGATGCCGCGCGCGCACGCATGGACACCTCACTTTTAGGACATGTCCGAGTATTCCCGGCGGGAAGAAATACATATATGTTGGATCTGTTTCATACAAATCTCCAATTAATTCCTAATTTAAGTAGCGAGCCATTAGTAGTAGTAGTAGTAGTAGTAAACTCTTTATTGTACAAATATACACATTAAAAATTACATGGTACAAATAATAAGATGTACAAAGGCGAACTTATCCCTATGAGGGATCTCTTCCAGTTAACCTTTGAGTAGATGAGAGGAGAAAGTGAAAAGAGGGTGACAAATGTAGCAAAATGTACAACAAGGTACCAGAAAGATAAAGGATATAAATACATACAAAATTAATAGGATAAACATATAATATATTACACAAAAAGGAATGGGGAAAATACACTAAAAATTGGAAAAAAGTAGAAAAATATAAAGCAACATACAATACAAATATAGGCACATTAGTCAATCAGATAACCACAGCTTCTTTAACCTCTCCTTGAACGACGCAAGCGATTGCGCCTGTCTGAGCGAAACTGGCAGCTCATTCCACAGCTTCACTGAACGCACTGCGAAGGACTTGTTGTATCCACGAGATTTGTGAGAGGGGATGGCAAGTGATAAATTCGCGCTAGAACGGAGACGGTGGCCACTGCCTTCAGCCAGAAATTGAAATTTTTGAGAGAGGTATACAGGAGAAGAAGGTGTAAAAAGAACATTGAAGAGAAGAGAAAGAGTGTGAAGATCTCTGCGGCGGCGGATTGGAAGCCAATTGAGTTTATGACGGTAGTAAGATACATGATCGAACTTCCGTAGGCCGAAAATGAATCTTATACAGACATTCTGTAAGCGCTCTAACTTGTCCAAGAGCTCTTCTGTCATGTCAAGATTCACAGCGTCGCCGTAGTCGAGTAAAGGCAGTAACAGAGAGCGAGCGAGCATGGCTTTGGTGTCAAGTGGAAGAAAGTTCTGCAGGCGCCTTAAAGAATGGAGCGATCCAAACAGCTTTTTGCTCAATTCAGTGACATGAGGCGCCCAGGAAAGTGTCTGATCCATGGTGACCCCTAGATTTCTGACAGTGGGTGAGAAAGGAATTGGTATACCATCAAAGAAAATTCTAGGTGCCACCTGCTTAGACAATTTGGAGATGTAATAAGGACGCAGCTAATAAGATAATAATAAGGAGGATGTAATAAGGAGGTAGCTTTATTAAATAATAAATGTTTAATTAGTTTATTACCAACCTTAAACTCCTTAAAGGGAACAAACATTTTAAGACAAGAATTTACCTATGGAGCGATTAATTAATTCAATATTAGCTAAACCTAAAGATAATACGCTCTGTATATTTCTATCTGAAGTTTGTACAGGAAGATTAGAAAATACGGGACGACCGACAATTCTAGGAATCTTTTCCACCACCATATAACAACATTTTCGGGAAAATCAAATTGCTAACGTGAATCAATTTTTTCTTGTCGCTTGTTACCATGGTCACGGTCGCCTGAGTCACTTTAAAACCATGGTTTTTTATTATTTATAACAACCAAACATGCATTTTGATGGCAGTTGGGCCCTTTCCATAATGGGTCATCTACAGCATATTAATAGAACGTAGTATAAAAACAACCAAAAAAAGTTGATCTACCCATTTTTATACATTCACCTAAACATAAATTACACCTTTTTTATTAATCGAAGCTATACAGGGTGGAACATTTCTAAGTGATCTACAATCGAGTTATTATAATCGTAAAGCTGGATTAAAAAGTAAAACAAAATCATTAAAATTAAATATTTTTATATTAGTTACAACGCTACAATAGTATATTATACACTGAGGGGATAAAGCACTGTTTTATGTCACGGGCGCACCCAAGACGAAAACAGCTTTATCCCATAGGAGAATACTCTACTTTTCTCACCTTTAGCGAGACAATAAAAAGCAAGGCTACTTACTAGAATCAACGTTTTATTATAACTTAAAGTAGGAACCTTATTAAAAAAAAACACAAATTATAATCATTCAACTTCAACCTCCTGCTCATAAGATGGTACTGAATCTCATTATAACGCGCTGGTTAATAATGAGATTTGAATTCGTATGAAAAACTGTTCCATAGAGACCTACAGCAATAATGACTTACTTTAGGTGAGGTTTGCATGATATATAATTGGGCAATGTCGAGCATGTGGTGTGAAATAGCTATTTACATTTTAAATGGACACATGTCATGTCATTCATCGGATCCATTCGCTAGGGTTGAAACAGAATTATGTTTAACAAACTGTATCTCAAAACCGGTTAGAAATATTAACGTGATTAATAAGTGAAAAATAAAACACATAGCCTAAACAATTCCCCGTTTGCATAAAAGTCCCTCATTCTGTTCCACCCAATATATTAGTACCTATCCAAAAATATTACGCATACTTAATAAGCAACATAAGTATTGGTAAAGTAAGGTAAATTCCAATATAATTGGCATTATTTATACGTACATTTATAATATCATATTCTTCTTCGCTTATTAACAAAATGTCGTATCTCCCCCAGAGTTTCATAGTATCATACGACATAACGTGTGAACGCAATATTAACCCAAATGGTTAGGAAATTGAATCAGCTCTGCGTGCTAGGCATACGTACACGTACGCTTACATCCTCTTACGGTGATGAGGCCCCCATGATATTGGGTTGAAATTAGGTACAGATTCCGTCCTTTTGCCACAGAATAACTAATAGTACTACCGTACAGAAAATTCACTCCTTCACAAAAGTCAGATTTAGGTATAAAATTATACCTACACTCGCCGCCTACAAGCAAAATTGAAACTTATAACCGCGCACGAACCGTGAATCTTCTTTGCGCGCCGCAGTTTTATGACCGAGCTGCGAGTGTCGGCACGGGGTTGTCACTAGACAAGTTTTTGTACCTATACCTACTGATTTATTATTTTTAAGATATTTATATGTAGGAATTACAAACGTTGATTCTGTAAACATAAAAATTTTAGCCCGAGATAGTATGTCTGATTCTCACGGAATTAGGTATGCCACAGAAGTACTTATTCCTTTGAAAATATGTCGGTCAATATAGTCCGGAATTTAAAAAATATGTTTTTTTTGCTTCCTACATTATCTTTTATACAGATTAGATCGCGATTTAGGTTTCGAAGCCACTACGTATTTTCAATTTTGCGCGAGCGCCACGTACCCACCCACAACCCACTGCCATATACCTTCCCGGGCGGTGCGCCGGCCAAATATACCTAAACTGCGCAGTGACACCCCCCTGGCATTTCCATGTGGAATAGAATGCACTGGGACTGAGAGTGCCTCACAAGGATATTTCCAAGTTTATAACGTACTGTACGTAACGTACTATAAATAGTAATGTAATAGGTACGTCTATTTTATTGAAATGTCTTGGCGGATTTTAACATAAAACCTACACAGGTAGGTATATTTTTAGGTTTAGCTTTTTTTTTACTATTTGTGCTCGTAAAATTCGTCTTTATGTACTATTGTAGACTGCAGAAAATAGGTTTTTACGCCCTAGTATATACAAGTGAAACCTTTGAAGTTAAATTTACATATAATGTCTTATGTAACGGCCCGTCGTGCACAAAGGCAACAAAAATCAACCATACCTTACAGACTAACAAATATACATTACCAAATCGTAAAACTAGAAATCATTTTGGAGACACAACAGTTTTTTTACTGCGTCACCTCTTCTGGTGTAGGATTCGGCAGATTTCCACGGAACCGCCAAAATCAACACCCTGCGGCCAGAAGTCCGGATGGCGGCGGCACGCACACCATACAACGAACTGAAGTGAACATAATGGCGCGATCGCAACTGGAACACCCTTAGCTCGTAACGAGTCTTCTTGCGAACATATTCCTCCACATAACTTGCCCAACATCGTCCACACTATTAACTGTAAACCTTATCAGAAAGACATAAGGACCAGAAATGATCAATTATCATTGTTGCTGTTAGCACACATAAACAGTCCAATACCGGTGCCGACCACATACTCTATTACAGTGTATCAACAAATAGCAGCTTGTTTAGACTCGCTGATGTACCGAAAATACACAGATCCGCGCTGTGTCAGCACGAACCACGCGCCACGAAGTGTTAGAAAAAAAATCTTCATTTACTTTTTCCTGAATACGAGTACGTAAACAATGATACACGTGTGGCCGACGTAGTAAAAACTATTAGGATTTGGTAACTTGAAACGGTTTGCTTGGAACATATCAAACCACACCTGCGATAGGCGCTTTGTCAGGTGACTGGAAGTTTTCATATTTCGTTATTTAAGCTGTTATTGAGAAACAAATGGGATATAAACAACTCGATATAATGCTGGGTTTAGAGGCTTAATACTCGAGTATTTAATTCACCAAAATATAATTCTAAATGCTCTTACTAAGTACTTGGTAAATTGTATTGTGTTAAGCGATTATGGTGTTAAATCAATGAGCGCTCACGCGAAACAGGTTTTGAAATGTTGCCTATAAATTAACATTTAAAAGCAGAATGCAGAGTTAAGATGAATATTTACTGTTATAATTATATTATCATTGTTCTTCACTTTATGTTTGATCAAAGGATTAGAAAATAGCGAATTCAGATGTTGCGATGTCTGAGTTTATATTTTGCTAATATTCATCATAAAATACAAATTTCACTTCAATTCTATGCTGTAACTAGTCGTGGTTATAAAACATCGTGTCCATCCCATTCCATAATATCCTGATGATCCCATTCCCAAACAGGTCTTCAACAGATCCCAAATATCTGCAAAAGTGCCTACAAAATTTTAGGGTTCATTATAAGAACGACTTCAGAGTTTCGTGACCCAAAAATTGCAATAATTCTATATAATGCCTATGTCCGTAGCAAGCTTGAGTACAGTTCCATCGCATGGGACCCTCGGGAAGCAAAGTATAACATCATGGTCGAGCGCGTCCAACGTAAATTTACTAGACATCTTTACAAAAGGTATTATGGATACTACCCGTACTTATTTCCGTCATCCTTTGTACTGGGAATGGTAGGGTTGGAGTCTCTCGAGCTAAGGCGTAAGCAAACGCTTGCCTTACACTACTGTCTACTTCTAAGAAATCAAATTGACAACCCATCTGTTCTGGAGCGTATGCGTATTTTTACCCCAGACAACTACATAGCTGCAGTAGGGCGTAGCGCACGTAGAGCCAGAAACCTTTTCGCATATCCAAATGTCCGCACCTATCACGGTTCAAACGCACCCACGTACCGAGCAATAGAATTACTAAATAACTTCTTAGCTTCAATCCAAAACGCAGACATATTCGCAGACAAGTGACCGTCCTTACAAAGTAGTGTCAGGATTTTTTTAAACTCTACCTATGTAACTTTGTAGTATGTATGTTTAATTTAAGTTCCTTGAGATACTCGTAGTTCGAAAAATGTATACATGTTTATGATACTGACTATGTATTAACAGTATAAGTGTCTTGGCGTAGGTCGCTGTAAACTTATACTTGTGTTTGTTTGAATAAAGAATAAAGAATAAAGAACACCTTAGGTAGTTAATGTGCCATTAACTGATATATGTTGTTGCAGATGACGAATTCGGCGAGAAGTCAGTGTCAGTACTTTTGGACGGGGAAGAGTCTGAGCTTATATTTATCGACCACCCCAGTACAGAAATGTCGGTTAGTAATCAAATAAATACACTCACTAGAGATGACACATATTTTTACACAATCTTGGTGACTATAAGGTCAAATATAAGGTATAATATGGGTAAGTGCCGGTGCTAGATACGAGTAAGTGTGGCTGGCCTTCACATTGGGGTCTGTTTACACATTGATTAGTATTTATTGCGAGTTCGTACATTTGCCACTAAAGTCTAAACTAAAGTAGCAAGTAGCATTTTTTTAATGATGAATAGGCAGGCGTTGAACCACGATCCCACCTGATGGTAAGTGATGATGCGGTCTACGGTGGAGCACGCTTACCTATGAGATACCTGTAAGAGCATATTTATGAACTAGAAATAAACACTAATCAATCACATTAATAATTCAAATACTGTAAATATAAATATGACAGCTAGAAATAGAAACGAATTATTCGTTATTTTGACTTTATTGGTATTAGATTATTTTAATCACTAATGATCAAAAACGTGTTCTAACTAAGCAACCGGTCTGTGAGATCTTTTGTAGAAAAGATTTTTGATGTTTATCCTTAGATAATATTGCTTTGTAAGTAGGTATTCGTAGCTATTTGCTTATAAATGGGGCAGCTCAACGCGCGTTAAAATCATTCTACTATCTGAAGTCACTGATTATAAAAACACCGGCCAAGTGGGAGTCGGACTCGCGCACCGAGGGTTCCGTACATTACATAATAAATAATAATAAATAAATAAATCTTACATGGTACATATGCAGTTGGAGCCCTGGAGACTGCGTTAGTTTACACTGTGTTGCAGCCCCAGTGTTTGCCCGTATTATATAATCAGTTAGAATTATAAAGAACCATTAGACTTAACTTGTAACATAAAATATATAATATCTAATATAGCGGGAAGGCTATTCAAAAACTTGCATGCATTTGTGTGTGTGTGTGTGTGTGTGTGTGTGTGTGTGTATACTAATCCTAACATCCAAATAATCCCTGGCTTAATAGTTTCTCAGTCTCATCATAATTTTAACAATGTATTTTTTATGTGAAACGTGAGTGAAAGGTAAATTGCGGTTTACGATTTATGACGTATTTAAAAAAAACTACTTACTAGATCTCGTTCAAACCAATTTTCAGTGGAAGTTTGCATGGTAATGTACATCATATATTTTTTTCAGTTTTATCATTCTCTTATTTTAGAAGTTACAGGGGGGGGGGACACACATTTTACCACTTTGAAAGTGTCTCTCGCGTAAACTATTCAGTTTAGAAAAAATATATATTAGAAACCTCAATATCATTTTTGAAGACCTATCCATAGATACCCCACACGTATGGATTTGATGAAAAAAAATTTTTGAACTACAGTTCCAAGTATGGGGAACCCCCAAAATTAATTGTTTTTTTTTTTCTATTTTTGTGTGAAAATCTTAATGCGGTTCATAGAATACATCTACTTACCAAGTTTCAACAGTATAGTTCTTATAGTTTCAGAGAAAAGTGGCTGTGACATACGGACGGACAGACAGACAGACATGACGAATCTATAAGGGTTGCGTTTTTTGCCATTTGGCTACGGAACCCTAAAAATGATTAATTTACTTTTATGTCAAATGTCTGATACTAACCTAAATAAACCACTTTAGCTACCTACCTACCTAGCTAGCTTTGAATGAATGAATGAACGAATGATTTATTTGCATATGAATATTGGGTTTAGCTAGCTTTAAGTACATATTTTACAGTACATATGGTGCTACTTTTTCGCACTAGTGCGTCAAATAGCACTTTTCGTGCATATGTCGAAAGTTTAAAGGGCCATATGTACTGTAAAACGTTGTACGATACACGTGCGAATAGGTAATTCGCAACTCGTGTCGATTTAAAACACTCCCTGCGGTCGTGTTTTAATTCATCGCCACTCGTTTCGAATTTCCTCTTTTCCGCACTTGTATCGTAAATAACTATTGAGATGCATTTTTTTATCCAGGTGGAAAACTGCTTGTCAACCTACGAGCCTCACGCCTGCGTGGTGATATACTCGGTGGTGGCAAAGAGCTCTTTCACTCGTGCCGGCGAGGTGCTGGCGTACCTGGCCAGGGAGCTGTTCACTGTAGAGCGGACCGTGGTGCTCGTCGGCAACAAGGCTGACTTGGCTCGGGCGAGACAGGTCTCTACTAATGGTGAGAAACTGTTTATTTTTAGTGCTCGCCACAAAACTTTGTTCGCGGAACACTTCGCGGTCACTTGGGTCTTGGGAATTTATTAATTATTTCTGCCATAAAACGGGGTACAACTTAGGTTCTAATTTGCCTATTCTGCTTTTAAAAGGTATAGAATATTGGCTATGTATGTTTGATACAAATTAAAAAAAACCGGCCAAGTGCGAGTCGGACTCGCGCACGAAGGGTTCCGTACCATTACGCTCAAAAACGGCAAAAAATCACGATTGTTGTATTATTATTAAGCATTTGTTGTTATAGCGGCAACAGAAATACATCATCTGTAAAAATCACGTTTCATGAGATACAGCCTACAGCGGAGTCTTAGTAATAGGCTTCCGTTTTTACCCTTTGGGCATGAAACCTTAATATTTATGGCCAAATATGAGCTACCAAAATAGAAACAGAAAAGTTAAATTATGGTTTTCTGTGTGTATCTAGTTAACCTGTGGTTGATGGCTATTTACTAAATTTTATATAAAACTATCATTTTATCATCAAGGTGTGACTGCACGTAAAAAGCAAATAATTAGCAGAGACAGGCGATTTTATCTCGCTTGAACTCGAAGCTAAAACTTGATAAGTCCTGGCAGGTGTTCTACCTTTTCGCCGAACCTTTATTGCCAGCTTAGCAGCTCCTTAGTAAATCTTGCTACTATATCAATCAAAAGATGTTTTCTGCCACTAGAAATGTATTTATGATAAGTTTTAAAGCATCAGATCCCTTGTAAAAGTTCTTAATGCCACAGGTACTTTACACCTACTAGGAGATCTTTATTTATAGTAATGCAGGCGAGAGTTACTGTCTAATGCGCTAACAAATAGAGATAAAACACTTTTCTAAATTACTTAACTATTATAAAACTTACAATTTCATGTGCCTTTGAATGTAGGTAGATCAGATGCGCTGTTACAATAATACGTACACATAATACAATGCACTTGCAGTATGAATTCACTATAGATCACAGTATAAAATATTAAACTGAATACTATTATGCACTGCAGGAAATAGATGTTTAAAGTTTAGGAGAGGAATTAAATTTTTGTATTGAACTTAAAATTATTACCAACGAAATGGATTCGAAGAAGGATTTGAATTTGAATGGCGAATTTAGGAATTGTATTGTGCCAGGAATAATACAAAAGTTGGTAGTGTAACGTTCCGTTACACGCACCGTCACAAAATTAACCTGTATGTTTTAATAGAAATAAGCATTTTTTTTTTTTTTTTTCCATTTTCACGACTGGAAAGAATTGCATTATCCTTCAACTTATCCGAGCAATATCTCTGATAAATAATGTTCAGGTAGTTCAAGTTCTCAGCAAACAGGCCTAAGTCAATATAGTAATGGAAGGCCCGTGAGTGCGGTTCAATCTCGCGAGTACCGTAGGTACATACAGAACACACACAACATACTACAGAAAAGCAAAACGTAAAATGACTTTTATAACTGGCTGTGTCAGAAGTATTATACTTTTGTGTTTTAGATGGCTGGATGGATGTTTGTCTGTTGCAACTATTGCTCCATTTTATGAAGTTTCTATGTTGATAGATTTTCTCAGAATTAGTCGTCATTGTGACTATGATATCTGAATTGATATGCATTAAAGATTAAAGGTAAAGCTAATAGGATATAGCATATTTTAGATAAACCCTTTGTTTAAGTAATACTGGGATATTTGTTATAGTATAATGTTATCTGTGGTAGAGGGCAAAGCGCTAGCGACGTCCCGCGACTGCAAGTTCATTGAGACGTCGTCAGGCATCCAGCACAACGTGGACGAGCTGCTGGTCGGCATCCTCAAGCAGATCCGCCTCAAGGAGACCCGCGAGAAGAAGCAGGCCAAAAAGGTCGGGAAGCAGGTAATGTTCTGCAGTCATATTACTGCAATGCAAGGACATCGATTGCATGATCTATGTGTTTTTGATGCAAAAAAGTGCGCTCTACGATCAATCTGAATGAGATGTTAAAATATAGAGTATTTCCAATATATCCGTGGTAATTTCCAATATAAGGGAGAGGCCAAAGCGATATCATACCGTAAAAATCTTTCTGCCATTTTTCGCGCATCGCATTTTTTCTGCTGCAGTGACTCGGTCTAGTTTAAAATCCTAGCGCAACAAGTTTTATTACCCGCGCTACATTTTCTAGATAAGTTTCTCTTGTACCTCGGCAGAGGGGATATAGTGCGAATGCCGTCTCTCTTCCTACGTGTAGTAGGGAGCCCGCGTTGCTCGAAGATCGACAGGTTCGAACGGTAATTTTTGACGCATCATTGAAATTATAGATCTCAGAATTGGCTGTTATAAGGATCCCCGCTAGTAATATAGATTTAACAACTTTACGTTAGGTATAAAGGTACTTAATATTTACTTATAAAATATATATTAAATATTTATAATAAATTTGCTACAATTAATTGTTAAATCATAAATTATTTACTACTTAAGCCTATTAGTTTTAGACAAAACAATTTAAAATTAAATTCGAATGTAAAATTATAAATTATCCGATCACGAATTTCAAGCACAAAGGCCAGAGGCAATAAAAAACCCGGCCAAGTGCGAGTCGGACTCGCGCACCGAGGGTTCCGTACTTTTTAGTATTTGTTGTTATAGCGGCAACAGAAATTCATCATTAATAAAAATTTCAATTGTCTAGCTATCACGGTACATGAGACAGACAGCCTGGTGACAGACAGACAGACGGACCGACGGACAGACGGACAGCGGAGTCTTAGTAATAGGGTCCCGTTTTTACCCTTTGGGTACGGAACCCTAACAATATTAATCCCAGAGATTAAAAGAAAATCCAATTAACGCATCTCACAAATCAGCGAACAGAAGTAGGTAACCATCAGTACCAAAAATCAATTAGGATTTTTCGTTTGAATAATTTAAAGGGCCGACCTTCTTAAGGTTCAAAGCATTATTGGCATAATTAATTGCTCTTCCACAGAACTGGCCGAAAAATTTTCTGTTTCAATAATTACAGATTTTAATTAGACAATTTCAAAGTACAAACGAAATATTTTTCCCAGGAATCGAAGCCTTCGAAGCTGGCTAGCTCCAGGACACACATCTCTCTCAGTATCGCGAGAGAATTGCTCCAGAAGATCTGCATCAACGACATTACCAAGTCAAAGTCGTGTGAGAATCTACATGTCCTTTAAACTTATGGTTGCCCGGTATACTTGTAACAAAAGAATAGAAAGGGTTGATATTCGAAAGCTGGCGCGAATTTTGTTAGAGAAATTTGTCAGTTAAGCACAAATTTCGCGCCAGCTCTTATGACCAACCAAACTATAAGACACGTAAAGTAGTGCTAAATATTTATTGAAGACACAAATAATATGTAGAGGGCGCAGTGCGGCCAATACATTTCATGTTATCGAGGTAGCTAGGACTGGTTGTCAAGTGCCATATCTTTTTTTCACATATCGTACGGTACAGTCAACAAATTTAATTTCCATACGATTTCGTACCTACCTAGTCACTGTGACAAGGTACGAAAGGGTACTGACATTTAATTCCTTGACCATAACATCTATCTACTGAATCAAATAAGTCAAAGGATCCTGGGCAATTTTGTATGGAGCCTGGTCCAAAAACCAACAGATATGAGATAGATATTTCTATATTCTTCATTTCGTTCTATGGGCACCAGACGGAATTCCATTGTAGAACTGAGATATTGGTATTTTAGTCAACATGTTGTCACCCTTATTATCTAGGCAATAGAATCCAGGTTAGTAAATTAATTGCTGCAGGGTAGATATGTTCGCGCACAGCGGTAGACTCTATTAAGGCCTAGTTAATAAGGGTGACGATATTTTGACTAAAATACCAATATCTCAGTTCTGCAATTTAATTCCGCTTGGTGCACATAGAACGAAATGAAATTCATAGAAATATCTATCTAAAGACTTAATTCTCAACGCTGTTGGTTATTGGACCATTTTGACACATAGTCCTTTGCGGCAATATTGTGTACCACTTTGCGCGTTTTTATTTTCTTTTTGTAGGTATGATTAATTTATACCAAAGATACCTTTGTATAGTTTATCTTTGGAATAGAATGAAATGTTGGATTTGTGTAATGTAATTATTGGTCGAACGCATAACTTAAACTCTCGTTGATCTTGTAATAGAGTGAAAATTATCAAAGAAAAAGTATTTTCGTACTATTTGACGTTACCAGTTTTAGAATTCTAACAATGACAATAGAATCGCAGAGCGACAATTATATTCCAGTTATACCGATAGTATTCAACAAACATGAATACATAATTTGATACCTATTGCTTTTAACGCGTCTTTTAGCCGCTATACCTTCACGGCTGTCTAAAAACGTGATAGAAATTGATTGGTGATTACGCGGAGAAATACTACGATTTTGTAACGTATTATTGATGGATAAAGTCAAATAATGTCTGATTTTATTTACATTTCTTTGAGGTATGTATAGGTATGACTGACACTTGAACTTTAATTTCTTTAGCGTTTTCATTTTAGGTTGTGTATATTCTTCCTTAAACTAGTATAATGAGTAGGTGTTCTCTAAAATATATATTTTTCTCAAAAAGGTTGACTTTCCCGGTTTAAAATTAATTAGGAAGTGAAGTATATTTTTCAATAACAACTATTTTCTTTACTGCTTTTTGATATTGCCTCAAGTATTTTATTCGACCCATAAAATTCCTTGCTTACGACTCAAAAGACTGTCTTTAGACTCGAGCTCTAACCAACTGAATACAGTGAAAGTCACTAAACTCACGTATTCAGATTGTTTTACACGGTAATCTTATTTAACATGAAATTCATGGCTTAGTTGGCTTGTTAAGTAATAGATACCAACACGATTTGTGAGTCTACGCCACAGAATAAATAATAGTACTAGGTACAGAATATTCACTAACAAAACGCGTCTATTACGACAAATATGGCCGCTAGGTGGCGCAAACAGGCGTTTCGTGGCGGTGCGCGGCAACTACTATGTCTAGACACCAAAGTTGGTGTGGGCCGCTTGTACTTGTAGCGACGCGATGAAATCGAGGAGTGAGCCACGCCTGCCTACGCTGACATTCAGTTCTTTACATATTTCTCGCCGTGTTACACTTGTATAGAATATATACGTTAGTCGATTTAATGTGGTAAATTCAGTAATTTATGTGGTACGTTGTAGGAATTAACAAGAATTACAAGTTAATTTTCCGTCTATTAGTATAAATCCTTTTCCTAACAATTACACTGTATATACCTACTTTCATTAATCAATAATGCGATTATAGATATTCACAAACGTGGTTTTAATGTTTACTACTTAATCTAAAATTAATTACATCAATGTAATAGGGGATATTACTGCAATTTTCTGCCACCAGAGTGCAGCACTAGCCTTTTCAGTAAACCATAGAGTAACATATACGGTGTACCTTTAACAGGTTTTTGACAAGTTTTCAGAGATAATAAAATATGACATTTATACATCAAGGCGGTTTGTCTACAGAGGATCTACCGGGAAACGCGAATCCGCGAATCCCGAATCGATCTTTATCACTCGAATATGGCAGAGTGACAGAGATTTTAGATAACGAAATTTCGACTTTCTTGTTTCGCGATAGACCCTCAGATTGTTGTAGTGGCGCCACCTACGCAGAGTTTCGCGTAATATTCCTTATTTATTGGCTACCTGGATTACTTTGCATTTCAACAATAAAATAAGTTTTATTTAATTTTCGTCTTAACATAAGTAAATGTCAGTATTAAGATTAAGTCTTAGATTAAGTACTACTTCATACGCTTGTTTAGAAAAAAATGTTATAAGATATAACCATTATGACTTAAATATAGGTGTTAACTATTAGACTCTCATTATATTTTTCTATCTAAAAATACTTTTTACGAGTTTTACATTTTATGAAAATGTTTTGAACTTTTACCTGTGTTACTAAGTACTGTTAAATAAATGTACACTTCCCATATCTACTTCATGTGAAATAACAGTTTTTTTGAAAAAAAAACGTTTTTTATTAAATATTCCAGACGTTTCAAGAAAATAGAAAATGGTCGGTAGTGAGTTTGCTTGTCAATATTATTTCCGATACGAAAATCGAAAGGTAAATTAGATTTGTCTACATTCGACACCAGAGTAATAACCGCGAAAATCGAAGTTCGCAAAATGCGGGCATTTTTCTCTGTCACTCTAATTACGCCTTCATTGGAGTAAAAGAGAAAGATCCCCGCAATTTAGACATTATAATTAGACATTTAACCTATAGGTAGAGACACTTAGCCGTAAGAGACTTGACTGACAGACTGACCAACGTAAATCCCTAGTAGCTAAGGTTATTAGCACTAGCACCTATCTTCATCTTTAGACATACTTTTTTTTTTTTTTCAATCTAGTTTTTAATTCACTAACTGGTCGCCCAAGATACAGGCTATGCCTAGTTTGGGGACCCCTGTTCATACTGTTTTAAATGTACCGCTGTATGCGCGCAACCTGGACCTCATGTATACTCAATCTGCAAATTCCCATCTTTGTGTGCAAAATAAATATATTTTTCATTTTTTTCATTTTTTCATTTTTCATTTGCGAATGTCGGTTTTCGCGGTAGCCCCACTGAACTCCTACGGGATTAATTCCATATTTGTGTTAGTCTCGTACAGACGTGGTCTCGTAAAAGATTGTTTTATGAACACAAAAAAACATGTATTTTTTGCCCATTTTACAACTCATAGCATGACATTGAACTTGATTTAATACCGTAAAGTTTTAAGTAGTAATTTTAGGTAAAAAGTACCGAAAACCTAATTATATTTATGTAAATAATTATTGTGTTCTTTGATAAACAAATTCAAATTCAAAATTCAAATGTTTTATTCATGATAAACTTAAAACTAAAATTACATACAAAAGTATACTAAAGCTATAGAAACTTATAAAATAGGTAGGAGTTGAAGTTTACCACGAAATGGTCTCGCCTCAGCATAATGCTGAACCGAAGGTCAGCGCTGATCTTCCGGCGGGACCATTTTGGGTCACGATCGCAGCCGTACGACACGGCCCAACCATAAGCTGAACGCAGCCTTTGCAGCAGCGACCAGCGCCATCTTGTCTACTGTCTATATACACAATACAAACAATACAATGTAAACAAAATATATGTTTGGGTAAATTGCAAAAATACATAGTTAAGGACCTGTAATTAGTCTGAAGTTATTTGATTCTATTGTGTTACGACAATTAAGACATTTCTATTTAAGTTATTATAAATGTATGTTAGCGTAATACATACTATGCTATAGTCTTATATGTGTATGAATTAAGTACAACAAATACAATACAATTTACATGGTTAATTATCGTAACACAATTGAATCAATTAACTTAAGACTAGTCAAAACACTGCTTCTTAACTACACTTAATATTTTTGCAATTCACCCGTTTACTGAAACTACGAAATCAAAACCAAAAATCCAATATCCTACCGACTGCGCCAATGGAAAGTATAATTTTAATTTTAATTTAATTTTAATTTAATTTTAATTTAATTTTAATTTAATTTTAATTTAATTTTAATTTAATTTTAATTTAATTTTAATTTAATTTTAATAATATTTTTAATTTTAATAAAGTAAAACGCAAGCTCGGCACTGACTTTATAAGAGATCTACCCGACATGTTACAATTAGCTCCATGCATGAATTTATTTTTATTTTTGGATTCATAATTTATATCGTTGGAACACCGGAAATGATAAAAATACTTTTGTAAACCTTAACATTATTTTATTAAAAAATATTTAAAATGTTGAAAATTTTTGAGCGGTTGAAACGCTCATAATTTTTGGCGCGAATTCGACAGAGCGTGATGACGTCACACGTTGGGCGGCCCAACTGACGTTTGCTACTAATGACACTAATCTGTCGAACGCGTGACGTCACGTGGCGTTTCGAGCGTTTCACTCACTAGCTTTTCGCGGGCAAATTTTTGTACTTTTTATTTATAATTTTAAGCAATTAAATGGTAATTTAAAAACGGAAATGCATTTGTAACATGATATAACGGTAACAAACATCCGAATAAAACATAATTCGTTCAAATATAAACTTCATGCATGAGGCTAATTGTTGGCATACCCTACACCTTCAATGAATATTACAAAAATTCGGGCATTTCAATTCATTGATGATACGGTGTTTACACATGAAGTACTCAGTATAGGCAAATCAATCAACTATGACCTCTGTGACTTGACATAGGGTACAACCTTCTTGTTTCCCAGTTCAGTAGACATGGAATTTTCACATCAAACGTCGAAAGAACAATCCTATATTAAAAGCCCCCATGAACCCATTTTGATCCTGGGATCTGTTTAAAGTGATGATCGACTTAACAGTGTAATTGCTTCTAAAGGGGCCCACTGACTATCAGTCCGCCGGACGATATCGGCCTGTCTGTTGTTCGGAACTGTCAAATTTTTGTTCTAACTGACAGGCCGATATCGTCCGGCGGACTGATAGTCAGTGGGCCCCTTAAAGGGTCTGATGTTAGGTGTTTAATGCTTTACCTTTATTCCCCCAAATTTCCCGATATTTGGTCTGAAATAACGCGTTTATGTAACTCTATCTACAATCAGTGAAATGTTAAAAATTATTAGAAGTTATTATAGTCCGATGCATATTGGTATTTGTACCAGAAAATCTGTAGGGTAACAGTCCTAAATAACAAAACGGGCCCAATCAGGTTTGTATGAAAGCTCTGACTCTTGCCTTTTGAATAAATTTCCATACATTTGCATAGTGTAATACGAATCTTTGCGCTCGATCACGCAAGCGCTTCAGACCGTCGCTATTTATTTTCGATTCAAAAAATTACACAGCATTACAGCGAACTAATACACTGTGAAATTTAAAACAGACAGTATTATACAGACTAGGTACAAGATACGGTACGGTACGGCTACATATATATTGAGTAGGCGTGATGCAGCCGATTACTGTTCTCGTATGAGCGGACCTTTCTAATTAAAGGCCACACCGGATACGTATGCAGTGCAGAGCATATTCGTCTATAGCTCCTAAAAAAACTAACCATGAGAATTTCAGGCCATGTTCAGTGCAGGGTTCCGTAGTTATCCGTCCCTCACAATTGGGTTATAAATGTTATAATTGATATTATGTTCATAACAGGCAAAAGGAAATATCTTCGCAGCACTTGTAAACCTTTTTAATAAGCAGGGAAGACTGTGTAAGGCCAAAAATGGCTTAAGCGATCATCTTCAGCATAAATTATGTGACGGAAGGATAACTACGAAACATTACACTGAGCATGGCCCGACATGCTTTTGGCCGTTTTTATTTTTCAATGGGATTTGGCTGAATGATCATTCCAGCGAAAATGACACCACAGGTGATAAATTCATAAACTGTTTTACATTGAAATCAATATCTAGAGGAAAGTTCATGAATAATATTTTTAGAAGTTTGATTCGAATTTTAATCGTTTTTGCATTTAAATCATTTTTGAACGTGCCTATAGTAGTAGTAGTTTTGATCATGCCATCACAAGGTGCTGTCCCACCCGTCACAAGCTATGAGAAACATATTTATATTTTTTTACCAATTGCATAAATTTCATTGCATTAATTATACAGGTATTTACTTCAGACAATCTATAAAAAAGTTGTTTAATAAAAGTTGCATAGTTTGTTACAATTTGCGAAGTGTCTCAGTGCCCTCGCAGAGGAGGGGTCATTTGATGTCCCACCCATCACACTTCTAATACCATCTATTTCTAATAAATAAATAAAAAACATTTTATTACTATTTTCAATGGTGAAGTATAAAATGATTATTTGGGTTTATGATTATATAGTATTTAATAAAAATATTCTAGTTGTTAGGAAGAAATAAATCAAAGTGTAGGTAAAAAAAGGAGTAAAAATGTCCCACCCGTCACTTTGGAATGACCCTGAAGCCATAACATTAAAAAGAAAAAAAAAAACAAGAAAACTATTCGTAGGATTGAAGGTAAAACCCATGCTGGCGCCATTTGTACAATATCTTAATGGGAAAATCCCATTATAACCCTTAAATTCTATGTAACATAAAGAACAAACAGGAAACAAACCACATAAATATCTAAAAATATCTTTCTTCCATGAAATTCCGGAAATTTTCAGAGCTGGGACTACCTAATCTCTATGCCATCTCTTTGTTATTTCGCTGAAATTGAAATAAAATTATATTAAGGATTTTCTTATCGTGTTTCCCCTTTGTAAACTAAAGCAATTCGACATCAGATATAAGGAAATATTTTTATGTTGAATTGAATAGCTGTGAGTTCTGTGAGGTAACGGTTTCGGTTTGGCATTTATTATTTTTAATGTTTTATTCTTCATTTTATAAACCGATTTTTTCTACTCGTCGAGTATAATCTGTGTATTACGACTTCATATGCAACACTACAACCTTACTCTTTTCAACGTTGGATAGTCTATGGCACTTCCGACTCAAGCATAAGAATTTTATCGATACAGTTTAGTCAATTATAAAAAATTTGAAAATAGAACTTCAAACATTTCAATAAAATATTTCTTGTTTAAGGAGACTCGATTCAATGCAAATTAGCCTACTTAAACACGCTGCTGCGTCGCATCTGCTTTGTGATTGGTTGGCCAACAATTGCTTCATAAGTCATAAACGCGCATGTGACGCCCTTCATATAGCAACATCCATATCCTACGAAAACCGCTTAGCGTTGCTTGTTAGTCTCCATAGGCCGATTTTGGCCACCGTGGGCCAAAATCGAGAAAAAACTGTCTTAAAATTGAATTTAGCGCGGAGCAGGTACTAGGGCCTCATGAGTTACGAGGAGGTGTCGTTGACCAACCCGCCGGACGAGTATAAAGGTATCGCGGCAGCTCGCGTATCTTAGCTGTATACTTTTGGTTTGTTTACCTAAGTATATGATTCTACTAGTTGAAAGTATTATTTTTTTGTCTCGTAGAAAAAGTATTGTATACAATAGTGATATAATCAAGCTTTTCAATCTCGTACCTTAACTTAAGCAACTCAGCAAGCTTCGCTTAAACACGGTACTCGACTGAAAAGCTCTCTATTACATCACGATTGCATAAAATACTATTAAACACTACTTAGAAGACTGTAATGAAGATTTATAATATATGCCTAATATTGAAAATGGTTGACACTGACGAAGACTGCGAGATGCTCATTCGAACTTACAAATTAATGTCAATTCGGATGTCATTCAGTCCGCACTCTACTCGAGTTTGCAAATTGCAGGCAACTTTCTCTGCCAATCTAATTACGCCTTAATTGGAATAAACGAGAAAGATGCCCGCAATTTGCGAACTTCGGTGTTCGCGGTAAGCCCTCAGCAGCATGCGAGGTAAGCAAATATCCTGGTTTTTTTCAGCATTAAATTTCCGCATGATGATATCCGCAGTAGAACTAGGGTCGCTGACATATCTCGCAGAATTGCGAATCTTAAGTGGCAGTGGGCGAGGCACATGGCACATTGCTCGCAGAACTGATGGCCGATGGGGCCGGAAGGTTCTTGAGTGGCGTCTGCGTATCGGAAGATGAACTGCCGGTAGGCCTCCAACGAGATGGAGCGACGACCTGGTGAAGGTCGCGGGAATTCGGTGGATGCGAGCGGCACAGGATTGGTCGGAGTGGCGAGCCTTGGGGGTGGCCTATGTCCAGCAGTGGACGTCTATCGGCCGGCATGATGATGATGATTAAATTTCAAATGACTCTACACGTCACAAAATTCTCTTTTTGTTTGAAAAACCAATAAATTAAGTACCTTTTATTGTCAGAACTTAGCTCTCACGATGGATCATGAATCAAGAGAAATCCAAGGAAACCATAAAAAACACATACTTAATGTCCTTTGAGATTTATCTAATGCTTGATGTAGGTAAGTTTAAGAATTTATTATTTAAAGTAAAAACCTTATTAAGATTTGTCAATATATATCTTGTAGCCCCACACTAGGCTATGCCTGTCACGTTGTAGCCGGATAAGGTGTTTCCAATATTCCCTTCTTCTTCTTTTGGTGCCATGCCCATATAATGGACGTCGGCGGTCAGCATGGCATTCAGCTTTCTGGTCTTTGCTAATCTCTTAAGGGTGGCTGTGCGTCTTTTGTAAGTGTAGTCCTTAAAGTCCAATATTCCCAAATATCGAAAATATGACGAGATGCACCATTTTCGATTACTATACGGTATCCGGCCTAACCGGCCCTTATTTTAATATACGACCGGATACTGGATAGTTACGTAAGTACTATACGGCCGGATACCAGATAGTAACTGTGGAATGAACTGTCGCCTGCGGTATTTCCGGACCGATATGACCTTCAAACCTTCAAGAAAAGAGCGTACTCCCATCTTAAAGGCCGGCAACGCACTTACAACCCCTCTGGTGGTGCGGGTGTCCATGGGCGGCGATAATCGCTTACCATCAGGTGATCCGTCTGCTCGTTTGCCTCCTATTTCATAAAAAAAAAAAAAAAAAAACTTTGATGAATAACTTTGATTGAAAATTGTAAAATGGTATTTTATAAAGTATTGAATTGAATTCAATTGATTGATTTCGGAGTAAACTAATTGCATTTAAAAACAGTCACGGTCATAATCGTAGGTACTCGTTTATTATTTTCATAGAGTAACTTATACTAGAGCGGTACTGTCATAGTAAATTTTGTAACCACAGTAAATTCACTGCCATCTGTCGACACACTTTAAAACTAAAAATGTAGATTTATAACAATACGATAAAATGTATTTAAATATGGATAAATGATTTTTTTATTTGCATTAATTATTTTTATGATTTTGACCCATGTTCTTTCACTGATATGCGTTAAAATTGTTAAATAACAAACGAAGCCGTCAACGCCATCTATACGACAGTAGGCCAAAGCTAGTAGCGCCCTCTGAACGAGAATAAAACTTTCGTGATTTTCGAGGCACGTTTTTTCCTTAGACTGTATTCATCTATTACGGAGTTATATCTATCTTTGATTATTTTAAAACAATTTAAACATTCCATTCACTTGCACGCACACTCATTTCGAACCTAGAAATGAGTCCGCGCGAAAGTTCACAAAGAAACAGATGAAAAACTGCACAATGCGCACCTGAAAAACCGAAATGTAGGTATATTTCAGCCGGCCAAAAATTCATCGGCCGGATAACGAATATTCGGCCGATGGTCAGGCTAAATATCCGATATCCGGCAAAACAACTATCCGTTGCATCTCTAGAAAATACACACACATGAAGGCGCGCCTCAAAGTTCGTAAACATGATAAGTTACAGCGCTTTAATAAATAGACTTGGAACTTCCGTCGAGTCGAAAGTATATTATTCCAATTTAGCAAACATCAAGAGATTGGATATCGCTTTGTTTTGAAATGTATGAAGTTCTAATTTCAAAAATTTTATAATTGACTAAACCGTATCGATAAAATTCTTATGCTTGAGTCGGAAGTGCCATAGACTATCCAACGTTGAAAAGAGTAAGGTTGTAGTGTTGCATGTTAAGTTGTAATACACAGATTATACTCGACGAGTAGAAAAAATACTAATAAGGATCGGAAGTTATTGGCGAGGAAAATCTCAAGAGACTTGTTTTATTTGCGAGATCTGATAACGATGAGTTTATCGTGACTTCTGGACAATAGCTATGCTATCCTAAATCTATAAGCGGCGGTGGCCGAGTGGAAGTCCCAGGTTCAAATCCTGACTCCCAATGTTTTTTTCGGAACTTACGTAAGGAATAATATTTGATATTTAGCTTTTCGGTGAAAAATGAGAAGCAACATCCGCGAAGAAATTCAAAGGTGTAAATTAAGTCCCAAACCTTCATTGGGCCGGCTTAAGGTCTAGCTCAAGCTCTCTCGCGTATGATAGGAGGCCTGTGCCCAGCTTTGGGACGTATACAGGGTGGAAATAGATTTTGGGTCAGTGAGGGCAGCTACCAAATCCCGTGTTGCTAGGCGAAAATAGTCTTAGGAGACCTTCCTTCGATTTCAAATTAATGAAGATTGGCGTTTACAATTTTTGGAAAATCATACAGGGTGCGAGAAAACGGTCATTTTTGACAAACTTTTTTTTTTATGCCTATCGATCCCATTCCTGTCCAGGATCAAAAGCTTGTATGAGACCAAAAAGAAATTTCCGGCTAGAAAAGCCATAAATCGAGAAAAACTTTACTAGATTCATAAGTTGAGTTAACTAATAAAACATACCTACTAGGGAAAAAGTAAAGACGATCGTCAAGATCGTATCAAAACCATAACAAATTGTTATATTAGAATCGACCCCAAGTACTAATAGAATAGAGTCAATTCCCGGCAACAATCAATTGTCTGCTCCCATGATTATTTAAGAGAGTTGTTAGGGAACAAAAGCTGGAAAAAACGAGGGGTTTTTATTAGAAACAAGAAGTACTAAAACTGTGGAAGTACAAGTGGGAGGTACAAGTGTAGTAAGAACTACCGAAAACAATTTATTTAGAACCCAGAGACATTTAAACTTTTTAAGAGTTTTTCGTTTTGTAACTTTTACCCTTCTAATGCAACATATCTTAATGCATCTGTTGTTTTTCACGGTATAAACAACGAAATTTGCAATATATTGTGTCTTAAAGTTTGTCAAAGGACTGTCTCATTTCAAACATAGACAAAGAAAATCATATTATTTTTTCACCTCAGCAGCTCGAACAAGCCTACTTTCGTCACTCCCTGGAGTGAGGAAAGTGCGACTTTCCTCACTCCAGGGAGTGAAACAATGTAGCTTTTTAATTTAGTGAAGGCCATGAACTTCATACTTTTATTACATTTTTTTTATGGTACGGTCCGGTACGGTACGGTACGGTACGGTACGGTCCGGTACGGTCCGGTACGGTCCGGTACGGTACGGTACGGTCCGGTCCGGTCCGTTTTTTTTTTCTGTTTATTCTGTGTAATTCGAAATATATTTTAACCTTTAATATGTTCTCACTACTGAGGTGAAAAATTATGTGTGCAACACGAGAGCAAAGTTATTTTACATCTCGTGTTTTTGAGTCCCTCGCTACGGGACTCAAAATAAACACTCGCAAGAAAAACCAACTTTCCTCTCTTGTTGCACAAATAACTATTGTCTTACAGTAGCATCCAAAAGAATAGGATGAGTATCGTTTTTTTTGTTTTTATTTACTGACAATTTGGTTTGACCAACTATAGAATAAACTTAGGAAATATAGGTAATAAAAACCGGCCAAGTGCTAGTCGGACACGCGCAACGAGGGTTCCGTACTTTTTAGTATTTGTTGTTATAGCGGCAACAGAAATACATCATCTGTGAAAATTTCAACTGTCTAGCTATAACGGTTCATGATACAGCCTGGTGACAGACAGATGGAAAAACGGACAGACGGACAGCGGAGTCTTAGTAATAGGGTCCCGTTTTTAAACTTTGGGTACGGAATCCTAAACATCCAAACACAACTTATTTTTAAAAGTCGCTAAACAAGTGTTGGTCAGTTTGAGGAATCCAGCCTACAGTTTAGTTTATTACTGTTACAGGCCACACCCGGTACCTATTAGTATACTTTATATACTTATCTGTCTCAAAACTTTCAATAGGCCGATGTCGTGTTGGAGTCCCTTATCAGATTCAAAGAGTACCTAATGCTGTAGCGTGATTTGCAGTTAACAAGTTACTTTGACATCAAAGCTTTCGTTGTTGAGACTTACGGTGAAGCTTTTTGGACTTAAAAAGTTGTCTATAATGATTTCATAGAAATAACTCTTAAGAAGAAAGTAGTTTGTTTCAATCACTGTGTATACGTTTACTAAGAAAATGTTTAGCGTAAATATTCATATATTCAGTTGACGATGACGACGCCACATGTCGAAGATGGTCTTAAAAGTAATTATTGTACAACGAAGTAAAATAAAACAAATTTGGGCTTACAAACAAAACAAAACTCGCGCACGAAGGGTTCCCTACCATTACGCAAAAAACGGCAAAAAAATCACGTTTGTTGTATGGGAAGCCCCACTTAAATATTTATTTTAATCTGTTTCTAGTATTTGTTGTTATAGCGGCAACAGAAATATATATATTATCTGTGAAAATTTCGACTGTCTAGCTATCACGGTTCATGATATACAGCCTGGTGACAGACGGACAGATAGACAGACAGACGGACAGACAGAGGTAGAGTCTTAGTAATAGGGTCCCGTTTTTACCCTTTGGGTACGAAACCATAACGACAAACAGAGAAACAGGCCAAAACCATTAAACGAAAATTCAATCGAAAAACCAATTAAGTTAACCAATAATATTCTCTTATTAGCATCAGACAAGTACCTACTGTTTCTGAGTGTTTACTAACAACGCTAATTTCCGTAAAGCGGTCAGACTGAGGAACGGTTAATGTAATTAGAAAGGCTCTCAATCTGACCAAGGAACTAGAAAATGGACGAGATAATGTTAGGTTAATAAACGTAAATAAATGGGTACCTACCAGCCTTCGTCTCAGGATCGTCCACGTGAAAGAAAAAAAATACCTGTAGCATTTTATTGTAGATTTTAGGGTTCCGTACCTCAAAAGAAAAAAAACGGTACCCTTACAGGATCACTTGTGCGTCTGTCTGTCCGTCCGGCACAGCTTAAGATGGACATGTAACGTAAACAAATTAATTTTAAAAACCGTACCGCTTTTTTGATCAGATACGGTTGCCAAAAATTTAATTAACAATCTTGAGGATTTTCTCTGGTGACTTCATTGATTCAAATCCTGATTTTTTTACTTTCGCTCGATAGAAAAAAATCACAAACAGGTCTAAAAACGCACTTTAAAAATTTGTAACAATTTATCAAATGCCGCAATGTATTGCAATCGCATGCGACAATCGATGACATTTGTCGAGGCAATTAGACTGTAATACACATTATACAATCCTTGAATCATATATGCACAACTGTTCCGACTAATGCATTTTCCGCTAGTATTTGGAACCTTCATTGCATCGCAGCTCCTCACCTAGACCAAAGAGGATATAATAAGATAGAGCGGTACTGTCATAGTAGATTTTGTAACCACAGTAAATTCACTGCCATCTATCGACACACTTTAAAACTAAAAATTAAGACTTATAAAAATACGATAAAATGTATTTAAATATGGATAAATGTTTTTTTTTATTTGCATTAATTATTTTTATGATTTTGACCCATGTTCTTTGACTGATATGCGTTAAAATTGTTAAATAACAAACGAAACCGTCAACGCCATCTATACGACAGTAGGCCAAAGCTAGTAGCGCCCTCTGATCGAGAATCAAATTTTCTTGATTTTCGAGGCACGTTTTTTCCTTAGACTGTATCCATCTATTACGGAGTTATATCTATCTTTGCCTAGACCAAGAAAAATGTCCGATAGCGATACTCAATCACGCCGGAGATTTAATTTGTCGAACATTCCGCCGCTCCAATATCCATTAACAAAAAAAAAATTTCACTGAATTTTGTAGCGCATATCTTAAGAAGGAAAAATGGACTGAAAATATAGGAGACTGGTTAAAAGTGAAGAACATAGATAGACTAATTCGCATAACTGATCATTGAGAGACATATAGACATATGGTCGCCGACCTCCTGGAGGGAGATGGCACGTGAAGAAGAAGATATCTTAAGAAGCAGATTTTTTAAGCTGAAATTATGCTACAGGCTATTTACTTTAAACTTTACCACTGATATTTAAAGCCAAAAATGTTTGTAAGAGGAGTATTATTTCACTACTTAGGTATCTTGGAAAGTAAACTTGAAAATTCTTTCAGCCACACAAGGATAAGTGGACGTACTTGATTGACATATTTAAAAAACCGGCCAAGTGCGAGTCGGACTCGCACACGAAGGGTTCCGTACCATTATCTATAAAAACGGTCACCCATCCAAGTACTGACCCCGCCCGACGTTGCTTAACTTCGGTCAAAAATCACGTTCGTTGTATGGGAGCCCCACTTAAATCTCTATTTTATTCTGTTTTTAGTATTTGTTGTTATAGCGGCAACCGAAATACATCATCTGTGAAAATTTCTGCTGTCTAGCTATCACAGATCACGAGATACAGCCTGGTGACAGACGGACAGACGGACAGCGAAGTCTTATTAATAGGGTCCCGTTTTTACCCTTTGGGTACGGAACCCTAAAAAATCGATAAAGCGTACTTGTCTATTTTACATACGTGTGCAAAATCTCTAGTAGATTATGTGCGCGGTCGCTAAACTCGCATTTTGCTGTTACCTAACTAATACATTGAGTAATTCAAGCTATAAATATCTACTTACCTATAAATATACTTTCCTATAAACTACTACTAATCATCATCATTCGCTTGCCCTTATCCCATTCATTTGGGGTCGGCGCAGCATGTCTTTTTCTTCCATACCTCTCTCTCGCCCGTCATCTCATCACTCACTCGCATTCGTTTCATATCATCTCTCACACAGTCCATCCACCTTTTCCTCGGTTTTCCTCTCCCGATACTTCCCTCCACATTCATTCGTAATACCTTTCTCGTCACATGCCTTTCATCCCTCCGCATTACATGTCCGTACCACGCTAGGCACGTAAACTACTACTACTAATATAAAGCTATAAATATTTACATCTAAATAATGACACATTCATGATCATTAATCAAATTTTAACGACATTGTTATCTTGACCGATCTAAACAGGACAGTGGCAAAAGGAAATCATAAATTACTTCCTGAAATAAACGTCATTCGAAAAACCGGCCAAGTACGAGTCGCACTCGCGGACGAAGGGTTCCGTACCATTATTATTTATTATTAAATTTGTAAGAGTGTATTTAATTCTGTTTCTCAAAGAAATGCTTAGGTTCTACAAGGTGGTGTAAAATTGTAAAAGAAATATTTTTAACATGCAATATTACGAGTAACTGCATCAGCGTCGATTTTTTATTCACTTTCATATGTTTGGCGTCAGGTTCTGTGAAAATGAAAATGAGATGCTTTTAGATTTTAAAATGCAGCTTATTTCATAAAAATCTATGGTTACAATTATGAGAAATACATCCTGACTGAGCCCGAGTTTTTCTTTGTTTTATTGTCAACCGATCAGCGATTGACTTTTTGTCTCACCTAATGGAGTGTCATTTTTTATTATACTACGTCGGTGGCAAACAAGCACACGGCCCGCCTGATGTTAAGCAGTCTCCGTAGCCTATGTACGCCTGCAACAACTCCAGAGACTCCGCACCCACGTTGAGCTCTGGCAACCATACTCACCGGCAGGAACACAACACTAAAACAACACACAATAAATATTAAAGGACAATTTTACACAGTAAGCTCAATAATTCTTGTGTTGTGGGTACTAGACGACGACACATATTTATAATATATGTATTTATTTATTTTATTTATTTATATGAGCCTAGAGTTTCCCACTGCTGAGCAAAGGCCTCCCTCCCCCCTTTCCACGTATCCCGATCTTGCCCCGTCTCCCACCAGTTCCTGTCAAAGGTGTCAAGGTCATCTCGCCAACGCCGTCGAGGTTTGCCGCGATCCCTGGTTTGATGTGGGACCCAATTGGTTGTTATTTTAGCCCACAAATCATCCGGCATACGGCAAATGTGTCCCGTCCAGTCCCACTTCAGCTTGGCGGATGTTTCAGCTACGTCAGCTATTTGAGTTTTGGAGCGTAGTACAGTAATATATAGTTATAATTATATAATACTTAGAAAAACAGCCATATCTCAGGAACTAATATTTGTGATAAACACGCAAATAAATACCCTTACAACTGTCTTACAAGGATTCGAACCCGGAACCTCCTGTTTGGTAGGCAGGGCCACTACCGACCATTCAGTAACACCCTAAGTATTTAACTATTTTGTGAAGTTGATAAACATAAAGATAATTTATTATTCAAGTAGGCATATTACAATGCTCTAAGGACAAATTAAATTATTTTTTATGAACCATTTTTTTTTATTGGCCAGGGGGCGCCACAAGCCTTCGGGAATTGTCATATACTTGGAAATTTCGACCCATGCCACCGTGACCGGATAGCCGAGCGGTTCAGGCACCTGTCCGGTAAACGGGGTACGCTGATTCGATTCCAGCTCTGGACACTGAAGGCTTTGGTCATTTTTTCCTTCCCATATGACATTTATTTCAGTTTATATTACAATGCGCTTGTAAACGTCAAATAAAGCAACGCCGGCTCTAACCCTACACCTCTGACCCGAGAAGATTTAAATCCCCCCTCAAATGGGTATCCCAATACAAGACCGGCAACAAACTCGGCGGGACACATCTTTTCAAAACAATACATCTTATAATTAACATGTATTACGAGTAGATTAAAAAAAACCGGCCAAGTGCGAGTCGGACTCGCGTTCCAAGGGTTCCGTACATAACACAATTTAAACAATGTATTTTTTATGTCAAAACGTGAGTAAAATGTCTTTAAAAAACCCATAAGGGTCGGATCAAAAACTAAGTAATTAAATCCGACTCACGTTTGACTGCACGTTTCTAATAGGTTTTTCTGTAATCTATAGGTAAAGATCTATTTTGTGTATTTTTTTCAAAATTTTAGACCCAGTAGTTTCGAAGATAAAGGTGGGGGGAATGCTCATTTTTTGAATATTTTCTTGAATAACGTCTAACTGTTTATCGTAAAATTATAAAAAAAATTTTTTTGAGATTCTCACAATGAGCTCTTTCATTTGATATGTAATACGATATAGTTTGAAAAACTTTATTTTTTAATTTTCTCATTTACCCCCCAAAAGGGGCCCCCGTGTTTAAAATTAATTTGTTTACGTTACATGTCCGTCTTTGGGTCACAAACTTACATATGTGTACCAAATTTCAACTTAATTGGTCTAGTAGTTTCGGAGAAAATAAGCTGTGACAGACAGACAGACGCAAGGGTGATCCGATCTGGGTTCCGTTTTTTCCTTTTGAGGTACGCAACCCTAAAAATACAATTTAAATTACTACAGAATTCATGCAATTACATACAATTGTAGATATTAATCCGGTGAAGTTCCTAAGGATATAGAACCCACATAAACTAATATTGTTATACACAAGCAATAATATAAGCTATTACGTAGGTCATTAAACCGGCTTGTGTAGGATTGACCGCACGAAGGATTGATAATAAGGTAATAACGTGTGCCGAGCGATAGAACTATTATTATCTCAAATAACTGTAGCGGCCCTACTCAGAACACCTGAGTCCCTTTAAATCATGCGGCATCCTTACATTACGTATTTATTTAAGAATTGGAATTTGACTTACATACATCTGCTTCATGTTAAAACTGTAGGTAGAGGTAGTGAGTAAAGGTATCAGATTTAATTGGATTGAAATCTGGTAAGTTTTGATTAAAATAATGAAGAATATTAATTACACATATATTTATTTACGCTCAAACGACTGCTTATTGAATGAAACACTTGAATTGAAAGCAAAAAAACTTCGTATCAGAGTCTTGGTTATAAATAAAAAGTTTAGAGCAGAGCTGAAGTAAAAATATGTAAACGGATTATATCGCATATAATGAATCTAAACTATCGCGGTAACCGAATACAATATAATTTAGAGCTGTTTCTCATCAATATAGTAGAATAACATAAAAAAATGACTCTTCAAGAGTTAGACTCGCTAATAAACCGAAAAGATTGCTTATAAACGTTATATATAAACAGTTTTATTGGCTGCTTAGGAAGACGTCACTATATGTTTTCATTTGTTGCAATTTATTTTCTATTGCCCCAGGCGGAAAAATATCTAGCATGGATATTGGATACAACATTACTTTCGAGTTTCAAGAATTGTTATTCATTGAAAAAAAATATTAGCTAGAAGTAAATTCTAAGTGTGTATGGATTAAAGTTAAAATAAACTAAAAAAACCGGCCAAGTGCGAGTAGGACTCGCCACCGAGGGTTCCGTACTTTTTAGTATTTGTTGTTACAGCGGCAACAGAAATACATCTGTGAAAATTTCAACTATCTAGCTATCACGGTTCGTGAGATACAGCCTAGTGACAGACAGACGGACAGACGGACAGCGGAGTCTTAGTAATATGGTCCTGTTTTTACCGTTTGGGTACGGAACCCTAACGAAACCAGAGATAAGTACTGTTCTGGTCATACTTAGATTTAATGAGTCAAAAATATTTGTACCGTGTCACTGGTTACATTTTCATTGTTTCGTAGCTTGAATAACTGAACAAACATACCGCATCGATCGTCGAGTACCATGCTAGCGCGATGTGAAAGATAGGGTGTCCCTTTCACCAAGTAAGTAATGCAGCCCAATAAAACATCCATCTACGCGGCATTTACGCACAAATATCCTCACAAAACACCGTAATAATACGAATTCTCGAACGTGTGTGTATAAATGTCCAATCATCTGTTAACCGCCAAGTTGTACAACCAAACTGCATACAGTAATACCCCGCTTTACTGAAACTCTTGAAACTTGAAACGGTAGTACTATTAGTTATTCTGTGACTTTAGTGAAATTCGCGTATATCGGGGTTCACGGGGAATCCCCTACTGTTCATTTTTTCAAACAGAATGGTCAGAAAAAGCGGGGATTTCCGCAACCAAAGACAAGTAAATGACTGCATATTTTTAAGTATACTCTGGCGAACCCACTTTGTGAGTAGAAAAAGGCGCGAAATTAAAAATTTATGGAGGTCAACTCTACGCGCAATTTTTTTTTTTAATTTGCCGCCTTTTATACTGACGGAAATGGCTTGCTAAACTATAGTACATAAGCAATCCGCGTAATGCGACGCATTTTAGCGCGAAATTTGAAATCCGCGTTAAAGCGAAACCGCGCATAACGGGGTCGCGTAAAATGGGGTTATTACCACAGAATAAGTAATAGTATTATCAATATTACTATAATATTACTACTGTACTTAAAATCATAAAGTCAACCGAATGGTCAGATTAGATTACCTATTCATGTTAGTACCCTGTCAAACGTTATTCTTATTTCAATTGTAACTAGAATTATTGGGGTCCCAGCGCGCATAAGTTGTTTGCAGAAATCGCGAAGCGTCTGGTTGACGTAACTGGTGACCGAAGAGCTGGCGGCTTTCTCGCACAACGTATCAGCATTGCGATACAGCGGGGAAATGCCGCCAGCATCCTTGGTACAATGCCTCAAGGGCCTATTTTAGATTTAAGCTAGTTATTAATTTCGTTTACGTAGTACCACTGTATATATCTTGTATCCTTACATTAAAGTAACGAATTATTTATTTATCATCAACTAAACTACTGTCTGACCTCCTAGTGGGAATTGTCTTAGGATGTAGGCTATATGAACTTTTATAACTTTGCCTGTAAATCTTATTCGCTTATATCTGTTTTTTTTTCCTAATAAATAAAATATAAAAAATAATCAGGTTTCAGGCGAAAGAACTGTAATTAAATATAAAGAACGTTATCTAGGCTACGTAAAGATAAAAAGGTCTTCCCAATGACGAAAAGACTAACAAAACTGTTATCTTAGTCTTAATTAACACTAAGTTATTTAACAATAGCACCCACCCTTACCTTCCGCTATACTTCTCAGCCCTCAAGAAAGCTGAATGCGCAATTTTGCGAGAAACCCGACGCTGCATTCAAGCCGGACAAAGACTGGCTGATGTTAATAAGTCGTACTTCAAGGGTCCTTTGGTTGGGGGGATCATTTTTTCCGATCCTTTAATTAAAGGTTCTATTCAGCCCGCACTTCTGGTGCCTTCAAATGGCGTATGAACAGTTTTATTGTTCTGTAGGCAGCAAGAAATCTTTGATTTTTATTGAGCGATCATTATTAGAAATAATTGCTTTGAAAGCTTAAAAAGATAAGCTTTCAACGAAAGTTATGACCTATCTGTTGAGCCGTTATTTCGCCATTAAACTAACTCATTTAATTAAAGAACGTTAGTGCTGCAAATGGTATGAAGGTAGGGAAAACTTCATTATGAGTAGTCCGACACGCACTTGGTCGATTTTTAGGGTTCCGTACCCAAAGGGTAAAAACGGGACCCTATTACTAAGACTCCGCTGTCCGTCTGTCCGTCTGTCTGTCACCAGGCTGTATCTCATGAATCGTGATAATTTTCACAGATGTTGTATTTCTGTTGCCGCTATAACAACAAAATCTAAAAAGTACTGAACCATCGGTGCGCGAGTCCGACTCGCACTTGGCCGGATTTTTTTAATTAAATATGGAAAATGCCCCATATGAAGAGGGGGGAAAATTTCAAAGTCTAGTTACTAGGTCAAGTGGGGTATCGTTTGAAAGAGCTCAAAATGTACATTACAAAGCATTTAAAAAAAAATCCATAGTGAAAAAAGTTCCCTACGTTTTCCGTCTATTTTGATCTAATTAGGTCTAGGTAACTACCTATAAATAATAAGTAGTAGTAGTAGTAGTAAATCACTTTATTGTACAAAACAAAAATTGATAACATGAAATTCATATAATAAAATATGAAAATGTTAAATTGTTCAAGAGTGCCGCCGGGTAGAACTTCGTAATCCCAGACTTGTATTCCAATTATTTTACCTGTTAACAAATAAAAACCCAGGCTTAACGCAAAACAAGAATAATTTTGAAACGCGATTTTCTTTAGAACGAAAGTGGAGGACCCGTCCTTTTCATACACACGACACACACAGGACAAACGTAGTCCTCATTCTCCTCTATGGATATAAACATTATTGAAAATATTTTGACACACCTTTATTTGACATCAAAGTATTCATTGTTATTAGATACTGGACAAGATTTTGCATGAAATATTTTGATGGAATAAATAATGTCCCTAAATATCCAAGTGCAGGACACACCCGTGCACTCTCCACGTAATAGAGGTACTTAACTATAAGTAAAGTGCTACTCTATTAGAATTAGGCTGTCAAAAACTAGGACGTTTACAACAACAAGACAAAACAACAACAACACACAAGACAAGACACAACAACAACAACACAACAACAACAACAACAACAACAACAACAACACAACACAACAACAACACAAGACAAGATTTTTTACGCCATAAGAAGTGGTAGTAATTATTGTTTCTCTGTAATAAGTAATATCGGTATAATACGCAGCAAGGCAAATTTTAAAGGCAGCTAAAAGTTTATTTAGGCTGCCGCCATCAGGGCATCAACCTCTGAAAATAATTTCCGCTGTAGCTAAAATTAACCATGAACCCTTTTCAGTTTTAATGACACCGTATGTCTCGTCTGAATACGAGTAACGTATCATTACATAGTAAAAATAAAAATGAAAAAACTGGCCAAGTGCGAGTCGGACTCTGGCCCCGAGAGTTCCATGACATCACCCCTCTTTTTGTTCTTAAACCGAAGCATTTTTATTAGTTAGGAATTGTCTTGAGTTGATGCAATCTTAGGAAGCTTAATCGTCAGGTGACCACCAAAACTCACTAATTACCACCACAAGTTCATAGCCATAATGAACCGTATTAGTACTACAATAAGGATGATTTTTGTTTAATTATTTTTTTGTAGGTAATTAGTGACTTTTGGTTGTCACCTGACGTTATCGTCTTAGCCATAATCTGAAAACTTTCTATGAGCTTATTATCCAAATCACTTAGTGATTTCGAGCGAGAGAAATGGCAAATCCATACTATCCATACTATAAATTTATCCCACCAAAAACATTTTCATGTACAATATTGCCAAGAGGAAACCTCGCACTGTCAAAAAGTTATCAGATCCTTTGGAGAGCCAAGCTTCTAACTCTACAAGCCCTAACTTCACAAACTACACCTTAGTCAAATTATGTGGCTTGGCCGTTTACTAATTACTAATTCCACGCAGACGAAGTCGCGGGCAAAAGCTAGTACGTTATAAACTGAGAACTCATGGAATATGTGCCGAGTACTTCAATTAAAAGATTTTGGAGGCCCGTCGTTCCAGTTCTACCTCGTTTTATCAAAACGTTTTACATGAATTACTGATCCCTACTGAAAATACAAACTTTTATTGGGTAAAAGTACTTAGGACGCCGCTTCACCTGACGCCAGCTGCGTCTTATGAATAATTAATTTCTTTTTAGAACAAATTTTACTTCACACAAATCTCTGTTTTGACATTTTGCTGGGACGTCAGTTAGCCGCGACCACGACCAGTGAAACCTGTGTCGAAACGTCGGTAAATAAAGGTAACAAAATAAATTCGCGATAGTAATAGTACATTACTATACAGAGGCCGGGAAGGAAGGGGTTGCCGGCCGAATAGAATATACGGCCGAACGTAGTGAGGCCGGATAGTTATGAGGCCGACAACCCGTTTTCACGCCAATGTATGTATAGTGCTTTTCTCAAACGTTTAATATAGGTATATAGTTTGTCAAAGGACTGTCTTATTCCAAACATAGACAGAGAGAATCATACTCTTTGTCTTACACTAGTACTAACACACAAAAGAAAAGGATGAGTATAGTTTTTTTTGTTCTTATTTACTAACAAGATTTGCTTGACCAACTATATATATCAATCAAATATCTTTTTTTTTAAACTAGGAGTATTCCAGCTTCCAGCGTAGCAAAACCGTTTCGTGTGATGCGGAAGGGTCCTGGATTTTCCCCAGGCTACCATCCCCCCACACAGTCCTACCGCTCGAATGGCCATAGTGCCATAGAGCCCGTCAGGTTCAAAAAAAATAATGGCTGAATGCCATGATGCTGTGCCACAATTATATGTGAAATAGAAATTTTAAAAAAAGCCACTTCCCGGCCTAGGCCTGCAACTTTGTATGAAATTTCATTACAGACCTCTCGTCTAGCTGCGCCTGAAACGTGATACTTCCCAGCCTAATATAAAGAACGTAATATCAATATTACATAGCATGTTTGAGAAAATGTGATTTAAAACTAACTTGATCTGCTTACGTAGAACTCACGTTTAATTCATACTCATACTCATATAATAATATTGTTACATATTACACGTCAAAAATAATAATTTAATTACACTTGATTACATGAGAAATTACATTATTTTAAAGTTTTGGGTAGTGTAGGTACAAATGTGTCAATTAATTTTACAATTTTGAAATATTATATAAATAAATCACTGCGTATGGTTTCCGTTAAAAGCATATTAATGAACTCGCATTGCATAAGGTTGCCGAAGTGTTGACGTGAAAACTACCTTGCGTATAAACACGTGAGGATTACTGTATCGGTACAACGTGCGGTAAACCGCTTGAAGCTTACGCCGTGGCCGCTGATATTAGGTTTGTCGACACATAGTGATGACTAAAGGGGCCCACTGATTATCAGTCCGCCGGATGATGTAAATGAAGCCCTCTTTCAAGTCTTGTGAAGAACGGGGGAAAAATCCTACGCCGAGTATGGGCCGATATACTCTCGGCCGGTTTTCGCAATATACTTTTATCAAAATTGGTACCGACATTTTTACTGAGTGCAATTTTCACCTCAATGAACCAAATCGGGCTTGTTTGGGGCTTGGTATATACACCAAGCCCCAAAAAATGTGGACAATAAATGAATCAATCAAAATCCGTCATTATATTATGGCATGTGAAAAGGGTCGGCAACGGTGCTGCGAGCGTACAGTCCTCAGATATATTTTGACATAATTTACCGGCTGATCTAAATACCTAGGCTATACGTAGACAGTGATGAATATATATGGTTTTACTAATCAAATTTTTTACATAAACAGTTTCCTTTGTCTCAAATTTACTGAGCAGAACAGCATGGTTGTAAAGAAGGATGTAAACATGTAATTTGTTGTAAAGAATCCTTTTATTTAATTTAAAAACCATTAATTACCTACTAGAAATCAGAGTAGAAATGTTTAAAACTTTTCAACCTTCTTTCGCCTCCTCAGGTGTAGAACATCAAAGAATCCGTCCTTAGTGAAACTACAAAATTTGAAGAATGAAACTACAAAATTTCCAATTTCTACCTTCGAATGTTAATTCTGTGCGTTTTTTGTCAATAACTTAGTAACGAAACGGTGTTTTATTTAGGTAATGCTTTTCAAAAGCAAGAGAACGAGAAATTTAAGACATCTGTACCTGAATAAAACAGTTCCGACAAAAACAGGCCTCTATTTCAAGATTTTACATTTAAAAATATCGATTGGTTTATTCCTTTAGGAGATAAATTAAAAATAAATCTGATAGACACCATGAAGAAACACAGTGACTACAATCTTGACAATTTCTACAATCTTTTTAATTAGACGAGGAACGTACTTTGCCGCACTAAAGTTTTTCAATAAATGAATTTGTTCCTTTTACACGCACCTGTTAGATATATTAAATATATTAATAACGGGTCACTCACGTGTTTTAAGTCGAAAACGCTCGACATGTTTCACTCCGTACCGAGGAGCGTCATCAGGAGCTTGCGTCGACGGTGACGGACCGGCGCAGACTGCGGGCCACCTGTTAGATATTAACTGACGAAGTAACTTCACAAAGACGTGTGAAAACATTCCCGTTGTGCGTTATAATTAAATTGTTCTTTGATCTCAAGACATTTAGGCAAAACTGAAAAATGTATTTGACTCTAAAAACCTGTATCCATATGCGAAATTATCGAAATTAAACCCATATATGTATCCATATCTCTATCCATATATGTATTACAAGTTTGATTAAATTACATTAAATTTTTCTTTTAGCATTAATTAATTAATTCGGTGATACAAGTTTTGAAGCATGACACCTAAGAAAGCTAGTGAATTAGAGCCTTTTAAATGGGTCTCACGGCAAAGCCGCCGAAGCCGTGAAGCCGTGAGGTCCCATTTAAAAGGCAAGCTTTCAAAATTTGTATCACCGAAATAGGCGTGTCACCAAATAATGCGAGTTTACCCTACTTTATTATTGCTTAAGAATACGAGTAATTGTATCACTAGTGCAACGAAAACGAGATACTTATAATTATATGAGTATAGACGAAAAACAATTAGTAAGGTTTACACGTTGCAATTAAATATTGGTAACATTTTCTACCTATATATTTTACAGGTAAAAGGTACAATTATAAACTGATCGGCGATTGGCCCTGATCATACCTGATGGAAAGTGAAGACAGGGCCTAAGATGGAGCTCACCGGTTCAGTAACAGCCTATTCACTCTTATTTAAAATTAAAAATGCTTAAAATTCCAGTGTATTAAATGAAAGCCTGTTATTGCTACCTACTTTTTGCATAAACCTTAGGTAACATGCTTAACAATATGCCTATTAGGCCTTGGTTACTTTGTTTTCGTATATGATATATATTCCACTTTGTCATGCTTAACAAGTTTAATAACCACTCACGTTCGCTTCACAACGGATTAATCCTTTGAAAGGCAACAAATTATGACAATATCCAGTTGTCCGAGCCGGGAGACAGAACGACGCGCGTCATTCACAGGGACGTGCTGCTGACGGCTTTGTCCCCTGTGCAACCGGATTGAACGGCTTCACTGCACGTCTAACACATAACTCACTATTCAGACTATACATATTTATATCAACACTTTACATGCATACTTAATTGCCTAAACCGGCAAGCGTGTATGAGGAATGTTATGAAAGTGAAGGAAGCGAAAGAGGTATGTCAGGATCGTAGCAAGTGGAAATCCGTGGTCTCTGCCTACCCCTCCGGGAAATAGGCGTGATTATATGTATGTATGTACTTAATTGCAATTATTTTGAACAGTAGTATAATCAGATTAGTCTCAAACTATATGTATAACTTAAATGCTCTTTAATTTATAGAACCAAAACCCTCTGTAAAAAACCTTTATAGTACAAGCAGTCACAATGGTTACCATTATAGGCCTACTATATCACTGTTTGGTGATACATGCCTTAGTTATAGAACCATTTGTTACTATATTCCCAAGAACATTTAATTTGAACTTATAGGTATCATTGTAAAACATATATTAAATTTAAAATTAAATAAACTAACTAATCTCTAAAACTAAACTAAACTTATAAAACTTAAGATAAACTTATAAATAAAAAATGCTCCCCAGGTCGCTATCATGTGTAATGGTGCCCAGAAGACTGGCAGCGTTACCTCTTTAGATGGCCAGACTTAGTCTCTGGGCGAAGTAGCTGCCAGCCCTCTGGTCACCAGAGGCGTCTACAAGGCGCTCGGAAATATCCTTAAATAATGATTTGGCACTGGGCCCCCACGGTCCCAGAGTTTCAACTCCGAACGGCGCAAATATGTAGCCCTCGCCGAGGATAGCATATTTGCACCGCTTGTTTAGTTCTGCCGTTGTGCCTTGACGGAGGTCGCCTGTAGGTAGGACGGCGCGAGCGTGTCAACGCAGGTGGCGTCCCACACAAGCGTCCTCCCCAGCCTCCATGGAATGAGTGTCATCCCGTTACTTGGTTACTTGTTACTTGGTTATGCTCATAATGTACATGATACTTACTAATAGCCGCCGTTTGGCCTGTTCTGACAGAATGGTAACTACGAAACCTTACACTGAGCATGGCCCGACTTGCTCTTGGCCGATTATTGTTATATAAAGTGATCATAACTGTATCACTTTGTATAACAAAAAATATTAACATTTTATCTATGTCAATTCCCGATTTTTTATAATGAAACCCGTGTGAGGCTTCATTATAGAAAATCTCAAAAGGTCGGCTAATTATAAAAAGGTAATCAAATATTACCCTATATCGGCGCTACGTAGTGCAATGCGTAATTTGAAACCCTTCCCCAGTTAATGGCTAATGGCTAATGCGCCGAGTCTATATCACAACGCTTCTAAACGATTTAGGTGTGTTCTGTAAAACAGAATATTTAGAACATGACATGTTTTCTTCTTGTGCTTGAATAATACAATACAATACTCTTTATTACACACCTCACATAGTGTACAATAAATGTACAGTAACATAAAAAAGACAAATGGACAGAGGTAACAACAGGCGGTCTTATCGCTTAACAACAGTGTCATTAATTTAAAAAACCGGCCAAGTGCGAGTCAGACTCGCGCGCGATGGGTTCCGTACCATTACGCAAAAAACGGCAAAAAAATCACGTTTGTTGTATGGAAGCCCCACTTAAATATTTATTTTATTCTGTTTTTAGGGTTCCGTACCCAAAGGGTAAAAACGGGACCCTATTACTAAGACTCCGCTGTCCGTCTGTCTGTCACCAGGCCTCATGAACCGTGATAGCTAGACAGTTCATATAATAGCTAGATACATATTTCTGTTGCCATTATAACAACAAATACTAAAAACAGAATAATATAAATATTTAAATGGGGCTCCCATACAACAAACGTGATTTTTTGCTGTTTTTTTTTTCGTAATGGTACGGAACCCTTCGTGCGCGAGTCCGACTCGGACTTGGCCGGTTTTTTTGATGTTATAGCGCCAAGAGAAATACATCATCGGTGAAAATTTCAACTATCACGGTTCATGAGACCGACCGACGGCCGACAGACGGACAGACAGACACAGACGGACGTACGGAAAATGGAGCCTTATTAATAGAGTCCCGTTTTTACCCTTTGGGTACGGAACCCTAAAAATGAACAACAAACACTTATTACTTATAAGTCTTGTTATCAAGTAATTTGTAACAAATTACCGATTCAGTTTCACAAAATAGGCAATATTCAGCATTGATTGTAGTCACATATTATACCGTGTTACAGCCAAAACAAGACCCAATGGTTTTGGGAATAAGAGTGATTTTAGGTATAGAGTTCTAGATAATAAGACCCAGATACAGGATGTGCCAATTTACGCTACACGAGCCTTTGTGGTGTAATTTGATGGTATATATTACGCCGATTACGTATTATGTGCATGCGGAGGTGGGAGGTTATAGATCGGAGTAATGTATGGATCTTGTCACCCGAAATAAATATATTAAATTAAATATACAGAGAATTTAGAAAATTTATTAATACCTATATTCAATACTAAAGTGCGCATCCACCACACAACACAATAAATTTAAATTTAATCTAAGTAAATACAGTTTGTTCTGTAGATACATGTAATTGTATACACAGAACACATAAATTACTTATAATAATTTGAGAGCGCACAATTCGCCAACAATATGTCTTCATTTTGGCGAAAATGTGGTATAAGTAACTAGGTTCTTAGATGTACTTTTAGAAAAAAAAAAAAAACAAAAAAAAAAACAGTATTAGTTCTCAGTTTATGGTCTAACAAAACTTATTTCCATAATTTATTTTAGGAACTTAGGAATCACAGTATTTTAAGGTAAACGTCCCAGTATTTAAAATGTTTATTCCAATAATACCTTATGGTTTGTTATGTCTATTGCAAGGAACCAAGATTGGAGAAAGTAAAAGACAGTCTCAATCTACAATTTTGGTTATAACCACATTGGTTTTTAGGGTTTCGAACCCAAAGGGTTAAAATCCGTCTGTCTGTCTGTCACCAGGCTGTATCTCATGAGCCGTGATAGCTACAAAGATGACATTTATAGATTTTTTATATATAGGAGGCAAACGAGCAAACGGATCAGCTGATGATGATGTATTTCTGTTGCCGCTATAACAACAAATACTAAAAAAAGTTTGTGCGTGTAATCTTTACGCGCGATTGAAGTAAAACTTCTTTGACGATGACGTTTATCGCTATGTTGGCACTTTGACCTGTGTCCTATCGTGCGTGTGTCACAAGGGCCTGACACTCTTTGATAGAGAAAGATAGTCTTATTGCGATTTCTATAAGAGGAAAGAGAAAATAGTGTCATGCTTTGTTCTTATCACCGACCGGGTTTTTTTTTTCATGGTCGGGTTATGGCAGCATAGGTAGGAGGCGATGGCGAAATGCCGAAATTTATAAGAGTGAAAGAGAAAAAGGATTATGATGCCATACATTAACCTGTCAATACATGAATATGTCTTTCTCTTACCCCTGGTCGCTCGGTTTCATGTCTATAACTACTATACTATGTCTATGGTGTGTCACTACTGAGTATTACTTCCACAGAAAAAAAATCTGAGTTACGCTCTAAAGAAGTTTTTTGCTTATAAAAATATTTTTTCCGGGTTAGATCGAATTTAATCAATGGTAAAGGGTATTCTTGTAGGTATTCTCAATAATAAATAAGTTCCCAACCAGCTTAGTGTTTACCCTTGACTGACACTTCGACTTTGAGGAAAAGGATAATTAAATAAAAGTAAACTTAGCTTCGTAAATAGCGTTGTTGTTTGTGCAAATAAAGGGCTCGCGGCACGGCAAATGTATGATTAATTACCTCGCTTTGATACGACCGCGGTTATAACCGCTGAGTGCTACTGGCTAGCTAGTAGTATAACGTGGTACTGGCTAGTTTCGGTGACTTCTCGTTTATTGAAATCACTCGTTTCTCGCGCGCGACTCCATACATTTAGCGCGACTTCAAGTATGGACTCGCGCGCGAGAACTCAACTTATGCTAGACCGCCAGGCATTATTTTTAATATTATAGGGCATTATTACACAAATTCCTTGCACCATCCCACTAGCCCGGGGTTAACCGGTTAATCGCTTCTTATACACTTTATAAATGCAACCTGGTGTGCAAATTTCAACTTTCTATCTTTTGTAGTTTCGGCTCTGCGTTGATAAATCAGTCAGCCAGTTAGGATACGTGCATTTTTTTTATAGATAGCTATAGTATATAGACAGATAAATACTTAAATACATAGAAGATAGATAGATAGATAAACTGTTTATTTGTTTGCCACAATACACACAAAATATTCAAATACAAAAATGACATAGGTACACAGAACAATCCAGAAAAAAAATAGAAATTAGAAAACACCCATGACCCAGGAACAAATATCCATACTCATCACACTAATTAATGCCCTTACCGGGATTCGAACCAGGGACCATCGGCTTCATAAGCAGGGTCACTTCCCAGCGTCACCACTGCAGGCCGTCAGCATTGTTTTTAACTAATGCTTAAATAATTAAGAAAGGTCATGATTGTCATGAACTTTATTAGGATAGAATTGTTTTTTTTATCGCACTAATTCTGTTTCAGAGCATTGTGCATGTGCACTTAAATTAATGATTTTCAGGAACAGATTTAAAAATAGGATGAGCGAACTGCACCTCGAGCGAAATTAAAATGAGAACAAATTGACATGGAAGTTTTAAATAATTTTTTTTTTTTTTTTTTACGTTTACCAAAATTTATTAACCAAAACCATTTATTAAATAATTGACTTCCAAGTATAGTACATTAATAGAAAGGCTGGGAAGTAAGGGGCTGCCGGCCGAATGCATATTTTATTTTTCCCCTCACTAGCTCGGAAAGTTGTCGTTAATCCTTCAATACAAGCGGGGAAAAACGCGTTTTATCCTCTAGTGGGGAAAGTAATTTGACCTTGGATGGAGCGTGTTTCAGTAGCTTGACAGATAACAAAACGTAAAACGCTCATGATAATGGTTCGTTCGATATTAATTATCATTAAATAAATGGTTTGAGAATCTAATAAAAAATACCAAATTTAGCTTTATTTAATGATTTTAAGTCATAAACCTTAAAATTCCATAAGAAACGTTTGTTTTTTTATAACGATGTTAAATATAATTCTGAACGCACAATTTGAGTCGATGCAATTTCAAAACGCATCGTTGACATTTCATACATCAGAAATGTCAACATTGTCAACAATTCTTTTACTTAAAACCTTTTCTCACCGACTCGCGTAAAAATACACAACTTCCAGAGTTTTCTGTTATAATATCGTAAAGAAATGAGTGATTTCAGTGATGAAGATGATCTAACACCTGTGGATGTTGCACTTTCCTCGCTATAGTGAGGTGAAAAGTTTTGTGTTACACACGGGCGCAAATGTATTTTACTTCTCGTGTGTTGAAACACTCGCTACGCTCAGGATTCTATTTTAGAACCACTCGCTTCGCTCGTGGTTCACCTATAGAATCCTTTCGCTTGCTCGTGTTTCAATTCTACACTCGCGGGTAAAATACAACTTTGCACCCTTGTATAACAAATAACTATATTTTCCCCTCACTAGCTCGGAAAGCCGTCTTTTATCCTTTAAAACAAGCGGGGAAAAACGCATTTCACTAGTGGGGAAAGTAATAAACCTTGGATGGAGCGTGTTTAAGTAGCTTGACAGATAACAAAACGTAAAACGCTCATAATAATGGTTCGTTCGATATTAATTATCATTAAATAAATGGTTTGAGAATATAATAAAAAATACCAGATTTTATTGATTTTGAGTCATAAACCTTAAAATTCCATAATAAACGTTTGTTTTTTAATAATTATGTTAAATATAATTCTGAACGCACAAGTTAAGTCGATGCAACTTCAAAACGCATCATTGACATTTCATACGTCAGAAATGTCAACATTGTCAACAAAAATTTTACTTAAAAACTTCTCACGTAAAAGTACAGAATTTCCAGTTTTTTGTTATAATATCGTAAAAAATGAGTGATTCCAGTTGATGAAGATAATCTAACGCCTGTGGATGTTGCACTTTCCTCGCTATAGTGAGGGGAAAAGTTTTGTGTTACACACGGGTGCAAATGTATTTTACTTCTCGTGTGTTAAAACACTCGCGGGTAAAATACAACTTTGCACCCTTGTATAACAAATAACTATTACTTATTTATTATATATAGACGAACGTAGTGAGGCCGGATAGTTACGAGGCCGACAATCCCTTTTCACGCCGATGTATACCTTTTTCGCGATTTCGTGGTTGGTCCCATAGTAAAAGTTGCTCAGTATAATCCCAAAACCTCCCTGGTAACGGGAATGCATTTATTTTTTAGCCATCCTGTATATGTTTTAATTATTTGCTCGTGTTACACAGCCCACCCGGTATAACTAGTAAAATTTCACTTACATAGTTTTAAGCACATTCAAGAGGCCCCTTCCTATTGTAATCAACTTCACAACAGGCAAACGTAAAGTTTTGAGTCCAAACTGATGTGAAAGTTGAAGAGGGTGTTTAGTTTTTATTAGTGTAGTTGTTACTGAAGCAGAGTATCTAGCGCAAGTTTCTATTCAAAATTCGTTTTTAGGGTTCCGTACCCAAAGGGTAACACTGGACCCTATTACTAAGACTCCGCTGTCCGTCCGTGTGTTACCAGGCTGTATCTCATGAACCGTGATAGCTAGACAGTTGAAATTTTCACACATGATGTATTTCTGTTACCGCTATAACAACAAATACTAAGAAACAGAATAAAATAAATATTTAAGGGGGGCTCCCATACAACAAACGTGTTTTTTTTTTGCTGTTTTTATAGTACGTAACCCTTCGTGCGCGAGTCCAACTCGCACTTGGCCGGTTTTCTTTTATTAGTATTCCTTCGCTGTATTTTTTTATCTGAAGCTATATGTATAAACTAATTACAGACCTAGTTAAATCTTATCCTATTGTAAGTACTAAGTTTCAGATCAATCTAGCTAGTCGTTTTAAAATGAGAGCGTAACTACGTTTAAATAAAGTCGTCAACGTCGTGTCGTATTAAGTATTTCTTTTTGACATTTTATATTGATTTAAATTTATTGTGTGTAATTTCATTGACATTAAATTTGCACGCTTGCATGCAAGCTAGATACATGAACTGTAAAACTAATGTATTGCAACATCCCCATACTGCATCAATGGAAATAAACTTTATGATTTCTGATTTCTGAATGGAGAACCGAGCTTGCTGGAGACTCGCTATCACATCAACGCTACGACTACGCCGTAGAACGTAGCAGTATTTCTCCGCTACGCAGTGAAAATCGTCCATAGCCCAGACCCACATAACAACGCAACGCCTCCGTCACCAGGAGCCCGATTTATATACTTTAAGAGCGGTTTCAGATCAGCGTTTTATACGAGCGTATAAGCTCGTTTTAAAAGCGCGTAGGAGCATATACTCTCGTCTTTTCCGCGAGCGAGCGTTGTAGCGCTAAATTAATAACTAAACATTACGACGGAAAGTACCAATTCAAGTTTTTATGAAAATATAAATGTTATAATTATATCTCCTTTAGTATAAAATTTCACAAAAAACCTTCAATCACCTTCTTCTCGAAACTTTGTTTTTGAAATTACTGCATTCTTTACTACGAGGGCAGTAATAAGCTCGTACAAGCTCGTGCCGTGCGATTTGAACGCCCACGCCGGTGTAAGCTCATATACGAGTGACCTGATTTTTGAAGCGCGCATATACGGGAACAAACGTATACGCGCGTAAAAATACGGTAGTCTGAAACCGCCCTAACAACTTGCTACGGTTTTGATCTTATATTTATTTTTTTATTTATTTTTCGGAGAACCAACAGCTATCAATTATACAATAGTTATATAAGTAAATAACAAAAAGCCAATTATAGGTTCCCACCAATAGCAACAAGTTAACACATAATTGGTGGTTAGCACTAAAATTTTACAACGTATTCAACTAATACTAATTTCTAAATGTGAATACCTACTCATTATATACCCACAATACAATACTCTTAATATACTGAGCTAAGAAAAACAAAACTTATTAATAAAATACATCGATCGATACAATAATATTATTAAGAGTATGCTATCGCATACGACTCGCTCACTTAAGTAATTTGTTTGCCAGAATCCGTCTTATAGTTGTGATGTTACTATTAAAAACGTCAATATCACACTCTTTCGTTAGTTCATTTAGACTTTTACCAGCTCGCAATAGAAAGCTATTCTTTCTGTAATTACGCGATGAAAATGGAATTGAGAGGGAAGGGAAGTATCTTTTAGGCCTAGATGGAGTATTGAAGGAGAGCTTAGGAGAGATATTATTTATTTATTTTATTTTAAAATTTAATTCAGGCAACAAGGCCCATATTACATATACCATACATAGAGAGCTTATGGAGTATTGAAGGAGAGCTTAGGAGAGATATTATTTATTTATTTTAAAATTTAATTCAGGCAACAAGGCCCATATTACATATACCATACATAGAGAGCTTATGGAGTATTGAAGGAGAGCTTAGGAGAGATATTATTTATTTATTTTAAAATTTAATTCAGGCAACAAGGCCCATATTACATATACCATACATAGAGAGCTTATGGAGTATTGAAGGAGAGCTTAGGAGAGATATTATTTATTTATTTTAAAATTTAATTCAGGCAACAAGGCCCATATTACATATACCATACATAGAGAGCTTATGGAGTATTGAAGGAGAGCTTAGGAGAGATATTATTTATTTATTTTAAAATTTAATTCAGGCAACAAGGCCCATATTACATATACCATACATATAAATAGACTAACATACATATAAATTTCATAAACTTAAAAACTAAACACTATTTTATTAAGGTCGTGTCAAAACCAGTTTAAAACCATAACAATTTTTTTAAATCTGAATTGAGCTCCAACAGGTGCAATGTGTAGTTATTAATGGGCCTTGAATGTTAAATAATAGTCATCTGGTAAGTCCGCAACAGGGACGAATAATGTAAATGGCAATAGGCAAAACATTACTCTTGAGAAAGCTCGTGTTACATCATTTCAAGCCCGATATTATGGCAAAAGATGTATGTGCCGTAGGTATGTCCCCTTATTTGTAGTCCAGGGGTCCCCAAACTTTTTAAACTCGCAGCCAGCGGCGGTAGCACGGTCGCATTTTTATATATATTTTATACTTTAGCAACACTTACGATGTACGCTACCACAACGCCTATCATGGCATCACTGTTACTACAATAGAAATTGCTTCTAGTTTAGTCAAGGGCCTGACACTCTTTGATAGAGAAAGATAGTATTATTGCGATTCCTATCAGAGGAAAGAGAAAATAGTGCCATGCTTTGTCCTTATCACCGGGTGGCATCATAGGTAGGAGGCGATGGCGAAATACCGAAATTTATAAGAGAGAAGTCGCTTGCCTATCGGTGTTCTATCGGATACATTTCGGGGAGTGCGCACAGGAACTGCACGACCTGATCCCACCTTCCCCTTTCCATCATCGGACATCCAGGCGCGGGGAGCGTATGCACCCGTTCGTGGTCCACATTCCATTCGTTCGGACGAAACGTTTTGCCTCCTCCTTTTTGGTACGGACGGCTAAGGAATGGAATGCGCTCCCGCCATCTGTATTCCCGTGGTATTCCCTGATCAATATGACCTCGGTCTCTTTAAAACAAGAGTGAATAGGCTGTTACTGAACCGGTGAGCTCCATCTTAGGCCCTGTCTTCACTTTCCATCAGGTGTGACTAGGGCCAATCGCCGATCAGTTTATAATAAAAAAAAAAAAAGAGAAAAAATCCTATGCTACCCATATTTTATATGAACATTCTTTCTCTTACCCCCGGTCGCTCGGTGGCGCCACTATAACTACTTGCATATACTATGTCTATGAGTTTAGTAGATATTTAGTAATTTTCAAGATTATCGGTGTCAGCATGGTTAAATTTTTATCACCTGTCACTATGCCTGTCACTTTCGCAATTACCTACTTGTTAGAACGTGACAGGCATGGTGACAGGCGATAAAAATGCTACCGTGCGAAGCCCGCAGCTTACTGTGACTGTTACAAATATTAATAATTGATTTAAGTTACAAATTTCAAAGTTTTGGTATAACATGTTGTAAATTAATGTCTCGGTACATAAAACCTACTAGTATTTACCATTTTATTAATAGTGTACCCGCGGTGTGATGGATGCGATATTCTGCCAGCGGTGCACCTGCGTCCTGGTTTATGGCTTAACTTTAATGAATTTACATTTTCGTTGCTTATGCAAATGTACTTTAAATGCAATGAAAATTTATATCATTATAAAAACATTTCTGTAAAAAATAATCTAGAGTTTTGAATGATTCACGGTTAGGTGAAAGGTAATCACGGTCTATATCCCGGTCAATATAAGTCTAGTGAAAAAATAATCTGTTTAAGAGTATATTGCTGCGCACCGTGCAGTGTCTGATATGAAAATCAGTTTATTTTATAGATTGGCCCGTCAGTTTTATAATTGCATTCTTTTTAGTACGATGTAGCTGTAGGTACCTACTTTTTTAGGGTTCCGTAGTCAACTAGGAACCCTTATAGTTTCGCCATGTCCGTCTGTCTGTCTCTCAATACTCAACATATTTATTGCTAATAAGGAAGAATCCATGCAGTATTCTCCATCTGTCCGAGGCTTTGCTCCGTGATCCTTAGTGATAGAAAGCTGCAATTTGGCATGTTTATATAAATCAATGAATACGATAAAATTAAACAATAAAATCTGAAAAAAAAAAATCTTTAGGGTACCTCCCCTCCACGTAAAGTGGGGGTGTATTTTTTTCCACAGAAACTCTATAGTGTGGGGTAACGTTGGATAGGTCTTTCAAAACGAATAGGTCTTCAACAAACATTTTTTGATAAAGTGAATATTTTCGGAAATAATCGCTCCGAAAGAAAAAAAACCGGCCAAGTGCGAGTCGGACTGGCGTTTCAAGGGTTCCGTACATTACACAGTTTAAGCAATGTATTTTTTATGTGAAATGTAAGTGGTCTTTAAAAAACCCGTAGGGGTCGGATCAAAAACTGAGTAATTAAGTCCGACTCACGCTTGACTACACATTTCTAATAGGTTTTCCTGTAATCTATAGGTAAAGAACTATTTTGTGTATTTTTTCAAAATTTTAGACCCAGTAGTTTCGGAGATGAAAGGGGGGAATGGTCATTTTTTGTATATTTTCTTGAATAACTTCTAAACTGTTTATCCTAAAATTATAAAAAAATATATTTGAGTTTCTCACAATGAGCTCTTTCATTTGATATGTAACATGATATAGTTTAAAAAACTTTATTTTTTAATTTTCTCATTTACCCCCAAAAGTAATTTTACTTGTTAACGTTACATGTCCATCTTTGGGTCACAAACTTACATATGTGTACCAAATTTCAACTTAATTGGTCCAGTAGTTTCGGAGAAAATAGGCTGTTACAGACGGACAGACAGACAGACGCACGAGTGATCCTGTAAGGGTTCCATTTCTTCCTGTTGAGGTACGGAACCCTAAAAAATGGGTCTACCCCCGCCCCTCTCACTTTTGAAACATGGGTCCAAAATATAATATATCTCATGAACCGTGATAGCTAGACAATTGAAATTTTCACAGATGATATATTTCTGTTGCTGCTATAACAAGAAATACTAAACACAGCCGTTTTTTGCGTAATGGCACGGAACCCATCGTGCGCGAGGCCGACTCGCACTTGGCCGGTTTTTGAGATCGCAAAAATTGTTCCATGCAGGTTGTTTGAATGCAGTTTTGTTTCTTTTTAAAAATAAGGTTTCCTTTAAGTAAAATGAGCTAACTTAAGGTTTTCAGGCACTTTCCCTCCATAATTTTTTTCCTCACTGTATACCAAATACACAACTTTAGTAATCAAAGCAGGTCCGTATAAACTATTTAAAAGCTCCTCTCACGTGCCTGTTAGTTTGTACAGCGCAGGTGTATCTATTCACCAAATCGAAAGCACGTAGTTTTCATCGCATCAAAAGTAGGTCCGGTGAAAAGGCCTTTTATGCGGCGAACGTAGGATCCGGGCTTTAGAAAACTCCTATGAATGTAGTCTTTTTAACGAATTTCTTGGTCGTTTTATTTTGTTTAAAAAAACTTTACAAGCCTCAATTAGTTAATTTATGTATTATGCTTTTCTTACAAATACATAAAATTTTGGAATAACTCTCTTGCGCCAGTTCTCTACACAGAAGTTTTCCTTTGCTACATTCATAGGCCCATTATAGATAAAATGCTTTAATAGAATGATAACATTTAACTTTGATAAACCACAAATTCTCAACGGAACCAATGCAAATAAAAGCTTGTAAAAACCACTCAATTTCGTACCTCTCTGTGAAGGTTTTCTGAAAAGTTGAAATTGAATGTTCGATGCACATACCTATACCAACATGAGGCTTATACCAAATCCTTTGAGCGCGTTGCTAAACCACCGGCGTGTGCCTGCGGTGACATGTTGACTGCTGCTACCTACTCTTTGTCGGTGCAAACACTGGTATATGCTAATCAAGGGCTTTGTAAATTAAGTGGTTTAATAACAGAATACGAGATCCCACGCACAATTTAATTAAGTCAGTGAAGGAACCGATACAAAACTGCCTAACAAAGTTATCCACCTATGTGTAATTCCAATATTTATGAGAATAATGGGTTTTTTGTCCTATTCGTTTGTTTAGGTAGGTACTAGGATGGTATGCCTTTTTTTAGAACGCTATAATTTAACGAGGGCTGTGTCTCATCAAAATGTAACTTCGAAAATTAGGTATTAATTAATCACTCGCGTTTAGCGTCTTTTAGCTTTACGTTACCTTCTCATGCTCTAAAAGAGGCTTATTGTTTATCTATGAAGATATCATCGATGGGTGCCTTCCATCACTTAAATAACAATCTACTATTATGAATTGAATAAATGCAGGGCATTTAAGTAAGGACGATGTTACACCTAGTTACACTTATAAACAAAACTATTTCAACATTATCCAAATAAAGAATAACACACGCGCAGATAAGCTTCCTCTATTCATCTTCCTTAAGTCGAAAGACACCCTTGACCTTCTAGCCTTGGTCCTTTCAGCACATGCGGGCGAGGTCGCAGTAATATTCATTGTAAGCAGCTGAGCCTTAATGGCAATGGTGGCATAATAACACGAATAACTGCTTAGTAAAGGCAAGCCAATAATGTTGATGTGAAATCTAGCGAGTATTGTATGGGAAAAGTTAGGGGTGAGAAATAGGGCTTAAAAAGACTGATTTCTGGAGATTTCTTCCAGGAAGAAACGTGTTAAATAGGCCCTGCCGTGAAAAACTAAACTAAGTTTCTTTTACTGCCTCTATCGCTCTTGCATATTTAAGCAAAAGAGAGGGCGGATAAAGACATTTCATTTTTCGCGGTAGTGTCTTAAGCAGGTACCTAACTATCTAATTACGCGGAACACACTGCAGTTCTCCTGGAATTGGTTTGGCATAAATATTGTTTTACTTTATGATATAAGAGGCAAACGAGCAGACGGATCGCCTGATGGTAAGCGATAATCGCCGCCCATGGACACCTATGATGATGAATTGGTCTTGGAGTCAACTAGGGGTGATCTTTCTGTTTGTAAGTTCTATTGTTGTAAGTAGGGCTGGCTATTCAGCGTGGTAATGTAGCCAGCCTTATGGGCAGGGGCACCCTTCCGCAGGGGACAGATTTAGGGGACTTAAGATAGGTGGGTAAGTTTTTTTTATTTTTTTATTAGTTTTAATTTACTTAGTAAAAAAAGTCTATATCTTGAGTTATCTATCTTTGACCAATGTAACATGAAATATTGCAGAAACGTACGCGTAGTACTTAAGACCTGAGTTCGCTCGGTCGATAACACAGGTTTATTTAATTTCGAGTACCCCTGATATAAATTGTTTCCGATCACGTTCAAACTCAGCTTCAACCCACTGTTGTAGCAAATATAACTTCATTATAGTTTAAAGGCTAAAATAGTACAGTGACTTGTCATGTTTCGCGCCAAATGGAATTCCTGTGTTCTAATAATGGCCCGTGGAGCGCCGCTGTTGCGAGGCAATAATAAACCTGCAACTCGAGATTTTTCCGACGTTGCTTGCTGAAGTATGTTTTTAATTCTAGGTTAAAACGCCATTATGTGGCGCCTGCTTTTATGAAAAACAGAGTAACTTATACTAGAGCGGTACTGTCATAGTAAATTTTGTAACCCCAGTAAATTCACTGCCATCTGTCGACACACTTTAAAACTAAAAATAAATATTTATAAAAATACGATAAAATGTATTTAAATATGGATAAATGATTTTTTTATTTGCATTAATTATTTTTATATGATTTTGACCCATATTCTTTCACTGGTATGCGTTAAAATTATAAATAACAAACGAAACAGTCAACGCCCTCTATACGAGTGTAGGCCAAAACTAGTGGCGCCATCTGATCGAGAATCAAATTTTCGTGATTTTCGAGGCACGTTTTTTCCTTAGACTGTATCCATCTATTACGGAGTTATATCTATCTTTGATGAAAAAGAAAGGGGTTTCTAAGTGTATTTATTTTGGTTATGAATGTTTTATTCAACATGTTATTGTTGTACGTGTGTATGTTGAGTTCTTACATACACGAGCATATTCAATGCCAGCGCGAGTTACACGCTTCGAGCGTATCCGATAATACGTTTTTCTCGTTTGTAGCGAAAAGCGCTTATGAACAGAGAACCCGCCTAGTGGGTTGCTAGTCAGTGCTTTCTGTTTTCAAACTTTTGCCTACATTAATATTCAATTGAGTTGATAAAATCAATGGTAGCAGTGCACTAGCTAAAGCTAGAGAAAAATAAAACTCAGGGACCCATTTTAGCTCGAAAAAGAAACAGACATCTAAAAATGGGAATCAAAGCATAGGTATAGGAAGTTCATATAGGAACCACGTCACCTTCTGTCACTTTCTCCAGTCAAATAAGTCCCCAGTTATTCCACCTGTGAGCTCGAAATCCCGGATCGCCGTATCACGGGGCCAGGCCGCGGAAAATGGGAAAATTCCTCGATATCCCGAGACGGGATATAAATTATCCCGGATCGAGTTGGTGTGAATTTCGGAATTTATAAGTTTTTTCGGTGATGTCAATTTAGCTGGTCCGATAATTTTCTAGTCTGATTTGGGACTTGCTTCGCCAGCATAACTTGTGTGTGGTGTGAAAATTGAATACGAGTATTGAACAATCGAACATACACATTATTGAATAGACAAAAACGTCTCTTTCCGCAACACAAAGGAATTAAATTAGGAAGTGAAACACAACAATTGTTACACGGTTGAAATCGCAGACAAAAATCAAAAACTAGTAACTTGTTATTTAGTAGGTACCTAAAAAATAAATCTAGAACTGAGTTTAAAACTATTCGATTTGTACATTTATTTTGAACCGTTTTTATTCATTTTCTCCTAACGCCGTATCTTATCTTTCATTTTGTTTTCCCAAAGGCTTTCATAAATAGGATAAAGGTTTTAATCTTTTAAATGAAACCTGGCGTTCGGAATCCCTCAGACCTTTTCACTAAACATTTTCTTGCGGCTTAGGTCTAAATGATTAATGTAATTATACGTGCATTTTCTTTAAGAGTAATTAATCACTCGGATTACAAATTACGGCGGATGTAATTCCCGTTTTAAACCAACTTCGAAATAGGCGAAGTGTGAATTAGAAGTGCGGTAAGTGTTCCGTGTCACATAATATCGTTTCAAGACACGAAACACGTGTACAAAGTAAATACTAACATTAATTCTCAGGATCCTTTTCAATTAAAACAACAAATATAGGTACACGATTAGTACATATCCCATGTAATCAATCAGTAGACACGTTTTCGTAAAACCACAGAGGGTCTAGGAAAATGACAATTGTACCTACATCGACTAACTCCTAACGAAAAGAAATACGGGTGGAAATCGGGGTGAGATGATGGATGCAAAAGACACGTTACTATTTCCAGACATTATTTAAATTCCGCTTGGCGTTTTCTATAAACGATTGTCGATTTTGCCATCTCGCCTAGGCTGTTGTCAGATAGTCAGTCACTCGGCTTGCACTAAGAAAAGGTTAAACAAACGATCAACCCAACGGAAGGATTTAAATTCCCAAAGGGTGGGAAAATTGCTAACAAAAGATAAAGATAAAAGACATTTATTCGTGACGATCACAACACAAGTACGAACATGTACAGACAACAACAGCGAGAAAATAAGAGATCATCAAGTGTGCATCACACACAAAAGCAAAGCAAAGCAAAGTGTGCAAAAGCTTATGTGCCTTTGAGAACGTGACCCTAAAATGTAACCACGTGTGTGGAATTATGGAATAGAGCAAGGTCGACACGAGCTTGTTTTAAAAATACTTGTTTGCATAATTTGTATTGTACAAATAAAGATAACTCATGTTTGTAGCCAGTGGAAGTAACGCGATTTGAACCACAAAGAGAAATGCCGAAACCGTCAGATTGGCCAAATTACAGGCGATTGCAAAACCAAACCTAGCGACTATTGCGTGCGTGGACCGGTATAAACTTGGACTCTGATAAATACAAATACAAACAAATACAAATACTGTTAGCGGAGTTCGGAACGCGCCCCTAACTGACAGGCCGGTTGTCATGAGCGCGAGCTGTCAAGATGGCTTGGCGCCGGATCCACGGAAGCGTCGGTGAAGCATTGTTGTGTATCGAGTTAAAATAAATCGTTTACTCAAGACCTAGTGTGTTTTGCTGTTAATAATTCAGAAGTGAGATATGAAACATGCATGCTCACAAAATATTTCCATCAAATAAATTGATTCGCGTACGAAATCGTAATATTGGAAGATTTGGAAGTAGCATCAAAGTGCGCACTAAATGGACGCGTACGTATTTTGGTAAAATGCACTGTTTTGGGTCGCAAAGTGTTTAAAATGTGTATTGTACAAATGCCTATTTAACAAAGAAGTAAAATGTTAGAAATCATACGATTTCGAAAAAGTACGTAAGTAATATTACCGCCTGCATGCCGGTAAGTTATGCGCTCGAGGCGAGTCAACAACTCGATCAAGATTGCCAGTGGTAAATGAAACATTATTAGTATTTAAAAACTATTTGGAAATGGTTTCTGCCAATCCTGAATGCAGGTATGTCGAATTGCTAAACCGACTGAACGTTTTGTGTGATTAAAAGTGCGTAATACCACTTATAACCTAACACGTAAAATGATATTGGAATTTGATCTTTAATGTATGGAGATTATGTCCTATAAACAAATACATAACATGAATGTGCATTATATAGGTATATCATTTGGTATGGTATTCACTGCTTTGGTGTGTTATTTGTATGGATTTATTATTGGATAACTGTATCCACAACATGCATTGTTATTGTAATACCACACTAGGCTTAGTGTGGCTGTGGTGTGCTTGTGTTTAATTTCCAGAGCAGAAATGAATTGCATTTGATGGTGCAACTAATCTGAAGTTACCGTCGGGCTAGACAAATTTATAGATTGTATATTGTACGGCCGAACATGGCCCATATGAAACAAAGTTGCAATACAACAAAGTGGTTTCCTTATGATAGCTAAGCAGGTAATAAATACTGTGAGATACTTAAATTGAAAGGTGTAAGTATATTTGAATATGTTGTAGTGAATAGTTACCTGAACCTTCAAAGTGTGGTATTGGATTATGCACATAGTCTAGTTTGTGCCATTGAGAAAGTATATAAGCAATCAAAATAGGACATGATATGCTTGGACCCATGGGACATGACACATGACTTTTATTTCAAGTTATGAAACTAGTCTTGGCATCTTCAATCTTAAAATTCTTAAATATAGTGTACAATAAATGTACTTGGTGTCTTGAAAAATGCTGAATTCAATATTAATCATGATTGAGACAAGCAATCATTTGTATTGAGTGAATTTTTAGTTACCATTTAGGTAATATAAGGTGTAATATTGCTAATGTTCACCGGGGTCATATAAGATCATTCAGCTTTATGCCTATCAATGGGAAAAAGTATTGGAATAATATTTAAATTAATTTCAAATGATATTTAGTACATTCTCTTTATGGTAAGAAATAAGTAATGAATTATTATTAAGTACTTTTTAAGCAGAGTTTAGTAGCTTCTGTAGCACAGTGATTTTGCTGGTGTACCAACTGGTGTCTTTACCCTAGATTGAATGGTTAACTGTAATATTGTCATGATCTCATCTGAGTTTCAACTGATCTCTTGATTGGTATTTCTTAGTGACTAAATTAGTAATTTTATTAAATTGTCATTTATTTAAATGACTGGTATGACGGGATTAGTGTACCCACCTGATGGTAAAGTGTGTTAAGTGGTCTTAAATATACTTTATATGGTTTTTGAGTTGTGTGTCTGTGTGTGTTTACATTATGTTCACAGATACTTATTATGATGTAACATTGGCTTGTGCAACTAATACAAATATGATGGTAATAGCTGGTTGGTTCACAAAGAAAAAGTAAAGACAGATTAGGTTTCAAATGAAATTTACAAGCTGAAAAGAATAATGAGATACCTCATAAGATTTTATTCATGTACAATAATTGCAACGGGGTATGTAAAATTGTGGAGATGAACTGAACATTATGTTCACAGATAGTAAATGTGATGGAATATTGACCTGCACAACTAATACAAGTGTGATGCTAATATATCCTATAGTTGGTTGGTTTACACGAGAGGAAGTAAAAGGACAAAATTGACCACTACTAGAGTCGGGTGTTGTTAACACATCTCAAATGACTTTTACTAGCAGCGAGAAATGATGATATGCATAAGGGTTTTATTACAGTATTGGCTTATGCAACACAAGCATGGTGTTGGCTGGTGGGTTATTGTTTAAAGTTCACACAAGATAAACTAAGGGCAAAGTTGACCACTACTTGTTAGAAGTTTGTAACATGTCAAATATATTTGACTAATAGATAATAATGGTGAGATGTATACCTAAGGGTTTTAAGTCCTGAGCAATTGAATCAGGTGAGTGCTCGTTAGTCTGATTTTGACAAACAATTTACAAATCATGGTGATGTCTATTACTGTCACTAAAGTACAACCTTTACCTGAATTATGAGTAAGGGAGGTTAGGTTAATGTTAATAATGTTTGGGAGTAATGAATGATGGTAATAAAACTGCAATGTTTTACATCATGGGTAGTATACACTACCAACATGAAAAAAAAAATATCTGCGATTCGTAAATTTCTTCAGAAAATATAAAAATAAGAGTGTGTTTACTAAGTGTTCTAGCCCTGAGATTATGTGGCTAGAGTAACTGAGTTTAGGATTGACATGTTAGTCCAGTAAAATAATTAAATTGAAGTATGAATAAATGTTTTTGTACTTTGGGAGTTTCTTAAAATATGTTTATTTGGAAAGATGATTAATAATTATATAATGGAACATGATTGAGTGGTATGCAACAACATAAAGCTGCATAAAGCCATCGGTGTTACGTGGTTGCATGAACCAATTTACTGCCCTTAATATGTTTTCAGAGGGACATATGCAAGAGTGTCATGTGTTCGGCGTATTGCTGCTAGCGAGAAATGCTGACACGGCTGATGCGGCATAATGTGAAATGAGGCTACTCGGTGGCCTGAGCTCGAAGACATGATTGCGGTTGGCAATGAGATGAGTTGAACAGTAAGCCGTCAGCTTCAGACTCGCAAGAGGGTAAGCCTGTTTTCACACGCCTCTGGGCGGTGATGCCTGTTGTCACGACGCTTCTTGCGGTGACGTATGTTTTCATACGCCGTTGGGCGGTGATGCCTGTGGTCACGACGCTCCATGCGGTGACGTATGTTTTCACACGCCGTTGGGCGGTGACGCCTGTTGTCAAGACGCTCCTTGCGGTGACGTATGTTTTCACATGTCTCTGTGCGGTGATGCCTGTAGTCACGACGCTTCTTGCGGTGACGCCTGATTCAATAACGCCTATGTGCGATGATGCTTGTTTTCATGACGCCTGTGTGCGGTGATGCCTGTAGTCACGACGCTTCTTGCGGTGACGCCTGGTTCAATGACGCCTTTGTGCGATGATGCTTGTTTTCACGACGCCTGTGAGCGGTGATGCCTGTAGTCACGACGCTTCTTGCGGTGACGCCTGGTTCAATGACGCCTATGTGCGATGATGCTTGTTTTCACGACGCCTGTGTGCGGTGATGCCTGTAGTCACGACGCTTCTTGCGGTGACGCCTGATTCAATAACGCCTATGTGCGATGATGCTTGTTTTCACGACGCCTGTGTGCGGTGATGCCTGTAGTCACGACGCTTCTTGCGGTGACGCCTGGTTCAATGACGCCTATGTGCGGTAATGTCTCTTTTCACGACGCTACATGCGGTGATGCCTGTTTTCACGACGCTTTATGCGGTGATGTCTGTTTTCACGACGCCTATGCGCGGTGATGTCTGTAGTCATGACGCCTACGTGCAATAATGCCGGTAATGTCTGTTTTCACGACGCTTGTGTGCGGTGATGCCTGTAGTCACGACGCTTCTTGCGGTGACGCCTGGTCCAATGACGCCTATGTGCGGTAATGTCTCTTTTCACGACGCTACATGCGGTGATGCCTGTTTTCACGACGCTTTATGCGGTGATGCCTGTTTTCACGACGCTTTATGCGGTGATGCCTGTTCTCACGACGCTACTGCGCTTTCGGGCGGAAATGTTCAGTGTCTACTCTGCGTGCAAGACTTGAGAGACGTGGACAACGGTGCTTTCCGCACTGGTTGACGAAGTGACCAGGGAATGCTGCCATGGTGCGGTGATGATGTCTGCGAACTCCCTCACGCCTATGGCTAGGCTTGAGATGAACATCGAGGAATGGTAACAAAGTTGATGCTGGTAAGGCAAAATATAATATAAAGTACAAGCAAGGTTAGATGACCCATAATCATGTTAGAGTAATAATTAGCAAGGCTTAATGACTTAATTTGAGTTTTGATGAATACAACATTGATATTATTAGAAATCAGATCACTGTGGTCTTTTTATGATATATGAAATGTTTAAATGTTATGCAGCCTGTTTAGAAGGTGCAAATGTCGAAATTGTAATACCTAATGTTTTACCTTGTAGGTTGGACTACGAAAGACACAGTTTGTTTTGAAGGCATAGTGTTCCTTGTTGTATAACGGAACGTTTAGAGCATTAATATGTATTACAGAGTTGGAGAGGCTGTGATGCCAGGTTTTTATCATGTGCTGTATTGGAGGCGGCCATGGATGTGGAGCTGTGCGCTTGTTGTTCGGCCAATGCCCAGCGAGCCGAGCGAGCACCGTCTCTTGTGCTGGTCCTGCGTGGAGCACGCATCATCTACAACACTGACGTCAGATGTGAGCCCGTTCCTTTTTCTCGTTAATAAAGCAGTGTGGTGCATACCTATTCTGTTTTGCGATCAGTTGATCACGCAAGTCGTGCATCATTTTAGAAGGATCTAAATTTAATAATGATATGATAAATTTGATTTAGTACCTGAACCTAATACCTGACATTTATTATTCAAAGTCTTGAAGTTGACTAAGGGAAGTTTCTAAAAGTATGTAAACTGTAAAAGTAAATTATAGCAGTCTGTTTTTATCGTGATAAAAGAGATAATATTATAGGTTATTACTTATTAGAGACTTTAATAGTTGATGTAGAAAGTTAGTGGAAAGGCTTTTGAAACAAAAACGGTTTGTACGGGCTACGCATTCAGATTGTTTGATTGGTTCACAGAGCTAGTGAGCTAACTACCGCTGCTGAGCTGAGCTGTGAAGTGTGGTGGTGAGTGGTGAAGTTCAGCGCGGCACGGGTGGAAGACACCTTCGAGGGCGAAGGTTATTTGGTCAGATGGCCGACTGTTAGCGGAGTTCGGAACGCGCCCCTAACTGACAGGCCGGTTGCCATGAGCGCGAGCTGTCAAGATGGCTTGGCGCCGGATCCACGGAAGCGTCGGTCAAGCATTGTTGTGTATCGAGTTAAAATAAATCGTTTATTCAAGACCTAGTGCGTTTTGCTGTTAATAATACAAATAATTTATTGAAAAAAGTATTGTACAGAGGTTCATCTTAAAGACTAAGAGTTGTTAGTAGAGGAAAGTGGTTTACGAATGCCTGAACTAGGAGTTCCTGTGTTTCAGGCAGCGAAGGACAAAATTAATCAATTTTTAATTATTCACTTAATTATAAATTAATAGTAGTACTTACACAATAGAAGTCTTATCGCCTTAACAAAATGGGTCTTAAGTATTAAATTTCAAAGTACACAATCATGTTACGACTATTAGTAGGTTCTCTGTATCATCGTACGTCATATTTTGAAGGGCGCGTCGTAGAGTATTCTTACAACAAGCATAGCTAAGTGGGTATAGGTCTAGTTTTACATTTAACCTGTTGTACAAAAATGGGCCCAAGAAGACAAAAAATCTAGATGAAAATACGTGTTTCCTTTGAACGGTTTGAATACCTATTATATCTTTGCGCCTTTTGTTTCTGTATTCAGGGTTGAAAGGAATTCTGGCGTGCTGCTTTAGTGTTGTGCTTAATATATATAATTGACGAACAGTTAGTACTTCCCATGATTTATAAAGGAGGTCAGTAGGGTATAAAAATGGGCGGGAAGTAGCTACCTTTAGTACCGCTCTCTGGGCTCTTTCTAGGGTTAGTAGGGTAGTTTTAGCTGTGCCACCCCAGGAACAAATGCAGTAGGTTAGTATTGATTGACATAGTGCAAAGTATACTTGCTTAATTAAATTTAGATCAGCAATCGAACGAAGTTTTTTGAATACAAATATTAACTTTCGGACTCTATTGCATAATGATTCAATGTGATTTTTGAAAGTGAGGGTTTCGTCAATCAAGACTCCCAAATACTTAATTTTGTCAGTAATAGCTAGAGATGGGCATGAACAGGGATTATTCGATTTTTCCTTACAGTTATGTGCGTAAAGTTTGAGGTTATGTGCGACCGGATCTGTTTTCCGCATGGAAAAACTTATTAAATTCGTTTTGTCAGAGTTCAGTGTTAGTAGATGACGTTTTAGCCAGTCAGTTACAACATTAAATCCGCGTTGTGCGAACTCGTAGACCTCGTTTGTTGACTTTGCGGAAAAAAGTAGGGCAGTGTCATCTCGCGAGGCCCGCCGCCACCCTCGATACACTTGAGCCCCTCGAGCTTGCAGCGGGAGCGGGTCTCCTCCGGCAGCTCTTCCTCGGCGCACGCGCACCACTCGTCGTCGGGCGCGCGAGGCCCGCCGCCACCCTCGATACACTTGAGCCCCTCGAGCTTGCAGCGGGAGCGGGTCTCCTCCGGCAGCTCTTCCTCGGCGCACGCGCACCACTCGTCGTCGGGCGCGCGAGGCCCGCCGCCACCCTCGATACACTTGAGCCCCTCGAGCTTGCAGCGGGAGCGGGTCTCCTCCGGCAGCTCTTCCTCGGCGCACGCGCACCACTCGTCGTCGGGCGCGCGAGGCCCGCCGCCACCCTCGATACACTTGAGCCCCTCGAGCTTGCAGCGGGAGCGGGTCTCCTCCGGCAGCTCTTCCTCGGCGCACGCGCACCACTCGTCGTCGGGCGCGCGAGGCCCGCCGCCACCCTCGATACACTTGAGCCCCTCGAGCTTGCAGCGGGAGCGGGTCTCCTCCGGCAGCTCTTCCTCGGCGCACGCGCACCACTCGTCGTCGCCTCGTCGGGCGCGCGAGGCCCGCCGCCACCCTCGATACACTTGAGCCCCTCGAGCTTGCAGCGGGAGCGGGTCTCCTCCGGCAGCTCTTCCTCGGCGCACGCGCACCACTCGTCGTCGCCTCGTCGGGCGCGCGAGGCCCGCCGCCACCCTCGATACACTTGAGCCCCTCGAGCTTGCAGCGGGAGCGGGTCTCCTCCGGCAGCTCTTCCTCGGTGCACGCGCACCACTCGTCGTCGGGCGCGCGAGGCCCGCCGCCACCCTCGATACACTTGAGCCCCTCGAGCTTGCAGCGGGAGCGGGTCTCCTCCGGCAGCTCTTCCTCGGTGCACGCGCACCACTCGTCGTCGGGCGCGCGAGGCCCGCCGCCACCCTCGATACACTTGAGCCCCTCGAGCTTGCAGCGGGAGCGGGTCTCCTCCGGCAGCTCTTCCTCGGTGCACGCGCACCACTCGTCGTCGGGCGCGCGAGGCCCGCCGCCACCCTCGATACACTTGAGCCCCTCGAGCTTGCAGCGGGAGCGGGTCTCCTCCGGCAGCTCTTCCTCGGTGCACGCGCACCACTCGTCGTCGGGCGCGCGAGGCCCGCCGCCACCCTCGATACACTTGAGCCCCTCGAGCTTGCAGCGGGAGCGGGTCTCCTCCGGCAGCTCTTCCTCGGTGCACGCGCACCACTCGTCGTCGGGCGCGCGAGGCCCGCCGCCACCCTCGATACACTTGAGCCCCTCGAGCTTGCAGCGGGAGCGGGTCTCCTCCGGCAGCTCTTCCTCGGTGCACGCGCACCACTCGTCGTCGGGCGCGCGAGGCCCGCCGCCACCCTCGATACACTTGAGCCCCTCGAGCTTGCAGCGGGAGCGGGTCTCCTCCGGCAGCTCTTCCTCGGTGCACGCGCACCACTCGTCGTCGGGCGCGCGAGGCCCGCCGCCACCCTCGATACACTTGAGCCCCTCGAGCTTGCAGCGGGAGCGGGTCTCCTCCGGCAGCTCTTCCTCGGCGCACGCGCACCACTCGTCGTCGGGCGCGCGAGGCCCGCCGCCACCCTCGATACACTTGAGCCCCTCGAGCTTGCAGCGGGAGCGGGTCTCCTCCGGCAGCTCTTCCTCGGCGCACGCGCACCACTCGTCGTCGGGCGCGCGAGGCCCGCCGCCACCCAAGCGGACTACGAGTAGAAGCTCCTTCACGATCTGGGAAATACAATGCCTGCTGTTTTAGCCTAGGAATAAGTATTCAATTGAAAATAAACAGGACAAAATGGTGGGTCAGAAAAGAGAAAACGAACATGCCGACTAATTCAAGACCTCCTCCTTTTCTTAAAAGCTTCTCTTCCTCCGGTTAACAGCAAAAGAAAACAAATAGTGTAAATTCCATCTCTCATCTCTAAAGTACCCGCCCGAGAACCGTGAAAACAGGCGTCTATCTATTCCACCTAAAAAAGCCAAGCCCTTAAATACGATGAGCATGAAGGTATGGTATGAGGCATAGATTGTGGCAACTTAATAATAATATAATATTATTAAGACGAGACCCCAAATGGGTTGTCTTTTGTCGTATGCGACTTTTAATAGGCTTCGGAAAATAAAATAAAATTATGCTCATTGGAGCATACCTTAGATGGCGCCATACCTTTGGCCTATACTCGTGTAGATGGCGTTGACGACACCGTTTGATATTTAACTATTTTAACACGTATCAGTGAAAGAACATGGGTCAAAGTCATATGGCATTCTGAAAAAAAAATTTTTTTTCTATTTTATTCATTTTTATGTCTGTGTCGAAAGATGGCAGTAAATTTACTGTGACTACAAAATTTACTTATACAATAACCCTCTATACCCTATTCTCTCTGATAGGAGTGACAAAAAGCCATTTTCTTATGTTAATACCGCTAAATTATGTACAATTTTTTACCACAAAACATAGAGCAAGACTAACCTTTCTGGAGACGATGTTCTTGATGTGCAGAGGGAAGGTCTCCGGCAGGTTGTGGGCGATGTGTCCGAGCGTCACTATGGCTGTGCGGTAATGCTCAGAATGTGGAGTTAGCGTGCCTTTCAGCGTCTCCAGGATTTCGGTAAAGATGGCAGAGCGCTGCTCCGGCACGTTCACGAATAGGCATCTGCGAAATATGGACATTGTCAAAGTGTCATGGCGTAATTCTATTGCAAGGTGTCAGTCAAAAAACCTTAAATAGGTGGCGCCCCAACACCTAGAATATTTGATAAAAAAAAATTCAACAGCTCACTCCGTCAATAACGCCACTCTGGAGAAATTTGGAACTGTTATTTATAGCTGACAGTTGGACACTTTCGCGACTGTTCTCCCAAAAAAAGTGTCCACCTTACTACACTACCCTCCATAGAACTGCAGCATAGTTCTTCTTCTTCTTCTCAGTCGGATACTCTTGTCAGAGCAGTCGTGGTCATTGAGGTCGTTGTACGGCTTTTTTCGTTGTTTCCCGCCATGCTTCTCTATTTACTGCATTCCGCACGCACAGATTTAAAGGTGACCCGGTGAGAGCTTTGACTTGGTCGGTCCATCGCATTGAGGGCCGCAACCTGGGTCTCGTGCCATCCACTGCCCTGGACAACAAGCCTCTCCATAGCGTCGTCTTCCTTGCGCGTAACGTGACCGAAATATCTGAGGATACGAGAGTGAACGATTGCCCAAAGGCGTTGTGTGACCTTGAGTTCCTGGAGAATGGATATTAAGATGCATAGTTAGTGAGATGTTAAGAAGAAGTACTAAATTACCTGACAGCATTCTTGGCCTGTTTGGGCGTGCCGACTTCGGCGTACGCCTTGCACAGCGAGGTCAGTCGCGGGAACAGAGATGGACACGCCTCGCCTGTCAACAAATACAATTATAACTTAATTCCGTATGTTATGGGATCATTTGTTGTTTATTTATGTTTGTTGTATATATACGAGCAAGATCGACTGCAGACCAGTTGTGCCACGGCTGTCCGCGTTATTAGGTATTACGTTTCTTTGGTGACTACAGGCACAACGCAAAATAATAATTCTGTTTTAGACGAATACGCCGATATCCGTCATAAAAATGAACTATTTCTTCGAAATATTATTATTTTGTTGTAACTAATATTGCTCATAATCAAAAAATCAAAAATGTTTATTTTCTTTAACAATTTCGTCATCTTAAATTTAGTGGTTGGAACCTCCTTTTAAGCTATAAAAGCCTGTGCCAGGAGGTACCGCCCTTCCTTATCTGGAGAATATAAACAAAAATACTCAAATAAATACTCAAGCAAACAGTACGAAACAATCCTAAGCGCCACTTGCACCATCCCCCTAACCCAGGATTAACCGGTTTAACCATTAACCCAGCGTCAAATTGTACTGATAACCATTGTAACTCCAGGTTTAACCGGTTAACCCCGGGGTAGTGAATGGTGCAAGTGGCCTTGTGTTAATATTTTAGTTCTTCTGGGATTAATATTGTTACTCCATTAAAAAAGGAAACTGCATCAGAAAGAATATTTAATTTTTGTTAATTACAATAAAAATTATAGCATGAGCATGACATTGTTTTGTTTATTTTTCAAACCCCTCTTCTGAAATAGAGATCTGATGATATTTTGGATAAGCAGCGATTTATGATTTGATGGGATCAGATAATTCAAGGGTTGAACGCCGTTTTACCGTTCGCTAAATTTTATTGTATGGAAAGTTTCATAGTTCTCTGCTACTTGACGTTAATCAGTCTGTTAATTGTGTTTGGTGCAACTGGCCCTAAGCGATCTTTCTTACATATGGTTAATCGTCCGGTTTGCGCAGGCCTTTACACATTCTCCGTCGACACTTCGTAAGCGCGATGTAGAAATCGCCTCGGGCGGTACAGTGCCATCTAGCGGACTTTAGGTAAGCTAGTTACTCAGCGGGCGATATTTCCCAAGGAACGTGAGCGCGGCTAGAATATGCGGCGCCACAGATTCATCCTCATGTTCCAGAAGAGCTGTGAGTCGTTCCAATACGTCTGAGTGTAAGAAGTGCGACGGAAACACGAAGGAGAGCATCACTAGGAGCTTCAGGCCGCGCTCTGCTGCCACTTTTTGTGTTGTGCCTGCGAAATAAAGCATGTAATCAGTAAATAATGTCTAAAATGATTGGGCCAGCCATAAAGTGACAACCCTTGTGGGAAAAAGAAAATTCTTACATTTTTGTAGCATCAAATCCAACATAACATAATCACAAAACATGCATTTTCCATTCATTTGAGATAAGTATGTTTCTCAACCATGTTCTGGCGTTCTCCAATATGATGATATGGTAAATGGTTGAGCACTTTAACAGCCTCTGAATATACCATACCGCTTTCCTCAGCGATGGAGTCGTTAGAGTCCCTACAAGCGCCCCCTAGTCCCTCTACATAACCGACAAAGTATGAGTAGTCTCGTGGTCGATCATTACCGCTGACGCGTTAGAAAAGCATCTCAACACATTCACTGCCCCCAACGCACATGTGCTTTCACCGTCATACAAGTTTGTTCCTAGGCCACGCCCCCTGGCAGTGAATGCGTTAACTCTGTATGTTATATCTACAAGTTTACTCTTTATCTACGAGCACGATTCTTAAGTCTTAACAATGTCCTCAATACTAATGCATTTTACGTTAACACATCTTTAGCGCGATGTAGATACACCGCGGCCGTTTCAACGACATCTAGCGGATGATTGAGTAAACAATAGAATACATACCGCACTCCTCAGCGATGGAGTCGTCAGAGCCCCTACAAGCGCCCTCTACATAACCGACGAGGATGAGCAGAGCCTCGTGGTCGATCATTACGGAGCTGACGCGTTCCAGCAGCATCTTTACTGTGTTGTAGTAGAGGTTTGTCATCACGGGCTGGCCGAGTTTCTTTAGCACGTTCGACTGTCAAATAAAAATGTTATTGTAAACAGTATTTGAAAAAATTAAACTATGTAACTAAAACATTGATACAGGGATTAAAGAATAAATATTCCCTCAAGATTTTATTTTATTCGCTCCTGTGGCGCCGCCCTAGTGGGTGTGAGACGTATTGCTTATTTGTCAGTTGGCAACTGCCAAATACATAGAACAGCTATACGCGTGCGCCCGTGAGGGACAGAACATACGCAATGCGACAATATTATTGGTCGAGTAGATTTGTAGCCCACCATAAATCATACTAAACTTACGGTAAGGAATAAAGAAAACCGGCCAAGTGCGAGTCGGACGCGCGCACGAAGGGTTCCGTACTATTATCTATAAAAACCACGTTTGTTTGTTGTATGGGAGCCCCCCTTAAATATTGATTTTATTCTGTTTTTAGTATTTGTTGTTCTAGCGGCAACAGAAATACATTATCTGTGAAAATTTCAACTATCACAATTTGTTGTGGGTAGAACTATAAAAAAAAATCATCATCCAACCATCGTTTTCTTACACAACAGTTCATGAGATACAGCCTGGCGACAGACGGACACAGACACACAGACAGACAGACAGCGAAGTCTTAGTAATAGGGTCCCGTTTTTACCCTTTGGGTACGGAACCCTAAAAATGTGAGACTGTGACAAGGACAAACAATAACAGCGCTTTCTCTGCTACTCCTACTGAAAGATACATCCCGTACGGTCATTTCCCCCCACCCCTCATGACCGATCCAGTTATACTAGATTCAAGAAGTCAAAAAGTATGAAGATGGCGTCCCACGAAAGTTCATATTTTCACCACGTCGTGCGTTGGCGTCGCTTGTATTTCCCACATCACCAACTTTGCACATAGCCAATACCCGATTGATTATAAAAGTGAAAACTTATAGAACTCTTACAACTAAAACACATGTAAAAACTCCTAATAAGGAAAATAATAACGGAGGGCTGCAGATAATGCCAAAGAAATAGTAAAATTCGTCGCTCCGTCAGTCGGGTACTAATTATTAATTACTTTAATTTAGTGTACAATATATTCTCACCACAATTTGATTAAATTTAAACATCTAACTTCTATAAAAATCGTGTTAGAGAGAGATACTTTAACCAATGAAGAGTTATTTAATAACAAAATTTTTAAATAAGTTCTTTTTTTTACATAAAGATCATAGAGAAATAAGTTAGGATAGAGTGCTAACTCCTGAGTTTTCTTGCTAATGAGCTAATGAGTTTTCTTACCAAAACGCAGGTTATTTTCGTAATCGACATCTAGCGTCAAGTAGTGGATTTATCAGTACACCTACTTAGATACAATAGATGTCGAGACGAACGAAAAGTCTAATGCTCAACAATTTTCAGCTAATATTATAACCAGATTAACCGGAACTCTATTTTCAACCCCTTTTCGTCAGTCGCGACATTTAGTATCAAGTAGCGGTACTGATAAATCCACTACTTGACGCTAGATGTCGACTAGGAAATAACCCGCGTTTTGTAAGAAAACTGATGTATGGAGTTAGCACTCTATCCTTACTTATTTCTCTAGGAAATACCAAAAACTTACCGTGGTACGAAAGCACACTTCGCAGCTAACATTAGGATTCAGTATCATCTCCATTCCCTGCAGCAGCTCGGGCGCCTGTTTCATATGAGCCGAGAACTTATTTAAGAACTCCTGTGCCTTCACCGACTCCGGCAGGAACTTGGAGCTTATGTGTAAGACTTTAGCAATCAATTCCTTTTGCACCGCTGGTGTCGGTGGTTTTCTGTGTAGCTCTACCCATTCGGCGACCGTACGACGGACCGCTAACTGATGCTTTTGAAGTTCTATAAACGCTTTAGTTGCGTTAGCGTCGACATTAGACATTAGATAGTATAACTTCTTCATTCTAACTTGAGGCGGCAGAGTGTAAAGATAAAGATAAAAATCAATTTATTCAAGTAGGATCTGTTGGATCACTTTTGCATCGTCAAAAATCTACATATTATCTTACACGAAATTAATACTAAACTAGAAATAAAGCATGCATACGCATAAAGTGCGATTACCTAATGGTAGTTACATAAAAATTATACATACCTACTTGTTGGCTGAATCAGCATTTTGCATCGTCAAAAACAAAATTATAAGCACAATAATCAAATTCTAACAATAATAGGTATATAATAAATTTACAATAATTTCCAAAACAGACAAAAAAAGAAGTTTTAGGTAGTTACATTAAACAGTTATTTAAAGGTCTAATTTATATAAAAATAATTAATTATTAAGCTTCATGCAGTCGTTCTTGTTTTGATTCAATTTAGGCCAAGCAGTTTTATCGTTAAGATAATCTTTGACTCTGTAGTATCCTTTTTTCATTAAGGTTTTTAAATATTGTTTTAAAGCTTTCATTGACAAATTAAACACCTCTTTGGGCAATTTGTTATAGAATAATATACATTGTCCCGGAAAAGATTTATAAATTTTACGCACACGAAACTTGTGCATTGCAATTTTATGATTGTGTCTAGTACTATTCATTTTCTTAAAGGAATCTATGTGCTTAAGAGCATAGACAATACACTCGTAAATATATTGAGATGCTGCTGTTAAGATGTTTATTTCTTTAAATCGATCTCTTAATGATTCTCGAGACCCCATCTTGTAAATAGACCGGATGGCTCTCTTTTGTAGAACAAATATTGTTTGTATATCCGCTGCCTTACCCCACAGTAAAATTCCATATGCCATTACACTATGAAATTGGCTGAAATATACTAAACGTGCCGTCTCTACGTCAGTCAACTGCCTTATTTTTCTAACTGCGAAAGCTGCTGAACTTAATTTGCTGGCCAATGACGATATATGTGGACTCCATTGCAAATTTGTGTCCAAAGTTAAACCCAAAAAGATGGTTTTATCAACTAACTCCAGACGCTCTCCATTCAAATGAATATTTACGTTATTGTCAAGCTTAACATTAGGCAATGTGAATCGCATGCACTTGGTTTTTTGGGGATTAAGTAGCAGGTTGTTCTTTGTAAACCAGTTTAAAGCTTTCGCAAGAATATCATTGATGTTGTCGTAATCAACTGTATTTCTATTTACTTTAAAAATTAAAGATGTATCGTCTGCAAATAGAACAATTTTGCAGCTATTTTCGACAAAGGAGGGCAGATCATTAATATAAACTAACAAAAGAAAAGGCCCTAAAATAGAGCCTTGAGGCACTCCTAATTTGACAGGCGCTCCGCTAGATTGTGTTCTATTTATGACTACTGTTTGAGACCTATAACTAAGATATGATGAAATTAGTTTTAAAGCATTTGCAGACAACCCGTAGTGTTTCAGTTTTAATAGAAGAGTACAATGTTCAACGCAGTCAAACGCCTTTGAAAGGTCGCAAAATATGCCTATTGCGTCGCAAGAATCCTCCCATATGCTGTAAATATATTTAATGAGTTCTGAAGCAGCATCAGTTGTAGAATATCCCTTCCTGAATCCAAACTGTTGGCAGTGAAATAGATTATTGGCTTTAAAATAATTATGTAACTGTTCCAGCATAATTTTTTCAAAGACTTTACTCAAGGCAGGCCGAATTGATATAGGGCGAAAGTTTGTTACGTTGTTTCTTTCGCCTGATTTGTATAAAGGTACAACTTTGCTTAGTTTCATTAAGTCTGGAAACACTCCCTGTTTTACACAACCATTAAAAATATATGTTAAATAAGGAGAAATTAAATCTATTATATTATCAAGAATTTTCACAGATGCTCCCCACAAGTCTTCGGTACTTTTTTTCTTAATTGTTTTAAAATGTTTGATTAATGTAATGGGATCAACCATATTAAAATCGAAGATATTATTACATTCCTTAACACTTGAGCACATCAGAGCTTCAGCCTGCGCAGGTGATGACTTAAGAGCCTTAGTAGTGTTACTTGCTATATTTGAGATGAACTCTTCAAATGTCGTTGCCACTGCAAAATCTGAATTTATGACATTATTGTTGCTAAGTAGGTTAAACTCACATTTTTTCCCCTTACATTTACCACTTTCGTTATTAATGATTTTCCAAGTCATCTTGATTTTATTATCCGATTTTACCAGCTGAGATTTAATATAATTTGATTTTGCGGCAGTACAAACTTTTTTAAAGATACGTGAATACGATTTAACATACTCAATAAAATTCTCGTTTTTATTATATTCTCTCATGCCATATAGCTCATAAAGCCTATCTCTACTCTTGCATATACCCGCAGTAGCCCAATCACTAAATTTCTTAGTTTTGCGTCCCGAAGTTGTTTTTAGCTTAAATATTCCATTAAAATTTTCAATTATTACATCTAAGAGAAGTCGGTATGCTCCGTTATAGTCATTCTGGGAAAAGGATACTGATGGTAAAATACATTGAATAGTATTTTTAAATTTATCTAGTTTACTATCTGTTATGGGTCTATATGTTATTGACTGTCTTGTACTTTCAAGTGTATTTTGGATCGTAATCATTTGCCCGCAGTGGTCTGAATTAAAACAATTAAGCAGTTTTTTGTTGAGACAGTTACAGTTGCAAAATATATTGTCTAGACATGTTGCACTAGTTGTTGAGACTCGCGTTGGCTCAAGGAACACATTACTTAGATCAAATGAGTGAAATAAACTAACTAACCTAACGCTTAATCCTGTCGTATCCAACAAGTCTACGTTGAAGTCCCCACATACTATAATGTGTTTTCTACATTTAGAAGCTATATTTAACGCGTCCTCCATTGCCGATTCAAATATATTGTAATTTCCCGATGGTGGTCTATAAACACAAATAATTACATACTGCACTAATTCAACACAAGATATTTCAACTACTTGCTCAACAGAGAATTTGGTTATGTCCCTACGTTCTTTAGATTTAATGTCAGATTTCACAATAATCAGAGATCCTCCATGAATGGCGTTTTTCCTTGTAAAATAACTAATTAAGTCAGAATTAATAAAATTAAAAGTCAACTGCGTATCTTTCAGCCAATGTTCCGTAATGCACATTACATGTATGTCATGGCTATCTAAAAATAATCCTATTTCTACTTCTTTGCTGGAAAACCCTCGAATATTTTGGTGCACGAGATTAATATTCGTGGGTTTTTCCGTTGTCGTACATTTTAGTTTAAATTTGATTTATTTGGGTGGGTTTGTGAGGTACTCGTAGTGCTAATAGTATTCTGAAACACAATTTTTTTATTTGGCTCTAAATTGTAAGCGAGTAGCTCAGTCAATAGTATTTTGCTTTGTCTTGTCACGTAAAACTCGTCAGAAACATTGAACTCTTCCTTGATTTTATTTATGTCAAAAAAATGATAACTTTTATTAAGGTAAATGGCATTGTACATAAGAGAATTAATCTGTGAAATCTTATAATTATATTCGTATGGTAAAAACCGGGAGTATGGCAGAGCGCATAGAATTATTTTACCTATGCCACAATTTTCAATAACATTTAACGTTTGAAGTAATTTAGCTACACCTGTTCTATTTACTCGATGACTATTGCCCAATAGAATTACGAGAGTAGTTCCAGTATCAAACTTATCTTTTAAAATCATCTCACATATTTGATCCAAGTTTACATTATGATGACAATTGTTTATTATATTATGACTTAGCCTATTACTTAACAATGCACCTAGACCAACACCAATTTGATCTGAATATATAACGGTCCTTGTCCGGGTATCTTTCCTAGGAAGCTCAGTGGGTGCAATGGCTTCATTTTGAGATTCCTGTTGAATGTATGAGGAAGTTGGAATCTGGATATTCAAGTTAACGCTGTTAGAAGGCACTTCGTTTTCAGGCAGCCGTGAGTCCGTGTTCTGGTTGAGCGGAGTGGAATCAGGTGTCGGTGACGTTATAGAGGTATCTGTAGAATCATCGTACTCGAGACCCTCGGAATCCTCAGATGGTGACGCCAGTAAACGGATATCGGAGCTCACGTCCTCGTGAACGCCGGCGCTAGCACGGCGTCTTGATCGGCGGCGCCTCGGGCGACGGCGGCGTTTGGTCGCATTGACTTTATCGTCCTTTGTTAACTCGACACATGCTGTCGTGCGTTCATTTAAACAGGTGGAAAGCCTACTCAATTCCGTCGACTCCATCACTTGTGTGGATTTATCAACTTTCTCGGGATTCATGTCCTTTTTATTATTCTCTTCTACGTCCAGTTGGTTTTCCAATACCCACTCAGTTAGTTCGCGGTTTTGTTGACTCAACTGTGTGAGTTCTGCTGCAGCGGTCGATAACTCGTATATTTGTTCCTTTGCAGAGTCCAGTAAGGAACGAGAGAAGTGTTTAACAGTCTTTCAACAAGCAATCTGTCTTCTAGAGCGGTCATATAATATCCGTGGAGGATTTTATCTTTAATCCATTGTACCGCCTTCTCTGTAGCCGGCGGCACGCTTTCTTCAGTCAAGAATTTTCTGTAAATCATAGCTAAACCTGACATAGCTTCTTTACGGATTTTGAATTTTTTATCCAGAGTTCTTTCTCTTACAAAATGGAGCAGGTCTTCTGATTCGGCTACCGCTTGGAAATCTCTCTGTGCTGTTGCAATTATAGCCATAACGACTTCATACCTAACCTGTTCATGAGCATCATGCTGTCGCATTTTCAATGTCTCTGTTATATCTTTTCTCAAGTCTGGGTGGTGCACTAAGAAGTGCATGCAATACTGGACACATTTGATTCGAATCGGGACAGCTATATCATTAAAGCGTCCTAGGAAAGCTCGCCATAGGGCTGGGTACTGCTTGGCAAGTCCCGATCCGGGTTCGGAGAACATTCTAGCAAGTAGGGCGACAGCGCTGAGTCTCTCCTGGAACTGCGCGGATTTGAGCTTGCATTCGAGCTGGGGTAGCACGGCGATGAGGATGGAGGGGCAGCATTGGTTCAGTTCGTAGATAAGCTCGTATACTTTAGAGAAGATTAGGAGGGTTTTTTCTTCTTTTCCGAGGATTAGGACGTGGTTGAAGAACTGTAAAAATAAGAATAAATTTAGTTAAGGAATACCAGTCAGATACGAGGGCTGCCTTTTAAGTTCTGTCGTTTGCAAACCTCCCGTGATTGCATAAAAAAAAATTAGTGTCTTCTTAAAATATTTGAATTTAGAATTCCAAAACAAAAGAATGACTCGAAATCGGCCCAACCGTTTTAGTACAGCGTTCGTTCAAAGTTGACAAGTCAGTTGTGAAAATGGAAATTTCGAAGGAAAATTTACGTGCGATAATTTTTTACAACTTCAAAAGGGGCTTAACGCGACTTCAGTGCTTCGAAGAGTTGACTACGGTTTTCAATGATAAAGCACCATGCCTCCGGACTGTGGAACGCTGGTATTTAGAATTTCAACGTGGTTGATCTAGTCTTGGTGATAGACATCGTGAAGGTCGACCAAAAACAGCCGTAACCCAGGAGAACATTGATGCTGTACGGCAACTGATCGTCGAAGATCGCCATGCGACATACCGTGAGATAGAAGCTTCCTTAAGTATTTCAGGGACCAGTGTTCACAGTATTTTGCATGATCAATTAGGCGTAAAAAAGTTGATCTCACGCTGGATACCACATTTACTCAGTGAAGACCAAACAACGGCTCGCGTTCGATGGTGTCGCAAAACTCTGCGGCAATTCAACCGAGGAAACTCGAAACATGTTTACGACATTATCAGTGGTGACGAATCTTGGATATATGCCTACGATCCCGATTCTAAACAGCAGTCGACTGTTTGGGTGTTCCAAGATGAGCCAAAACCGACCAAAGTAATACGCTCACGGAGCACTTCGAAAAAAATGGTGGCCACGTTTGTGGCGAAAAGTGGCCACGTTGCCACCATCGTGCTCGAGGATCGTTAACAACGGTTAATGCTGACTGGTATACCACTGTCTGTTTACCAGAAGTCATCGGCGAGTTTCGAAAAAATAACCCAAGACGTCGTATAAGACTGCACCACGATAATGCGAGCTCGCACACCGCCCGGCAAACAATTGCGTTTTTAAAAGAGCAAAACGTCGAAATTCTGGAACACCCGCCGTACAGTCCAGACTTAAGCCCTAACGATTTTTTTACTTTTCCAAAAATCAAGCAACGACTTCGTGGTCAACGGTACCAGACGCCTGAAGAAGCGGTTGAGGCATACAAAATGGCCATTTTGGAGACCCCGACGTCGGACTGGAATAAGTGTTTCGAAAACTGGTTCGATCGAATGAAAAAGTGTATTACATATCACGGTGATTACTTTGAAAAACAATAAATACCATTGAACACTTAAATTGTCTTTAGTTTTTCCAAACGACACAACTTAATAGGCAGCCCTCGTATACGACGAGATTTATAAAGGGATAGCATATTCTAATAGGCGTTTATACTTATCATTTGGAAAACTCAAAGGACATTGCAGATACCAAAAGGGATTCTTAAAAATTCATGACGACCATCAGCAGGCGTGACAAAATTTATATTCTTTACAACAATTTGAATTTAGTATAACATCTTACCTGAAATATTACCAAAGCGGCCACCTTTGATAACAGTATAGCTGTAGTGATAGTGTTTATATCCGTTTGTAACATTGTAACTCCGTATGAGCGGTACATGAACCTCAAGGCAGCTTGAGGGAGCTAGAGAACTGCCATTATACTATAAACTAAGAGTAACTTGCCAATAGCTAGAGTCTCTATTGGGCAATTTGGGAACCAAAGAAAACGGATACTTGGGGGCCTTTTTGTAGCTCAAATGCCAACTAAAATCTGTAAGTTGAAACTTTAGGGTAGCATATGTAACTCACCGCCTGTATATAAGGTTCTAAAGTTTCGCTCGTCTTGCTGATCAGCTCCTTGGCGAGCGCGTACGCGTGCTTTCTCTCACGCTTGTTCGGCTCCACCAGGTTCATGAGGATCACGTTCAGCAGCTCGTTGGAGACCACGTCCGACTCTGTGATCAGCGGGCACAGGACGTCCAGCATGAAGGATTTCACTTTGGACGAGTGCTCCGTGCTGGGAAAATAAAGGTAATGTTTTAAGTTTCGTTAAGGTTTTCCAAAGAAAAAAAGTCCTTAGAGTCTTAAAGTTGCCAAAAAAGTGTTTACCGACGCTTAACAACAAGTAACTAGCATTTTAAATGTAAATGTTTCCAACACGCCTCACCAGTAAAAATGTAAAATTTATCTGAAGTATCATTGATTTACGTCACAAATTATGACTTGATTAACTAACTCAATTTTTTGGTTAACATCTTACCGGGTGAATTTTAAATAAATAAATTTATTTAAAACACATAGATACTAGTTTACTCACTTGACAATCTTGAACATGAGCGAGAACAGAGCGCAGAAGATCTCCTGGCAGTCTTCCAACTCAAAGCACATGTTAAACGACTTGACATAGGCAAGGTTCTCAAGCAGGTAGAAGTAGCGTTTGAATGCCGGGTCCTTTGGGTCCCGGAGGCCTTGCAGCTGGTTGATTAGGAACAGGAATATTGTCTTCACCTGTGGATAAACATCAGTTTTAACGTCATTTCTACTTTCTACAGCCGTTATAAATATCGGAATTGTAGCGAAAAAGTTCGCTTTGACAAAAAGTTATCCACGATACCAGAAGTAGACAATGGCCTTATCTTACATTATTCATGGGCATACAAGCAACGTATCAAGGCTTGCAATTGGAAGTTGGATGCTTACTGGTCTTCATAGGGGCTTCAGGTGCGTACATATGCAATACATCCGCAATACAACATGCTTTAAGCAGTAGGACGTCGCGAGAAGGATTGGTGAGGAACTCGCCCGCAAAGAGCGCCAGATGTGGCTTAAGTTCAGTTATCAGTGGGATGTTGTAATACAAACCTGTTCCTGGTCTTTATACGGCGCTTCAGGAGCGTACACACGCAGTACATCCGCGATACAACATGCTATCAGAAGCTGAACGTCGCGAGAGGGGTTGGCGAGGAAGAACTCGTCGGCGAGGTGGATTGCCAGAGGGATGTATTGCTGGTACATGCCCTCATCCTGGCCTAACCCTTGGAGAGTGTGCGCCAATGCCTGTTAAAAAAAAAAAGTAAACTGGTGGTCTAAAAGCTCACTGATATGGTGCCCTGTTACATGCCCTTGTGCCCATGCATGCTAATGCAAAGTTGTTTCGAGCTAGTTGACTGTGACAGGCAGACTGACACACAATCATAAAAGAATTTCGTTTGTTTCCTTAAAGCGTCATTCTCTGGGAATATGTCTGCGGTTGCGTCTAATGGCCACGACTCTTTTCATACATTTTGTATGGGTCGCGGGAATTATACATTTAACAAAGTCGTCTTACTAAATGACTAGTGGTCCAGTGAGCTGTAAACCTCGAGATAAGCTTACAAAATGTACTTTATTATTATTATTATTTTAATAACAACTTTCGAAACTACTTTTATTTTTAATTTAGGTACTTTTTACGATGACATTTCTTTCTTAATATTTTTTTCTTATTCTGACATTTATAATGATATTATTATTTTTTTTACTTTATACTTGTTGAAATTTTTCTTTATTATTTTCAATTGATTTAATTTAGGAAACTTCTACTTTTTATTGTTATTTGATTCTCGTGAACTTGTTGCTGACTATTAATTATTTTCTTCATTGGTGGCTATGGTGGCTGTGTTTTTGTAATATTTTTGTATGCATGTGCCTAGTTTTAAGATTTCAAACACAATGTAATATTGTTACTGAATGAGTGATGATGATGATAATTATAAAATAAAAAATAGTTACTTCGTTGAGTCACTATCTTATATTTATGCCAATTTCCGCCATTTTGAATATTTTCCAAAAAAAATAAAAAAAATATATATCTAACTACCGAACCTGCTCACAAAATATATATCTAACTACCGAACCTGCTCACAAAATATATATCTAACTACCGAACCTGCTCACAAAATATATATCTAACTACCGAACCTGCTCACAAAATATATATCTAACTACCGAACCTGCTCACAAAATTTCACGAGAATCGATTGAGAAATGCGACCTGTAAAGGAGAACATCCGGACATACGAAAGCGTTTTTGCCCAAGCTGAAACGGAGACTTTCACTAACGATCGGTCAATTACAATACAGCCTCTTAATTTAGTTTCTTCACGGACTGTGTGGACTTATCAAGCTCATCTGATAAGTGAAATTTGTACTTGCAATCGATTGATTATGCTAACGCATTGTTCATGCATAATTAATGTGTCGCATGGCGTATGGCACATGTTAGAGATAATTAAATAATCAATTCAGTAGCTAAACGTCTGAACCATTTGCTGACTATAACCGACAAAACGGAATAGAAATACGAGGGCTGTTCCGGAAATTTTTAGCTAAACAAAAACTATAAGGAATATAATAAAACTTTATTTACAACTTTTCAAAGTATTCCCCTGCTACATTTATACACTTATGCATTCGACTGAACCAACTTTCAAAACAGGAAAAAAACGCTTCTTGCGGGGAAGGTCAAAAAAAAGTCGCCTGAATTCGTCCACTGCTTCATCCGCCGTAGAAAATCGTCGTCCTCGTAATGATTTTTTTAACGTGGGAAACAGAAAAAAATCACACGGTGCCAGGTCAGGGCTGTACGCAGGGTGTGGTAGCAGTTAAACTCCTGATTTGCTTAAAAAATCCATCGTTCTGGCAGCAGTGTGAGCCGGAGCATTGTCTTGATGAAAAATTATGCTCCGGGTTCCAGTACTTGGACGACTGACGTTCAGCTCCTGGAAGGCCTGTGGCAAGCAAACTTCACTGTACCATTGGCTGGTAACTGTTTTATGATCTTCAAGTGGAATTACGGCTACAGGTCCAATACGTCGAAAAAAAACAGCAACCATTTTTTTGTTAACGCTTCGGCCGCGAACTACTTTAGTAGGTAAATCATCTTCTTCAAAGACCCATTGTGTTGATTGCTGTTTTGTAAATGGGTCATAGCTATATATCCAAGATTCGTCGGATGTCACAATGTAGCTCACTTGTTGAGAATCGCCATTATCGAATTTTTTTAGCATAAATTTGCACCAATCGACACGCCTATCTTTTTGCTCCTGTGTGAGAAAATGTGGTATCCACCGAGACGAAACCTTTCGAACTTGAAGGTGGTCATGCAAAATGGTAGAAACTGCCCGGGATCCAATCTTCAGTTCGTCCTGAATCTCTCGGTGGGTAATGTTTCGAGATTCCTTGATTAGCCACACCACCTTGATAACATTTTCTGGAGTGACTGCCGTTGGCGGTCGGCCCGGTCTAGGCTCATCTTTGACGTCGCTCCGCCCACGCTTAAATTCACGAAACCAGTAACTGACAGTAGCAAGAGATGGTGATAATGACCTAAAAACACTAGTTAAATTTTCATGACAATCCTTGTATGTTAACCCTCGTCTATAGTCATAATATATCATAGCACGAAATGCTTCCCGCGATAGCTCCATTTTTGCGAACAAAAAGTGACAGACATGTTTTTTTTCTGATTTCATAAAAAAATAATTGAATGTCACTGGCCAGTGACATTTACACGAAAGAGTTTGTAATGAAATTTGTCTTTAAGCTACACTAAAATTAAATGAACATGATTAATAGTACGCCGTTGACTAACTTTTTACGGAACAGCCCTCGTACCATGTCTGTTTTCCTTATAGATATTACTGATTTACAGGGTGTGTGTGGGGGCGGGGGGTCGGATGCGGTGAGATAGGATGACATCGGCTAATATATCGTGATCGTGCAACTATGGTTAGGCGGTCTTTACATTAGATGAGCATCCGCACGCCGCTCCGGTGTGCGAATGGGGGATATGCAAAGTCCCGTCTCGCTCGCAGCGGAACGACCTACGAATCCGCATCAGTTTGATATCCGCTTAGTAATGGTGGCCGACCATTACTTTGAAAAATAGGCCGCCGATGTTAGAAGGATAAGCCAATACAAGCTTTAAAAACCTAATCTATTTACTAGCCCATTTGAGTGTCCCACTGTTAAATAGAAAAAAGCCTTAAAAGGCGCTAAATCTTCGAGATTCCCAATTTTGTGTTTCTTCTGGCCAGTTGTTAAGGTAGGTGTTACCCATTCTTATTTATATTATAATCGCGACTGCTTATATAAGATCAATAGATAAAGATAGTCAATTTTTCAAATAGGCATATTACAATACGCTTACCTATGAATGTCAAATAAAGCTACCTCCAGCTTTAGACCTCTAAAAAATCTAAAGATAAAAAGTAATCAAATGACCACTACGAGTCACCATCATCACCATAATGCAACTACGAAGTGTCATAAGTACGAGTATAATAATCATTAAAATTGTTCTAGTTAAAGAAAAGTGAAACTAAGCGATATGTTATAAAGATATAACAGTATGTGGGTCACGCGGTAAAAATAGTCCACGTTAAGCATTCTTTAATTTCACTCTCGTTTCAATATAACAGTGGTCTTGTTTACAAACTGACATCATTAATCTTCATAACGTCTAGGTTTTTGCCACGGCTTGCGGTAAGGCTTCTAAACCAGATATCATAGGTTCGAATCGAACCCCGTCTCGTACAAACATCATTATACATACATATAATCACGCCTATTAGTAGGCAGAGGCTTGCTACGATCCTGACATATACCTCTTTCGCTTCCTTCACTTTCATAACATTCTTCATACACGCTCGCCGGTTTAGGGTGCTCTTGACCTGGCCTTTCTTCAGGATTTCCCCGATCTGATCAGAGAAAGTCCGCCAAGGTTACCCCTTCCAACTCCCGCTTCTACTTCTCCCTTGTACACTCTCTTTGTAAGCCTGCTTTCACTCATTCTTCACACAACAACATCATTATATCACTAAATATTTACCAGCTCTTCTGTGAAAGAAAACATCGCTAGCAAACGGGACTGGTCCCAACTAACCCTAGTTTCCCCTTTTGGGTTAAAAGACACAATCACTTTCATAAGAACTGGTGCTTGTGCCAGTGATTAGGGATTAGGTTCACAAAGCGACAAAGCAGACCCTGGGCTATTATCGGATGGAACCCTGCACCTAAGCTAAACAGTGGAATGAATTATCGCCCGCTGTATTTCTGGACAAAGACGACTTTAACCTTCAAGAAAAGAGCTTATTCCTATCTTAAAGTCCGGCATCGCACTTGCAACCGCTCTGATGTTGCAGGTGTCCATCCGTGAGGGTAAAGCCCGGTTCACATTTGTCTGACGTGTCGTGCATCAGGCATCAGACAAATGTGAACGCAACCATATTAAATGTATGAAACCGATTGCCGTTCTGATGCGTCACGACACAACACAACACGACAGACGAATGTGAACCGGGCTTAATTGCTCACCATCAGGCGATACGTCTCCTTGTTTGTCAATATCATAAACAAAACTGAAAAAAAGGTAGAACAGGAAAATTGTATGTATGCACAAAAGAAATATGGCACAAGATAGGCAGTCCAAAGGCAAACTTATCCCTTTAAGGGATTTCTTCCAGTTAAAATCAACTCAAAGGTTAACCTTTGAGTTGATTTTAACCAGAATTGACGAAGAACGGTAGACAAATACAGCACTGAGTACAATAGACTAGAGGTAAGTCAATAAAATTATAAAAGAGGGCGAAAATAAATAAAATAAGATAAAAATTAGAAGTATGTAACAGTATAACAAATATATATAATATAGAATACCTAAGTTATATATATAATAAATATATACCTATAGTCACAAACAAGTTAGCTCTCGTCGGATAGCCACAGCTTCTTTAACTGCCTCTTAAGCGATGCAACTGACTGCGATTGCTGAGGGAGGCAACTCATTCCAAAGCTGAACCGCTCGTACCGCAAATGATTTACCATACGCACGAGATTAGTCGGGTCCACACAGAGCGAGCATACGCGCGAGGCAATTTCCTCGCGCACAAAAAGGCCAGTGTAGACGTGCCTCGACCGAGGCGGCGCGCGCGAGGCACGTCTAAAAATGTTGATACAATACGCGCGCCTCGGCCGTGGCACGTCTACACTGGCCGTTTTGTGCGCGAGGAAATTGCCTCGCGCGTATGCACGCTTTGTGTGGACCCGGCTATTTGTGATGAGGTGTTGCCAGTGCAAGATTGGCACTCGATCGAAGGCGATGGCCACTACCACCTGCTATAATTTTTCTTTATTTTTTTTCTATGTAAACAGGAAACCTGCCTTAAGTCTCCGCACTAGCTCATCGGGTCCTAGGTCATCGGTGATAGGCCTGCAGCCTTGCGGGTACACTATTTCCGCCATACTGCCAATCTGGAAACGAATTACAATTGTTGTGAATAATAATGAGTAAAAATCGTGAAAGTTTCAATCAGTGTAAAGACTCCACTGTCCGTCTGTCTGTCTGTCACAAAGCTGTATCTCATGAACCGTGATAATTTTCACAGATTATGTATTTCTGTTGCCTCGGTGGGCGAGTCCAACTCGCACTTGTCCAGTTTTTACTGTCAAAAACTTTTTGGTGATTTCGATGAGTACTTAAAAATATTGTAAAACATACGAAATTACAATTTTACTTAATATTTTGATGAACAATCTTTTATTTTCTCGGTGTTAAATTTAACAATTTTTTAAGTGGGTGACAAAATCGGTGAAACCATATAAACATATTTAACACAGGTACTTGAGAGTAATCAGCAAAGGACCTTAATAAATTCAATAGATGTTAATATATACACATAAATGTAAACCTCATTGTCACATTCGACCCTGACCATGCTGTGTAAATAGTTATGTTATGCGTCTTGTAACATAACATACTTAACACAATAATAAAAGGCGATGAGCGTGGAAATTAGTAGCAATGTTATACTTTACAAAATGGTGTGCTTAATGAAAGTCATGAACTCATAAAGTAACTCGAAAATAAAAAATTTGTGTAAGGGCAATGACAACTTGAATTATTTTTTTTATTTAAAGTTGTACACTACACTTTTTTTTTAGGTTGTTTATGTTATTTCTACTCATTCTTTTGATCTAATGCGTCTACGCATTCTTTCGATTTAAATAGAACAAAAAACTGTCCTATGATTATTATTTCCATTCCATTTCCGAATGGAATGGATCGAAAAATATACGGATTTTGTTTTTCTCCGCATATTCATTATTATCTTTTGTTCTAACTGTACCCTAGCGGGTCAGACATACACAGTAACCTCATTATTTAGGTAAAACTAATTATACAGTTATTGCACAAACTTTACTCAACTTGACTAACAGCCTGTTTTTACATTGATTAGTGTTAAGTGCGAGTACATACATTTGCTACTAAATAAACGCAAGTAGCAAATGTATGATCCTGCACTTAACACTAATCAATGTGTAAACCGTCCCTAAGGTAAAACAAAAACTAAGGCATGTAAATATTGAATGATACATTTGGCAAAAGCGGACATTACATTGTACAATTTGCAGAGCACTAATTTAGTGTCGCTAGGCGAGGTAAAAAAGAGCTCGCTCATTACACTACACTAGCTAGCGACGCTAGTTAGTGTCTTACTCTCATTTCGGCAGTGGTCATCGTTCAAATCGCACCGCATTGAACGCAACCGCATCTTTTTTATCCCATAAAAATGGCATGTCTTTATAAAGTTCAATCATGTTAAGCAAGTTTTCCTTCTCCCTAGTTTGTGGCTGCATCATTTTTTTTTGAACTGTAATGAAATAACTTGCTATACGTTCGACTGCGTCGGTGGCGTGCGGACAACTGACCTTGCACAGTAAGCGCTAAGCGCGCTAACACCATTTACACTATGCGATCTAGTGCGCTAGGTAGCGTTAGTGCGGCAGAGCACTTACGATCGCACTAGATTGGGTCACTAACTGGCTAACTGCCTTTACACTATACCAAATTAGTGCGCAAACCCAGCTAGCGCTCTGCAATTTGTATAATGTAATGCCCGCTAAAATCATAAACTCACATAAAGTTTTTCTTTTTTTTTGACAGCCTCCTACTAGGCTAGACTAGCCTAGTTGGTAGTGAGTAGTGACTTAGTGAGCCTGCATATGAAGCATTCTACCGTCTAGTCTAGTTCCCACAACACAAGCCTTCTTGAGCCTAAGTAGCTTGTGGGCCTGAGAACTGTGTAAAATCGTCCTATAATATTTATTTATTCAGAATTATTAAATCAGCTAGGATAGCTCAGAATATGCAGTGTTCAGAATTTCGGTTTAAAATCCACAATATTTTTTAATTTTGTATAAAAACTAGACTAGACAATAATGTAAAATCAATAGAATCTTGACCCAGTTTACTATTTATAGCAGAATAGTAATTTTATATAATGTTGTAATTTACATTATATAAAATTACTATTCTGCACCTTCAAGAGACTATAAGGAAATTAAATAGTGTGGGTGTATACTAACTACCACAAGACTGCCCTAACTTCATCAGCTTCGAAATTGTTAGATAAACAGGAATTAAATTATTCTAGAATTAAACAGGTTACATTTATTTGAGCATTCACACTTTAAAGCATAATGGCAGCTCTAATTTCGAATATATGTGGCTTTCCAGTCTGTGGGTCCTTATGTTTCATGTGCAATAGATTTAGATTTATTTATTTCATAATACAGATTACATTATAAATTGCAGGCATGTCAATCTACAAGAATTCATATTATGATCGTCAAAAAAAGATATACAAGAACATAATCAATAAAATATCAATTCAAAAAATTTAATAATTACAGGATACTAGTAGGTATTTCAAAATAATGTCATGATAGTATCTCCTGTAGAGGATCGTCAAAATCTATACTATCAAAATTTCTGTTGGAGTTTCAGATAAAATGGTCCTTATTGCACTTGAAGCATAAGGACCCTTCTGTAATGGAAAGCCACATATATTATAAACTCATTTAGTGGCTAGTGATGCCATATGCAATTGAATGGAAAAGTAACATTTTGAGTGAGCTTAAAATGACCTGGAATGAGTAGAGTTGACTGATCAAGTGATCATAAAAGTGCCTGCCTTTAATGGGTTGTCTACAATTGTGTGTTTGGTCAAAGATGCTTCTATCTCTTCTTCATAGGCTATGCCACTTTTGTATCACTGCAACCATTGTTGATCTATTGAAGTGTTAGTATAGCAATAGAAAAACTGAAAACTCCATTATTCTAATAATGCTTACCATTTCATTTGTAAGCTATAATTTGCTGCTCTCATTTATGCATGTTTTTATTTATTTATTTTAATACTAAATCAGTATTTTGCTAATGTCAGCATGATAAATCCCATATGAAATGACTAGTAAATATTATCGTGTAATCCTTGAAATATACATATTTTAGAAAACATGCAGGATTTTAACATAGTGTTTTTGTTGCATTTATTTTCAAACTAATGATACATCAACTATAAGAATTTTGTCTATTTTCTAGAGCCATATTATACTTATAGATCAGTTGCCATATTTCTAGTTATCCTCATGCCAGCTTCAGTCTGTCTATTTAGCTTTTAGCCAAAATACCTAAGTTTAGAAATCGATTAATTTAAAAAAATGTTGATTTATTTAATATTGTTAACCTAAATCATAACATCCGTGCACTTTGCACAACTTACCTATCGCCAAACAATCAAATCGGGCACATATTTCCAAAACAATTACTAGACCTGTACCGCTGGCTATATTTTGACCCCTAGGTTATAAAAATATTAAAGTCAATTCTGTTTTCGCTTATGAATACTTTGTTAAGATGTAAATCTTACATTTTGTTTTGTGTCATATATATAATTTGCTTTTCTAGTAATTTGTTATTTTGTGGTAATTATTTTTTATTTTGAATTATTTTGGAGAAAAAAATATTCGAGAGAAAACATGTAACTGTGTTGCATTTAGGATAGTGTTTTTAGTGTGAAAACATAGTTTGTGTCAATTACGTCCACTGCAATCTGATACTATGTCATAATATTCTAAATGACACAAAAAAAATTAGAGTTAAAAAAATTACTTAGGTCGAATTTAATCGTTTAAATAGGTCCATTAAATGATTTTGTGTCTTATTAAGGCATAGCTTCATAAGATATTTGATGATTTTGTTGTAACAGGCTGTCACCGTTACAAAAGAATATTAAAGATATTAGAGTTTACATCTTATTAATTTGAAATGCGGGATAAATAAGATGTATGAATTTGTGTCACTTGCATCCACTGCATAAACAAATATTACAAAAATATTATTTGCGTTCAAACGAAGCTAGCGGGCGGTCTGAATGGGCAACGGAGGCCGTGCAGGGTGGGGCCGCGGCGTGACCTTGCCGTACGCAACGCAAGTTTACTTCGCCTGTGCGCCAAATTAACGCAACTTATTCAAAGAAGTTACGCAAACAACACAACAACAAGCAACAAGCAAGCAAAGAATGCGTCGAATTATCTTTTACCTATTTAAAACTCATAGATATTGTACAATGTCACCATTATACAAAAGAACTGTAAGTACATGTTTGATTTGCGAGCGAGCTGGCAACATTGCGCAGGGAAATCTTAAAAATATCGCGTTTACGTGAACGCCACATACATTTGTGACAGTGATAGGAAAAAGGTACCACTAAAGTAAAATTTGGTTATTAATACCGTGACTTTCTTTCATTCTTTGATAAAAAAAATTGCTATTTATGCAACAAGTGCGGAAATCATCTTTACGCACGTGTATCATACAATGTTTTACTATGCATTGTGCGAGTAAATAAAAAAACATATCATGGCAAATAAGTTTAATTATTAAAAGGAGTGTTTTAAATCGACACGAGTTGCGAATTACCTATTCGCACGTGTATCGTACGTTTTACAGTACATATGGCCCTGTAAACTTTCGACATATGCACGGTAAGTGCTCTTTTCCGCACTAGTGCGAGAAAGTAGCACCATATGTACTGTAAAAAAAAATTGAAAACAAAAAGCACTAGTGCGGAAAAGCAGTACTTTCCGCACGATATGGCTCCGTAGGAAACGCACTTTTCGAGCACATGCATTGTAAAAAAATATATAGGACTGTATCTCCTAAACCATGCGTCGTAGCGCAAAAATAATAAAATTTTCGTTCCCCTTTATGTAACCCAAAAGTAATACATGAAAAATACAATGAAAAAAAAGAAACAAAATCTTTATAGGGCTGTATCTCTTAAACCGTGCGTCGTAGCGCAAAAATAAACGTTTCGGTCCCGTTCAAGCCAATATACAGTGCATGTACACCTGTATAGGTAGAATCTTGGTGAAACAAACTCAAAATATTGTACCCAACACCTACATATGTAACCCAATATTCATATGCAAATATGCAAATAAATAAATCGTTTATGTAACCATTAATTTATATTTAAAAAAAAACGCAATAAAAAAAAAACTTTATAGGGCTGTATCTCCTAAACCGTCGTAGCGCAAAAATAATCAAATTTTCGTTCCCCTTTATGGAACCCCAAACTAATATATAGGTACAAAAAACTCAATGAAAAAAAAAAAGAAAAACAAATCTTTATAGGGCTGCATCTCCTAAATCGTGCATCGTAGCGCAAAAATAATCAATTTGTCGTTCCCCTTTAAGAAACCCTTAATTAATACTTAAAAAAAAAAAAAACAAAAAAAAACAGGAAAAAATCTTTATAGAGCTATATCTCCTAAACCGTGCGTGGTAGCGCAAAAATAACAAAATTTTCGTTCCCCTATACGGAACCCCAAAGTAATATACAAAAAACACAATGAAAAAAAAAACAACAAAAAAATCTTTATAGGGCTGCATCTCCTAAACCGTGCATCGTAGCACAAAAATAATCAAATTTTCGTTCCCCTTAAGAAATCCTTAATTAAAACTTAAAAAAAAACCAGGAAAAAAACTTTATAGAGCTATTATAGCTATATATATAGATATAATATCTCCTAAACCGTGCGTGGTGGCGCAAAAATAATAAAAGTTTCGTTCCCCTTTATGCAACCCATAATTTATATTTAAAAAAAACGCAATAAAAATTAAAAAAAATCATTATAGGGCTGTATCTCTTAAACCATGCGTCGTAGCGCAAAAATAATAAAAATTTCGTTCCCCTTTATGAAGCCCCAAAGTAATATACTAAAAACACAATGAAAAAAAAGAAAAAAAATAACAAAAAAACTTTATAGGGCTGTATCTCCTACACCGTGCATCGTAGCGCAAAAATAATTTAAAAAACCCCTAATTAAGATTGAAAAACGCAAAAAAGAAAAAGAGGAAAAAAAATCATTTTAGGGCTGTATCTCCTAAACCGTGCGTCGTAGCGCAAAAATAATAAAATTTTCGTTCCCCTTTACGGAACTCCAAAGTAATATACAAAAAACACAATAAAAAAAAAACAAAAAAAACTTTATAGGGCTGTATCTCCTAAACCAAACTAATATACAAAAAACACAATGAAAAAAAAAAAACAAAAAATCTTTATAGGGCTGCATCTCCTAAATCGTGCATCGTAGCGCAAAAATAATCAATTTTCGTTCCCCTTTAAGAAACCCTTAATTAATACTTAAAAAAAAACAAAAAAAAAACAGGAAAAATCTTTATAGAGCTATATCTCCTAAACCGTGCGTGGTAGCGCAAAAATAACAAAAATTTCGTTCCCCTTTACGGAACCCCAAAATAATATACAAAAAACACAATGAAAAAAAAAAACAACAAAAAAAATCTTTATAGGGCTGCATCTCCTAAACCGTGCATCGTAGCACAAAAATAATCAAATTTTCGTTCCCCTTTAAGAAACCCTTAATTAAAACTTTAAAAAAAAACCAGGAAAAAAACTTTATAGAGCTATTATAGCTATATATATAGATATAATATCTCCTAAACCGTGCGTGGTGGCGCAAAAATAATCAAATTTTCGTTCCCCTTTATGCAACCCATAATTTATATTTAAAAAAAAAACGCAAAATTTAAAAAATAAAATCATTATAGGGCTGTATCTCTTAAACCATGCGTCGTAGCGCAAAAATAATTAAAAAAAAACCCCTTTAAGAAACCCGTAAATAATACTTAAAAAAAAAAACAAAAAAAACCAGGAAAAAACTTTATAGAGCTGTATCTCCTAAACCGTGCGTGCTACCGCAAAAACAATAAAATTTTCGTTCCCCTTTATGCAACCCATAATTTATATTTAAAAAAACGCAAAATTTAAAAAAAAAATCTATAGCGTGTATCTCCTAAACCATGCGTCGTAGCGCAAAAATAATAAAATTTTCGTTCTCCTTTATGAAACCCCAAAGTAATATACAAAAAACACAATGTAAAAAAGAAAAAAAATAAAAAAATCTGTATAGGGCTGTATCTCCTACACCATGCGTCGTAGCGCAAAAATTATAAAATTTTCGTTCCCCTTTATGCAACCCATAATTTATATTAAAAAAAAACGCAAAATTTAAAAAAAAAATCATTATAGGGCTGTATCTCTTAAACCATGCGTCGTAGCGCAAAAATAATTTAAAAAACCCCTTTAAGAAACCCGTAATTAATACTTAAAAAAAACAAAAAAAACCAGGAAAAAAAAACTTTATAGAGCTGTATCTCCTAAACCGTGCGTGGTACCGCAAAAACAATAACATTTTCGTTCCCCTTTATGCAACCCATAATTTATATTTAAAAAAACGCAAAATTTAAAAAAAAAATCTTTATAGGGCTGTATCTCCTAAACCATGCGTCGTAGCGCAAAAATAATAAAATTTTCGTTCCCCTTTATGAAGCCCCAAAATAATATACAAAAACACAAGAAAAAGAAAGAAAAAAAATAATAACAAAAAAACTTTATAGGGCTGTATCTCCTAAACCGTGCATCGTAGCGCAAAAATAATCAATATCCGTTCCCCTTTAAGAAGCCCCTAATTAAGATTTAAAAACGCAAAAAAGAAAAAGAGAAAAAAATCATTTTAGGGCTGTATCTCCTAAACCGTGCGTCGTAGCGCAAAAATAATAAAATTTTCGTTCCCTATTATGAAACCCCAAAGTAATAACAAAAAACGCAATGACAAAAAAAAAGAAAAAAAAACAACAAAAAAAACTTTAGGGATGTATCTCCTAAACCGTGCATGGTAGCGAAAAATAATCAAATTTTCGTTCCCCTTAAGAAGCCCTTAATTAAGATTAAAAAACGTAAAAAAGAAAAAGAAAAAAATTTATATAGGGCTGTATCTCCTAAACCGTGCGTCGTAGCGCAAAAATAATCAACTTTTCGGTCCCCTTTATGTAACCATTAATTTATACAAAAAAAAACGCAAAAAAAAGAGTTTTTTTTATAGGGCTTGATCTCCTAAACCATGCGTCGTAGCGCAAAAATAATTAAATTTTCGTTCCCCTTTATGAAACCCCAAAGTAATATACAAAAAACACAATGTAAAAAAGAAAAAAAGAAAAAAAACAATAAAAAAAACTTTATAGGGCTGTATCTCCTAAACCTGTAACTCGGAAACTTAGAATCCACAAAGGGGACTTTACTAAATTATGACACATATTAAAGCCTGACCAGTAATATATGATCATTGTCAAGAGGGCGCTGTTCATGCTCATGTATAGGGTGACAGTTCAGTATAGTATGAAAAAATATTGTATTTAATGAACATCATCATCAATGTAATTAATGTTGCTTGCCACGCTTAAACATAACAAAAATCACAATAAATTGCGTCTTAAAATAAACTTAAAAAGTCTACTAAAAATCGAAACAAAAGTAATTTTTAAGTCGCTGATGTGACATTCTCAATCAAAAGGTAGGTACCACTTTGTCGTTTACCATAAAGACGAAATTTGATTATATCTTTATACAAATAACCTGTCAGAGAAAGTGGTACCTTTTGATTAGGAACGTCACAAATGTTGGTCAGTATGAGGAGTGCAGCCTACAGTTTATTTTTAATTATATTTATATACCTACTACGGTAAGATTGATAAGACAATGTAATTATGCCTCCAAATGAAATAAATACACTGTATCGCAAAACTAAGTGGCGAGACAGCTCATAATGCCATCTCTTGGTTGGTCTTAACAAGGGTAAAGGAGATAGTATTAAGATCTCAGTCGCCAGCTGATATTGCGGCAAGTATAATAAGCACCCCACCCGCGTAGGTACCCTTCCCCGCGCACGCCCTTCTTGCTCAATTGAGTTTTATTTTGCCAGATAGTAAAAAAACCGTGGATCAAAATGACCCAAATTATGAATGATGTCTCAATGTGGTATTATAATATTGTAGACGTAAACATAATATTATGAATTTTTTTTTGTGGCAGATACAGGATGTTAATTAGAAAAAATTTTTTTTTAAATAAAAGCGGTGGATGAATTTGACACAGATTTGTTTGAATAACATATAACAATGTTCTGTAAAGTACAACACTTCACTTACCGACTCTAATATTTTTTTAGGCGTTTTAGGATCAATATTAGGTATTTATTAAATGCCATTATAGCCGTGGATGAAAATGACACAAAATGCGTGTGTACGTCGGAAGCCACTTTGCCTTTACAGGGAAACAAAGAATTTCGTCTCTAATATTTTTTTTACAGAATGCTGATTGAAAAAAGAAATACCTAAATTTCTACCTAAGCAAATACCTAGGATGACACAAAATATTATTTTTAGGTTTAGTATATGGTCTGGAAACTATATATAAAAAATAAGCAACATTAATATTCTTATAACCTCAGAAGTTATTGGTACAGGTCTATACACCTAGCGCGCTCGTACGAAAACGTGAAATACGTAGTAACAATAAACAGTCCAAAAACACACATTACATTTAAATAACAGTATATTTCAAGCACTGTTTTGTCAAGCACAAACTACGTTTGTACACGAACTACACGATTCATCCGTAACAACACCGCAATCAAATTATGGCATATCAACATTTTTTTTTCATCTAAGCAAACATCGCAACCATTTCGAGGTTAATCCGTGTGAAGTAGACAAAATATCAACAAAATATACTTGATTTTGAGGAATGCTTGTAATGAAACAACGATTTGCTACCGATAATGGCTAAAATACGTACGATAAGTCATAGACGTGGGTCCCGTTTCCCGTGTTTACAAAACCGCCACGGCAGCTATCAAACAAAACAATCACAGAACAAACATATTACATCCATTAGAACATCACTGCAGAACAAAACACACGGGGATTGTAATGTCCTATTGATCTAAATTCATAGAAATTTTGTATAATATTTTTTATATCAGTCCGTGTGGACGCCAAACTGCGGGAAAAACTACAGCGAAGTTAGCTACGATCGTGTTCGCATTTTCCTTTCAAGGTCGTTCTACTGTCTATGCTCAAATGACGTGTCTACTGTCTATGATTAGCTCATTGTCTATGATGATGATTAAAAAGAATTTATAGCTGGTCAAGCAAATCTTGTCAGTACAAAAAGGTGGCAAATTTAAAAAATGTAGGCGCAAAGGGATATCGTCCCATAGAAAATTTGAATTTCGCGCCTTTTTCTACTGACAAGATTTGCTTGACCAGCTATATATTTATAGCCAACATATAGAAGAGTTAAGATCCTCCACACTCGTGCGCGAATCGCGACGCGAAACCGCGAACGCGAGTGTGGAGTCTAGTTCGCTAATCAGCTAAATCGACTCCACAGTCGCGTTCGTGGCTTCGCGCCGCGTTGTCTGGAGCGCGCTTTAGACATTTTATTACATAGTTGGTCAAGCAAATCTTGTCAGTAGAAAAAGGCGGCAAATTTAAAAAAAATAGGCTCGAAGGGATATCGTCCAAATCGTCCCATAGAAAATTTCGCGCCTCTTTTTACTAACAAGATTTGCTTGACCAACTATGTAAAGGGTCCTCCACACTCGTGCGCGAATCGCGGCGCGAACGTGAGTGTGGAACCTAGTTCGCTGATTAGCGAACTAGACTAGGGGTGATTAGGGGTCTTAAGATCTTCTATATGTTGGCTATAAATATACGCTGTAATAATTCTTTTTAACCGACTTCAAAAATGGAACATGGTTTTTTGGGGACAAAATTGAGGGAACTTCTATGGCCATACGTTTCTTCTTTGGTATTTAAAAGTATTTGTAAAGTCAGTTTATTTAGTAAAAAAATATTTACCCATATATTGTGCTGGAATGGGTCCCTCAATTGACACGAGTAATTGTATAACTTTCCCAACAAAGTCAAGCGGTGCTGTACAATTATTTAGCTACTTAAAATATTGTACTTTATCAAAACAGTATATAATGTCCTTACAAAGTAGTGTCGGATTTTTTTTTTTTTATCTACCTATGTAACTTTGTAGTATGTATGTTTAATTTAAGTTCCTAGAGATACTCGTAGTTCAAAAATATATACATGTTTATGATACTGACTATGTATTAACAGTATAAGTGTCTTGGCGTAGGTCGCTGTAAACTTATACTTGTGTTTGTTTGAATAAAGGCACGTGGAAAGAAAAAAGTATCTACCTGTACTGTAGGATAAAAAGTTGTACATACCCAAAAAATTTTTTTCGCAAAAACATTTATATAGATAATCGCAATGACAATAAACAATCACTATAGGATTGCTATCAATCAAAAGGATACCTGGTGATTTACCTGGCGCAGAAGCAGCAGAATGAAAGCTATGTATCATATCAATACATAGGAACATAATTATTCTAAAAGGACAAATGAAACTGAAATAATTAAGAAATAATTTTAATTCTTAAGCATTAATATAACAGTATTTCACTTATCATGCATAAATAAACTAAAACTTCAACAAAGTCATGTAAGTATACAGTACAGGTGCGAATTCAAGTATTGGGGTCTACATTAAGGGCACTCCACACTCATGCGCGCATGAGTGTGGAGGGCCCTTTAGAATCCCGCAATATTTCAAGCTCGACAAATATCTTGCAAATATCAATCGGTTGTCTTTATAATTACAAAAGTTCCACTCCATCGGTCACACATAATCAATCAGTTATGAGAGATTTACAAACCCAGCAAGGTAAGAATGGTAACGTGACACCACCTACGGCTGCCACTAGGTCACTATTATAGTTACTTAATTAGTAATAGGTTAATGCAATTATTCCTCTTAAGGGCCCTCCACACTCGTGAGCAAGCCTAGTTCGCTAATCACTTCGCGCCGCGTAGTCTGGAGCGAGCTTAGACTACGCGGCGCGAAGCCGCGAACGTGAGTGTGGAGTCGATTTCGCTGATTAGCGAACTAGACTCCACACTCGCGTTCGTGGCTTCGCGCCGCGATTCGGGCTCGCGTGTGGAGAGCCCTTTATAAGTGTATACGAATCACTATATTCTGGAAAACCAAATTCATTAGTGAAAAAGGCGGAAAATTTGAAAATTGTTGGCATGAAGTTTCGGTCTCCCAAATAAAACTAGAATATCGAGCCTTTTCTTAATATAAAAATTGGTTGTGCAGATTATATTCATCAAATCAACGTGTGGATATGGTTTTTAGGGTTCCATACCCAAAGGGTAAAAACGGGACCCTATTACTAAGACTCCGCTGTCCGTCTGTCCGTCTGTCACTAGGCTGTATCTCGTGATCTGTGATAGCTAGACAGTTGAAATTTTCACAGATGATGTATTTCGGTGGCCGCTATAACAACAAATACTAAAAACAGAATAAAATAGAGATTTAAGTGGGGCTCCCATACAACAAACGTGATTCTTGACCGAAGTTAAGCAACGTCGGGCGGGGTCAGTACTTGGATGGGTGACCGTTTTTATAGTTAATGGTACGGAACCCTTCGTGTGTGAGTCCGACTCGCACTTGGCCGGTTTTTTTTAAATATGAAGCTATAGTTTTTACAACCGATACAAGTAATGTGGAATAGTAAAACTTAGGTATTTAATACTGAAATAATTGCATATAACCCGTTCCTTAATTAGAAGGGGAAGCCATTGAGATCTATGTATACATATAATATGAAGTCTGTAAAACTATTGGAAAGCTTAGAATTATCTGCCAGCTCATGTTACTATAACATACTTAAAAATTAAATCCACAACAACAATAGAGTAGAATGTCACAAATTATAATAATAAAATAAAAACTAAAAGCCGAAATTGTAGAGACTGAGATATCTTAATCCAATTCAAGTTTTCTGAATGATCCAGCTGTGGAATGAACATCTTGAGTAATATCATTCTTCTCGAGAGCGTTTACATCGACACACATTTCGTCTAGCGCAAGTAATTCTTCCCTGTGTTTAAGAAGTTTGCGTTTCAACTCTTCGATCATATCGCGTAGAGGAACCGTGCCGCCATATTCTTTTGGTAAAATAGCGGGATCTACGTGCTTATTCAGGTCTTGGGTGTTGCGGTGAAACTGAAAAAGAACGGATTTTATTATTTCCTGTCGAAATTGTCAGTAAAGCGCTTCACACATCTAACTTTTCTATTTCAGACGTCCTAACTAGCTATAGATACAAGAGTTAGACCAAGCTAAGTTGGCAGCGATTTTAATAGCCCACTGTGCAAGTGTTGTTTTAAATGTCAATCTTCTATGAAATCATGACGTTTTAATAACACTTGCACAGTGGGCTATCAAAATCGCTGCCAACTTAGCTTGGTCTACCTCTAGCATCCATAAAAATATTTCTTAGTTAGTGCATCCAGAGTCCAGACTACGCTTGACGACGATGTGTGAAGTGTTTAAAGTAAATATTTATATAACAAATTTTTCAAATTTCGTAACAATATACAAAACGAGTACATACTCAAATAATGTTATTAAACTAAACGAATGTAACAAAACTTCCGTTAAAATCTAGGTACACAGTTTAGGCCTCAGAGTATGTTTAGTTACATATTTATAAATACACATTAGAAAAACATTACTCTTCCATTTTGATCAATCGAGAAGTATACTCAGAGTACACACCTATTTAGTCAGTAGAAAAGGCGCGACATTCAAATTTTCTATGGGATTGGGAAGTCAACTCTTCGAACCTACATTATTAAATTTTGCCGCCTTTTTCTACTGACAAAGTGGGTGTGCCAGTTTCAGTCATACTGTATTGTTTAATCTGTAACTTTTATCAATGGGTTTTTTGCCTAAAATAAAAATATTGATTGATTGATTATGGAGCATAAGGACCCTTTAGGCATGCAAAGTCACAAATACTCGCCACTCGACTAAATAAATTACTCGTAGTCCGAACTGGGACTTCTAAGGACCCTCCACACTCATGCACGAATCACGGCGCGAAGCCGCGAACGTGAGTATGGAATCTAGTTCGCTAATCACGAAATCGACTCCACACTCGCGTTCGCGGCTTCGCGCCGGTAGTCTGGAGCAACTTATCATGAAGCTAGCTGCATGTCGTAATGTTGGCAACAACTTTAGGCAACTATATAGGATATTCAAAATTGAAAACACGTAATTATAATGAAGTTAATTAAAACGTATAGAACGATCATTTATGATAAAAGAATAATACCATAACCCGGTCCTTTAATTTATCACTCAGCAGTGATACGGCGAATTCAAAGAACTTGGCTCCGTAGTGAGGTACGTTGACGAAATGAGTACACTTGTGGCGCATCGGTGTTGAATTCTGAAAAGAAACACAAACTTATTAACATAAGTTTAGGATAGTAAAATAAATAGGTGCGGAGTTTGTTCATCTGTTTTCCTACAGACGATGATGAAACATTATGGGATAATCATGGGCCTCATTAGACACCGTAGCTTTTGGCGCGTTTAAAAGAGCTATAAATGTATAATGCTGTCAGGACAGTACACTCTAATAGTCCTAACAGACGGGTGTTCCGGACCGCGACCTTGATCCAGTCAGCTTATGTCTTTCTCGCCTTCACACATAGCGGCGTCCTTAACGGACGTACGGCGAGCCACCTTACACTCGATCGAACAAGCCATTACTAAGGTCGCGGTCCGGTACGCCCGTCTGTTAGGCTTTAAGAAAGACTTGATATAATAATTTGGAAGTTATTTTCCTTACAAAACATTTCTAAGTGTAGTCGACAATCCTAGTGTTGTTACGCCTGCGCATCCTTGCATTGTTGTCTAGAAAGTAATTTAAGTATAAAGTATAAAGGAGAGTAGAATGAAGAATACCTGGATACAGTTGAGCATGGTTCTAACATCGTTGAAGGACCATAAACTAACGTGCGGCATCTGCATGCCGGCCTCATCGTTCACGTGGGTGTAACCCAGGAGTTGGCTCCGGGGCTCGTCCAGCAGCATCTCCACTATCATGGAGTGGACGCGCGCCATGACGCAGCTGTCGTATACGTGGGGGTCGAACCGGCCTACAGAATAAAATAAGTGACATAAAATATATCTTAAAACCAAAAAATACACAACAATGTCTGCAATGCATTTCACAAGTTCACAACCCCGCAGTGTCAGGGAGCCGGACGCGAAACTGCCGGAACTTGACACCCTTGGGTCAAAGTCAAAACTCCCTTGGTGAGGTCGCTACAAAAATAAATAAATTAATAGCCCGCTAAAGTGTCCCACTGCTGGCCCTTGATCTCCACAACTCCCGTTGTTGTGCTTTTTCCGGCCAGTTACTGATGAAGTTGTCTAAGTCGTCCCGCCATTTCCGTCTGGGCCTGCCACGTCCGCGCTTCTTTTGCGGCATCCACTTGGTCCTATCCGGATGCATGCGGCAGACGTGACCCGCCCAGTCCCACTTCAGCCTAGCGGGCTTCTCTCCTCAATTAAAATTAAGATTAAAATAATTTTATATTATAATCTTAAATTTCTTTCGCTGCCAAGAAATCGAAAGGTTGTTGAGGATAAGGGTTTTTAAACTGGCAACCCTACTATGATATTTTTTCGTTTATGAAGGATCCGTAGGGAGCATGCAAGAGGTTTGACTTCTGAAACTAGTGCGGGTGGACCTAACGAAGCATAAGATACCCCAGATGGACTATCATCTATATTCTATTATAAGAACCATTTAAACCTTACCCATGCAAGATAATACGACTCGTCTGCCCTCAGCGTCTCTTTTCGGCAGCGGAACGAGATACCCGGCGTCAATCACTGCCGCTATTTTAGGGTCCAGGGGGTCTAGTTTCTGGAACCAGTGAGGATGGACCTGGCGCAGCGTCAGGTAGCGTTCCAGCATAGCGCATGCTTGGGGAACGGAGTACTTCTTGGTTCGGAGAAACCGGAGAAGGAATGGTGCATCTGAAAATGAGTTATGTACTGTTAGCGGAGAATTTGTGAAAAGTGACTTGACAGAAATGTACAAGGATAAAGACATCTAATTAACTACATTAGCATAGTGGCTCCATGAGAATCTTGGGTTCCGACACCAAGGAACGCCTCTCTTCCCTATTATAAGCTACTCCACGCCAGTTGGATTTTCAACGATATATGAACTAGGTGGGGCGACGAGGTTATTTTTTCCCTGTATCTTAGGGGGTACTATATGCGGTTGCCCTTTAAGGATCTCCTGAGAAATAACAAAAATAAACAAACCTGTCCTAGACTTTTTTATAGCCGGATGCTTTTCAATAAAATGCCTCATCTGCGCCAAAGCGTGCTCCCTAATCGCCGGTTCTTCTCTCAGCTCCAATCTAGCTCTCTCCCTCAGTTCCGCAGGCAGCTCGCCTGTTTCCCTCTCTTTCGCTTCGAGGATCGCCATGCGCTCATCGTCGGTCAGTCGGAGGGACTCGGCTATTTCCGCCTTCGGTTCGTGTTCGCGTCGCGATTCTGGTTGGAGGACTGATGTCGCCATCTTGGTTCTGAAACAAGAGGAGGAAAACGTTTAATTTAACTGCATTTGATTTGTATTTGAGTAGAATCTAAGACGTTGAGCATTCTGGAGGTGATAATATGGTTCGATTGGCGCATAACGAAAACAGCAAGCGATTAGTTGCAAGTGTTGAAATGTGAGTAGAGCGCTTATCTTATAGTTTGTCAAAGGACTGTCTCATTTCAAACATAGACAGAGAGAATCACCCAATCATCTTTGTCTTACACTAGTACTAGCACCCAAAAGATAGAGATGAGTATAATGTTCCTGGTTGTTACTGACTGACAAATTGGTTTGACCAACTATATCTTTAGGGCCCTCCCTTTGAGTATATAAAGGTCCCTCCACACTCATGCGCGAATCACGGGGCGAAGCTGTGTGGAGTCATGAATCTAGTATAACTGGATCGGTCATGAGGAGTGGGGGAAAATGACCGAACGGGATAGTCTTATGTATCTTTCTGTAGGAGTAGCAGAGAAAGCGCTGTTATTGTTTGTCCTTGTCATAGTTTCACTTTTCCACCGCTGCCACAACCGAGGTTGTGGCAAACAAATAAGTACGTGACATGTCATGTTTGTTCGTTGCTTATTCAATTATCGTTGTTTTGTATGAAATTGTGCTTTCTCTTATGAAATATAGTGATGGTTAGCGTTTTGAATGCTTGAACTTTGATAAAATACTGGTGAATTGTTCTGTAATCGGCTGTAATAGCCGCTCTGAGCAAAAATATGAGATCATAACCTTTCACACGTAAGTACGGTATTTTACACCTTCCCCTTAACGCAATATGTGAGAATAACATCGTAAAATTACGTTACACTCAAAGCAATGTAGAATCAAACGATTTCAATAAAAATATCACAATTATTTACGCAAATTAACAAAACATTATTTGTAAAATTATCCGCCCAAATTACGTAGGTAGGTAAGAGTCTGAGGTCAGCCATTATTAAACTTCTTCTTAATTTCGCTGCATAACAATCATGTTAGGGATACCAAATGAAAATATCATAATTTTATGGGTAATTTTGACCTCGAAGTTTTTTCTTACTTCTAATTCCAAAAAATAAATAAACAATGTTGTGAAGATTAAATGTGGTGTACATTAATTGGTGTGATTGCGATTTTTTTGATTTCTTTAAATTAAAACCCATAATACATTTTATTTTACGTTTTATTTACTAAACATGTTTAGTTTTGTACCACCTGCGCGAATTATAGGAGGTATTTCATTGTTTATACGCCTAAAAAGAACGGCCCATTGACATTTTATTTAACAATTTTTTTATACCGTCAAACAAGCTAACTTTGCCTCCAGGGTAATCGCCCCAACGTGATATCAAATATTGGGGTAATTTTTACCAATATGGTATCCCCACGTTTATGACGTCATCTATGTCTATCCCTTACGGGCGCACGCGTATAGCTGGTCTATGTAATGCTAGGTCTATGTGTGGAGTCTAGTTCGCTAATCAGCAAAATCGACTCCACACTCGGGTTCGCGGCTTCGCGCCGCGTAGTCTGTAGTGGGCTTTAAATATAACCCTGGGTACGCAAATGTCCAAAAATTTTAAACATCAAAGCTAAATTAATTCTAAATATGTCTTCAATCATACTTAAAGAGGTATCACTGCCGCTATGCCGTATAACATTACAAGAAATGACATGCGATTTTAGATAATTGTCTAACGAAGTATGTGTAACAAACTCAATAGATCGATCAAATGCCGCATCGCAGCGATTATCAGTAAGGTTTGTACTGTTTGTAGAGGCCTTTGGCCCTACAGTACTGAAACAGACATTGCGACATGGAGCCTGTTGACCCGCTTGCAGATCATGTAGTAGCAACATTAAAATCTGATTAAAATATACCTTATCTCCTTGCCATAAGGTCCTCGAATAGTCAAACTGTGTCAACGATGGTATTCCAAGACGAACCACATTAACGTGAACTCGAGAGCCGTAACTACTATGAGTAATCGGAGAGTGCACTTATGTTGGCCGAAGCTTTTGGACCAATGAGAATTCTGATCTCTGTTAGCATAAATGTAACGCGTTACGCAAAAACTTGAGTATTAAATGACCAATTAAATTAAAAATGTTAACTAAGGAAATATCACAGCAGGAGAAAATGCGGCTAAATAGCATCAAGTTGTTCAAAAAAGCGATGTGTGCGAGCAAATGCAGAGCATTACAAATGCTGAGAATGTTCAGGGCGTGACGGATCCGGGATCTTGATTTTCGGGGCTTTGGTTTGGGAAGGGCTTGAACCCAATGAGAGTAGGTTTAGGTGGGGAGCAGATTCCCACCTAAACTGCTTGCATAACTCTCAGCTAGTTGAATAATTTGACAACGGTTGAATGAAAGAAAAGCTAACTAAAGTAGGTCAGTTTTTCATGCACCCCCTAAATCTGCTACTGTGTCACACCGTCCTATATTTAGCGCCACTTACACCATCCCACTAACCCGGAGTTAACCCGTTAACCCAGTATGAAAATTGTACTAGTAACCATGGTAACTCCAGGTTCCAGGTTTAACCTTTGACGTATATCTGAGGACGAGCCATACGGGCACTAAGAATGGTGCTAGTTCAGCGGTGTGCCTCACGAATTCGAGCCAACCGTGTTTTCTAAAGGGCTCTCCACACTCGTGCGCGAATCGCGGAGCGAAGCCCTAAGGGCCCTAAACGCACGTAGCGCGCGCTAAATTCAACCAATCGCATTGTAGCTGTGGCACACCAATACCAAGTACTGGCCCCATTCAATGTATTTCCCATGATTTCCCGTAAGGCCCGTCCTTAGATATAATACGTCAATGGGTTTAACCGGTTAACCCCGCTTCAGTGGGATGGTGCAAATGCGCTTAGAATCCTAAATTGTTTATTCACCTAACGCGTAAACGAATTTAGTATAAGGCTATCTATAGTATCTATAGCTAAATAATTATACATTAACATTTTCAGGATGCTGATGCAGCTGCCCCGGTTCTGTAGGGCGTCAGGTATGTTCGCGGAGGCGCACACGGATGGGTTCCACGCCATCATCCGCAAGAAAGTGGCCTCTCTACTCAGTCGCGTTCGGGGCAGCAGCAACAGCATCCTGGGGCTGTTTGCGTATAGGTTTGACTGCCCCATTTATGACAAATGGAGGCAAATAATGCTCGGGCTCGTGTAAATTTTTATTTTGTGAATTGTTATTATTATTTTTTATTTTTCTTGTAATTATTAATTTTGTATTATTTATTTGAATTTTCTTTTAATCAATAAGGATTTAATTGTTATTACTGTTGTATATACTAATATAGACTAAGGCATTGTTACTAACAACATTTTTATGGGCCCCAGGCCTGAAATAAACGAATATTTAATTTAATTTAAACAAAGCAAATATCTAAAGCAACCAACTCCATATTCGGCTACCACACCTGATACGAGGCACGATATTTACTTACAGTTCGTCTTGTACGTCCTCTGCAGTAATCAATAACTAAACAACTGTCCTACTTAGGTGGTAGAAATCGGGCAAGTACAATACTTAAGAGATAAATACTATATTTATGAACACCTAATATATGTTAAGCTAAATTTGAATTACTGACAGCTTTAATTATAATAATATAATTATTATGTAGAACCTAATATATGTCAAGCTAAATTTGAATTACTGACAGCTTTAATCAAAGAGCATATAATCACTAGTCAGACTCGCCCACCGAGGGTTCCGTACTTTTTAGTAGGTATTTGCTGTTATAGCGGCAACAGAAATAAATAATCTGTTAACATTTCAACTGTTTAGCTATCACGGTTCATGAGATACAGCCTGGTCACAGACAGACGGACAGCTGAGTTGTATTTGTATTGTAAAATGACTGTGACATACGGACGAACAGACGGACATGATGAAACTATAAGGGTTTCTTTTTTGCCATTTTGGGTATGGTACCCTAAAAACGTTTACAAATTGGACCGTTTCGAAGAGATAAACTATCTTGAGATCTGTGTGAAAAGACTTAAAACAAACCTAGTATAGTAATCTATGTCAGCATCATTAGTTAAGTTTAAATTAAGCGTTTTTGAATAAAGCATCCTCTATTCTATTCTATAAATACCTTTTTCACTGTTTGATGCCGACACAGGTACTCTGGCATGTATAGATCTAATCTGAATCTGGTTTGCAGCTGAAATTTTAAAATATTGTAAAAAATGAAGTAACCATTTTTAGATTACTGTTACCTAAGTAACTATATATGTATTGAGCAAGTTACTCAGTAAAATTGTTGAATGCATAGCACCACCTCTTTAGACGGTAGGTAGGTGTATGCCGCCGTTTAATACATGTTTTTAAGTAGTAAGTAAGTAGTAATTAAGTTTTTATTGTATATAAGAATCAGGTTACATTGCAGGTCGAATATACAATTACACATTCAGTTACACTGAGACTTTTTAATATTTATGTAGGTTTTTTTTTATAAATGTGTGTGTTATCATCTATTTTTTTTTATCATGATTTTAGGTCTCGCTCGGTTCAAAGTTTGTTTGGGGTTTGAGCTGGATGAAGGGATAACTTCATATTTATATTTTAAAATGTATCTGTTGCTGTGCTGGTCTGTAATAAAGTTACAATAAAGTGTTTATTACTTAATCACTTAGTGGGCTACAACTAAAACTAATTACTAATTATGGCTAATAGAAAGTTACCTTGTCTAATTGCAACATGTTGAGGAAATTCTCTTAATTTGGATAGACTTATTTCCTGTCTTGCCAAAGTCTCTCCGTTCAAAATGATCGCCACAAAGATGACGAATCTCATGCAACTTTTCTATGGGTAAATGAACAAAATCTTCTTTTCCAACTTGTCTATGCCAAGTTTTACACCTGTAAGCAAATTTGTTTTGGCTTCTTTTTAATGGTGTAGGTACCTACTGTAAACATAACATTGAGGGGCACAAGTGATGCAAATGAAATCAATAAGAATCGCAAACATAAGAGGAAGATAGTAGTAGTAAGTAAGTACCTTAAAGTGATTGGGACAGTGTGGCACATCCTGGTTGTAGGTAGATCTACATTTGATTCTCATCTGAGTGAACTGCGTTGTGGATATTCAGCGGCTAATTGTCTAAAGCACGTGCCTTTCTAAACCTTGACGTTGGCGGAATCATCAACAATATTGATGGAGCCAAAAACACCCAAAAATTGATTGATTGATTGAGATGATGATGAATAATGTGTTGTGTCGGTTTATAAGTACCCTGTACCCTAACTATTAAGCAAACAGCAAATTCAAATTTCAAATAACACACCGCATAAATAACAAATACCATTTTTGTAGGAACTTATAAATTGAAATAGACGTCATCTTTAAATGCCTAGGAAGTCTTTGACCGACACTAAGGGCGAGCAGTACGTGCTTGTCCTCCTATTACGGTATTAGGGAGAGATGGACACCGGATTTGAATCGGCGTCTCGATCGGCCTTCAGCTTACGCGGCTGAAAAATCAAAATGTGTAATGAAATAACTTGTTCCCTAGTTGTATTTTGGAACTTTTTGACTTACCGCTGTTCATGCTTGGGAAATCTGGCAAAGAATCCTCCTCGTGTGATTTCTCTGACACCGCATATTTCACAATATCGGTTTTTGCCGGCCATTTTCACTATTTTATAATAGTACGGGTTTCTTTTTCAAAAACACAAAATTCAAAGTACACACAATAATATAGGTATAAAAGAGAAGCAAATGTGCTCAACTCAATTTTAGAAAACTGATATTATTTTGCAGTTTTTGCACACGAATTTTATATTTCAAAATGGTTGCCGCTCGTATATACGCATTAATGTCAAGTTGGCATTTCATTTCAGCAGTGCTGCCAACGCCACGCCACTGACAAGTAATGACAAATATCTTTGCCATACATTTGTTTGTAACAGGAGAGGAGAGTTTCCAACCACTGGCTTTAATTATAATAATATAATTTCTATGGCCAAGTATGGCCATGAAACAGATTTCTAGGGAATATTACGCGAAACTCTGCGTAGGTTGTGCCAGGGGGCCACACCACAATCTGCCACTCAGAATAATTATTCTGAGATCTGCCACAATCTGAGGGTCTATCGTGAAACAAGAAAATTTCTCTATCTAACATCTCTGTCACTCTTGCAAAATCGAGCGATAAAGAGGCAGATAGCGAATTTTCGGATTCGCGTTTCCTGGTAGGTCCTCTGCACCAACGCGCATGTAGCAACACTACATGCGCGTTGCCGACCCTTTAAAAACCTGTACACTCCTTTTTTGAAGAGTAATAGCCCCTCGGGAAACCTCGGCAGGGATTTCTTTCCACAACCGAGCCAGCCGACCGTCAGCAGGAGGAAATTGCAGTGCATATTGCGCCAAACTTGTTAAGGCCCCATAAGTAAGAGCGAGAAAGCGATATCTCTTTCTCGCTCTTACTTATGGATGCGTCACACACGCAACGCTTTTTAAGCTCTCGTGCATATGAGGCCTAAACCGTTGATATCTTTTGTTCTATTGTTTTGTTTTGTCTTATGGCCTCGGCGGCACCTGAATGGTCGAATTCATTCTAGTTCAGTAATCTAGTAGTAGTAGTAATCACTTTATTGTACACAACACAGGTATGTAGGTATGTATAACTCTTTATAGCAATCAGAAGCTATAAAGAGAGATGACTACGATGCAGAGCGAGCATCATACTCAAGAGCGCGTTAAAAAAGGGCTTGAATCTGCCCGTACACTAAATTCGATTTAAAGTCCTAGCCTTAAAATTGAAAATCCAACAACGCTTGATAAAAAGCGCTACCGCCATCGTGTGAATAAATACACATGTTTCCATTTGTGTCGTTCAAACGCTTTGTTAACGCACGTTGAAAAACGCTCGTGAGTATGAGGCCTAAGTACTCGCATCCAGGCGTTCAAAAAAAAAAAGATGTCTAGGTTGTCTAATTGTCTATGGTAAAGCTGCCAGCACATATCTAGTGTTCTATGTTTAATGAAATTTGAATTAGGAGTTGTCAGAGAAGAGAAAAACAGTTGACTGATCTGCAATAATTTCTGCAAATGTAAAACAATTTTGGAATTCAAGAAAGCTGACGCTGAAGCTGGAGCTGGCGAGATGGCAGGACACAAATGAAATAACAAGAGCAGCAACTCCCTTGCGCATCACCGTCGTTGAAATGGTTTTATTCAAGAAGCGTCCGTCTAACCGTCCCCAAAATGACGCCATCCATTCCAAAAGGGTGTCGAATGAAATCCACGACGTTCCATAAATCAAAGGCGTGATATCCATTTCCCCTCGGTGTTTGTGTTGATTTCCTTCGTTGTTATTGCGGCAGGCGCATTAATATTAGCGTAAGCGCCATAAAACATTAAAAAATAAACAATCATCTTTTTACTTGAACAATCAAGGGGGTCTTTACCAGCTGGTGTGGGGAACATAAATTTAGTTGGGTAATTTAAGTTGGGTTTCTATGGTCATTGTAGTGTATATACCTATCTGGTCGTTATTTGTATATCCCGGTCGATAAGTCATTCAAAAATTGGTCGTTCTGTCGTTGATTATCAGGCAATGCATGAATTATACTTAAGGGATGATTTCTGAGATTAAAACTATCCTATGTCCTTTCCCGTGACTAAATCTATCTCTATACCAAATTTTAAATAAATGAGTTCAGCGGTCTAAACATGAAGAGGTCCCACACAGACAGACTGGCATTTATAATGTTAGTATGGATTCTATTGTGTTGTGTAGGGTTCTGTATTATGAACATTTCTGAAAATGATCTTTTTTTTGGGATGTGTTTAAAATTTCCTTGTTTTTGACTTTTTCTCCAGTTTTATTTACAAAAATAAAAGACATCATATTATTACTTGCATCACGTCACGTCATTCTATGAAGCAAGGATGTGGTCAATATTTTTCGGGAGAAAAATTAAAAAGTACAAACTACTTGATTGTTTTGACTAGTGAAAAAATTTTTTCGAGGGTTCATATTTTACATAATGGTCATGGTAATATTTTACATGGTCTTATTCTTATGGTTTTATTTGCTTTTGGTGCAAATTATACGGTTGTAGATTTGTTCTAACATAAATAAGAATGAAGGTCAAGTCTCAACTTGTTTTGATTTTAGGCGTAGTCTCTTATCCTCTATGGAAGCTTTGATTGAGCTGTTTATTGGTATTAGGCGGCCTAAACAGGGCTTTGAGAAGAAAAGGGAGTTGGGAAATAAAAATGAAAAAGCTATGGCCAACTACCCCAGACTGGCCCGGACTTACCCTAACCTAAAAGTAATACTAATACCTAAAATATAAGTAACTAAAACATAGTAATAATGTACACGAGTAGAAAATTCTATATGAGCCTAATGATCTTATATAGATTTTTCTACTCATCGACTTTCGTATACCAAACTGAAATCACATACTATTCTCTATAATGGGCTCCTGACGACATTTCTCCGATGCGTCTGATAAACATGAATGAGGGTAAAATATATATAAGTACTAAGCAATAGGGTGATGCAGTTTTCTTGTGCTCCTTTCCACAAATTCAGAGGTTTTTTTTTTAATAGACTGCCAAATGAAATGAAAATCTTTATTTCAGGCAACTAGTATCCCATATATCGTCGGTGGAAATTTCAAATGTCGTAAGGGACATTTTTTGCCATTTTTTGCATTTTTTGTAAGTAAACTAAATATACCATTGGAATCAGTATCTTTTTTCTATCCGTCTGTTGCATTGAAATCGTTTGCGTTAAATGCTCGTCTTTGGGTCACAAACTTACATACGTGTACCAAATTAAAATTAAAATTATTATTCTGTTAAAATTAGGTAACCAATCTAACCTAACCGTTAGCATAAAAAATCAATTCGGCTTATGACATTTTTATATCTTTATAAAGCGTTTGAGTTTGGAACACTTAACTAGTGTTCCCAATTCCCCCATTCTTCCCTAATTAGTAATATTTTATTGAGGTTACCTACAACAAATTTGTAATCTTTATTGTAATAAAAAGTTTGTGTGAATGTGTGGTCACAATTGCTTCGCCGATAATTTTTTACGTGTTCTGCAGATATATAATAGTTTTTACAGTACATATGGTGCTACTTTCTCGCACTAGTGCGTAAAGAGCACTTTTCGTGCATATGTCGAAAGTTTAAAGGGCCATATGTACTGTAAAACGTTGTACGATACACGTGCGAATAGGTAATTCGCAACTCATGTCGATTTAATTTAATTTATCGCCACTCGTTTCGAACTTCCTCTTTTCTGCACTTGTATCGTAAATAACTATTGCCTTTTTAGACTTAAATCCATTACCCTGTCGTTTAAAAAATGCTATCAATATCGTAGGTATAACGACTCGAGTTGCTCTCCATACATTTTTTATTCGAGCCACAAGCGATCAAACTTGTTAAATTATAAAACCGGTGGCCGTCATAAAGCCCTAACATGTTGATGATGGTATCCTGTTATCCCTCATCAGGGACATAGGGATCTCAGAAGGGATCCCAGGTCTTTTTAGATATCCATTTCATTTTAGGCTTTGGTGTCCTAGGAACGTATCACATTTGTGAAAGGTATTTTTTTGCAGTTGCCAATGATCTTCGACTACTCGTAACATTGCTTAATCTTTCTGGGACCGATTTGGTGTTAGCATAGAGTGTGTTAGTTAGTTGACAAGTAAACAGTAAAAATGAATCTGGGTGGCTGGATGGTGACCGGGAGTTAGAATTGATAGACCCCACGCTGAACGTAAATTCCTTATTAATGGAATTCGATAAGAAATTCTTTTGGGGTACACTTGCGGGAAGAGTAAGTGTACGCTATTGATAAGTGGATGTATTCCTACTCTGGTTTTTGCTCGTGGGTATAAAAAAAAGATTCAATATATGTAGTTCCAATCAGTGAATGAGTCTGTCCCAAATATTTTAAAAGGATAGGCCCGTTCATATAATTCCGACCGAACATTCTCGTTTGGTGTGCCTCAGCTCTAGGTGAAATATTACATAACCCAAGAAAAATAACAAATCTGCGGTAATAATTCGTGTAGTTTTGAAAATTGGTATAGTTGTACCTTGTGGTGTACAGATGAACATACTAAAAGTCCTCGGGGGTGGGGGTTGTGCTGAGGGTGTAGGGGGGGGGGGGATGAAGGTATATTTTTTCAGATTTATGCTCGTATCTCGAATATCTGTACGAATAGCATTATAATTATTTCGAACAAAAATTTCTACAAAAAAAATCTACAAATTAGGTTATATTTATTTTTACTCTACGATCAATACTTTAGGAGCTACAGGGTGTTTAAGTTAACAAAGAGATGAAATGTAGACGACATAAGAAAACGTCGTTTTTTCGTAGTTGTTCATCATAACTGAACTTTTTAGTAAAGAATAAGCAAGTTGAGTCACCTGCTGATCAAAAATAAATATAAACCGGCCAAGAGCATGTCGGACCATGCTCAGTGTATGGTTTCGTACTTCCGTAGTTAAACTCTCCGAACAACCCCGTGTTCCAACTTACCATGCGCTCCTCTAAGATTAAATCTGTCATGGAATGTCTTAAGAAAAATGTGCTGGTCAATAAAGGTAACTTCTCCCATTGGCCATTCATGCTCTATCCGAAGAACCCCGTGTTCCAACTTACCATGCGCTCCTCTAAGATCGAAGCTGTCATGGACTGTCTTAAGGAAAATATGCTGGTCAATAAAGGTAAAACTTGTTGTTATGCAGAGCCCGGTCTCGGGGTGCACACAGCAGAAGGAAATGGTGTGATCGTGAACAAAAACCACTTCGTCCTTTAAACACTGATGTATTACTATTACCATAATCCACAAAATGTTAAAGGTAGTCAATAGATACAGTAACTAATATATATAAATCTTATTATTAAGAGAGTAAATCTAGTTAGGTTGTACATCGAACGACTCGAACAGTTTGATATCGAAGAAGGAGGAAGGACAAGCGATAAGTTGCCAGAGTAAAAATTAAGTAAAGAAAGACGCCCAAGTATGAACATGTCACAACTAAAGTGTGCCATTGACTTTCCAACACTTCTTCCTTTTCTTACTCTATTTCTGTAATCACTACACCTTAAAAAACAAAATCTCCCGCCGCGTCTGTCTGTTTGTATGTATGTATGTATGTTCGCTGGAAACTCACAAACTACTGAACGGATTTTCATGCCGTTTTCACCTATCAATAGTATGTTTCTTGAGAAAGGATTAGGTGTATAATTTGTTAAGGTTTTGTGTAACCCATGCGAAGCCGGGGCGGGTCGCTAGTATATTATATACGTAAGCAAGTTTAAGATATACTTTTTGCAAAAACTTTAAAATGGCTTAACCGATCAGGTTTGCTATAGTTTTCCTTGAAAATCTTTAATAAGCTTTCACGATTGTTTTCATATTTTTTGGACCCATGGTTCAAAAGTTAGACCATGGTCGAGAAGTGGGGATGATTTTTTTTTTTCGCTTCTACCCTATAGTGTGGGGTGTCATTGGATAGGTCTTTTGAAATGAATATAAGTCTTTAAGAACATTTTTTTGATAAACGTGATATTTCCGAAAATATTCGCTTTGAAAGAAAAAATAATGTTTTAAGACTCCTACTAGTGCATGTTAGAGTCTGTGCGGAACGAGAAGAGTCATAGAATGTATGGGTTCCCTTACATTCCACGATTCTTCTCTTTACCCCGTGTTATAAGTTTGACGCCAATGTCTGTCTGTGTGTCTGTAACTGTATGTGAAATCGTAGCTCTCAATTAAACGGATGTACCGATTTCGATGCGGTTTTTTTTTTACGTAGGTAAGGTTTCCTTGCGATGGTTCTTAAATATGTTTAACTAAAATCAATCCAGCAGGTCGAAGATTATCAGTTCTTTTCCAAAATGATGTAAGGCTTTGTCGTAAAATGGTTTAAAAAAATCTAATGATTAGCGTAGGGTTTTTTTAAATTCTAATTAAATAGTTATTAATAAAATATAGTAAACATGGGAGCTTAATTGTTATTCTGTTGACTCACTCACAATAAAGCGATTTGAATTCATCCAGCGCGCTCCTTACCTTATGTTTGACGTCATTGTTTCATTTCTTCTGAAGCATTTTAGACTCTATGTTGTTTGTTATAATGGCTATTTTTAAACAAGTAAAACGAATCATAAAGGTGCATTAAGAATACGAAAATGCTGTAAAGATTGAGTTAAATATACGAGTTTCCTGGCATTTAAGTGTTAGCAATGTAACATAGGCTTCTTCGTTGTTTTTTCTGAGACGGATGCTGAATTTTATTTAACAAGCCTTTTGTGTTTTCATACTCGTTTTACATAGATCTAAATAAAGTATGTTACTGTATATTCGAGATCGTGATCACAGAAAAAAAAACGTTACTTTAAAATTAACGCTAAATTCACATTACTATAAAAAAAAAGAAACATCACACACCAATAAAAAAATAACTACAATTTTATCCTGGCAACATTACACTGATAACTCTATTTTGTCTATGCGAAAATTAGCACATCCCTACAAAACGCCATTTTGTAGGGTAAACGCGCCTGTAGCCGGGCACGTCGGCATAGCCCGGCGGTCCGTCCCGACTGCGGAGTAGTAACGGTCGCTACATGCTCCCGAAATATTGCGACATGCCGACTTCATAAGTAGAGTATTGCCCTTAGCAGGTAATGCAGGTATTTGTACGAGCTTTTGGAGTTTGATGACCTGCGGCTTGTGAATTTTGGACGCTGTCTATGGGAAAATCGTTTTCGTTATTAAAACAAAGATCGAATAAAATAAAATGAAAAGATAATCGCAATACCATTAATCTTGAGATAATTGGGATAAGGTCTTCGTTTCAAGCTGAATAAATTCTTTCGTATGTCCGGATGTTCTCCTCTGTCCTCTACAGGTCGCTGTTGTCAACCGATTCTCGTGAAATTTTGTGTTGTTAAATAGATTTTTTTTGGCAATTATTTTGTTGAAAATTTTTTAGCTTTAAGCTATACAATTATTCAGTTTTACATCCCAATAAACAAGAACTGCATCTGTATTATTAATATTAAGCGTAAATTATCACTGAGGTCAATAGCTCCATCGGCCTCGTAGATTAGGGTTGACTCGTTACTTGTAACACTTACGTAACTCGTGAATAGTCACGCTATCGGCATAATGTAACCCGATCGTTGATATAAAAAACTGTTATGTAAGCAGAGGAGATGGGCTCCCTGTGAAATAATAATCTAGGTATTAAGAAGTAGGTATTATAAGTTATACAGTCTGTGTTTCTCATAAGAACATAAATTTTAATTAACGGTAGCTTTAAGTGCTGTGAACCGTTTTATCACAAAAATATAACTATTACCTTTCCTAACGACGAGTAATTAATTTAAAAAAAAATCTTGAGCAGCAATGTAATGCAAACATTAAACTGAATCGAAACTAGCTCTGCCTCTGAAACGTCAAATTAATGTCAATTGTTAAGTTCGTTACCGATACATTGCGTGCCGAATTAATTTGTATGAAAAAAAAAGGTATTTTGTTTTTACTAATATTATTAATTTACGTTTATTAAGACTTATACTTTCAGCCCCTCAAATATATGTTCGTATAAGAAACACACTCTGTATATCTTGTCATGCTAGATCGTTTTGGTTCTGGTATAAGTTAAATGAGTTACAGCTTGCCCAATGGATGTCTCCTCAAATTATAAAGTAGCTCTGTTACAGTCGCCATCAGATATATCGAAGCTGCCAAGGTGCTCAAAAATATCTAAACACGCACTCTAACGCCTTGACAATAGAGGCGTGTTCAGATATTTGTGAGCACCTTGGACCTTGGCCGCTCCGATATATCTGATGGCGACTGTACACTGGCCCACCGCTCTACCAACTGAGCTTATGAGCTACCGGAGTTTATTTGGCTGTGGCGATATTATTTCCATCATATACATACTTCATGATAAATGCCTTAAGGGGCGTAACCGGATGACCCCTAACATGAAGGTTGTATACGATAACTGGTATATGAAAGGTAGAAAAATAGCGTATTTTTAATGTAAGGTTATGGGAAGTTGTGATTGTCTTGTTTAGGTAAAAAATAGCAATAAACGGTTATTATCTAAAATGTTATAGACTGCAAGAAAATAATGTTTGTTTGTTTTTCTCGTGTGAATGTCAACTAGGTGCCTCATTGAATTTTTTAATTTGCCATAAACTCACAAATACTATGTTAACGAACTTTTACGTCACAAAACCTAATAATCAGTCATCATTTTCGACGCTCCAGCGATGGAAGTGATACCAAATAAGCTAAAGCTACTACTTAAACACAATTTTAATTTCTTTGACATTGGTACCTACTTAAGAAATTATTAATTACCTAGTAACCGAAAACTCTAGTGTTTAACAGCTCTATTGCTTGGAATCTTAATTCCACGCAATCTTTAATTAAAATAATTAGGTACCGTAAATCTTAATTTACCTTTATTATTCTGGGGCATCATTCATTTCCCATTTGAAGGACAATAATAAGAGTTTCCCCAATTAATGTTTTATTAAATACCAATGAATGACAATCATAATCCATACTAATATTATAAATGCGAAAGTCTGTCTGTCTGTCTTTCTGTCTGTGTGTTCCCTCTTCACGCTTAAACCGCTGAACCGATTTAGATGAAATTTGGCATAGAGATAGGTTAAATTAAATCCCTGAGAAGGACATAGGATAGTTTTTATCCCGAAAATCATCCCTTAAGAAAGTAAAAAGCGGGGTGGAATTGAGATAATTAACGAAGTGCCTGCTAATTTGTGTGCATAATACGAGGGCTGTTCCGGAAATTTTTAGCTAAACAAAAACTATAAGGAATATAATAAAACTTTATTTACAACTTTTCAAAGTATTCCCCTGCTACATTTATACACTTATGCATTCGACTGAACCAACTTTCAAAACAGGAAAAAACGCTTCTTGCGGAAGGTCAAAAAAAAGTCGCCTGAATTCGTCCACTGCTTTATCCGCCGTAGAAAATCGTCGTCCTCGTAATGATTTTTTTAACGTGGGAAACAGAAAAAAATCACACGGTGCCAGGTCAGGGCTGTACGCAGGGTGTGGTAGCAGTTGAACTCCTGATTTGCTTAAAAAATCCATCGTTCTGGCAGCAGTGTGAGCCGGAGCATTGTCTTGATGAAAAATTATGCTCCGGGTTCCAGTACTTGGACGACTGACGTTCAGCTCCTGGAAGGCCTGTGGCAAGCAAACTTCACTGTACCATTGGCTGGTAACTGTTTTATGATCTTCAAGTGGAATTACGGCTACAGGTCCAATACGTCGAAAAAAAACAGCAACCATTTTTTTGTTGACGCTTCGGCCGCGAACTACTTTAGTAGGTAAATCATCTTCTTCAAAGACCCATTGTGTTGATTGCTGTTTTGTAAATGGGTCATAGCTATATATCCAAGATTCGTCGGATGTCACAATGTAGCTCACTTGTTGAGAATCGCCATTATCGAATTTTTTTAGCATAAATTTGCACCAATCGACACGCCTATCTTTTTGCTCCTGTGTGAGAAAATGTGGTATCCACCGAGACGAAACCTTTCGAACTTGAAGGTGGTCATGCAAAATGGTAGAAACTGCCCGGGATCCAATCTTCAGTTCGTCCTGAATCTCTCGGTGGGTAATGTTTCGAGATTCCTTGATTAGCCACTCCACCTTGATAACATTTTCTGGAGTGACTGCCGTTGGCGGTCGGCCCGGTCTAGGCTCATCTTTGACGTCGCTCCGCCCACGCTTAAATTCACGAAACCAGTAACTGACAGTAGCAAGAGATGGTGATAATGACCTAAAAACACTAGTTAAATTTTCATGACAATCCTTGTATGTTAACCCTCGTCTATAGTCATAATATATCATAGCACGAAATGCTTCCCGCGATAGCTCCATTTTTGCGAACAAAAAGTGACAGACGTTTTTTTTCTGATTTCATAAAAAAATAATTGGATGTCACTGGCCAGTGACATTTACACGAAAGAGTTTGTAATGAAATTTGTCTTTAAGCTACACTAAAATTAAATGAACATGATTAATAGTACGCCGTTGACTAACTTTTTACGGAACAGCCCTCGTATGCTCAAACTTAGATTGCTATGAGAATTTTTCCTATTCTTGCTCTAGCTGCTGTTACTAAGTCCACGCAGACGAAGTCGCGGGCAAAAGCTAGTAATCCATAAAAACGGTAGCAAAAGACCAACTTATTAAAAAGGTACTGTGTTATGCACGTGGTCGAAAAGTGCCCACGGTCGATGCACCCAGAATCTGGGTCCCAGATGCACCGTTACACCCGAATTGCGAGTCATTGACTGCACTTGGTGCATCGCTGGGTTCCGTCCTTCCTTCATATTTTATTTACCTTAGGCTATTGTGACCCCTAACATCAGATAGGTACGCGTGGTATATAAATAGTTGCAGTCAACCTTTGAGAATAGTCAAATAGGTACTATACTTCGTTTTTTAGGGTTCCATACCTCAGAAGGAAAAAGAAAACAGAACCCTTATAGGATCACTTTGTTGTCCGTCTGTCTTTCAAGACCCCTTATCTCGGAAATGCATGGAGGTATTGAGTTGAAATGAATACTCAGGTTGACAGTCCCTTGAAGCTGTGAAAATATCAAACTTCTAGTATTCTTATACACTTTTTTTGTAGCAAGAACAACGACTACGTTTGTGCTATTCCCCATAAGATAATACCATATGACAACCAAGAGTGGGCGTAGGCGTAATAGGCATTAGTTGCAGCTTTTAAGTCTGTACATTTTTTCAATTGGGAGAGGCCCATATGTAAATTTGGATAATTTTATCGAGATTTTATCAACATGTGCCTTCCAATTTACGCAGGAATCTATTTCCACTCCCAGCAAAGAGCATGACTCAACAACCGCCAATGATTCGTTATTATAGTAAAGGTTCATATCAATTGTTGGCTTCTGATTCTGATAAGGTTTTATCTGCATGATTTTAGTTTTAGAAATATTCATTTGGAGATTATGATCATTTGGCCAATCTAATATTAATTTAAAAGTACTATGTAGTTTATTGTTTAGTTCCTCACTATCGTTGCATTCAAAAATTAAGGAGATTTCGTCGGCGTATAGCACGGCCTTGGTACTTAAGATTTTTGACAAATTATTAATATAAATCACGAATAGGATACAGCCCAAAACACCAGACCTGTGGGATGGAATTTTGTACATTCAGTTTCTCAGACCTAATCTTAATCATGCGATTGTTTTTAAAATCATGGTGGTCAATTTCTGCGTATTGTACTCTACTTTTCAAATAAGAGGCAAATTAATTGAGAGCTATTCCACCAACACCATAAAGCTTTTGTTTATGAATCTCATGTGATACTTTATAGTATGCTTTGCTCATATCCAACATCATGGCTATTGCATATTTCCGATTATTAATCACTTTGAGAACTTCGCTTATAACGTCATAAAGAGCCGTTATAGTGGACCTTTTCTTTCTGAAACCGTTCTGATAGTTATCATAAATTTTGAATTTCTCACAATACGAATATAAGCGCTGTGCCATTGCCTGTTCAAATATTTTAGAAAAAATTGACAACAAAGATATTGGTCGATACTGCTGAATTTGATTTGCATTTTTTATTTTAGGTATGGGTTTTATTATTGATATTTTTAATAATTCTGGAAATGTACCCTCTCTAAAAGACTGGTTAATTAAATCTGATAGTGGTCCTGTTAATTCATGTTTACAGTATTTTACTAGGGTCGGTATCTCATCGCAACCAGAAGTAAGATTTTTTAGTTTCAATTTTTTTTCCCCCTCATTTGTTGGTTATAAATACATAGAGTTATTCAAAGGTGAAATTACCGGTCGACCTTTGGGTATGTTTTTTGTTTGTATTTTACCCACGGATATAAAGAAATCATTAAATATATTCGCTATTTCTTGAGGTTGGTTTATACTTTTATCATTAATTTCCAATTTAATATTAGTTTCTTCTCTATGAACTACTTTGTTTGTACGTTCTTTAATAACTGGCCACATTGTTCGAGTAATATTTTTTGATGAAATTATTCTCTTTGTATATTGATTTTTATTTGATGCTTTTATTGATTGTTTGAATATTTTTTCAGTTTTTATAATAGTCATGTAATACTTTACTTTCTGTCTGTGATATTAGTATTCTTAGCAAACGTTTATTTTTACAAGACGTTTTTAATCCCTTTGTGGGCCAAGTCTTTTTGTTCTTGTTACCTACTTTTATTGTTTTTTTAGGTATGTAGGTGTTGAGAAGTGTCACTAAATGTCCGTGAAAGGTTATATTTTGGTCTGGTTTGATGAGAGCACTCCAATCTGTCGTTTGTAGCAGTGTTGGGCAAAAATTTACTTGAATAAGAATAAAAATAAAAACAGAAATGTTATTCTTATTCCAATCGATTGGAATAAAATAATTCTTGCACTCGTTAGTCCCGAATAAAATGAACGGGACTAAATCATGTAACTTTTATCTTAAATGAGGAATAAAAAACGGACTAATTAGTCCCGATGTAGAATTATCCCAAAAATAACGTTTTATTCAATTAAAATGTTATTCCGTATTGGATTAACTTTTGTAGTACAATTGGTTATAGTTTGTAAAATTAATTTCACCCCTCTTTTCAATGGTGGGATAAATTTGAAATTTTTTTAGCGTAAAAAGATTTTATGTTAATATGTAGATTGGAACATTTTTTTGGTGCCTTTGAAACGTTGATGATAATTTGATGATGAAGCTACATAGAAAGTAAACAGCGAAATTCTGTGATGGTTCAATGTATTTGCGTATTATTTATTTTGTTTATTACTCCTATCAACCTTAAGCCTTAAGGTCTTACATATGCTAACTCTGTCACACCTACGGACAGTGAAAGAGATAGTAAATGACAGGTAAAAAAGAACCTGCGGCGCTTCGCTAGATGTGTAGAAAGTCGCAGCATGAATTGTATAGTATTATTTAGTGTGTTTGCACTTAAGACCGCCATTGCTCATTGGCAATAACAATAGGTTTAAGTCGTAGCTGGTAAAATTCTTGGTTAGCACTTGCTAATAAACACGTGCATGCGGCAGGCGGTGTTTCAAACGATTTTGATATTGTTTCTTTTTTACCTATCTTTTCGTCTCATAACAAATGCAAATTTTAAATACCTATCAGACACTTTATAGAAACTTCATAATTCTTACTTTGTAGCTGTGTGATAAAGCTATAAAGTGAACAAGGGAACTATATAATGACCAAACGTAATAGACAAGGTATCAGAAGTCCATAAAACATTTGTTTCTCTCCTTGTAATATATCCAGCGCTTCGGCTAAGGGTGCGGAACATGTGATATATTCATGTATGTAGTCGAACTCATTATCTGTTAATGGATTTCTTAAGCCCAAAGCTCTATGCAATTGCACATTTTTTTCTTTTATGGAGAGTATTTGCTTAAAAGCATCAAAAAGACTGTTCCATCTAGTGGCACCAGGTCTACTTAAGGTATGTCCAATTGTATTTTGAATGATTTCTGCAGATTTTGGGCGATTGGCAGCTTTCCACAAATTGTTACATTTATTTAATGTTTTTTCGTGAACACCAGCTAAAACTGTTAACCTGCCAGTAATTTCTTGTTTCTTAAGTAGCCGGTTTGCATCAGTAGTAGCAACTAGATTTAAAGTGTGCGCAGCACAGCGCAAATGTACCGGCAATTCGATAGTTTCATTATCACTGTCATTTAAAGTTGACAATCGATGTTCTGACAATAACAACTGATCTTCTTCATCAGAAGAGTGAACATCATCCAATACAATTCCATCTTCAGTTAACACTTGTTGATCGGTTCCGAGCTCGAGCGAATCTAAGCTTTCAATAGAGATCCCGAATTCTATAAACGCTTTAATGAAATTGCTGACAACGCAAGCAGCTTTACAGCTGCTACAACTTTTATTGCGTCAAGGTCATAATCGCTGTGTAGCCTGTCCAGTAAAATGGCAATTTGATCGTAGCTATGCGTGCCTGGAAATCTACGGCACGCAAGTGTTTTGGATTGTCTGTTTAAATTTTCGTCTATCCAATGTGCTGTTACTCCCAGAAAATTCCTTTTGCGCGTCGACCAGATATCAACGTTAGTACACACATTGTCAACATTTCGTAATACTGTTTTGGTATCGCACACTTGCTTTTGATATAAATTGTCAATTTTGCGGCATAGGGTTCTTCAGCTCATTATTTTCACTTTCATATCAACTTTTTCAAAATGTGTAAACATTTTGTTAAAATGAGGGTTTTCTATACAACTTAATGGGATCATTGAACTAAGAAAATAATTCACCACATCGCTGTTGAAACTTTCCTGAGAAAAAGTTTTGTCATTATTGGTGCGCTTTTGTTGTTTTCTATGCTGTAAATACTGACGATACTCTTCAATCACACCGGAGCCATGCTTTCTTCTCAGATGACTAAGGAAGTTAGATGTTGAACGGCTGGTTCCTTTTACTTTATTGTTTTTGTTTGGTGTACATTTTTTGCATATAGCAATTACATTTTTACCATTTGAACTGTTTGAATGGAGCTCAAAGAACTTCCCATCAAGTAGTATGTCTAATACGGCACTGGTTTCAGAGTTTGTGCTAACGGAAACTGCAACATCCGGTCGCGTAGTATTTTGTTCATCACAACTGTCCACTGACATCACAGATTCACCACTTAAATCTTCCATGGTTATATATATATATGGTATACATAATATGTATAAATATCATATATACATTATAAGTGTCGATCGACGAGATGTTATCAAGCGTATTACTAACAAGTAACTGAATTTTTGCTAGGATTTTACATATTATTACTCTTAAGTATGCTATCTCTTTCACACCCACGGAAAGTGAATGAGATAGTAAATTAGAGCAGGTAAGAAAAGAGTCCTACGCTTATCGCTAGATTTACCGAAAGTCGCAGCATGAGTTGTATTGTATTATTTGACGTGTTAATTTCCACGTGTGCCCGTCATTGTTTACTCATTGGCAATTTGGCAGTAACAATAGGATTGTCGTGGCTGGTGAATTTATTGTTAGCACTGCGGTACCCGGGTGTCGAACGATTTGAATACTGTTCCTGTTATCTTTCCGTATGATAATAAATGCAAATTTTAAATATCAAAAGAACTTTTTAAAAAACACCATAAGTCTCGTTAGTAATTCGGACAGTAAAACTACTAAACATAATTCGAAAACAATAAAATCAAGAGTGTATTCCCCATTTTTTTTTTTTTTTTTTTTATGAAATAGGAGGCAAACGAGCAGACGGATCACCTGATGGTAAGCGATTATCGCCGCCCATGGACACCCGCAACACCAGAGGGGTTGTAAGTGCGTTGCCGGCCTTTAAGATGGGAGTACGCTCTTTTCTTGAAGGTTTGAAGGTCATATCGGTCCGGAAATACCGCAGGCGACAGTTCATTCCACAGTTTAGCTGTGCGAGGCAGGAAGTTTCTAGAGAAACGCACAGTTGAGGACTGCCAACCATCTAAGTGGTAAGGATGGTAATGTTGTCGCGTAGGGCGATGGCGAAAAGAAGCGGCAGGGATTAATCCGAACAATTCCTCGGAGCACTCCCCGTTATACACGCGATAGAAAATGCAGAGCGAGGCCACATCTCTACGCAGCGCCAAGGAGTCAAGCCGTTCCGAAATACGCTGGCAGTCGACAATTCGAGTCGCTCTTCGTTGGATGCGGTCCAGAGGGAGAAGCTGGTATTGGGGTGCCCCTGCCCATAGATGAGAGCAGTATTCCATGTGCGGGCGAACCTGCGCTTTGTACAGCTGTAGGCGGTGGGCCGGCGTGAAATACTGTCTCGATCTGTTGAGCACACCAAGCTTTTTTGAGGCTAATTTGGCCTTATCCTCTAAATGGCCGCGGAACTGGACTTCACTCGAAATGTCGACGCCGAGGATTCCGATGCTGGCTGCGGCAGTCAGGGGAGTGCTCTCAAAACGAGGTGACACGACAAACTCTAACTTTTTTGCGGTAAACGCGCAAACCTGTGTCTTGGCAGGCCATTTGTTCCTACCCCACGTGGCCGCCGCGATACATGAGGCGGGGACATATTGGAATGATTTATATGAAGCGCCTATTCACATATGCGCCCGGCGGGGAGAAATAGGAATACACCACATCGAGCCATTACTCATCATACCTTTAGAAACATGTATTTTTATTTATTACTTTAGTTTAGGTACAATCAGCTATTTGAAGAGTTTCGCTACCAAACATTCGATCAGATCAGCTGAATTGTAACTGATGATTTAGTTATCACATTAAAAGCAATACGGGTACCAAGACTATGTGACAGTCAATTTATAAGATTATATTGCATACAAATAGGTATAAATTAGACAAGAAAGAAACTACAATTATTTACCTCTATCCATACGTAACGCCTATACGGTACCCAGACCCAGACCACGTTTTTATTCCCGGAATATTATTTGGAATAAAAAATCATGATTACATTTATTTGAATAAGAATAAGTTATCCCCATTCAATTTTGTCACATACGAATTAGTCCCGGCCAAAATTAGCGGAATAATTTTGACGGGAATAAAATCAATTCGATTTTAGTCCGACGAATTCTTATTAAAATGATGATTTTATTCTTGAAACACTATAATGTAGTTTTGCCCGCAATCGTTCATTACTGGTGTCATTAAAAATTCTTTCTTATTATATATTTCGACACTAGGGAATCAAAAGGTATAGGGAAATTTGGCAACTGTATTGCATTGAGATATTTTTAATACATGACTACTTATTTAAATGACTACCTTTTCAAAATTTTATTTTAATTGAAAATCAGGAAGTGGATTCAATTGGTCTTTCAAGATTCAATAAGACAGACATACAGGTTGAGATCATACATATGTACACATGTTTGCACCTTATTGCCAAGGATTAAGGTGAAGAAATATATACATATTTATGTACTGAGGGCAGTTAAATTAATAAAACCCAGTCAAATAAAACATCAAAATTTAAGTAAAGAGAATGAACCGTACGGGCACTTGACTTTTAAAAACGTAGGTACCTACTTATACTTTTTTTTGCCTGTCAAACTGGACTGGTCTCTTCCGTGAGGCACACAAGGCGACTTTACATTTGGTTCGGACCGGTCCCAAATGTCCCAATTCACAGTTTCTTTTATCGCAGCAAAAAGAGTTCCTTTTAAATAACCTGCAATAACTGTACAGTACATCTAATTTATACCAAGACCTTAATACACTATACATAGTTTACCGAAAAAATTTAGTAAAAAAAAACATAATTACACATCCCTTTTTACAGAAGGATCACAGCATAATTAAAAAAAATATGTTTATTTGACAGCCACACCAGTATACAATACCGCAAACCAGGCAAATATTTTTATTATTTATTAGGAACTTGACGAAAACCGTTAATAGATAATGGGCTAATACGTTGTGTAAGCAAAGAGAATATATAGGATAGAGCGGTACTGTCATAGTAAATTTTGTAGTCGTAAATTTACTGCAATCGACATCGACACGATTAAAAATAAAAATATCAAAATAATATTATTTGTATTTATAAACTTAATATGTATTCTTGAAACATATACAGTGGTACTACGTAAACGAAATTAATAACTAGCTTAAATTTAAAATAGGCCCTTGAGGCATTGTACCAAGGATGCTGGCGGCATTTCCCCGCTGTATCGCAATGCTGATACGTTGTGCGAGAAAGCCGCCAGCTCTTCGGTCACCAGTTACGTCAACCAGACGCTTCGCGATTACATAATTTGTATTTATTATTTTGACCCATGTTCCTTCACTAATATGTGTTAAAATTGTTAAATAACAAACGAAACCGTCAACGCCATCTACCCGAGAATCAGCCAAAGGTCTTTAGGTCTTTGTAGTAAGTTAAATTTTTAAAACCTTTTCTTTTTAGAAGTTGCATGGTCTGCTGTTTTTTATGCATTTCCATGTAAGAAGACCTTCACTTTCTCATTCATCCCAGGTAGCAGTGACGTCATAACCACGTAATAATGACGTCGCCGACGTCATAATGACGTATAAATGCTACCTGGGATAGGCAATGTTCTAATTTTGAAATCAAATATAGCAGACGGCTCTAGACCGTATATTTATGTTAATATTAATATCGTCTCCATGTATTAAACATGTATGATCATTCAGTAAATTTCCAATGATTAGTCTACATTACTATACACATTAGAAACAAACTCACGTACATAATTCATCATTAAAATCGTCTTACCCGTGTCATTCCTTTGTTTCTTACTAGCAAAGCCATCAACAGCCGTGTAAGGATCAATTACTTAGTGCACTTACCCTACACGGTATCACGGTATACGGAAAATGTTAGTGGTGTTTCCAAGGGCCTGACACTCTTTGACAGAGAAAGATAGTCTTATTGCGTTTCTTTAAGAGGAAAGAGAAAATAGTGCCATGCTTTGTCCTTATCACCGACCGGGTTTATATTCATGGTCGGGTTATGGCAGCATATTAGGTAGGAGGCGATGGCGAAATACCGAAATTTATAAGTGAAAGAGAAAAAGGATTATGCTGCCATACATCAACCTGTCAATACATGAATATGTCTTTCTCTTACCCCTGGTCGCTCGGTTTCATGTCTATAACTACTATACTATGTCTATGGGTGTTTCTGATTAGTGCAGCGAATTATTCTGGGAGCTGAAACCCTTTATTCTTTGCAGTCTATGTCAAACTGGCTTCAAATTTAAAAGTTTTATATTTGGTATATTTTTATCGTATTGTCGTAAATTTTTTCCCGTGACGAAACGGGGACTGATATGATATATATATATATATTTTATACTACGTCGGTGGCAAACAAGCATACGGCCCGCCTGATGTTAAGCAGTCTCCGTAGCCTATGTACAACCCTGCCTGTATGCCTGCAACTCCAAAGGAGTTACATGCGCGTTGCCGACCCTAACACTCCTCTCCCTCGTTGAGCTCTGGCAACCTTACTCACCGGCAGGAACACAACACTATGAGTAGGGTCTAGTGTTATTTGGCTGCGGTTTTCTGTAAGGTGGAGGTACTTCCCCAGTTAGGCTCTGCTCTAGATCTGGAATGACATCCGCTGTCCTGTGCCCTACCACACAAAGCGAGATGTCATTCACAGTGCCCATACCTCTCTTTTGGACGTAGTTTAAGGACATACCCAGGTCCAACTTTCTGGTTCTGGTTCATTAACTGGCAATTCTTACATTTACCTCAAAGAGAAGGGGCCCATTGACTATCAGTCCGTCGGACGATATCAATCAATCGTCAATTGAACAAAAAATGGACAGTTCCGAACAACTGACAGGCCGATATCGTCCGGCGGACTGATAGTCAGTGGGTGGCACCTTACCAATAGGAATCTTGCGAAGTCCGATTGTCCGATGGGGGAAGAAGTGGCGCTGGCGCTGATTGTCATAAACACGTTATCTTATTCTTATGGGATGTCACACGTTTGCGGCAGCCGTATGAACAAATTTTACTTCATAATATTTAATGTAGAAAAACCCACAAAAGGAGGGCAACACCAGTCGTGCACCTACCGAATATACAATATATGGATGGTATAGTCTCTATGATACAATACTTACGTAAAAAAATACTCGGAAAAATATAAGTAGTAAGTAAATTACATAGTTTCGAGCAGTACGAATTGAGACTACGAGTAATTATGAACTGAGGAATAAACCTTAATTGCTTATCAACGTGTTTGTATACAAAAACAAACAATAAGAGAATAACCTACTCTACCACGTTTTCCAACATGGAAACCAATTATAATTTGCATAATTATCAAATAGTTAAACATAGGTGCTTTATTGACATGGGTCAATGTTGATTTCTGGTTAAGCCAGTTTTTAACGAATCCTATGGAGAATTCCATAAAAACTGGCTTAACCAGAATTTTTTACATTGACACCCACACAAATGTACATTCGTCTAGTCTATAAGGTCCCACGTTGTCTAAGATGAATGTTTCCAACATCAAACATTTATTCAGCAAATAGGCCACAGGGGCACTTTTACATGTCAATTTTTACAAACAATAAAATTAACCCAAAATTACAAAAAAAAAACAATTACATAAATATAAATGTCAAATTACACAAAAAAACTAATAAAAACTATACAAACAACAGAAGTACTAAAATTGTTTAGAGATGTAAAAGTCTCTAGGTGTCAGAGATAAAATGTATATAATAATAAAAAAGATCATCAAATTATCCAGAGATGTAAAGGGTCTCCAAGACTTGAATTGTTATATAATTAATAAAAAGATAAGATATTCAATCAGACAAACAGACAAGAACCGAATGAAGTGCCTCACCGTAATGCCACTCAAAAGTAAAGTTACATAGGTAAAATGAAGCCCTGGAAACAGACTGGTCTCCACAAACAGCACCCGTTCACGAGTATGACGCGTATCTCAGCCATCGTCTCCCTCAACCTTCATTCGGGAAAGTGGCGACCCGATCAACGACGCCACCGTAAGCAAAGACTTAAGCGAGCATGACATGTTCAAGTTGCCGGGCTGTATTAATATATATAAAGTAAATTAATTCAGTGAGATACAACATTTGTGCTCGTATGTTATATTAAAGACGGCACAGCGCCACATAATCTTAACATAATTCGTAAGAAGTATGCCTACCTATAAATAACTAAATTACAAATTTAAATTGACATAGAGATGTAAAGGTCTCTACTACCTGTCAGAATCATTAAAAATATAGGTATTATTACATATAAAATAAATTTCAATCAAAATAAAATCTTAGAGGTGTGTAAGGTCTCTAAGTGTCCAAAACTAAAATTAACTAAAACAATACAATCAAGCGAGAGCATGATGGTCTTTTGAGTCAGTTCTACTGGACACTAGTATGTAGTATGGTTATTTCACAGAAAAAAAGGACTAAAACAAAAACAAATGTTGCTTAAATTTGTATCATACTATAAAGATCAAGCTACTGTCTTAAAGGGATCCTTATCGTCTATAAAATCTTTTACAGTATAGTACGCCTTACTTGATAAACAGCGCTTAACATGTGACTTAAATTTGTTATGTGGCAAATTTACTATGTCTGCGGGCACTTTGTTATAAAAACGTGTACAGTTCCCGACGAAAGACGTACTAACCTTACGGAGGCGGTGGGCGGGCACAGCAAGTTTATGTTTGTTTCTAGTGTTATAGTTATAGATATCACTGTTAAGCTTGAATTCGTGGATGTTTTTCCGAACATACATAATATTTTCAAGTATGTATTGAGATGCAACGGTAAGAATGTTAACCTCTTTGAATCTCTCTCTTAAGGATACTCGAGCGCCCAGTCCATAGATGGAACGTACAGCTCGTTTTTGCAGCACAAATATTGTCTAAATGTCTGCCGCTTTTCCCCACAACAGAATTCCATACGACATAACACTATGGAAGTAACTAAAGTATACCAGCCTGGCCGTCTCTACGTTTGTTAGCTGTCTGATTCTCCTCACTGCATAGGCTGCTGAACTAAGTTTGCCGGCTAGAGTGGATATATGTGCATGCCATTGCAGTTTTGAGTCTAAAGTGACTCCCAGGAAAACAGTTCGATCTTCAAATTCCAGCGTGTCACCTTTTATTTTAATTTTGCTGTTATTTACCTGCTTGACGTTAGGTAGGGTAAACTTGATGCATTTAGTTTTCTTGGCGTTCAAAAGCAAATTGTTTGCCGTAAACCAGTTTACTATGGTGGATAGCGCGTCATTAATGCTCTCGAAGCTGTTTTCCTTTCTGTCCACTTTAAATATAAGGGAAGTATCATCTGCAAATAATACTATATCATGTCTATCTTGCACAACTTTTGGTAAGTCATTAATGTATACCAAAAACAGGAAGGGACCAAAAATTGAACCTTGAGGCACTCCGAGGGCTACCGGGGACCCCGCCGATTGAGTTCCATTAATAACTACTCGCTGAGTTCTATCCGAAAGGTACGATGACACTAGGTCAAGGGCACTAGCTTTTATCCCATAGCGGCTTAATTTTCTCTTAAAATTTTCGTGATCAACGCAATCAAATGCCTTTGACAGATCACAGAAAATTCCAACAGCATCTTGAGCTTTTTCCCAGGCGTCAAAGATGTGTTTTAGAAGTACCGCACCGGCGTCAGTCGTAGATCGACCTCTCGTAAAACCAAATTGATTGCCATCAAGCAGTTTATTTCTGTTGAAATGTGACAATAGTTGATTCAGAATAAGTTTCTCGAACACTTTGCTTAATGCCGGTAGTATTGGCCTAAAGTTCGTGGGATCTGTTCTCGTTCCTGATTTAAACAGCGGGGTAATTTTGCTATGTTTCATAATATCTGGAAAAATTCCAGCATCAATGCATCTGTTGAAAATCTCAGCCAAGTATGGTGTAATCGATTCAATAATGTAATGTAATACTTTGACTGACAGGCCCCAAAGATCTTGTTTTCTTTAAATTTAGTGACCTAAAAGTCTTAAGAACAATGTTCGAAGTGACAAACGAAAATTGGAAGATTTCTGTAAGTACATTCCGCCACATTTGTCTTCAAAATTTCTTCAGCGACGTCTGGCGATGAATTAAGAGACTTTGTCGTTTCTACCGGTATATTCGAGAAAAACCGCTCAAAATGATCTGCCACTTCACGGTCGGAACTTACTAAAGTGTCAGCAATTCGTAGGTTGTAGTGCGGATCCTTCATTTTACGTTTTCCAGTTTAATTGCTGATTACTTGCCATACCGTTTTAACTTTATCACTAGAATTTAGGATCTTTTTGGACAAGGCTTTAGCGGCGACACACATCATCTTAAAAGATTTAGAAAAATTCTTAACGTACTCCAGAAATTCCGGCCTTTTATCAGTTGCTCTCGAATAACATGATGGTAAGGTCTTCCAATACGTGCAGTGAATATTCATTAGTAACTTAGTAATATTTATATATCCTAAGTTTTCCAGTATGTCAATACGGAGATATGTACTTAATATAGGTACTGTAGCCTTACCACGAATTTGAGACTGACATATATTCGCTAGAGTGAGCGTATAACTTACTTTCTATAGTTTCTATTCTATGCATCTCGCTCGTAAAGCTTGAACACGCCAAAACGTGGGCACATAAAATTACAAATAAATAGGAAATAAAAGTCTCCTGGAATGAAATATATATTGAATATAGTTGAAAATATAATAGTTTATCATGCTAATATTTCATATTAAATTTAATATAGATTAACGGAAAGGAGTCGGGTCGTGCAAAATTATTTCATGGCAAGGGCCATGAAAGTTTTTAGAATACCGAAGTTTACGGACGGACTTCTGACCTAAAAAGGAGTGTGCAGATCTAAAACGGCAGCAACATGAGTTTCTAGCTTAATAAACCTTAATGCCATAGGCTACCGACGCGGTGTAAAATAATAAATAACTACATACCAAGGATTTTAATGGCACTCTCATTTCGTCGACCTTTAACAGAATATATTTACTAGACTTTCTACAAGTTACAACCGCCATATTTCTTTTGTTGCTTAGCGAAATTGTCCGAAATGAGACCAAAATCCGCGCAATCTCAGTGAAAGTAGCGAAGCCGAACGAGATCGCGTAGCGTACTGTGGCATGCGCGGGCGCAAAAACGTAGATTAGATATATACGTTACTGTTGTTAGCGACTTAACAATCCTAACACCAATAATCAGTAGCCTTACCACGACTGGTTTATCATTTATCAGTATCAAACCGACATAATATTCGCTAACGTCTGCGTAATTTACTTTCTATACATCTCACTCGCACTAATATGGCAAGTCGAGCTAGATACATGGAAAGTATGTTACGCTCACGCTAGCAAATTGTCAAAATCGTCAAAATCGTAAAGGCTAGAGGCTATTAGGTCTTGTGACCCAAAGATAGGTAACGTTATGAATTATTTGCATTGACATTAAATTCGTAACAATTTCGCGAAACAATGTAATTTTTTTTTTAAATCTACGCATTGACATTATATTCGTTTTAAAAATATAGCGTCACTTACTGGCATTGAAATAAATAAGCTATGCTTAACATATCTTACTCTGCTCTAAAAGCGCTTAAGACTTAGTTCAGAAGTTACTTTCAAGTTTTAGTACACAGTTGTCAAGCCATCATGTGAACGCACCATTACATAACAGGCCTACTGACTAACCGAGTGGCATACTTTACTTACTATTTCCCGCCTAAGCCTAACATAGTCTATTTCTAGAATGTGCCGTTTAGATACTTAGGTATTTGGGTTCTTTCCATTCTGGAAAAATCTCGTAAAACCTCTAAAAATCTATCAAATGTGACGTTCCACGGTAAAAGGTAACCTATGACGATATTGACGATTGGTAATAGAGAACCAGATATTATATTAACATTACATAATAAGTATTAATCAGACATTACGTACTTAAGTAGTATTCCATTAAGGTAATACGCAACTGGCTATACAATAAGCACATTATTTCCCGCTTAGCTAATTAACAGCATTAATCTATAAAAACTGTCAAATATTGTACTTATATCTATAAACTGAAAAAGAACGTACGCGACCCATTAAAGTATTAACTAAATAGGTACCTAAGTTGAAAGTTGTGATATAAAGTGATACTCTCGCTAAGATTTTTTTCTACTCATCGACTGTAATGTAATGGTTGAATTAAGATTTCGTATACTAAACTGTAATTGGGTACTTAAACTCAACTATAATATTCATTTCCAAACGGTTTAGTCAACTATAATGAATTAGACCAATCACGTGGCGTGGTAATCACGTAATACCAATAATAGGTACCTATTCATATATTATGCACGCGTTAATGTCTTTTGTACTACTGAGATAGCTACTTACCTAATTTTCATTAATTATTTAGGTTTTATAGTAAAGAAAGTATTGTTTACACTAATGATATAATCAAGCTTTTCAATCAAGTACCGTGTTTAGGCCACGAAGCTTCCTGAATGGCCTAATGAAGGTACGACATTGTATAAAATACTATTACAATACCCTGCAAAAATCATCGCTCACACTCTCGTGTCTCTCATGATCTTCATTCTATATTTTTAGCATCAATATAATATGATAGAGATTGAGTCTAAATTATAATACAATATTTAAAAACAGGGTGACCTTGACCTTTAGATGAATATCACTACTGCATTTTTACATTCAGTATTGTTAACAAATTGTAAATGTACATGTAACCTGACTTTTGGATCTAATATGCTTACCGACTTTCTTACAATTCTTACGCTAAGATGCTTCGATTAGTTTCTTTACGTTATTTTGAACCTGTTATATTATTTATGTTTATTAGTACTTTAAGTTACATAACATAATTTTTAAGAAAAGAAAAACCGACTTCAATGGGGGATGCCGTTGAAAGGTTACTTATTGTTGATGGTGCACTCCAGACAATGAAATGAAAAAGACAGCATCTATTGCCTAACTAAAAGGAGGTAATACCATCCACTTTTCTATTAGCATTTCGTTTCTGTAAGGGTCACAGTTCTAACCTAACCTAACCCAATGTTCTGATAGTATTTCGTTTCTGTAAGGGTCACAGTTCTAACCTAACCTAACCCACTTTTCTGATAGCAGTTCGGTTCTGTGAGGATCGCAGTTCAAAAAAAGTCCAGGTCCAAGTTTGGGTCTGAATAAATCGCCAAACGTGAACTATGTGTCGTTGAAGAGTTCCATTCTGATCATTATCAGCAGTTCCACTTCATCAAATGTCACTTTTTAAATGGAAATGCTGGATTTGTTGATGAAAATACAAAAATCACTATATGTATGCCTTTCACATTTAAGGAGTTCCCTCGATTACTCATGGATCCCATCATCAGAACTCGAGCTTCACAAAAATGTGTCTTGAAAACCTAACTTTCTTAACAAACATAACGAAGAAGACAAATCGCCAAACTTGAACTATGCGTCATTAAAGAGTTCCGTTCTGATCATCATCAGCAGTTCCACTTCATCAAATGTCACTTTTTCAATGTAAATGCTTGATTTGTTGATGAAAATACTAAAATCACTATATGTGTCTTTAACATTTGAGGAGTTCCCTCGATTCCTCATGGATCCCATCATCAGAACTGCGTTTTGACAAAAACGGGACCAATCTGTATGTATGTATGTATATACTTACAATCAAAAAAAGAATTTTCAAACTCGGTCCAGAAATGACGGAGTTATGGAGTAACAAACATAAACAACCGAATTGATAACCTCCTTTTGAAATCTTGAAGTCGGTTAAAAATGACCGTGTCCTTAAAATATGTGGCTATCAGGCTATTACCAACATAATTATCTTGACACGACATCTGTAATAACTACGCGTAATCACAGAACTCGCGTTCGATTTATACCAATTTAAACGTACACTGACATCGGAATGACATCTGTACGATGTCATTTAGTTATAGTGCGTCTCGCTCGCGCCAATACATGTACGGGCAACTACGAAGTACGTAGTACGTAGCGAAGTGCACGATATCTGTATGACTGATGACATCATTTATACACCGAGGCGAATTGGATCACAGGGCGAATCGGATAAGACTAATAATTTGCTGATATTTAAAATATTACTCAAACAAAGCACATATATTTGCTGCACAATAATAGGTAATTTATAGTTGGTCAAGCAAATCTTGTCAGTAGAAAAAGGCGACAAATTTAAAAAAATGTAGGCGCAAAGGATTATTGATCCATAGAAAATTTGAATTTCGCGCCTTTTTCTACTGACAAGATTTGCTTGACCAACTATACTTACACTTATAACTGACGTCACAGGCTAAGAGGAGAGACGTACCTACGGCTACTACGGCTACGGCAATTTGAGTGCGCTCATATCAAATTATCAATGCAATATTTGAAATATTTCAAATATTAAAGGATTTTACAAGCCTATTTTTTTACTTTCACCTGTTCCGTTGTGTATCTGTACTCGTACTGTAATCAAATCTCGCAAGTTAAATTTGACCCACTTCCCGGTTTCCGATGAAGCTGAAAATTTGCTTACATATGTAAGTCGGGTGATGGAGATAGGAGGTGGTCATAGGAACTGTGTGACAAAACAACGCAACCTAATTGTGTTTGGGGTTATTAGAATTGGCTCGATGAGTATTAGTTGCCTGTGGAAAGAAAATTACAGTCAGCAATAAAAGCTTGTACCAAATAGTTATTTGTTATACAAGGGTGCAAAGTTGTATTTTACCCGCGAGTGTGGAATTGAAACACGAGCAAGTGAAAGGATTCTATAGTTGAACCACGAGCGAAGCGAGTGGTTCTAAAATAGAATCCTGAGCGTAGCGAGTGTTTCAACACACGAGAAGTAAAATACATTTGCACCCGTGTGTAACACAAAACTTTTCACCTCACTATAGCGAGGAAAGTGCAAAATCCACAGGCGTTAGATTATCTTCATCACTGGAATCACAATTTTTTTTACGATATTATAACAATAAACTCTGGAAATTCTGTATTTTTACGTGAGAAGTTTTAAAGTAAAAATTTTGTTGACAATGTTGACATTTCTGACTTTCTGACGTATGAAATGTCAATGATGCGTTTTGAAATTGCGTCGACTCAACTTGTGAGTTCAGAATTTGCGCGTTATTTAACATCATTAATAGAAAACAAACGTTTCTTATGGAATTTTAAGGTTTATGACTTAAAATCAGTAAATAAAGCTAAATTTGGTATTTTTATTAAATTCTCAAACCATTTATTTAATGATAATTAATATCGAACGAACCATTATTATGAGCGTTTTACGTTTTGATATCTGTCAAGCTACTTAAACACGCTCCATCCAAGGTCAAATTACTTTCCCCACTAGTGGATAAAATGCGTTTTTCCCCGCTGATTTAAAGGATATAAGACGGCTTTCCGAGCTAGTGAGGGGAAAAATGATTTTTTCGCCTAAAACTTATTTCATCTTGATCCGATTCCCCTCGGTCTACGTACGCTACGCTAGATGTCATTCTGATGTCAGTGTACGTTCGAATCGGCCTGTCGCGACTGGTTGTGTCGTGAACAGCGACCCATGTGCTAATGCTAACCAGACTGTCACAACACGTTGCGTTAACACTTGGGCAACCGTCAACGGTATTGGCCTTGGGATGGAGACTTACAAAAGGAGAAATTCAAGTTTAAATTGATGTAGACGTATTCACTACAGGCAACTAATAAGCTAAGACTACCCATCTGTGTTTTAAGGTAGTCCCCTCTGCCAACAAACTGTCTTGCAGTTTAACAGAACAGTTTAAAGGGTCGGCAACGCGCGTGTAATATCTCCGGTGTTGCAGGCGTTCATAGGCTACGGTAACTGCTTACCATCAGGCGGGCCGTATGCTTGATTGCCACCGACGTGGTATAAAAGGAATAATAAATGTAAAAATAGGATTTATTTCGCCAGAATAAATGTTTTTTTTATTGGTTGATTCCCACACGACCACTCATCTCCGATCGTCTCCATGTCAGCCTTAGGTTGGAGATCGTTTCCTTATTTGAGTTACGCCAAGTAGGAAGGAACGATTTGGATTTAAAAAAAGTCTCCAATCAATTCATGACAGTCAGTTCATTTTAATACTAATTTCTCCTTAATAACAATAGGTTAGTTCGAAAGTTCGGAATGCAACATGATTCACATTAAAAAGTGGCCGGTCAAAAAGTGAAAGCTTTCTGTGTTGTGGCCGGTCAAAAAGTAAGAACGTGTCTGTGCGAATTATTTATTATTTAAAAATACAGGATGTAACAAAACTACTTATGATCCAATTAAGGGCAAAAATTCAAAGTTGTTCTTATTAGGTTTTAACGTTATCTCATCCATTTGTTTTAATTATTTTTGTAGATATAGGATTGATTTATTCAGGCGAGCAGTACAAATATATTTTTTGCGTTAAAAATCCTACTTTTTTTCTACTCGATATAGGAAACCCCTTATGCCTTAAGCCAGTTTAGCCTCTTGTCTGGGTCCTGATCCTGGACGATCTTATTTTCAAGAACGATTGTCCTCTCTATACAGCACAAACGAGGTTTCAACTCACGATTTTTGACAGTTGACACACACATATTACAGGTTACAGGTTAAACGGATCATCAGTAGACCTAATCTCAACTAAGGGTTTCCATAACCTTCAATGAATGAGGTAAGTATTGCCTCTAGGTTTAATCATTATACAAGTAACTGTCAACGCTTGTTGGCAGTTACTATAAAAGCTCTTATCTTGTAATGTCATGTCTCGTAATGTTTGCAGTACCTACATTGCTGCTCGGTAAATTTACAAATAGTTATTTGTTATATAAGGATGCAAAGTTGTATTTAACCGCGAGTGTGGAATTGAAATACGAGTTACACGAGCAAGCGAAGGGATTCTTAGTTGAACCACGAGCGAAGCGAGTGGTACTAAAATATAATCCTGAGCGTAGCGAGTGTTTCAACACACGAGAAGTAAAATACTTTTGCACCCGTGTGTAACAAAAAACTTTTCCCCTCACTAGCTCGGAAAATTGTCTTTTATCCTTTAAAACAAGCGGGGAAAAACGCATTTTATCCACTAGTGGGGAAAGTAATTTGACCTTGGATGGAGCATGTTTAAGTAGCTTGACAGATAACAAAACGTAAAACGCTCATAATAATAATTCGTTTGATATTAATTATCATTAAACAAATAGTTTGAGAATCTAATAAAAAATACCAAATTTAGCTTTATTTAATGATTTTATGTCATAAACCTTAGTTATATAAGAAACGTTTGTTTTTAATAATGATGTTAAATATACTAATTCTGAACGCATAAGTTGAGTCGATGCAATTTAAAACGCATCATTGACATTTCATACGTCAGAAATGTCATCATTGTCAACAAAATTTTTACTTAAAAACTTCTCACGTAAAAATACAGAATTTCCAGAGTTTTTTGTTATAATATCGTAAAAAAATTAGTCATTCCAGTGATGAAGATGATCTAACGCCTGTGGATGTTGCACTTTCCTCGCTATAGTGAGAGGAAAAGTTTTGTGTTACACACGGGTGCAAATGTATTTTACTTCTCGTGTGTTAAAACACTCGCTACGCTCAGGATTCTATTTTAGAACCACTCGCTTCGCTCGTGGTTCAACTATAGAATCCTTTCGCTTGCTTGTGTTTCAATTCCACACTCGCGGGTAAAATACAACTTTGCACCCTTGTATAACAAATAACTATTACTTCTCGTGTGTTGAAACACTTGCTACGCTCAGGATTCTATTTTAGAACCACTCGCTTCGCTCGTGGTTCAACTATAGAATCCTTTCGCTTACTCGTGTTTCAATTCCACACTCGCGGGTAAAATACAACTTTGCACCCTTGTATAACAAATAACTATTTCACCTCACTATAGCGAGGAAATTGTAACATGAAAAAAATTTTAGTTATAATCATTAATAAAGTATAAGCATTAAAGTTAATTATAATCATCAATAAAGTATAACATTATGTAAAAAAATTGTAGACATTGTTGACATTTCTGACGATGCGTTTTGATCGACAACTTGTGCGTTCAGAATTATATTCAACATCGTTATAAAAAAGCAAATGTTTCTTATGGAATTTTAAGGTTTATGACTTAAAATCATTAAACAAAGTAAATTTGGTATGTTTTATTAAATTCTCAACCACTTATTTAATGATAATTAATATCGAACGAACCATTATTATGAACGTACCTATTACGTTTTGTTATCTGTCAAACACTACTACTTTTAAACACGCTCCAAGGTCAAATTACTTTCCCCACTAGTGGATAAAATGCGTTTTTCCCCGCTTGTTTTAAAGGATAAAAGACGCCTTTCCGAGCTAGTGAGGGGAAAAAATAAATACGGGGTCTTAATAGTGAAACTTAAAAAACTTCTTAATGACAACGGATATATTCTATATCTGGTTTAATTAATTGCCCGTATCAGATTTTACCCTGGTTTCTTAATCTACCAATTTTCGGCACTTTTCCATTTAATGGACTCGATTGGTACCTAATTATAAGCTGATAACAGTGTTAACTTAGCAAAATCTTGGTCTTTCTTTTTAATATTTCGAGTGCCTGTTAATGGATGTTTTACCCTACATTTCGAAAAAGGGCTTACTTAAAAACAACGTTAAAAAAAATGTGAAACTTACCTGATAAATTCCAATGGTTTCCCACAAAACTATCACACTTCCAATTCGGTGCAATAGCAAATAATTCTAAATATTTACAAATAAAATTATCACAAAGACTGGCACTGGCTCGAAAGTGTCAAAAACTTAAATTAAAAAAGTTGAGCTATGGTGTGGTAGACGTAGATACTACCGCACCGAGTGTCAGCGGAACACTGACGTAGGATCCCAACGATGTACTAGCGTACTAGGTACGCCTTATTCAGGTGATTCTAAAGAATAAACGCAAGTAACGAATTTCAGTATAAATTTTCACAATTCGTTTCTCATCTGATCGCAGCACAATAAAAAACCTTTCAGCTCTCAATTGGGTGTTCGAATTTCAATGATTTTTTTTAAATGGCGCGGTCAAGACCGGTTCTGATTGGTCAACACTCAACAGTCATCTTGTGGCAGTAGCATCGCGTCAGTTTCAACTTTCTCCGACCTCGTTTATGGGCTTTTGATTTTTAAGTCTCGTTTATTATAGCGTTAAATTAATTGCTTATCATCATTATCAAACTCCAGGGGAAATATTATAGCAAAAGGAAAATCCAATCCAATACAATCCAATTTTTGGCAAGAAGATATCATAAGTATGTGGTATCTACTACCACATCTACCATATAGTTCTTTTTTTTACGCAGGGATATATAATTGTATTGTATGTGTTTGGCAAGGATATTCGCATGCAACCACCGACCTTGTCACAGATGTGAAGATTCGCGCTCTTTGTGTAGGTACTAAATCTTATACCTTTAAACGAGCAAGTCTTGTATATCTATATATATAAATATATATATATATATATATATATATATATATATATATATACAAGAATTGCTCGTATATATATATATATATTATTTTTATTTTATTTGGTTTGTTTATTTATTGTCACTTAGCAACTATCCTTACAGGTTAACCCTAATACAATATATAGTGCCTTACTACTTCCTAGCTATGTAATTTATATTAACTTATATTAATTATAATAATAACATAAAACATTTAAACTGATTTTAAAAAATTCGGACATATTACACGAAAACAAGTCAGTTTGATCAGCCACTAAATTTAGTGTACGGACGGTGCGACTGAGAGGCGCCTTACGAAGCAGGTTGGTTCTGCCGATCGGCTCCACCAGCAGACGCGATTTTTTTTTTTTTTACCTGAAATCGAACATCAGTCATCGGCTCGTGGCAAGATATCTCGATACTTTCCGCACTAGCATCGAAATGTACTATTTACACCTTGGATTAACACACAGACTACTTCTTAACCGCGGGTAACACCGCGGAGCGCAGCTAGTATATTAAAAAGAAGTAAGACAAGGGTAAAGAGAGAAAAATACATTTGTTTTACTTAATAATAAATAAATTTATTATGACTTCGAAACTTCAAACACACGACCATCGGGTACTTCGATTGAGGTTATGCACATCGTATTTGTTTTTCCTTCCGGGCCCGTCGCTAGTACCTCGAACGTAAATCTTAACTTTTCCATGTTTTTGTTTTTACTAGAAATGTCGTTTTATAAGACAATTATCAAGAATTGTTAGGAATCCGCTAATAATAAACGTATTGTGTTGCTCTGAAAACAAAGATTTTATTTAACCAAAAGTTTACATTTTTAAACTAAACTTATTTAGCCTTAATTTAGCCTACAATTAGAAGGTATAATACCTGGCCAGGTGTCAGCCCGGTACGGCCGTCCAGGGCGGCGACCTCGTCCCGGTTTGGGTTTTGGTTAATGTCGTATGCCAGTACTACCAGTCCGCCTGCAGTCTCAGATCGTATCGGGCGGCCTGCAGTCCTAGACCAATAACGTCCACACACATAAGCGATTATTGCCTGCCGGCAATTGCCTGCTGTGACCTCTGCGACTACAGACTATCAGTTGAGAGTCGTCAGTTTTCCGCCGTACGGCGGATATTATAATTTCGTCCAAATATTGATCACCAAACTGTACATTTTCACCGGCGTCCAAGTAGATTTTTCTCAACTCTTCAGTTAGTGGGATCCATAATTTCCGTGTTTGATGTCTTTTTTTTAATGAGTTTTTTACTTTCGTGAATACATCCGTAGTCGTAATGCCAGTGTGTTTACTAGCAGGTTTCAGATCGTCAGGAACTTCAAACACACGACCATCGGGTACTTCGATTGAGGTTATGCACATCGTATTTGTTTTTCCTTCCGGGCCCGTCGCTAGTACCTCGAACGTAAATCTTAACTTTTCCATGTTTTTGTTTTTACTAGAAATGTCGTTTTATAAGACAATTATCAAGAATTGTTAGGAATCCGCCAATAATAAACGTATTGTGTTGCTCTGAAAACAAAGATTTTATTTAACCAAAAGTTTACATTTTTAAACTAAACTTATTTAGCCTTATACACACTAAGAACATACCTGAAAACAAAGAAACGAGATTTAAAGTCTATTAATTGGCATGTCGATTCCAACCGCCCTTGGCCCGCAGGATTTTATAAGGATTGAGCGAGGAATCTCTCAGGGCGACAGTTCGAGTCCTTTGAGGGTTCTGCCTAGCTCCAAATGGCATTGCTGTATGATACGAATGTCATACTGTTTCCCCATAGCAAACGGACTAATTATAGAGCCTACAATTAGAAGGTATAATACCTGGCCAGGTGTCAGCCCGGTACGGCCGTCCAGGGCGGCGACCTCGTCCCGGTTTGGGTTTTGGTTAATGTCGTATGCCAGTACTACTAGTCCGCCTGCAGTCTCAGATCGTATCGGGCGGCCTGCAGTCCTAGACCAATAACGTCCACACACATAAGCGATTATTGCCTGCCGGCAATTGCCTGCTGTGACCTCTGCGACTACAGACTATCAGTTGAGAGTCGTCAGTTTTCCGCCGTACGGCGGATATTATAATTTCGTCCAAATATTGATCACCAAACTGTACATTTTCACCGGCGTCCAAGTAGATTTTTCTCAACTCTTCAGTTAGTGGGATCCATAATTTCCGTGTTTGATGTCTTTTTTTATAATGAGTTTTTTACTTTCGTGAATACATCCGTAGTCGTAATGCCAGTGTGTTTACTAGCAGGTTTCAGATCGTCAGGAACTTCAAACACACGACCATCGGGTACTTCGATTGAGGTTATGCACATCGTATTTGTTTTTCCTTCCGGGCCCGTCGCTAGTACCTCGAACGTAAATCTTAACTTTTCCATGTTTTTGTTTTTACTAGAAATGTCGTTTTATAAGACAATTATCAAGAATTGTTAGGAATCCGCCAATAATAAACGTATTGTGTTGCTCTGAAAACAAAGATTTTATTTAACCAAAAGTTTACATTTTTAAACTAAACTTATTTAGCCTTATACACACTAAGAACATACCTGAAAACAAAGAAACGAGATTTAAAGTCTATTAATTGGCATGTCGATTCCAACCGCCCTTGGCCCGCAGGATTTTATAAGGATTGAGCGAGGAATCTCTCAGGGCGACAGTTCGAGTCCTTTGTGGGTTCTGCCTAGCTCCAAATGGCATTGCTGTATGATACGAATGTCATACTGTTTCCCCATAGCAAACGGACTAATTATAGAGCCTACAATTAGAAGGTATAATACCTGGCCAGGTGTCAGCCCGGTACGGCCGTCCAGGGCGGCGACCTCGTCCCGGTTTGGGTTTTGGTTAATGTCGTATGCCAGTACTACCAGTCCGCCTGCAGTCTCAGATCGTATCGGGCGGCCTGCAGTCCTAGACCAATAACGTCCACACACATAAGCGATTATTGCCTGCCGGCAATTGCCTGCTGTGACCTCTGCGACTACAGACTATCAGTTGAGAGTCGTCAGTTTTCCGCCGTACGGCGGATATTATAATTTCGTCCAAATATTGATCACCAAACTGTACATTTTCACCGGCGTCCAAGTAGATTTTTCTCAACTCTTCAGTTAGTGGGATCCATAATTTCCGTGTTTGATGTCTTTTTTTTAATGAGTTTTTTACTTTCGTGAATACATCCGTAGTCGTAATGCCAGTGTGTTTACTAGCAGGTTTCAGATCGTCAGGAACTTCAAACACACGACCATCGGGTACTTCGATTGAGGTTATGCACATCGTATTTGTTTTTCCTTCCGGGCCCGTCGCTAGTACCTCGAACGTAAATCTTAACTTTTCCATGTTTTTGTTTTTACTAGAAATGTCGTTTTATAAGACAATTATCAAGAATTGTTAGGAATCCGCCAATAATAAACGTATTGTGTTGCTCTGAAAACAAAGATTTTATTTAACCAAAAGTTTACATTTTTAAACTAAACTTATTTAGCCTTATACACACTAAGAACATACCTGAAAACAAAGAAACGAGATTTAAAGTCTATTAATTGGCATGTCGATTCCAACCGCCCTTGGCCCGCAGGATTTTATAAGGATTGAGCGAGGAATCTCTCAGGGCGACAGTTCGAGTCCTTTGTGGGTTCTGCCTAGCTCCAAATGGCATTGCTGTATGATACGAATGTCATACTGTTTCCCCATAGCAAACGGACTAATTATAGAGCCTACAATTAGAAGGTATAATACCTGGCCAGGTGTCAGCCCGGTACGGCCGTCCAGGGCGGCGACCTCGTCCCGGTTTGGGTTTTGGTTAATGTCGTATGCCAGTACTACCAGTCCGCCTGCAGTCTCAGATCGTATCGGGCGGCCTGCAGTCCTAGACCAATAACGTCCACACACATAAGCGATTATTGCCTGCCGGCAATTGCCTGCTGTGACCTCTGCGACTACAGACTATCAGTTGAGAGTCGTCAGTTTTCCGCCGTACGGCGGATATTATAATTTCGTCCAAATATTGATCACCAAACTGTACATTTTCACCGGCGTCCAAGTAGATTTTTCTCAACTCTTCAGTTAGTGGGATCCATAATTTCCGTGTTTGATGTCTTTTTTTTAATGAGTTTTTTACTTTCGTGAATACATCCGTAGTCGTAATGCCAGTGTGTTTACTAGCAGGTTTCAGATCGTCAGGAACTTCAAACACACGACCATCGGGTACTTCGATTGAGGTTATGCACATCGTATTTGTTTTTCCTTCCGGGCCCGTCGCTAGTACCTCGAACGTAAATCTTAACTTTTCCATGTTTTTGTTTTTACTAGAAATGTCGTTTTATAAGACAATTATCAAGAATTGTTAGGAATCCGCCAATAATAAACGTATTGTGTTGCTCTGAAAACAAAGATTTTATTTAACCAAAAGTTTACATTTTTAAACTAAACTTATTTAGCCTTATACACACTAAGAACATACCTGAAAACAAAGAAACGAGATTTAAAGTCTATTAATTGGCATGTCGATTCCAACCGCCCTTGGCCCGCAGGATTTTATAAGGATTGAGCGAGGAATCTCTCAGGGCGACAGTTCGAGTCCTTTGTGGGTTCTGCCTAGCTCCAAATGGCATTGCTGTATGATACGAATGTCATACTGTTTCCCCATAGCAAACGGACTAATTATAGAGCCTACAATTAGAAGGTATAATACCTGGCCAGGTGTCAGCCCGGTACGGCCGTCCAGGGCGGCGACCTCGTCCCGGTTTGGGTTTTGGTTAATGTCGTATGCCAGTACTACCAGTCCGCCTGCAGTCTCAGATCGTATCGGGCGGCCTGCAGTCCTAGACCAATAACGTCCACACACATAAGCGATTATTGCCTGCCGGCAATTGCCTGCTGTGACCTCTGCGACTACAGACTATCAGTTGAGAGTCGTCAGTTTTCCGCCGTACGGCGGATATTATAATTTCGTCCAAATATTGATCACCAAACTGTACATTTTCACCGGCGTCCAAGTAGATTTTTCTCAACTTTTCAGTTAGTGGGATCCATAATTTCCGTGTTTGATGTCTTTTTTTTAATGAGTTTTTTACTTTCGTGAATACATCCGTAGTCGTAATGCCAGTGTGTTTACTAGCAGGTTTCAGATCGTCAGGAACTTCAAACACACGACCATCGGGTACTTCGATTGAGGTTATGCACATCGTATTTGTTTTTCCTTCCGGGCCCGTCGCTAGTACCTCGAACGTAAATCTTAACTTTTCCATGTTTTTGTTTTTACTAGAAATGTCGTTTTATAAGACAATTATCAAGAATTGTTAGGAATCCGCCAATAATAAACGTATTGTGTTGCTCTGAAAACAAAGATTTTATTTAACCAAAAGTTTACATTTTTAAACTAAACTTATTTAGCCTTATACACACTAAGAACATACCTGAAAACAAAGAAACGAGATTTAAAGTCTATTAATTGGCATGTCGATTCCAACCGCCCTTGGCCCGCAGGATTTTATAAGGATTGAGCGAGGAATCTCTCAGGGCGACAGTTCGAGTCCTTTGTGGGTTCTGCCTAGCTCCAAATGGCATTGCTGTATGATACGAATGTCATACTGTTTCCCCATAGCAAACGGACTAATTATAGAGCCTACAATTAGAAGGTATAATACCTGGCCAGGTGTCAGCCCGGTACGGCCGTCCAGGGCGGCGACCTCGTCCCGGTTTGGGTTTTGGTTAATGTCGTATGCCAGTACTACCAGTCCGCCTGCAGTCTCAGATCGTATCGGGCGGCCTGCAGTCCTAGACCAATAACGTCCACACACATAAGCGATTATTGCCTGCCGGCAATTGCCTGCTGTGACCTCTGCGACTACAGACTATCAGTTGAGAGTCGTCAGTTTTCCGCCGTACGGCGGATATTATAATTTCGTCCAAATATTGATCACCAAACTGTACATTTTCACCGGCGTCCAAGTAGATTTTTCTCAACTCTTCAGTTAGTGGGATCCATAATTTCCGTGTTTGATGTCTTTTTTTTAATGAGTTTTTTACTTTCGTGAATACATCCGTAGTCGTAATGCCAGTGTGTTTACTAGCAGGTTTCAGATCGTCAGGAACTTCAAACACACGACCATCGGGTACTTCGATTGAGGTTATGCACATCGTATTTGTTTTTCCTTCCGGGCCCGTCGCTAGTACCTCGAACGTAAATCTTAACTTTTCCATGTTTTTGTTTTTACTAGAAATGTCGTTTTATAAGACAATTATCAAGAATTGTTAGGAATCCGCCAATAATAAACGTATTGTGTTGCTCTGAAAACAAAGATTTTATTTAACCAAAAGTTTACATTTTTAAACTAAACTTATTTAGCCTTATACACACTAAGAACATACCTGAAAACAAAGAAACGAGATTTAAAGTCTATTAATTGGCATGTCGATTCCAACCGCCCTTGGCCCGCAGGATTTTATAAGGATTGAGCGAGGAATCTCTCAGGGCGACAGTTCGAGTCCTTTGTGGGTTCTGCCTAGCTCCAAATGGCATTGCTGTATGATACGAATGTCATACTGTTTCCCCATAGCAAACGGACTAATTATAGAGCCTACAATTAGAAGGTATAATACCTGGCCAGGTGTCAGCCCGGTACGGCCGTCCAGGGCGGCGACCTCGTCCCGGTTTGGGTTTTGGTTAATGTCGTATGCCAGTACTACCAGTCCGCCTGCAGTCTCAGATCGTATCGGGCGGCCTGCAGTCCTAGACCAATAACGTCCACACACATAAGCGATTATTGCCTGCCGGCAATTGCCTGCTGTGACCTCTGCGACTACAGACTATCAGTTGAGAGTCGTCAGTTTTCCGCCGTACGGCGGATATTATAATTTCGTCCAAATATTGATCACCAAACTGTACATTTTCACCGGCGTCCAAGTAGATTTTTCTCAACTCTTCAGTTAGTGGGATCCATAATTTCCGTGTTTGATGTCTTTTTTTTAATGAGTTTTTTACTTTCGTGAATACATCCGTAGTCGTAATGCCAGTGTGTTTACTAGCAGGTTTCAGATCGTCAGGAACTTCAAACACACGACCATCGGGTACTTCGATTGAGGTTATGCACATCGTATTTGTTTTTCCTTCCGGGCCCGTCGCTAGTACCTCGAACGTAAATCTTAACTTTTCCATGTTTTTGTTTTTACTAGAAATGTCGTTTTATAAGACAATTATCAAGAATTGTTAGGAATCCGCCAATAATAAACGTATTGTGTTGCTCTGAAAACAAAGATTTTATTTAACCAAAAGTTTACATTTTTAAACTAAACTTATTTAGCCTTATACACACTAAGAACATACCTGAAAACAAAGAAACGAGATTTAAAGTCTATTAATTGGCATGTCGATTCCAACCGCCCTTGGCCCGCAGGATTTTATAAGGATTGAGCGAGGAATCTCTCAGGGCGACAGTTCGAGTCCTTTGTGGGTTCTGCCTAGCTCCAAATGGCATTGCTGTATGATACGAATGTCATACTGTTTCCCCATAGCAAACGGACTAATTATAGAGCCTACAATTAGAAGGTATAATACCTGGCCAGGTGTCAGCCCGGTACGGCCGTCCAGGGCGGCGACCTCGTCCCGGTTTGGGTTTTGGTTAATGTCGTATGCCAGTACTACCAGTCCGCCTGCAGTCTCAGATCGTATCGGGCGGCCTGCAGTCCTAGACCAATAACGTCCACACACATAAGCGATTATTGCCTGCCGGCAATTGCCTGCTGTGACCTCTGCGACTACAGACTATCAGTTGAGAGTCGTCAGTTTTCCGCCGTACGGCGGATATTATAATTTCGTCCAAATATTGATCACCAAACTGTACATTTTCACCGGCGTCCAAGTAGATTTTTCTCAACTCTTCAGTTAGTGGGATCCATAATTTCCGTGTTAGATGTCTTTTTTTTAATGAGTTTTTTACTTTCGTGAATACATCCGTAGTCGTAATGCCAGTGTGTTTACTAGCAGGTTTCAGATCGTCAGGAACTTCAAACACACGACCATCGGGTACTTCGATTGAGGTTATGCACATCGTATTTGTTTTTCCTTCCGGGCCCGTCGCTAGTACCTCGAACGTAAATCTTAACTTTTCCATGTTTTTGTTTTTACTAGAAATGTCGTTTTATAAGACAATTATCAAGAATTGTTAGGAATCCGCCAATAATAAACGTATTGTGTTGCTCTGAAAACAAAGATTTTATTTAACCAAAAGTTTACATTTTTAAACTAAACTTATTTAGCCTTATACACACTAAGAACATACCTGAAAACAAAGAAACGAGATTTAAAGTCTATTAATTGGCATGTCGATTCCAACCGCCCTTGGCCCGCAGGATTTTATAAGGATTGAGCGAGGAATCTCTCAGGGCGACAGTTCGAGTCCTTTGTGGGTTCTGCCTAGCTCCAAATGGCATTGCTGTATGATACGAATGTCATACTGTTTCCCCATAGCAAACGGACTAATTATAGAGCCTACAATTAGAAGGTATAATACCTGGCCAGGTGTCAGCCCGGTACGGCCGTCCAGGGCGGCGACCTCGTCCCGGTTTGGGTTTTGGTTAATGTCGTATGCCAGTACTACCAGTCCGCCTGCAGTCTCAGATCGTATCGGGCGGCCTGCAGTCCTAGACCAATAACGTCCACACACATAAGCGATTATTGCCTGCCGGCAATTGCCTGCTGTGACCTCTGCGACTACAGACTATCAGTTGAGAGTCGTCAGTTTTCCGCCGTACGGCGGATATTATAATTTCGTCCAAATATTGATCACCAAACTGTACATTTTCACCGGCGTCCAAGTAGATTTTTCTCAACTCTTCAGTTAGTGGGATCCATAATTTCCGTGTTTGATGTCTTTTTTTTAATGAGTTTTTTACTTTCGTGAATACATCCGTAGTCGTAATGCCAGTGTGTTTACTAGCAGGTTTCAGATCGTCAGGAACTTCAAACACACGACCATCGGGTACTTCGATTGAGGTTATGCACATCGTATTTGTTTTTCCTTCCGGGCCCGTCGCTAGTACCTCGAACGTAAATCTTAACTTTTCCATGTTTTTGTTTTTACTAGAAATGTCGTTTTATAAGACAATTATCAAGAATTGTTAGGAATCCGCCAATAATAAACGTATTGTGTTGCTCTGAAAACAAAGATTTTATTTAACCAAAAGTTTACATTTTTAAACTAAACTTATTTAGCATTATACACACTAAGAACATACCTGAAAACAAAGAAACGAGATTTAAAGTCTATTAATTGGCATGTCGATTCCAACCGCCCTTGGCCCGCAGGATTTTATAAGGATTGAGCGAGGAATCTCTCAGGGCGACAGTTCGAGTCCTTTGTGGGTTCTGCCTAGCTCCAAATGGCATTGCTGTATGATACGAATGTCATACTGTTTCCCCATAGCAAACGGACTAATTATAGAGCCTACAATTAGAAGGTATAATACCTGGCCAGGTGTCAGCCCGGTACGGCCGTCCAGGGCGGCGACCTCGTCCCGGTTTGGGTTTTGGTTAATGTCGTATGCCAGTACTACCAGTCCGCCTGCAGTCTCAGATCGTATCGGGCGGGCTGCAGTCCTAGACCAATAACGTCCACACACATAAGCGATTATTGCCTGCCGGCAATTGCCTGCTGTGACCTCTGCGACTACAGACTATCAGTTGAGAGTCGTCAGTTTTCCGCCGTACGGCGGATATTATAATTTCGTCCAAATATTGATCACCAAACTGTACATTTTCACCGGCGTCCAAGTAGATTTTTCTCAACTCTTCAGTTAGTGGGATCCATAATTTCCGTGTTTGATGTCTTTTTTTTAATGAGTTTTTTACTTTCGTGAATACATCCGTAGTCGTAATGCCAGTGTGTTTACTAGCAGGTTTCAGATCGTCAGGAACTTCAAACACACGACCATCGGGTACTTCGATTGAGGTTATGCACATCGTATTTGTTTTTCCTTCCGGGCCCGTCGCTAGTACCTCGAACGTAAATCTTAACTTTTCCATGTTTTTGTTTTTACTAGAAATGTCGTTTTATAAGACAATTATCAAGAATTGTTAGGAATCCGCCAATAATAAACGTATTGTGTTGCTCTGAAAACAAAGATTTTATTTAACCAAAAGTTTACATTTTTAAACTAAACTTATTTAGCCTTATACACACTAAGAACATACCTGAAAACAAAGAAACGAGATTTAAAGTCTATTAATTGGCATGTCGATTCCAACCGCCCTTGGCCCGCAGGATTTTATAAGGATTGAGCGAGGAATCTCTCAGGGCGACAGTTCGAGTCCTTTGTGGGTTCTGCCTAGCTCCAAATGGCATTGCTGTATGATACGAATGTCATACTGTTTCCCCATAGCAAACGGACTAATTATAGAGCCTACAATTAGAAGGTATAATACCTGGCCAGGTGTCAGCCCGGTACGGCCGTCCAGGGCGGCGACCTCGTCCCGGTTTGGGTTTTGGTTAATGTCGTATGCCAGTACTACCAGTCCGCCTGCAGTCTCAGATCGTATCGGGCGGCCTGCAGTCCTAGACCAATAACGTCCACACACATAAGCGATTATTGCCTGCCGGCAATTGCCTGCTGTGACCTCTGCGACTACAGACTATCAGTTGAGAGTCGTCAGTTTTCCGCCGTACGGCGGATATTATAATTTCGTCCAAATATTGATCACCAAACTGTACATTTTCACCGGCGTCCAAGTAGATTTTTCTCAACTCTTCAGTTAGTGGGATCCATAATTTCCGTGTTTGATGTCTTTTTTTTAATGAGTTTTTTACTTTCGTGAATACATCCGTAGTCGTAATGCCAGTGTGTTTACTAGCAGGTTTCAGATCGTCAGGAACTTCAAACACACGACCATCGGGTACTTCGATTGAGGTTATGCACATCGTATTTGTTTTTCCTTCCGGGCCCGTCGCTAGTACCTCGAACGTAAATCTTAACTTTTCCATGTTTTTGTTTTTACTAGAAATGTCGTTTTATAAGACAATTATCAAGAATTGTTAGGAATCCGCCAATAATAAACGTATTGTGTTGCTCTGAAAACAAAGATTTTATTTAACCAAAAGTTTACATTTTTAAACTAAACTTATTTAGCCTTATACACACTAAGAACATACCTGAAAACAAAGAAACGAGATTTAAAGTCTATTAATTGGCATGTCGATTCCAACCGCCCTTGGCCCGCAGGATTTTATAAGGATTGAGCGAGGAATCTCTCAGGGCGACAGTTCGAGTCCTTTGTGGGTTCTGCCTAGCTCCAAATGGCATTGCTGTATGATACGAGTGTCATACTGTTTCCCCATAGCAAACGGACTAATTATAGAGCCTACAATTAGAAGGTATAATACCTGGCCAGGTGTCAGCCCGGTACGGCCGTCCAGGGCGGCGACCTCGTCCCGGTTTGGGTTTTGGTTAATGTCGTATGCCAGTACTACTAGTCCGCCTGCAGTCTCAGATCGTATCGGGCGGCCTGCAGTCCTAGACCAATAACGTCCACACACATAAGCGATTATTGCCTGCCGGCAATTGCTTGCTGTGACCTCTGCGACTACAGACTATCAGTTGAGAGTCGTCAGTTTTCCGCCGTACGGCGGATATTATAATTTCGTCCAAATATTGATCACCAAACTGTACATTTTCACCGGCGTCCAAGTAGATTTTTCTCAACTCTTCAGTTAGTGGGATCCATAATTTCCGTGTTTGATGTCTTTTTTTTAATGAGTTTTTTACTTTCGTGAATACATCCGTAGTCGTAATGCCAGTGTGTTTACTAGCAGGTTTCAGATCGTCAGGAACTTCAAACACACGACCATCGGGTACTTCGATTGAGGTTATGCACATCGTATTTGTTTTTCCTTCCGGGCCCGTCGCTAGTACCTCGAACGTAAATCTTAACTTTTCCATGTTTTTGTTTTTACTAGAAATGTCGTTTTATAAGACAATTATCAAGAATTGTTAGGAATCGCCAATAATAAACGTATTGTGTTGCTCTGAAAACAAAGATTTTATTTAACCAAAAGTTTACATTTTTAAACTAAACTTATTTAGCCTTATACACACTAAGAACATACCTGAAAACAAAGAAACGAGATTTAAAGTCTATTAATTGGCATGTCGATTCCAACCGCCCTTGGCCCGCAGGATTTTATAAGGATTGAGCGAGGAATCTCTCAGGGCGACAGTTCAAGTCCTTTGTGGGTTCTGCCTAGCTCCAAATGGCATTGCTGTATGATACGAATGTCATACTGTTTCCCCATAGCAAACGGACTAATTATAGAGTCTACAATTAGAAGGTATAATACCTGGCCAGGTGTCAGCCCGGTACGGCCGTCCAGGGCGGCGACCTCGTCCCGGTTTGGGTTTTGGTTAATGTCGTATGCCAGTACTACCAGTCCGCCTGCAGTCTCAGATCGTATCGGCCGGCCTGCAGTCCTAGACCAATAACGTCCACACACATAAGCGATTATTGCCTGCCGGCAATTGCCTGCTGTGACCTCTGCGACTACAGACTATCAGTTGAGAGTCGTCAGTTTTCCGCCGTACGGCGGATATTATAATTTCGTCCAAATATTGATCACCAAACTGTACATTTTCACCGGCGTCCAAGTAGATTTTTCTCAACTCTTCAGTTAGTGGGATCCATAATTTCCGTGTTAGATGTCTTTTTTTTAATGAGTTTTTTACTTTCGTGAATACATCCGTAGTCGTAATGCCAGTGTGTTTACTAGCAGGTTTCAGATCGTCAGGAACTTCAAACACACGACCATCGGGTACTTCGATTGAGGTTATGCACATCGTATTTGTTTTTCCTTCCGGGCCCGTCGCTAGTACCTCGAACGTAAATCTTAACTTTTCCATGTTTTTGTTTTTACTAGAAATGTCGTTTTATAAGACAATTATCAAGAATTGTTAGGAATCCGCCAATAATAAACGTATTGTGTTGCTCTGAAAACAAAGATTTTATTTAACCAAAAGTTTACATTTTTAAACTAAACTTATTTAGCCTTATACACACTAAGAACATACCTGAAAACAAAGAAACGAGATTTAAAGTCTATTAATTGGCATGTCCATTCCAACCGCCCTTGGCCCGCAGGATTTTATAAGGATTGAGCGAGGAATCTCTCAGGGCGACAGTTCGAGTCCTTTGTGGGTTCTGCCTAGCTCCAAATGGCATTGCTGTATGATACGAATGTCATACTGTTTCCCCATAGCAAACGGACTAATTATAGAGCCTACAATTAGAAGGTATAATACCTGGCCAGGTGTCAGCCCGGTACGGCCGTCCAGGGCGGCGACCTCGTCCCGGTTTGGGTTTTGGTTAATGTCGTATGCCAGTACTACCAGTCCGCCTGCAGTCTCAGATCGTATCGGGCGGCCTGCAGTCCTAGACCAATAACGTCCACACACATAAGCGATTATTGCCTGCCGGCAATTGCCTGCTGTGACCTCTGCGACTACAGACTATCAGTTGAGAGTCGTCAGTTTTCCGCCGTACGGCGGATATTATAATTTCGTCCAAATATTGATCACCAAACTGTACATTTTCACCGGCGTCCAAGTAGATTTTTCTCAACTCTTCAGTTAGTGGGATCCATAATTTCCGTGTTTGATGTCTTTTTTTTAATGAGTTTTTTACTTTCGTGAATACATCCGTAGTCGTAATGCCAGTGTGTTTACTAGCAGGTTTCAGATCGTCAGGAACTTCAAACACACGACCATCGGGTACTTCGATTGAGGTTATGCACATCGTATTTGTTTTTCCTTCCGGGCCCGTCGCTAGTACCTCGAACGTAAATCTTAACTTTTCCATGTTTTTGTTTTTACTAGAAATGTCGTTGTAAAATCTTCGCTGGTCTCAGGTGTTGTTTAGGTGGTGAAATAAGAGTGGACTGTAGTTTTAAATGCTGGTTTACTTCCTAAACTACGAAGAAGTACAAAAAGTGGCAAAGTGAAAATGTCGTTAGGAATCGAGAGAATGAATGGTGAGTTTTTGAAAGCCCTAACTGTCAAAGTTTTGAATACAAACTTGCCATAGTTAAATATTGAACATATAGATTTGAATGATAATTGTATTTATACATACATATATATCAATGAATATTTTATTTAAAAAATATACAATTTGGATGACGTTAATTGTGAGATTATTTTATTACATGAAATTAGAATTATTTTTAATTGCAAACATTAAATTAAGCTAAAGAAAAAGGATCAAAAATGAATCCAGTTTTGAACGTTTCTGAACATGCTCCCGGCCTTGAAGTGTGGGAACTTCAACTATGTGTCGACAGGGAGAGGATGGATGTTTTTGAATGCCCATCGGATAGTCTCCTCTCTTTGTCTGTATATCCTTGATCCGCTTGCGACGCCGTCGCTGCCATGAATGCCTCGGACGACTCGACCGAGTTGCCAGAACAGAAGAGGAGGCAGTTTTGTCCTGCACGGCAACCAGAACGCCTTCCTGGAGTTCTCCTGTTGAATGGGGCCACGAACGTTGATTTGGCGAAGTCCTTGAGTTAGCAATCTGTGCGTGAGATATGAAAATTGTGGATCGCCCTATAAGGAAGTGGGAAGGAATTAAGGGACTAAAGCTATTTGGATCATCTGACATTGAAGTCAGCGGCCTTAAGTTTGAAATTGCCTTAATTTGAATCAGTAGTGCAGACATCCCTTCGTATGTTATGTGCAAAGGTAGCGTGAAAGAAGACTGGATGTCTTCGGTTACCTCCGATGACGTCGATGCATTATCAGACAATATTGTCTGCGGTTTATCGCGGCGTGCAATGAATCGGCGCAAGGCTGCAATAAACGCATGTTTATTTGAATCTGAATCCAGTTTGAGGGGCGCTGCTCCTGTTGCAAGGCACACAAATGCATAAAGATTACCTTTTTGACTGAATATCAAAACTGGACCAGCATAATCGCCACCAGCCTCAAGAAATGGATATTGTGACTCAATACATTTTTTGAACGTACTGTGTTTGGATGTTGAACTGAGCAACACTGAATGTCTGAGGTCGTAAGCGTAGCTCGAGTTGCTCAGTCTTCCCCCCACAAAAATGAGTTTACCTTCACCGTGAAACAGAGGATACCGTGTCGGAAAGGAGTCTCCTTGAGCCCTACGCAGTAATAAATTATTAGAATGCTCAAGCTCTTTGTGTGTAATATAGCCATGTTGCTTGGCTTCTGAATGACGCTCCACTGAGGGAGACGTAGCTGAAGTATGTTGACATGAGTCCCCTAGAACCTCAGGCGACTTCTTCAACTGCATTGAAGATTTGAAATGATCATCAGGATCAGTCTTTAAAGACTGCTCCTCACAAATGTTTTGTTCTAACTGAATTGAATCTGACTTCCACAAACTCGGGACGTCAATTTTTGAATCTGACGGTATTTCATGTGAATTGATTTTTGGTAAATTGATGAAGTTTGAATTGTGTGCCTTGACAACGGTATTAGCAGAGCTTACCTCCAACTTATTATCGGGAAAATTACGCCTCGAATGCTTTTGAATCAGCACTTGCGCAGACGACAGGCTTGTGAAGTAGGTATTTTCGAAAAGAGCCCACTCCTCTCCGATATCCCCTCCGCTTGCAGACGCAGACGAAATATCGATGTCTGTCTGTAATGCATCAAATTCATCGTATATAGGCACTGTATTGTCAAATCTTAACTGTAACTCGGCAAGCTGCAAATCACTTAATTGCGGCTCGGCTGCTACATTTGAAACAAACTTCTGAAAAGCATTAAGTTTGCCTTTAATAACCCCACGCTTGTAATAAAGTTTCTTTAACTCTTGTTCCGAAGACATTGTGAACTAAGGTAAACTAAGTATGACCCTACTCAAAATTAATTTGAAATGAAATAAATTGTCTTTGATAAAATTTGCTATGCGAAATTCTCAGGCGCTTAACTTTTATGCACTATAGATCTGAGGTGCAATAAAATTATGCAATGGCTTAATTACCTTGTTTACGCGCTCCCGGCACACTGCAGTTCGCTATAAAAATTGACTGAATAACGTGTTCACGTGCGATTGTGATGTTTAAATCGAAAAAAGGATAGTATATTGATGAATTAATGAATATTGTGATGAATTAACAGTTAGGTATCAAGTATGAAGTGAAATTGTGCAATGAAATTGTATATATTAATATGAAATGCGCTTAGAGGTTATAATTATATTTGCCTACAATATATGAATACCGCTAATGAATACTAGTGAATATCTACCTGCTACTGATCAAATGATGGCAATGAAAACAATGAATTTACTTTCTGCACTAGATGGAAAAGTAATGAATATGAATTATATGGATATGTTTGAAATGAATGGATGGTCAGCTACAAGGAAAAAACAAACAAAGGAACTGTGAATTGAAAGGAAATAGAACGATCTCACTTTCGCGTACTTCTTCCTTCTGTGCTGACTCCTTCTGGATCTGAATCTGGATGTTGGTTGACTGGTCCCCACTGGATGCTCCTGGACTGGTCTGGTTGGTGCTGAATGGGCTGGATTCCGTAACTGACTCCTGGTTACGGCTGGATTCCCTTTGAAATGGGATGCTCCGTGTGTCCGTCGCTGCTTTGTCCACTCGTCGATCCTGACTGCTGCTGGGACGCGATGATTGTCAGCTCTGGAACTCGCACGTAGCTGGGTGTGCCCTGCGCCAACCTGGATGACCCACGGCTTCACTGGAGAAGGTCCGTTGAATAGGTGGAGCTCGACTCGATGCCACAATCTTGCCTTCTCGCAATTCAGAGGCTTCGTAAGGACCATGTAATATCCAAATTACATGTATGGTTTCCAAATTTCAAAAATTACGAAAAAATACGCAAAAAGTGGCAAAGTGAATTGTCGTTAGGAATCGAGAGAATGAATGGTGAGTTTTTGAAAGCCCTAACTGTCAAAGTTTTGAATACAAACTTGCCATAGTTAAATATTGAACATATAGATTTGAATGATAATTGTATTTATACATACATATATATCAATGAATATTTTATTTAAAAAATATACAATTTGGATGACGTTAATTGTGAGATTATTTTATTACATGAAATTAGAATTATTTTTAATTGCAAACATTAAATTAAGCTAAAGAAAAAGGATCAAAAATGAATCCATTTTTGAACGTTTCTGAACAGTCGTTTTATAAGACAATTATCAAGAATTGTTAGGAATCCGCCAATAATAAACGTATTGTGTTGCTCTGAAAACAAAGATTTTATTTAACCAAAAGTTTACATTTTTAAACTAAACTTATTTAGCCTTATACACACTAAGAACATACCTGAAAACAAAGAAACGAGATTTAAAGTCTATTAATTGGCATGTCGATTCCAACCGCCCTTGGCCCGCAGGATTTTATAAGGATTGAGCGAGGAATCTCTCAGGGCGACCGTTCGAGTCCTTTGTGGGTTCTGCCTAGCTCCAAATGGCATTGCTGTATGATACGAATGTCATACTGTTTCCCCATAGCAAACGGACTAATTATAGAGCCTACAATTAGAAGGTATAATACCTGGCCAGGTGTCAGCCCGGTACGGCCGTCCAGGGCGGCGACCTTGTCCCGGTTTGGGTTTTGGTTAATGTCGTATGCCAGTACTACCAGTCCGCCTGCAGTCTCAGATCGTATCGGGCGGCCTGCAGTCCTAGACCAATAACGTCCACACACATAAGCGATTATTGCCTGCCGGCAATTGCCTGCTGTGACCTCTGCGACTACAGACTATCAGTTGAGAGTCGTCAGTTTTCCGCCGTACGGCGGATATTATAATTTCGTTCAAATATTGATCACCAAACTGTACATTTTCACCGGCGTCCAAGTAGATTTTTCTCAACTCTTCAGTTAGTGGGATCCATAATTTCCGTGTTTGATGTCTTTTTTTATAATGAGTTTTTTACTTTCGTGAATACATCCGTAGTCGTAATGCCAGTGTGTTTACTAGCAGGTTTCAGATCGTCAGGAACTTCAAACACACGACCATCGGGTACTTCGATTGAGGTTATGCACATCGTATTTGTTTTTCCTTCCGGGCCCGTCGCTAGTACCTCGAACGTAAATTTTAACTTTTCCATGTTTTTGTTTTTACTAGAAATGTCGTTTTATAAGACAATTATCAAGAATTGTTAGGAATCCGCCAATAATAAACGTATTGTGTTGCTCTGAAAACAAAGATTTTATTTAACCAAAAGTTTACATTTTTAAACTAAACTTATTTAGCCTTATACACACTAAGAACATACCTGAAAACAAAGAAACGAGATTTAAAGTCTATTAATTGGCATGTCGATTCCAACCGCCCTTGGCCCGCAGGATTTTATAAGGATTGAGCGAGGAATCTCTCAGGGCGACAGTTCGAGTCCTTTGTGGGTTCTGCCTAGGTCCAAATGGCATTGCTGTATGATACGAATGTCATACTGTTTCCCCATAGCAAACGGACTAATTATAGAGCCTACAATTAGAAGGTATAATACCTGGCCAGGTGTCAGCCCGGTACGGCCGTCCAGGGCGGCGACCTCGTCCCGGTTTGGGTTTTGGTTAATGTCGTATGCCAGTACTACCAGTCCGCCTGCAGTCTCAGATCGTATCGGGCGGCCTGCAGTCCTAGACCAATAACGTCCACACACATAAGCGATTATTGCCTGCCGGCAATTGCCTGCTGTGACCTCTGCGACTACAGACTATCAGTTGAGAGTCGTCAGTTTTCCGCCGTACGGCGGATATTATAATTTCGTCCAAATATTGATCACCAAACTGTACATTTTCACCGGCGTCCAAGTAGATTTTTCTCAACTCTTCAGTTAGTGGGATCCATAATTTCCGTGTTAGATGTCTTTTTTTTAATGAGTTTTTTACTTTCGTGAATACATCCGTAGTCGTAATGCCAGTGTGTTTACTAGCAGGTTTCAGATCGTCAGGAACTTCAAACACACGACCATCGGGTACTTCGATTGAGGTTATGCACATCGTATTTGTTTTTCCTTCCGGGCCCGTCGCTAGTACCTCGAACGTAAATCTTAACTTTTCCATGTTTTTGTTTTTACTAGAAATGTCGTTTTATAAGACAATTATCAAGAATTGTTAGGAATCCGCCAATAATAAACGTATTGTGTTGCTCTGAAAACAAAGATTTTATTTAACCAAAAGTTTACATTTTTAAACTAAACTTATTTAGCCTTATACACACTAAGAACATACCTGAAAACAAAGAAACGAGATTTAAAGTCTATTAATTGGCATGTCGATTCCAACCGCCCTTGGCCCGCAGGATTTTATAAGGATTGAGCGAGGAATCTCTCAGGGCGACAGTTCGAGTCCTTTGTGGGTTCTGCCTAGCTCCAAATGGCATTGCTGTATGATACGAATGTCATACTGTTTCCCCATAGCAAACGGACTAATTATAGAGCCTACAATTAGAAGGTATAATACCTGGCCAGGTGTCAGCCCGGTACGGCCGTCCAGGGCGGCGACCTCGTCCCGGTTTGGGTTTTGGTTAATGTCGTATGCCAGTACTACCAGTCCGCCTGCAGTCTCAGATCGTATCGGGCGGCCTGCAGTCCTAGACCAATAACGTCCACACACATAAGCGATTATTGCCTGCCGGCAATTGCCTGCTGTGACCTCTGCGACTACAGACTATCAGTTGAGAGTCGTCAGTTTTCCGCCGTACGGCGGATATTATAATTTCGTCCAAATATTGATCACCAAACTGTACATTTTCACCGGCGTCCAAGTAGATTTTTCTCAACTCTTCAGTTAGTGGGATCCATAATTTCCGTGTTTGATGTCTTTTTTTTAATGAGTTTTTTACTTTCGTGAATACATCCGTAGTCGTAATGCCAGTGTGTTTACTAGCAGGTTTCAGATCGTCAGGAACTTCAAACACACGACCATCGGGTACTTCGATTGAGGTTATGCACATCGTATTTGTTTTTCCTTCCGGGCCCGTCGCTAGTACCTCGAACGTAAATCTTAACTTTTCCATGTTTTTGTTTTTACTAGAAATGTCGTTTTATAAGACAATTATCAAGAATTGTTAGGAATCCGCCAATAATAAACGTATTGTGTTGCTCTGAAAACAAAGATTTTATTTAACCAAAAGTTTACATTTTTAAACTAAACTTATTTAGCATTATACACACTAAGAACATACCTGAAAACAAAGAAACGAGATTTAAAGTCTATTAATTGGCATGTCGATTCCAACCGCCCTTGGCCCGCAGGATTTTATAAGGATTGAGCGAGGAATCTCTCAGGGCGACAGTTCGAGTCCTTTGTGGGTTCTGCCTAGCTCCAAATGGCATTGCTGTATGATACGAATGTCATACTGTTTCCCCATAGCAAACGGACTAATTATAGAGCCTACAATTAGAAGGTATAATACCTGGCCAGGTGTCAGCCCGGTACGGCCGTCCAGGGCGGCGACCTCGTCCCGGTTTGGGTTTTGGTTAATGTCGTATGCCAGTACTACCAGTCCGCCTGCAGTCTCAGATCGTATCGGGCGGGCTGCAGTCCTAGACCAATAACGTCCACACACATAAGCGATTATTGCCTGCCGGCAATTGCCTGCTGTGACCTCTGCGACTACAGACTATCAGTTGAGAGTCGTCAGTTTTCCGCCGTACGGCGGATATTATAATTTCGTCCAAATATTGATCACCAAACTGTACATTTTCACCGGCGTCCAAGTAGATTTTTCTCAACTCTTCAGTTAGTGGGATCCATAATTTCCGTGTTTGATGTCTTTTTTTTAATGAGTTTTTTACTTTCGTGAATACATCCGTAGTCGTAATGCCAGTGTGTTTACTAGCAGGTTTCAGATCGTCAGGAACTTCAAACACACGACCATCGGGTACTTCGATTGAGGTTATGCACATCGTATTTGTTTTTCCTTCCGGGCCCGTCGCTAGTACCTCGAACGTAAATCTTAACTTTTCCATGTTTTTGTTTTTACTAGAAATGTCGTTTTATAAGACAATTATCAAGAATTGTTAGGAATCCGCCAATAATAAACGTATTGTGTTGCTCTGAAAACAAAGATTTTATTTAACCAAAAGTTTACATTTTTAAACTAAACTTATTTAGCCTTATACACACTAAGAACATACCTGAAAACAAAGAAACGAGATTTAAAGTCTATTAATTGGCATGTCGATTCCAACCGCCCTTGGCCCGCAGGATTTTATAAGGATTGAGCGAGGAATCTCTCAGGGCGACAGTTCGAGTCCTTTGTGGGTTCTGCCTAGCTCCAAATGGCATTGCTGTATGATACGAATGTCATACTGTTTCCCCATAGCAAACGGACTAATTATAGAGCCTACAATTAGAAGGTATAATACCTGGCCAGGTGTCAGCCCGGTACGGCCGTCCAGGGCGGCGACCTCGTCCCGGTTTGGGTTTTGGTTAATGTCGTATGCCAGTACTACCAGTCCGCCTGCAGTCTCAGATCGTATCGGGCGGCCTGCAGTCCTAGACCAATAACGTCCACACACATAAGCGATTATTGCCTGCCGGCAATTGCCTGCTGTGACCTCTGCGACTACAGACTATCAGTTGAGAGTCGTCAGTTTTCCGCCGTACGGCGGATATTATAATTTCGTCCAAATATTGATCACCAAACTGTACATTTTCACCGGCGTCCAAGTAGATTTTTCTCAACTCTTCAGTTAGTGGGATCCATAATTTCCGTGTTTGATGTCTTTTTTTTAATGAGTTTTTTACTTTCGTGAATACATCCGTAGTCGTAATGTCAGTGTGTTTACTAGCAGGTTTCAGATCGTCAGGAACTTCAAACACACGACCATCGGGTACTTCGATTGAGGTTATGCACATCGTATTTGTTTTTCCTTCCGGGCCCGTCGCTAGTACCTCGAACGTAAATCTTAACTTTTCCATGTTTTTGTTTTTACTAGAAATGTCGTTTTATAAGACAATTATCAAGAATTGTTAGGAATCCGCCAATAATAAACGTATTGTGTTGCTCTGAAAACAAAGATGTTATTTAACCAAAAGTTTACATTTTTAAACTAAACTTATTTAGCCTTATACACACTAAGAACATACCTGAAAACAAAGAAACGAGATTTAAAGTCTATTAATTGGCATGTCGATTCCAACCGCCCTTGGCCCGCAGGATTTTATAAGGATTGAGCGAGGAATCTCTCAGGGCGACAGTTCGAGTCCTTTGTGGGTTCTGCCTAGCTCCAAATGGCATTGCTGTATGATACGAATGTCATACTGTTTCCCCATAGCAAACGGACTAATTATAGAGCCTACAATTAGAAGGTATAATACCTGGCCAGGTGTCAGCCCGGCTCTCCCGGCCAGGGCGGCGACCACTTCGCGGGTGGGGTTGGTGTCGATGGTGAAAGCTCGTTCCAATCGCCGGACTGCGGCTTCTGGTAGACGCGGCGGCATTTCGTCTGAAATGGGAAGAACATACAACTTTTTTAGAAATTTGTAAGGCGCCATCCCGCTTCTTCCCTCGTTTTATAACACGCTTTTATTAGGTGTGTTATAATGTATATTATTCTGTTTTTAGTATTTGTTGTTATAGCGGCAACAGAAATACATATCTGTGAAAACACTGTCAACTGTCTCCAGAATGTAATATCAAGTCAATATCATCGCGACTCAGCTCCCCGCGCTTTTTTAAAGATGAATACAGACAAGCAATCAAGGACATGGCTGTACACTGCGCATTGTTACCTTTAAACTGAAGATCGCCCTGATGCGACGATCCTAAAATATATAATTTAATATAGGCGCAGTGTCCATTATCACCATGTTCTTTTAAATTTATTGATTCAATGCATGCAAAGTTAGAATATATTTATCATATAACGATTAATCTTTGGAAAAGCACTAATGGCAAATCGTAATGTAAATACCTATTTAGGGTAATATAAATTTCATAGTGTGGTTAATTCGTTTATTTCATTTTTGTAAAAATCGTAAAGTTAAAAGATACAAAAGCTAATTTTATGATAAATCTTTACTTACAGACGAGATTTTTTTTTCAAGTACTTGAAATTCTAAAAAAAAACGTGATATAGCTACCTACTTGTATTTGGATAGTTAAATCTCAAGTCCTATTTGTTTAAAGAATGTTTGTTTAGTTTGTAACATTAAATTAAAAATTGTTTAGTTTAATTTGTACGATTTTTTTGTATTTTTTGGACCCATGGCACAGGGCGGACGCTATACATCAAAAATCACTTGGGTTTCTATGTGTGAACGGCATGTCTGTACACGCGTCGTGCGTCATAGTGTAAGTTGCTTAAAAATAGTACTGAGCGGCCGGCAAACGGCCGTCAATCTGCTGTCGCGGGGCGAGGTAATTCGAGTCGGGGCGGGGCGGTGCGTGGCCGTTCTGTATGATAATACTATTACTTATTCTGTGCTCATGGTTCAAAAGTTAAAAGGAGATTTTTTTCTTTCTTTATTATCTTTATCAAAAATGATTCTTAAAGACATATTTATTTTGAAAGACCTATTCAATGACACCCCACACTATAAGGTTGAAGCGAAAAAAAAAAAATCATTCCAATTTTTCGTATAGAGGAGCTAACCTTAAAAGAATTTTTTTTTTCTAGTGGCGTAATCAAATATTTATGTCAATTTTCTAGCACTAAAGATCACGAAGTAAAGTCGAAAACGGATGGACGGACGGACATGACAAAACTTTAAGAGTTCCTTAGTTGACTATAGAATCTTAAAAATAATATGATTAACATTTTATAGATTGAAACTTATATTTTTTTAAACTTTAAAGTTGCAATAGCTTAAACATTCAATTGTATTCGGGTAGGGTAGGGTAGGAAACAGTGGTTCAGCTCGAACAGTGGCTCAGTTGCCCCAATATCGCTTCTATCATATTGGAATAAAGTTTATTGAGCCACTATACCCAGCTATTTTTTCCGAGCCACTGTTTCCTGCCCTACCCTAACACTATAAGTTTTTAGAATGGGCTATGTAAATATCTAATATGAAACACAAAATAAACGGTCATTTTATAAAGTCAAATTAGGTATTTTATAAAGTTTTATAGGTAAATACGCAAAACTTCGATACGGTATATGTATATGGGTGATGGTGAAAGTTTTTGGAATGAGTCATTTAAAGATCATATAATAATAAAAAAATCTATCAAATCAAGTCAGATTATGCATTATAAAGTTATGCGCAACAATGCGCCGTAACACTCCGGAGAGTTGCAAGCAACTATAATTCTATATGCTTTTGTGACCGCTTATTATCGTTGCCAGGTTATATATTCATTTGTGGTATTAAAAAAAGGTGACACTGACGCCTTTTTCTAAAGTAGAATTTAAAATAATTCTCATGAAAAGTCATATTAATTCTTAGATTATACCAATAAACCTAAAGTGCTTAAATTTCTATATATACTTTAAAGTTTTCAAATAAAATGGACAAATATATCGACGGAAAAGTAGAGACGGGCATAATTAAATTGTAATTAGACGTAATCGAAATGACATAGACGTATTCCTAAAAGATATTAATCGGTTATTTATTATATTTTTTATCAATTAGGCGCATAGTAAACAAAAAAAAACCGGACAAGTGCGAATCGGACTCGTCCACCGAGGGTTCCATATTTTTTAGTATTAGTATTTGTTTATACAGCGGCAATAGAAAGATACTTAATGAGATAGATAAGATATTTAATGAGATACAGCTTGGTGACAGACAGACATACGGACAGAGGTGTCTTAGTAATAGGGTCCCGTTTTTACCCTTTGGGTACGGAACCCTAAAAAGTATATATAATAAGGCATGTGACGTTGACATTTAAAGTTAACTATATATTTGCCACAATTTTTATACTATTCCAAAAAATTTAAGTTTGACCCTCGCATATAGATTGCAATACATAAGCAAATACACAAAGGTTGTTCATAATTAAAAATGTTAGAATGACGTTATAATTAAATGTAATCAAACATTAATAAATATTATTATTTTAGTTAATATAGTATAGATAGGAAGAATTTCTTCTCATCTATATATTATAAAACAAAATCTCTTCCTGCTCCTGCTGTATGTCTGTGCTTAAATCTTTAAAACTACGCAACGAATTTTGATACGATTTTTTTTTATCTTTTGGATAACAATGGCGGATAAAGTCCAACGCCGGCAACGCCAAAGATAGATTAATACGTCACACACCACAGAGCAACATAGACCTACATGCATTCGCATAGAGTTCAATTTCAGTTTTGATACTTCGGCGGTGTGGCGTCCGAATGACAGCTTTTGTGTTTGACACGGCATCGAGAAGGTTAATAGATAGTGATTCAAAAGGAAGGTTTATATGCATAATAAGTACATTGGCTTTGCACCCGTGTGAAGTCGGGGCGGGTCGCTAGTATATTATAATACCTATAATAAATATACTTTTTTGGATATTGTTATTAATTACCTATTAAGAATCTTAATTGTATTAAAATATCCTTTATCGCGTTTTATTTTAATAAGTGTATTTTAATATTTCATAATGTAAAAAACATTTAGCTTAGAAAAATTACGATATTTCACATTCTTTTATATGTCAGTAAAATAATGTCATCTAATAATATATCGCCGTAAGATTTTGCAACACTATGACTATATGTATTAAAAAATCGGAAAAGTGCGAGCCGGATTCGCTCACCGAGGGTTCTATACTTTTTAGTGTTTTTTTGTTGTTATAGCGACAACATAAATACATTATCTGTGAAAATTTCAATTGTCTATCACAATTCATGAGATACAGCTTGGCGACAGACAGACGGACAGAGGAGTCTTAGTAATAACTCTAATAAATAAATAAACCAGCCAAGTGCGAGTCGGACTCGCCCACCGAGGATTGCGTATTTTTTAAATTCAACTGTCTAGCTATCACAGTTCATTAGATACAGCCTGGTGACAGACAGAAGGACAGCGGAGACTTAGTAATAGGGTCCCGTTTTTACCCTTTGAGTACGGAACCCTAAAAAGGAACATAGATAACATGTTATTATTTGTTATTTGGTATGCGAAGTAAAAATAGGCAAGAAAAATTATGCATTCCAATATAGACCCGGGACAGATAATTAAAAAATAAACGAAATATTATCAACGCAATTTATTTTTTTGGTTGAATAATGGAATTTAACTACAACATATTCAGTCTTTTACATGAGTAACACTTACAACTATAATATAGACAAAATAACAATCAATTCATAAATAAAAAAACAGCCGGATTTCACTAAAGGGAAAAATATGTAATAATAAACGAATTTTTTTCTGAGTGAATAATGGAATTAAACTAGAGCATATTCACTGAATGAAAGCTGTTTTTTTATTAATTAATTAATTAATTTATTATTATTTAGTTTTTAACTACAACATATTCAGTCTTTTACATGAGTAACAACTATAATATAGACAAAATAACAATCAATTCATCAATAAAAAAACAGCCGGATTTCACTAAAGGGAAAAATATGTAATAATAAACGAATTTTTTTCTGAGTCTTCTTCTTCTGCCTCGCCTTTTTCCCGTTACGCGGGGTCGGCTTTCCCAATCATGCGACGCCATTTATTTCTGTCTTGGGTGTCTTGGTCGTGGAGTCCCAACACCTTCATGTCCTTTCGAACATTCGTCATCCAAGTTGTTTGAGGCCTTCCCATTCCCCTCTTTTTTGTAGCGATGGAAAGGCACTTTCTAACCACATGATCGTCTGGTCTTCTCATTACGTGACCGTACCATCTTAGTCTAGCCTCAGAAATTTTGTGGGTTATGGGAGCCACTTTGAAACTCCCCCTTATATGCTCGTTGCGCACTTTGTCTCTAAGGGTAACCCCGCCCGACCAGCGCAGCATACGCATCTCCGTTGTATGTAACTTCTGCTCGTGTGCCTTGGTTGTCGGCCAGACTTCACATCCATAGAGTAAAGCTGGCCTCACAGCAGTTTTATAAATTTTTCCTTTGGTCTTAATAGGCATTTATGTAGCTTCAAATACCATAGTTAAAAAATACAGCGAATTTAAGTTCCTTACAACTTACAACACAAAACTTGTTTTTGCTCTATTTCGTTTGTTTTATAAACTGGACCTATAATATAAACTAATTTCAGACCTAGATACACCTCATGTCATTGTATGTGCAAAGTTTCATTAGAATCCAACACGTAGTTTTAAAATAAGAGCGAAACTATGTTTGTATGGGAAGGTGCAATTCGGCCGAGCTTGCCGGAGACTCTTAACCCAAATTGAAAAGTGTTAGAGATGTAGGTATCCTAAATGTTTTGTTTTGTGTATTTTCTGTGCTAGAATCTTATTGCATCTGAAACACTGACATGACACAAATTTATTAATTTCCGCTACCTCTGGAAGAGATCGCTTTTTAGCGATAAGACCGCCTGTTGTTTAACCTCTTCTTTTCTGTAATGAGGTGTGCAATAGTATTTGCATTGTATTGTATACTATGACCTGACCCATACAATCTAAATCGGGAGTACAAAATGAAATAACAAAACAGATGAAAAAGCATTTATTATACATATTTTACAATAGTAGATTGTTAACCAAGGGATGAAAGGCACTCATTTTTGCCGAGGTATTTTGGTGCTCGAATGCAGTGAGAGCGCCAATAGTCCGAGGCTGAAATGATGCCTTTCACCCGAGTTAAACACTCTACTTTTCATTTCGAATACGAGGAAAGTAAAATGCATGTGTTTTTTTTAAACATGACTAAGTATACATTTTTATAGTATTTCTTGAGGGTACTTGCAATTAACAATTAAGGCAAAAGTATCGTTATTTATGGAATGAAAAGTCAAATATCGGAATGGAAATTGTATAACAAATCCATTTAAACTCTAATTTCAATTGTTTATCGTACAAAATATTAAAAAAATCGTACTTCGAAGGTAAAATGCTCTAGTGCAGACACGTATCATTTTCTGCACACCTTTTAGAACAACAATGACCCTCTTTCAGAGCATGAGAAATGAATTTTTTTTTACAAAATATGCATTCATAACCTCTATTTCAATGGCATGCATTCGAATTAACAATAACATAAACAAATAATTCAATTATTGAAACAAGTCTAAACAGTTGAATATATTTAAGAGTGAAACTAGAAGGGTAGTTTTATTTTTAAATAACATGTCACAAACAAAAACATCATGATCAGTCATAATTCGTAATATTAACAATCTTTCTTCTCAGTACAAAAGTGTTATATTATCAGAGTTTATCGGTGAACCAAATATACGTTGACTATTTTTTTACTACGATATATTGTTGACTAGCGACCCTCGCCGACTGCGCAGGAATCAAGAGAATTCCTCAAGAATCACTCTATTGATAGGTGAAAACCGCATGAAAATACGTTTAGTAGTTTTTGAGTTTATTGCGAACATTCATACACACAAACAGACAGACGCGGAGGAGACTTTGTTTTATAAGGTGTAGTGATTATTTTAACAAACGTTTAAGTTTAATAAAGAATATTTTGAAGATAATACGTTTTGTTTTAGTTAAATGACTATAGTTTTAATTTTTGATGACTTAAAAGACATGTGGGAGAAAAATATTCTTAAAAATTAATGGGGTTGGCAACTGTCACAGGTTTGCAGAGATGGCGCCATCATAGCTTGCCCCTTTTTATATGAGATTTGGCTTAAAGGGCTGGCATCCAGGGCATTAAAAAAACAGAACTTTGACACAATTCTACGGATTGACAGGGCAAGCTATGCTGGCGCCATCTGCTAAACATTTCGACCGGCCAACCCCATTGTCAACGTATTTTTGGACCAACCTGTATTGATGCGTGTAGTCAAAAAAAAACAATGGAGATTTTCTTTTTTAATGTTTTTTTTTTAATTTAATTTAATACCTATTTTAATTGAAAATTATATTTATGGTCCCAATTTTTTTTATAATGATTTGCGGCGCCGGCGCTGCCGCCTCCGCCCTCGCCGGTGCCGGGCCCGACAGCGGCGGCGTTTGAACCACGCTACCACCTGTAATAGAAATATTAGAAATAAGACCATACTTAGCATACAATCTATTAGAGTGTAGACTAGGCTAAGTCTGTAAATAGTTTTTGTAATATCTTTTTTGAAATAAACAGTTTAAATTTTAATTTTTTTTTTTACCTGAAATCAAAGATAGATATAACTCCGTAATAGATGGATACAGTCTAAGGAAAAAACGTGCCTCGAAAATCACGAAAATTTGACTCTCGTTCAGAGGGCGCTACTAGCTTTGGCCTACTGTCGTATAGATGGCGTTGACGGTTTCGTTTGTTATTTAACAATTTTAACGCATATCAGTGAAAGAACATGGGTCAAAATCATAAAAATAATTAATGCAAATAAAAAAAATCATTTATCCATATTTAAATACATTTTATCGTATTTTTATAAATCTTCATTTTTAGTTTTAAGGTGTGTATTACTTTATGGTATTACGATACAAGTGCGAAAAGTAACAAATTCGCAACAAGTAAATAAATTAATTTAATTTAATACCTATTTTAATTGAAAATTATATTTATAGTGTTAATTTTCTTTATAATGATATGCGGCGCCGGCGCTGCCGCCTCCGCCCTCGCTGGTGCCGGCGCCGGCGGCGCCGCGTCCGCCCACGCCGCCGCCTCGAGCCGCCGGGCCCGACAGCGGCGGCGCTTGAACCACGCTACCACCTGTAATAGAAATAAGACCATACTTAGCATACAATCTATTAGAGTGTAGATTAGGCTAAGTCTGTAAATAGTTTTTGTAATATCTTTTTTGAAATAAACAGTTTAAATTTTAATTTTTTTTTTTACCTGAAATCAAAGATAGATATAACTCCGTAATAGATGGATACAGTCTAAGGAAAAAACGTGCCTCGAAAATCACGAAAATTTGACTCTCGTTCAGAGGGCGCTACTAGCTTTGGCCTACTGTCGTATAGATGGCGTTGACGGTTTCGTTTGTTATTTAACAATTTTAACGCATATCAGTGAAAGAACATGGGTCAAAATCATAAAAATAATTAATGCAAATAAAAAAAATCATTTATCCATATTTAAATACATTTTATCGTATTTTTATAAATCTTCATTTTTAGTTTTAAGGTGTGTATTACTTTATGGTATTACGATACAAGTGCGAAAAGTAACAAATTCGCAACAAGTAAATAAATTAATTTAATTTAATACCTATTCTAATTGAAGATAATATTTATTGTATTTATCTTCTTAATTATTATATGCGGCGCCGGCGCTGCCGCCTCCGCCGGCGCCGGCGGCGCCGCGTCCGCCGGCGGCGCCGCGTCCGCCCACGCCGCCGCCTCGAGCCGCCGGGCCCTAGAGCGGCGGCGCTTGAACCACGCTACCACCTGTAATAGAAATATTAGAAATAAGACCATACTTAGCATACAATCTATTAGAGTGTAGATTAGGCTAAGTCTGTAAATAGTTTTTGTAATATCTTTTTTGAAATAAACAGTTTAAATTTTAATTTTTTTTTTTTACCTGAAATCAAAGATAGATATAACTCCGTAATAGATGGATACAGTCTAAGGAAAAAACGTGCCTCGAAAATCACGCAAATTTGACTCTCGTTCAGAGGGCGCTACTAGCTTTGGCCTACTGTCGTATAGATGGCGTTGACGGTTTCGTTTGTTATTTAACAATTTTAACGCATATCAGTGAAAGAACATGGGTCAAAATCATAAAAATAAATAATGCAAATAAAAAAAATCATTTATCCATATTTAAATACATTTTATCGTATTTTTATGAATCTTCATTTTTAGTTTTAAGGTGTGTATTACTTTATGGTATTACGATACAAGTGCGAAAAGTAACAAATTCGCAACAAGTAAATAAATTAATTTAATTTAATACCTATTCTAATTGAAGATTATATTTATTGTGTTAATTTTTTTGATACTTCGGCGGTGTGGCGTCCGAATGACAGCTTTTGTGTTTGACACGGCATCGAGAAGGTTAATAGATAGTGATGGACTTCCGGTTCGAGCGCCATCTTGATAGTTAGCATCGTGATTAATTACTTTGTTTTTTGCTTATTAATATTGTTTAAAGTGTAATATCGATAGCTTATTATACAGTAAACTAATGTGGTAGTGTGCAGTGAATGGAGAATTAATTTTGAAGCGCGTTTAACCACCATCTTGGAGTCAACGGCCGGTAGTCCACGTGCTTCTTGTAAAGACTAGCTATCGATTTACAAGAGCTAACAAATCACCGTACACTGTCTTGTACAACCGTACAATTTTTGTCGTTTGTAAACCTCTCAATACCTTGATACTGGCGAAATAGTCCCACTGGGCTGAAGCCATAATTTTAAAAGAAGAAGAAGAAGAAGATAGTGATTCAAAAGGAAGGTTTATATGCATAATAAGTACATTGGCTTTGCACCCGTGTGAAGTCGGGGCGGGTCGCTAGTATATTATAATACCTATAATAAATATACTTTTTTGGATATTGTTATTAATTACCTATTAAGAATCTTAATTGTATTAAAATATCCTTTATCGGGTTTTATTTTAATAAGTGTATTTTAATATTTCATAATGTAAAAAACATTTAGCTTAGAAAAATTACGATATTTCACATTCTTTTATATGTCAGTAAAATAATGTCATCTAATAATATATCGCCGTAAGATTTTGCAACACTATGACTTGTATGTATTACTAACTAATGACTAATGTATTAAAAAATCGGAAAAGTGCGAGCCGGATTCGCTCACCGAGGGTTCTATACTTTTTAGTGTTTTTTTGTTGTTATAGCGACAACATAAATACATTATCTGTGAAAATTTCAATTGTCTATCACAATTCATGAGATACAGCTTGGCGACAGACAGACGGACAGAGGAGTCTTAGTAATAACTCTAATAAATAAATAAACCAGCCAAGTGCGAGTCGGACTCGCCCACCGAGGGTTGCGTATTTTTTAAATTCGACTGTCTAGCTATCACAGTTCATTAGATACAGCCTGGTGACAGACAGAAGGACAGCGGAGACTTAGTAATAGGGTCCCGTTTTTACCCTTTGAGTACGGAACCCTAAAAAGGAACATAGATAACATGTTGAAATTGTTATTTACTAATAAAATGTTTTAATAGAATGTTCATTTTAGTCGTGAAATAAAATAAATTGCAGCGGATAGTTAGGTTATGTGTAGTATCTATTTACCTACTTATATATCAGAGTTATACGTATGGGAGACTCGTAAAAACAAATACTTATAAAATATTAACAATGGTATATCTATGTATACAAAACGGTACCTACCTGTTTGTTTCTTTGCATAATAATTATTTATGTAAAATACGTATATAGAAGCCGGCCGGTTTGAATGATAGCCGAATTGGCTTATGTTTCTGCTTGTACCTAATAATATTAATAATATTAATAACATTAATAATATTAATAATATGGCGAGCTGTTGGGGAGTGACGACCCCACGGACCCGAGTGCTCCAGAGAGTCGGTCAGGGTCTCCGTCTCCGGCGTGTCTTCGTCGGTCGGAGTGGACCCCAAGGGGACCCGCATGACTCTCAGCTCTGGCTTGCCTTCATTGGCCGTCCAGAGGGGAGTCGTAAGAGCTATATGCTCCAGGGGTGGAAGTGAAAGATGCATAAGACGCGAGTTGGCACAGTGGCTGTTAACATCAGACACTGGGTAGAAAGCGGCGCACACCTCTCGACACCCCTGAGCCGCTCACACCGGTGTTGCTCCTGGTCGTCTTCACGACGGCAGTTTCAGGGGCCCATCTAGTAAGCGGCAAGTCACCACCTGCCTCGATAACGTGTGTTAGCATTGTTATGGCAGGTGTCCGGACTTCTTTTCAATAGCCCAGTCTCATTATCCACCCGAACTTCAATCCATAGACCGGTATACTGTTAAAACGTGTATACGATTGTATACGATTAAAACGCCAGAACTATTGCTAAAAAGTATCAGGAACTCTAGAACTATAGTGCATGCTAATAGAACTCCAATAAAAACGTGATCTGCTAGACTTTGTTATGCCAACTTCACAGACATTATACTGTTCACTTTTTCTACAATAGTCCCAATGCCTGCTGCGACCGGTTCATGGGTGTCTATTGTTGCACCTGTGAACGGGTTCCAGCAGGCGTTCTACATGACATTAAAGCTCTCCAAGGGGCCTCTACGTGTTGGATCTATATCCCCACGCAAGCCTATCAAAAGGCCGGGATTTATAGGCCCGTGAAATCCGAGGAGATACAAATATTAATAATATTAATAATATTTTAAAATAATATTATAAATAAATAATTAATTATATTTATAATTCTTGAACCATTTCTAATAATTTTTCTTTAAAAAAATAATTAAAAATAAGCTAAATTAACATAAAAAATATTTTATTTAAATTTAATAATATACCATAAAGAACTTGAATTCTTTCGGCGGCGGCGGCGGCGCCGGCGGCTGTCAATATTAATAAACTAAAAATTAAAATTGTAGTAAGGGTTACTCTCCGCAGACGAAAACAACGTAATTATCTCAGTCGGCTTATTTATTGCAACACTTAACTAGGTACTATTTACATATACTCGTACGTAACTAAACTAATGCGACCCCAGCAGGCGTTTCGACAGAGACACCGCACCGTTATCACAGCAGTTCGCAGGATTAATATTGGAAGGTGTTCAATAGCTTGAATGCAGCCAACCAAGTACTAGTCCGCCCCTAGCGTTTGACATCGATCGGTAATTTGCATCTCGGAGGTCATGATTCTACGTCGAAACATCGTTAGCGTGTTCTATCTCGGAGGTGGCGCCATCTCTTGGCGAGTTTGGGCACCACATTCCCCCCCATCCGTTTCCGAGATGTCCCAGCGAGGGCAACTTACTGTTTCTTTGGTCGGCCACGACCCCGGGTGGGACGATCTGGCTGGGTTGCCTTGCGTGGCCGGCCTCGTGTCCTCAGAGGCTGGGCGGGAGCAGGCAGCTCATTAGTTGGCCCTGTATAAGGTGTCAGCGCTGAAGAATGGTAGATTCCGAGGCATACACCAGGGTTTGAAGGGTCTGCGACTGCATATGAAGAAGGTCCGTGTTGTTTGGTGATTTGATACGGACCGTCTCTCTTCGGGGCAAACTTGGCACTGACGCCTTTGTTGGCGGAACTCAGCGGGTGTACCTTCAACGTAGTCTGGCCTGGTCTGGCGGGATTGGTCCGCCAGCTCTTTCCTCTTTTCTTCTTCTATCTCTTGCACTTCTCTCGTTTTCTCTATTGTGTCTGCCAGTTGCAACAACTTCGGGGTTATCTCCGGTATGAAGTTTTCCGAGAGTATTATTTGCCGGAAGTCATTGTAGTTGTCATCGATCGTTCTCATTTGTCGCCCGAAAGTCAGGTAGGCCGGAGTGAAGGACGTCGATTTGCAGACTGCAGTGTTCATGGCGAACCTGATGCTTGGGAGATGTTCTGGCCACGCCCTATGGTCTTGTCCAATTATCATTGCTAACTGCGTTTTTAAATCCCGATTCTTTCTTTCTACGGGGTTTGCCTCCGGATGATATACTGGCGTATAGGCATGCTTGATCTTCAAACAGAAAGAAACTTGTTGCATGATGGCACTGACAAACTGCGGCCCGTTGTCGCTGATCATCCTTCTAGGGAACCCGTAACGGAGGAAGACTTCGTTTATTAGGGTCATCGCACATCTTTCCGCTGTGGCATCTTCTAAGGCGAAGAGTTCTACCCAACGAGAGTTTGTCTTCGATGATGAAGATCCAGGTTTTATCATCAGATGATGGAGGTAGTGGCCCAAAGAGATCAAATGAAATCACTTCAAACCGCTGACTTAGTGCATGGGTCTGTAGGAGTCCAGCCGGTTTATAGTTAGTGTTTAAATCTAAGCAAGAAATCTTTTAGATGTATTTGCCATGCTAAACTCGCAGGCGCTTTTTTACTTTTTTATTCCTAGCTTGTATGTGTCAGACAGAGACATTACACGTGTGTTAAGATCTATAGCCGTTTTTTTTAATTTTCTACTCCTGTATTACTCCAAAACATGGTCCTTCGAACCGGATTGAACATTACAGCCAATAATCCAGATTATATAATATAAGGAGCTGACAAGTGAATAAATTAAGAAATTCGTCCGACAAGAGCAAGAGATCAAGCTGACTTGGGAAAGGAGGATTCTGAGATCGTGTTCATGTGGGATTACTGGACTTGAAGAGAGAGTTAAGCCTTCAGTATTCTTAATTTTCACCCATCACTCGTCATACAGGTAGTAATTATACGATTTAATACGGTTAGTATCATTTTAATTGTTTAACTTAACCACATGTACCTAACAGTTAGGTTAACCTTTGTCGCGTCAGATTACTATTTCACTTTAATTTTATTTCGTAATTAGTTAATTTGTATTAGTTATTCACTGATATTTGCCTAGGCTTTTAATTAACTAATAAATCTACGAACTGTGAATTTAGTTAATCATTATTTAACTGGACGATTAGACATAGGTAGGTGTTAAATAAAACAATAGGTTAGTTTTCACCACCATCTAATTAAATAATTGTTATGAAACATTAAATTTAGATACAATTATTGGTGTTAAAACTTAAACTAAGTAAATAAAATAAATATACACTTAAATAAACTGTTAACTTAGGCATCAACTGTACTATCATACATTTCTTATACATTTAAGTTAATCTAGCATTGTATAACATTTCAGTTGACAACACACGCCTCTCAAAATGTCCGAAGAAAAGGATTTAATCAAAAAACGTGGCAGTTACAAGGGCCGGCTAACTAACTTCTCAAACTACGTGAATTCTTTGGAAAGTTCTTCACTTACCTCAGTAGCCGCCAATGAGTTGCAGTTACGAATCAGTAGAATGGAAAATGTATTTAGTGAGTACGATGCAGTGCAGTTAGACTTAGAATGTTTGTCGGCAAGCATTGACATTCAGTTACCTGAGCGAACTGAGTTCGAAACCCAGTACTTTAGTGCAATTGCTAAAGCACAAGATATTTTAAATTCATTTCATAAAAAGCAAGAAGAACTGGGTAGCGAACGTGCAAGTATTTCTAGTGCTAGCAATCATAGGCTAGTTAAACTTCCCGTCATACAGTTGCCTAAATTTTCAGGCTCTTATGAAAATTGGCTCGAGTTCCACGACACATTCCTAAGCCTGATTCATTCAAATGACGAAATTGACGAAATAAATAAGTTTCACTATTTGAGATCGTCATTGGAGGGGTCGGCAGCAGTGGTTGTTAAATCGGTCGAATTTTGTTCTAAAAATTATCAAACTGCATGGAAACTCCTGTGTGATCGTTTCGATAACAAGCGTTTATTGCTACAAAATCATGTTTCAGCAATCTTTAATATCGAAACAATTACCAAGGAGTCTTCATTTGCGTTAAAACGTATGATCGACCAATTGAACAAAAACTTGCTTGCCTTGGAATCGCTCGGCGAACCAGTAAAACAATGGGATACGTTGCTTATTTACATTGTGTCACATAGGTTAGACGCTAAGTCGTACCGGGAATGGGAAGAATACAAAGGTCGCTTAGATAAAGATAAGCCAATTACTCTGGAAGCCTTTTTAACATTCATGCGAAATCGTTCCGATTTATTAGAAACGTTGGAACTGTCCACAAATAACACTGCCGGTCGTGGTAACACTTCTCACAAAAACACTCCGAAACTTAAAACCCTGTCCGTACAAGATACAAAACAGAACACTGTCGCTAAGTGCCCTAAATGCAGCGGTGAACATTATTTACCTAGTTGTTTACAGTTTCTCGCCCTAAGTAACGCTGCGCGATTGGAATTGCTACCGAGTTTAAAGGTATGCTATAATTGTTTACGCGGTGGTCACTACGCTAATCATTGCAAAAAGCCGGGATGCAAATTATGTAAGCGAAAACATAGCACGTTAGTTCATGTTACAGATTGCAAATCTAGATCGAGCGGTGACTGCGCGTCCGGCCGCGGCGAGGAGGATAATTTAACTAAAAATAATAAATCGATTTTTCCTGTTAATCAATTATCACCTGCCGCGCCCGTCGCATCTCATTCTGGCTTAGGAAATGTTTCATATAATTCCTCGCTCGCTCCTGTACAGACATTATCGGCTCAAATGGCACAAGGGAAACATGGTATGCTCGCAACTGCATTAGTAAAGGTTTACGACAGCAACAATAAAGAGTATGTCGCTCGCGCCATGTTAGACAATGGTAGTTTTGCATGCCTAATATCTCAGGGTTTCTGTGAGAAATTAAACTTACCAACGAATCAAATTAATACGTCTGTTCTTGGTATAAATAAACAGACTTCTAAAATAGGAGAAATGTGTCTACTTCCTATTAAATCTTTAAATGACACATATTCAGTAACAGTAAACTGTTACGTTCTGCCATCCCTTACTGATGACGTCCCATGTCGTCAAATTGATTTGAGGGATCTTAATATCCCAAGCGACATTTGTTTGGCTGATCCAAACTTTTATAAACCTGCACCTGTCGACATAATCTTAGGATCTGAAGTGTTTTGGGACTCGTTTCCTACACAGCCTCAGATCATCAGACTAGGTCTAGAGCTTCCGATGCTCTGTGAAACTCGCTTTGGCTTTTTGGTTGCTGGTCGGGCAATTACCGACCATCTGCCTTCCAGTATGCAGTGTTTTTTTGCTTCTGGTCTCTCGCACACAGGTAATAATGATTTAAAATGTAACGACGACATCCAAACCCAATTAACGCGGTTTTGGCAGCTCGAAGAAGTTAGCCATAAGTCGTCTCATTATTCACCTGAGGAGAAAATGTGCGAAGAACATTTCGTTGAAAATACTACGCGGCTAGCCGACGGACGATTCTGTGTCAGGCTTCCTTTAAAACAAAGCGAAAGTGTCCTAGGCGACTCATTTCAACGCGCAAAGCATTGCATGCTATCATTGGAACGCAGAATTAAAACCAAGCCCTCTTTTAAAGGTTTATATACTGATTTCATGGCAGAGTATGAAAGGTTGGGTCACATGTCGCATGGTAGGCAGATCTCAGGGGAAGAAAAGGGTTATATAATACCCCACTTTGGAATTTTGCGTGACAATAGCTCCACGACGAAACTCCGTGTTGTGTATAACGCTAGCAGCCCGTCTACCTCAGGTGTTAGTCTGAATGACATCCAGATGGTCGGACCCACTGTGCAAGACGACCTTCTGTCTATTCTTATTAGATTTAGGCAGCACCGGTACATCATTTCTTCGGACGTGGAGAAAATGTACCGTCAGATATGGGTGCACCCTGACGACCGCCACCTTCAAAAAATTCTTTGGCGCAGCTCTGAGACCAAGCCACTATTAGTGCACGAGCTCAATACTGTCTCCTATGGGACAGCCAGTGCTCCCTTCCTAGCCACCAGGTGTCTCAAACAAATAGGTTTGGATTGTGACGATGAGAAAGTCAAAGAAGTCATCGTTCACGATTTTTATGTAGACGACCTGCTGACAGGAGGAGATGAGCTTACGGCAGTGGAAGAGATTCGCCATAAAGTGAATCAAGCACTTTCTTCAGCAGGAATGAACCTGCGTAAGTGGAAGTCAAACGAGTCTCGCCTTCTATGTGAACCCTCTCAATCCTCTGTGGATTTGAATATAGGATCAAATGAGCCCAGCAAAACGTTAGGCTTAGGCTGGCATCCTGAGTCTGATGAGCTGTATTTTCCAATAGGAAAACTAGTTCCCAAAGGAAATACCAAGCGCGACATGCTCTCAGTGATTGCTCAGATCTTCGATCCGTTAGGACTTTTGTCTCCGGTCGTAATCACCATGAAGATGCTACTGCAGCGGTTGTGGCTTCAAAAGATTACGTGGGAAGAAGAACTGTCTCCAGAGATTACCAAACAATGGGTAGAACGCTTGGATGGATTGCCGGCACTGAATGATATTAGAGTCCCTCGTCATGTCATTTGCAACTCACACATAGCCTTTGATCTACACATTTTCTCAGACGCATCTGAACGCGCGTACGGCGCTTGTGTGTACGTACGTAGTGTAGACAAAGAAGGTCAGGTGTTCGTTAGGTTATTGATCGCAAAAAGTCGAGTCAGTCCAATTAAACCGACGACTATACCTAAACTTGAATTGTGTGGCGCTCTCGTTAGTGCTCATCTGTATGACAAGGTCATGACTTCACTTAGAGCTCAGGTCAGAAGCACGACATTCTGGACCGACTCGACTATAGTGTTAGGTTGGCTTAAGATGATGCCGAGTAGGTTGCAACCTTTTGTGCGGAACCGAGTGTCGGACATTTTAGAAATCACCGGCAGTTGTACTTGGAGGCATGTTCCAACAGACCAAAACCCAGCGGACTTAATTTCCCGTGGAGTGCATGCAAACGTTATAGACTCGTTAGATTTGTGGTGGTCGGGTCCCAGTTTCTTGCAGCAAGACGTGGCTCAGTGGCCCTTTAATCCTATCACAAAGCAATGCGATGAGCTGCCTGAAACCCGCGTTGAGGTTTCATTGCACGTTAACATAACTCATGAGCCATTAATAGATTTCAATCGTTTCTCGAATCTCTCGCGGCTCATTCGTGCTATTGCTTACGCTCTTCGCTTCATTAAAAAATGCCGAAAAAATGAAGCGTCGACGTCGTCCACGTACCTCAATCATGACGAATTAAATGATTCATTAAAGGTGATTACCAAATTCAGTCAGAGCGAATCATTTTCAGAATATGATATATTAGCCAAAAAACAAAATTTGCCAAAAAAGAGTAAGCTCTTAAAATTCAACCCATTCCTAGACAACGACAACTTAATGCGTGTGGGAGGCCGTCTTTCCAATTCAGAATTTCCGTACGAGAAAAAACATCCCATTATTTTACAGTCCACACATCGATTCACAAAATTATTATTTAATAAGGAACATAAAAGGCTTCTCCATGCACCGCCTCAGCTGTTGTTAGCAACAATTAAGGAAACCTATTGGCCCATAGGAGGTCGTAATTTGGCAAAGGCTTGCTACCATCAGTGTGTGCGTTGTAAAATTATGAAAGGACAAGTAATTGCTCCACTGATGGGGAATTTGCCAAATTCTCGGTTGTCACCTGGAGGCTACCCGTTTAGGAATGTGGGCGTGGACTACGCAGGTCCACTCATGGCAGCCAGCCGTCAAGGTCGTGGTTGCGCACTAGTTAAAGTTTATGTTGCTATTTTTATATGCTTCACAACCAAGGCGATACATTTAGAATTGGTGGGAGATTTAACTAGTAAAACTTACTTGCTGGCACTGTCTCGCTTTATGTCTCGCCGGGGACAGCCAGACAACATTTACTCCGATAACGGCACTGCATTTGTCGGAGCCTATAATGAAATTACAAAGTTTCTGAAGGAAAACTGCAACTCTTTGGCTGAGACGTTGGCTAGTAAAAACACTAGATTTCATTTTCTGCCTGCTTATGCACCTCACTTCGGGGGTCTTTGGGAGGCGGGTGTCAAATCAGTTAAATTTCATTTGCATCGAGTGTTGGGAAATTGTAACTTAACCTATGAACAGCTTAACTCTACACTCATCAATATTGAAGCCCTGTTGAATTCTCGGCCACTCACGCCTCTGTCATCACACCCGGACGATCTCTCAGCGCTCACCCCTGGACATTTTCTTGTCGGACGCTCACTCACCTCATTGCCGGTGCAGGATCTGCGGGACCACACTTACCAGCATCTGACACGATTCCACCGAATCGAACAGCTCCGTCAACATTTCTGGGCTCGGTGGACTAAAGAGTACGTCCCAGAACTGCAACAGCGTGTCAAGTGGAGACTCAACCACGATTCCCTCAAAAATAATACCCTCGTTGTGCTGAAGGAGGACAATCTTCCTCCGTTGAAATGGAGACTGGGACGCATTGTAGCCATTCACTCTGGACAGGATGGTATATCACGAGTGGCTGACGTGAAGACAGCTGGAGGAGTCGTTCGACGCGCTTTCAGCAAGATTTGTCCTCTTCCTGTGGCTACCGATTCTGCTTGAAAGGCTTCTTTCAACCCCGGGGGCATGTTTAAATCTAAGCAAGAAATCTTTTAGATGTATTTGCCATGCTAAACTCGCAGGCGCTTTTTTACTTTTTTATTCCTAGCTTGTATGTGTCAGACAGAGACATTACACGTGTGTTAAGATCTATAGCCGTTTTTTTTAATTTTCTACTCCTGTATTACTCCAAAACAGTTAGAAGGCTTGTAACGTTGGCACTTGAGGCAGAGTTTAACGTAGCTCTCAATGTACTTCCTCATGCCAATCCAATAATATCTACGTGATATGGCCTGGAACGTCTTATCAGCACCATAGTGACCTGCTTTAGGGTCATCATGATAGATGGCTAACACATTAGCCCATTCGTGCTCCGGGACGACTAGTTGTGCCTCATCCGAATTTGAGTCGGATTTATGACGATATAGAATGCCGTCATTCATCAAGTAGCCCTTGCTACTCCAATATATGGCGTTTTCATTACCTTGGGTGTCCTCCAATGCTTGAATTATTTTTGCCAGTGTCTCATCCTTGAGTTGTTCAGACCTTATTTCGGCAGGGCTGCGTGGTCGCATGTCGACCGTGACCATACACACGCCACATTCAGTTTGGGTATCCTCTGTGCATGGTGGCCTTGATAAGGTGTCGGCCACCACATTGACTCGTCCTGGGACGTATTTAACGTGGATATCTTGAGCCTGCAGCTGTAGAGCCCATCGAGCGAGTCTACCGGTCGGGGATTTCAGGTTCATCAGCCACTGTAAGGCCTGATGATCGGTGACAATTGTAACAGGGGCTCCCTCAATATAACCCGCGAACTTCTTGATGGCCCACACGACTGCGAGTGCTTCTTTCTCCGTTGTCGAGTAGTTACGTTCTGCCGATGTTAGAAGTCTACTCGCGTATTCAATCGGGTGTTCTTCTTCCTTTTCACCTTGTACGAGTACCGCACCCAGTGCATAATTACTCGCATCCGTCTTGATAGTATAACCTTTGGTGAAGTCTGCTTGCCCAAGTATTGGGGTTGAAGTGAGATGAATTTTCAACTCTTTGTACGCTTTCTCTTGTTCAGAACCCCACGTCCATACAGCGCTCTTTTTGGTGAGTTTCGTGAGTGGCTCGGCGATGTCAGAAAAGTTTCTTATGAACCGCCTGTACCAGGAACAGGTCTGCAGGAAAGACATTAGATGTTTCACGTTGGTCGGGGGCGGTCGATTTACAATAGCTGACACTTTCTCAGGATCAACTTGCAGACCTTCTGGGGTAATCAGGTGACCCAAGTATTTTACGCTGGTACAAACAAAGCGACACTTGTCTTTGTTGACAACGAAGTTATACTCCCGCATCTTGGCGAAAACATCTCTTAGATCAGACAGATGCTGTTCAAATGTCGTAGAGAAGATGATCAAGTCGTCTAAGTAGGCAAGTAGCTTGACATGGCTTAGACTAACACGGAATCTGTCTATTAACCTCTGAAAGGTCGACGGGGCGTTCCGAAGTCCGAACGGCATCCTTAGGAACTTGTAAATTCCGAAAGGCGTGATGAAAGCAGTCTTTGCTTGGTCACAATCTCGTACGCGTATTTGCCAATACCCAGCCTTTAAATCTAACGCTGACATGTAAGCCGTGGACTTTGCTTCATGCAGTAGGTCGTCGATGCGAGGGATTGGGTATGTGTCCGGCACTGTAATGGAATTTAACCTTCGGTAATCTACGCAGACTCGTACTTTCCCATTTGGCTTCGGGACCATTACGACTGGCGCGGCCCACGGAGATGTACAGGGTACGATCACTTTATCCTCTAACATCTTCTCGATTTCAATTTTCAAAATTTGCTTCCTTTGTTCGGACAGCCTATAAGGAGGGACAGATATGGGCAAATGATTCTGCGTATCGATTATGTGTTCCACGTCCTTCACTGGTTTGCCATTTGATTCGAATATGTCTCTGAACTCTTGAAGCAAACCGCCGAGTTGTGCTGCTTGTACTTCGTCCATAGTTGTAGATACATCTATGGCGCATAGGCCCACATCATCAAAGAGCGTGGCCGCGTGCGGAGATAAGTTGTACTCAGCTTCATCAATATTCTGGATGGCATCTCGCATCATGTACTCCATTCTTGGTGAATATCCGTCGAAAAGGAGTTTATCTTGAGAGCAGTTAATTTTTGAAGGCAATGCGGCTCCTTCAGCCTTTGTGGACACTGCTTCGACGGCAGCAATTGCTTTTCTTAACGGTCTCTTCCCTCGTTCCATATTAACAGGAGCAACCGCGATTTTAGGAGCAACCGCGATTTTAGGAGCAACTGCGGCTTTAGGAGCGGTCGCGTCTGATTGCGAAAACATGATGAATCTCTCTTGGTATAGTTCAAACTCCTGGTGTGGTTGGTCTATGTAGCTCCATGTGAACTGTGCGATATTCAAAATCATGCCAGCCTTTTGCATAAGGTCGATTCCTAGCAACGTACGGTTGTCATGGGACTGTTGTAGGACGATGAAAGGGGCGTGTAAACGACGATTACCAAGCTCAACTTCAGCCTCGAAAATTAGTACTCTTTGCAGTGTTGGGAGACCATCCGCCAAGGTCACTGTAGCCATTTCTTCATAGAAAATCTGTCCACGCGCCTTCAACAACCCATATAGTTCCAATGATGCAACGCTAATCTTAGCTCCAGTGTCCACGTAGGCTTTACCTTTAACGCCATTGACCTCCAGAAACACCATAGGACGAGACCGCATCTCTAACTGTATATTTATAGCACAAAATCCTAAAGTGCCCTTCTTCTCAAGCGAATCACTGGGCTTGTTAGAGCATATCTTGCAGTTACTGCGATAAACCCCCGGTGCACCGCAGCCGTAACAGGAGAACTTCACATCGCTTGATGTTGGCAAAACCGTATCCGTTTGTCCATTGCCAGCTTCCATTGTCTTTTTACGTTTTCTACACTCTTCTATGACGTGGCCTAGCTTCTTGCAGAAATTACATCGAGATGCTTTCTTCGCACGCGTCGGGGCCGAAGTGTCTGATTTGGAGGCCTCTGCAGTTTTATCGCTGCTTTCTTTCTTCCCTTCTCCCAGTGCTTTCTCTTTCAGTAAAGCTTCAGCACTGCGTGCCTGTTTTAGAAGGTCATCAAAGTCCTTAACTTTCTTTATAGGCACTTTCTCCCTAATTTTAAGGTTTAGCAGCCCATAAGTTATGTTGAGTTGCTGCTGATTCTGATTAAGGACTTCGTCGCTGGGAAGTTCGGAGAACAGCATTCTTTTCTTTGTAACGAAATCGTCCGTAGAGACTCCTGGCCCTTGCTTGGTTCCGCAAGCTTCCAAATAAATTTCATATACGGGTTTCTTTGGAGCGAACGTGTTTCTTAGTGCATCTTCAAATGTAGCCCATGTGGTGATGATGGTCTTGGTACCTTGCCACCATACTGCAGCCTCGTCTCGCAGGATTAAAGGTAGACCAGCTAGTGCGTCACTATCAGTTATATTTTCAAGCTTCTTGAAAACTTGCACCGCCGTAAGAAAAGCTTCCACTGTTTCTCTATCCTTTCGACCGTTATAAGTAGCCTTGCATGACGTCATACTGCCTTTCCGACCACTTCCTATGCTGGCCAATAGTTGCTGGAACTGCTCCTGAGTTAGATTGACAGTCATCTTGTCTACACTTTTCCCCCGGAGGGCTTTCACCGGATAAGTTGTTTTCCTTCCGATTCGTGTAACCACGTATCTGGGTTCGTTCGAGCCCGAGTTGGACGCCACTGTAGTAAGGGTTACTCTCCGCAGACGAAAACAACGTAATTATCTCAGTCGGCTTATTTATTGCAACACTTAACTAGGTACTATTTACATATACTCGTACGTAACTAAACTAATGCGACCCCAGCAGGCGTTTCGACAGAGACACCGCACCGTTATCACAGTAGTTCGCAGGATTAATATTGGAAGGTGTTCAATAGCTTGAATGCAGCCAACCAAGTACTAGTCCGCCCCTAGCGTTTGACATCGATCGGTAATTTGCATCTCGGAGGTCATGATTCTACGTCGAAACATCGTTAGCGTGTTCTATCTCGGAGGTGGCGCCATCTCTTGGCGAGTTTGGGCACCACAAAATTAAATTTATTTTTTTGCACCGTAATATTTACACACAGGAAACTATAGGTCTACATTGTAATAAATTCTAGCTGTCAGCTTATTCACCTACATGTTTTATAAGACTGTTTGTTTCTAAATAAAAAAAAAAAAAAAAAAAAAACCGCCCCCGCCTCCGCTGCCGGCGCTGCCGCCTCCGCCGCCGGCGCCTCCGCCCGCGCCGCCGCCTCATGCCGGGCCTTTTTGCACCGTAATATTGTACGCCGCCGCCGCCCCCGCCGCCGCCGCCGCCCCCGCCTCCGCTGCCGGCGCTGCCGCCGCCGCCGCCGGCGCCGCCGTCTCCGCCTCCGCCCGCGCCGCCGCCTCATGCCGGGCCTTTTTGCACCGTAATATTGTAAGCCGCCGGCGCCGCCGCCGCCGCCGCCCCCGCCTCCGCTGCCGGCGCTGCCGCCTCCGCCGCCGGCGCCGCCGCCTCCGCCTCCGCCCGCGCCGCCGCCTCATGCCGGGCCTTTTTGCACCGTAATATTGTAAGCCGCCGGCGCCGCCGCCGCCGCCGCCCCCGCCTCCGCTGCCGGCGCTGCCGCCTCCGCTGCCGGCGCTGCCGCCTCCGCCGCCCCCGCCTCCGCTGCCGGCGCTGCCGCCTCCGCTGCCGGCGCTGCCGCCTCCGCCGCCGGCGCCTCCGCCCGCGCCGCCGCCTCATGCCGGGCCTTTTTGCACCGTAATATTGTAAGCCGCCGGCGCCGCCGCCGCCGCCGCCCCCGCCTCCGCCGCCGCCGCCCCCGCCTCCGCTGCCGGCGCTGCCGCCTCCGCCGCCGGCGCCGCCGTCTCCGCCTCCGCCCGCGCCGCCGCCTCATGCCAGGCCTTTTTGCACCGTAATATTGTAAGCCGCCGGCGCCGCCGCCGCCGCCGCCCCCGCCTCCGCTGCCGGCGCTGCCGCCTCCGCCGCCGGCGCCGCCGCCTCCGCCCGCGCCGCCGCCTCATGCCGGGCCTTTTTGCACCGTAATATTGTAAGCCGCCGGCGCCGCCGCCGCCGCCGCCCCCGCCTCCGCTGCCGGCGCTGCCGCCTCCGCCGCCGGCGCCGCCGTCTCCGCCTCCGCCCGCGCCGCCGCCTCATGCCGGGCCTTTTTGCACCGTAATATTGTAAGCCGCCGGCGCCGCCGCCGCCGCCGCCGCCGCCCCCGCCTCCGCTGCCGGCGCTGCAGCCTCCGCCGCCGGCGCCGCCGCCTCCGCCTCCGCCCGCGCCGCCGCCTCATGCCGGGCCTTTTTGCACCGTAATATTGTAAGCCGCCGGCGCCGCCGCCGCCGCCGCCCCCGCCTCCGCTGCCGGCGCTGCCGCCTCCGCCGCGGTGGCGGTATTATTCCGACACCTACAAATGTAAAAAATGCGAAAGTAGAAAAACAACCGCTCCTGGCGAAGACTAACATTACTTCTACCGGTACCGGAGACTCCAGTGTAAATACTCAGCTCGAACAAGGATTTAAATCCATCCTGACGGAAATCAAGGAATTTCGAGCCGATTTCGGCGTCTTGCGGGCGGACCTACAATCCTGCAAAGATAGTGTCAACAATATCGAAGCGAAATTAAATGAGTTTGAACCTCGTTTGTCAACTGCAGAGGACCGGCTAAGCCTGCTAGAGGATAAATCTAACCTCCTGCCTAACTTGCAGTCGGACCTAGATAAAGCCACGACTATTATTTCCACCCTCCAACAAGAATGTGAGGCTCGCGAACAATATTCAAGAATGAACAATATTGAGATTTCTGGCTTGCCTTTTAAAAAAGGGGAGAACTTAATTAGCCTTTTAGAAAACATATACACCGTATTGGGATTAAAATTGGAGGTTCAGTTTATAGATAATGTTCAACGGGTGCGACGGTTCCATACTGTGACTAGCGAAGATGGCGGCGATAACGATTACGACCGGTCGTCGAATATACGTGAACCGGCTGTGATCGTGAAGTTCACCCGTCGTATTTACAAGGATGAACTTCTCTCTGCGGTGCGTGCACGAAGGGGCATTACGACATCTTCTATCGGCCTCCCCGGGCCAGCTCTGAACCTGTACCTGGGGGACCACCTTACTCCAGCAAGTAAGATGCTACTCAAGCAGGCGCGAGAGCTCAAAAACGAAAACAAAATCGCCTACCTATGGATAAGGGACTGTAAAATTTTAGCTAGAAAATCCGAGTCTTCTAAAGTTATGGTGGTTAACAAAAACTTCAATTTCAATAAGTTTAAGTGACTGTTTTTATTAGTATTATTCATAAATAAAAAAATGAATGTTCGTAAATTATGTATATTAACGCCCCATATGAAATCCTCAGCATGTCTCGCTAATGAAATCGCCTTCTCATCTAGCCATATAAAAAATAATACAAATTCTTCGTTTTACTCGCAACACCAACCCTCTCCATTTATCTTTAATATACTTTGGTACTCAGAGAGTACATGGCTCACTCTGGCTCTAATACTAATTCAAGTACTTATAGACTTACCGCCGGCCTAACTGTTAACTTAACAGGTTATTATCAGAACGTAAGGGGACTGCGTACCAAAACACATAGTTTTTATTCGCAGGTCGCATTGTTAAATTATGACTTTATATGTATTACCGAGAGCTGGTTAAATGCACACTTTTTTGACAGGGAAATCTTCGACAGTAGGTATATTGTTTATCGTTGCGATAGATCAGCTGGCTCGAGTGGGGCGGAGCGGGGCGGGGGGGTGGCGGTCGCTGTGCGCCGGGAGTTCCTGCCGACTCCGCGAGACTGGCCCTGCCCCTCTCCTGCATCCTCCGAGTGCATATGGTTGTCAATACCTTTATCGCATACTGACGCTCAAGGACAAACATTCTTAAATATTTGTTGCGTTTACATTCCGCACGGGCCGCAGTATAGGGATACGTTGGAAAACTTCTTTGAAATCTGTAGTCAATTAATAATAGACAATCCAAATGATATTTTTCTTATAACAGGTGATTTTAATATTTCTGACGCACAATGGACTAAAAATGATTGTTACAAAATGACCTTATCTAGCAGCAACAGTTATCCTATACAATTGCTTAGTGAATTTTTATCATTCACAGGTGTTGAACAATTTAACGGTTGTTATAATATTAATCAACGTGTGCTTGATCTTATTTTTTGCAATAAAAATTGTATGGTAACAGTAAGTGATGATATTTCAACACCTGAGGATTTGCATCATAAGGCTCTTCAGATCGAACTTAACTTAGATTACGCGCCACCTCTGAGGCCAGCTTCCACTTACATATATCGCTTCTATGAGGCGAACTTTAATCAAATAAATATTGAATTATCAAAAATTCACTGGGTCGAATATTTTCAAGGCCGCGCACTGGAGGAATGTGTATTACTATTTTATGATATATTAAATAAATTGATTGACAGATATGTTCCAAAGGTACCGCAACGTACATCGTGTTCTAGGCCTCCTTGGTATACTAGATCTCTTAGAAGACTTCTAAATGAGAAAAAGAAATATCATAGGCTGTGGAAGACTTTCGGTAATCCCTTAGATTTCGACACATTTAAAACTTTAAGAAAAAGAATTTTAAAATTAGAGCCAATATGTTACAGAAATTACATTAATAATACTGAAGCCAAAATTAGTACTCACCCTAAATTCTTTTGGACGTATATAAAATCAGTTATTGTTAAGAGCGGTCTCCCACAGCTTATGTACTATAAGGGTATGACAGCCTCAAATGGTACACAAATATGTGATTTTTTCAATCAACATTTCCACTCAGTTTTCGAAAAACCTACTGTTAGTTCTGTTGACCTGAATAATCTTCCACCTGTAAATGATACAGTGTTTGACATGGACACTATTTTTATAACAAAAGACCTTGTTAACAATTATCTTAAACGTATAAACATTAATAAGGGTGCTGGTCCTGACGGTATACCTCCCATCATAATTAAAAATTGCTCCTCTAGCTTAACATTACCGATAACTTTACTTTTTGAGAGGTCTATCAGGGAGGGGTGTGTACCATCATTATGGAAACAGGCATTAGTTACACCAGTACCAAAAGGTGAAGTTAGCTCGGACATAGAGAAGTATCGCCCTATATCGAAATTGTGTCAGTTTGGCAAAATTTTAGAGAAGATTGTTAGTGATCAGCTTTCTACTGCTATGCGGCGCCATATCATTTCTAACCAACATGGTTTTCTCAGCGGTCGTAGTGTCGAAACTAATCTTCTATCATATACAGAAGTCATATTAACTGCATTAGATAACAACTGTCAAGTGGACGCTGTGTATGCCGATTTTGCCAAGGCTTTCGACAAGGTCTGTCATGAGCGCTTACTTTTGAAACTGTGGCATTTTGGTATACGCGGGGATCTTTACCGTTGGATAAAATCTTATGTAGAAAATCGCTCGCAGGCTGTAGCTGTTAGAGGCCATATTTCTCATTACAGGTCTATCAGTTCTGGTGTACCGCAGGGTTCCCATTTGGGGCCTTTACTATTTGTTCTGTACCTGAATGATATCACTGAATGTATCAAGAACTCAAACATGCTTTTATACGCCGACGACACGAAAATTTTTAGAGTCATACGAAATCCAGACGATTGTATGTTACTGCAAAATGATCTACATGATTTCCAGACTTTTTGTAACGCAAATAATCTTTTCTTAAACCCAGCAAAATGTTTTGTTATTAGCTTTAGTAGAAAAAGGACAACTATTAATTTCAAGTATGATCTTTGCGATAAAGAGTTAACCCGTGTGAACCAGATCCGTGACCTCGGCGTAATCATGGACTCAAAGCTTACCTTTGTGCCCCACATTGACAATATCTTAAAAAAATCTTTTAAGCAGTTAGGTTTCATATTGCGTGTAGGTAAGGATTTCAGGAGACCCTCGACGTATAAGATATTATTTAATAGTTATGTCCGTAGTCGATTAGAATTTGCTAGCGCAGTGTGGAACCCGCTATATAAAATTCATAGCGATAGAATAGAGAAAGTGCAAAAAAAGTTTCTAAAAGCAATTGATTATCGCACTGGTAATAAATACATAGATTACACTACCGCTATGAAAAGACATAATATTTCTCCCTTGAGCTTGCGTCGCGAACGCACTGATGTTATAATTCTGTATAAAGTCATTAACAACATTATCGACGCCCCTGAGTTATTAAAATCTATTTCCTTTAGAGTACCCCGTCGTTGTGAGCGAGCATGTAGAAAGAAGAACCTCTTTTATATTCCTCGTAGTCGAACTTCATACGCGAGAAACGGTTTCATTAGAAGAGCATGCAGGATGTATGATGAAAAATTTCAAAATTTAGATATTTTCAATAACAAGTTTTGTACCTTCAAACGCCTGACCTTGAAGTGTATTAATAGGCTTTAACAGGCTTTAATTAGAAAATTTAACAACAATTGCACTTTTGTCTGTGTTACAATTTATCCATTTTTGTTTTATTCTTCCATTCTTGTTTTATTTTTATTTTTAGTTTTATTTTTATTTTTATTTTATTATTGTTAAAATGAAAGTTTTTTTTCTTTTTTGTAACATTGTTTTTGACAACTTAGAAGTTCTATTTCTAGTTTAATTTAGTATTTATATAAGTCACATGGTTTTCATACTATTTTTTAGAAAACTGTAGGTCTATGAGTCTATTACCCTATATTGTAACAACTTATTAATATAAGAGACTGTTTGTTTCTAAATAAAGAAAATAAAATAAAAAAATAAAAGTAATATTGTAAGCCGCCGGCGCCGCCGCCGCCGCCGCCCCCGCCTCCGCTGCCGGCGCTGCCGCCTCCGCCGCCGGTGCCGCCGCCTCCGCCCGCGCCGCCGCCTCATGCCGGGCCTTTTTGCACCGTAATATTGTAAGCCGCCGGCGCCGCCGCCGCCGCCGCCCCCGCCTCCGCTGCCGGCGCTGCCGCCTCCGCCGCCGGCGCCTCCGCCCGCGCCGCCGCCTCATGCCGGGCCTTTTTGCACCGTAATATTGTAAGCCGCCGGCGCCGCCGCCGCCGCCGCCGCCGCCGCCCCCGCCTCCGCTGCCGGCGCTGCCGCCTCCGCCGCCGGCGCCGCCGTCTCCGCCTCCGCCCGCGCCGCCGCCTCATGCCGGGCCTTTTTGCACCGTAATATTGTAAGCCGCCGGCGCCGCCGCCGCCGCCGCCCCCGCCTCCGCTGCCGGCGCTGCCGCCTCCGCCGCCGGCGCCGCCGCCTCCGCCTCCGCCCGCGCCGCCACCTCATGCCGGGCCTTTTTGCACCGTAATATAAAAGAATTGAAAGAATCCAAAAAAAAAAGCTGTTAAAGTCGCTCAATTTCCGCCACGGTCTGAATATGTCAGAGAATAGCACACACCGTCGTAGTCTAGGGCCACTAGATACACGACGTGTTTATATAGACCAAATGTTTCTGTATAAACTCTTAAATGGCCTTACTGATTCTTCCACTCTTCTTGAAAAAATGGTCTTTAAATTGCCTCGTATTCCCACGCGCCACCCCCAAACATTCTATATCGATTTTTGTAGATCTAATTTCGCCAAAAATACTTTTTTTAGACGAGCCTGTCATGATTACAATGTTAATTTCATAAATCTAGATATTTTCTCATTGTCTTTCGGTAAATATAGTAGTGGTCTGCGGAGCTTACTTTTTCCATAGCAGTGGATTTTGCTTTAAAAAAAAAATGTAATTGTTCTATAGTCTTATGTAACGTATGTATGTTTGTAAGCATGTTTGATACTTAGGTACTTTATTAGTTGTGTATCCAATTGTTACTTCTGTGTATCTTCCTATTTATAGGCAGTGCCGAACAAGCCCTGTTTCTACTTGTTATCAATATCAGTATGTTATAATTAATGGAACTATAGGTCTTATTGTATATCTGCAAGTTTAAACTTATCTGTATGTGACTGTTTGTTTCCTAAATAAATTAAAAAAAAAAAAAATATTGTAAGCCGCCGGCGCCGCCGCCGCCGCCGCCGCCGCCGCCGCCCCCGCCTCCGCTGCCGGCGCTGCCGCCTCCGCCGCCGCCGCCGCCGCCCCCGCTTCCGCTGCCGGCGCTGCCGCCTCCGCCGCCGGCGCCGCCGCCTCCGCCTCCGCCCGCGCCGCCGCCTCATGCCGGGCCTTTTTGCACCGTAATATTGTAAGCCGCCGGCGCCGCCGCCGCCGCCGCCCCCGCCTCCGCTGCCGGCGCTGCCGCCTCCGCCGCCGGCGCCGCCTCCTCCGCCTCCGCCCGCGCCGCCGCCTCATGCCGGGCCTTTTTGCACCGTAATATTGTAAGCCGCCGGCGCCGCAGCCGCCGCCGCCCCCGCCTCCGCTGCCGGCGCTGCCGCCTCCGCCGCCGGCGCCGCCGCCTCCGCCGCCGGCGCCGCCGCCTCCGCCGCCGGCGCCGCCGCCTCCGCCTCCGCCCGCGCCGCCGCCTCATGCCGGGCCTTTTTGCACCGTAATATTGTAAGCCGCCGCCGCCGCCGCCGCCCCCGCCTCCGCTGCCGCCGCCGGCGCCGCCGCCTCCGCCTCCGCCTCCGCCCGCGCCGCCGCCTCATGCCGGGCCTTTTTGCGGCGGCGACTAAACCAGTCGGACACCTGTAATAGAAATATTAGAAATAAGACCATACTTAGCATACAATCTATTAGAGTGTAGATTAGGCTAAGTCTGTGAATAGTTTTTGTAATATCTTTTTTGAAATAAACAGTTTAAATTTTAATTTTTTTTTTTTACCTGAAATCAAAGATAGATATAACTCCGTAATAGATGGATACAGTCTAAGGAAAAAACGTGCCTCGAAAATCACGAAAATTTGACTCTCGTTCAGAGGGCGCTACTAGCTTTGGCCTACTGTCGTATAGATGGCGTTGACGGTTTCGTTTGTTATTTAACAATTTTAACGCATATCAGTGAAAGAACATGGGTCAAAATCATAAAAATAAATAATGCAAATAAAAAAAATCATTTATCCATATTTAAATACATTTTATCGTATTTTTATAAATCTTCATTTTTAGTTTTAAGGTGTGTATTACTTTATGGTATAGATGGCAGTATAGATGGCAATATACGAGTATGAGTACAGCTTTTCAATACGTAAGGTTAAATGAAGGTACCTAGGGTTTAATTTATTTTAATTATTATCCCGTTTCTAAGAACATCTAAGAACAAAATTAAATTATTAGTTGATGTGTTCATTACTACAGTGACATCTATTGATAGTTATTCTCAAACAATCGAGCTATTTAGTGTGTTACAACGGCAAGCAACTAAACTGTCTAGTGATGCGATAGATGGCGCTTAGAATAAGTTCATGCCATTATAATTTTTTTTTTATGCATCGATTTACTATGTTTAAATGGATTTTTTAAAAGGTTTTTGTTGTAATATGTTAAGTAAATTAGAACTATACATGTTAATTTAAAATTAGCAAGATTTCAAATAACATAAATATCGAATGGTGCTCTGAGTGACATCTCTTGGGTTTTTTCTGGAACTAATCGAGACTTGTATTCTACAGTTTGTACTGACAAACAAATTCTGGCGAGAGCGCGCTGCCCATTTCGATCGCCCTCCTCCGCACCTGTACTAATTGTTTCCCACAAGCCATCATGCATTAATGACATCTTCATAGCAAACTTCCAAGAGTAGAAATTCCTTGCACCACTCAATTTTTCAATTGCCACGTGGCCCGGTCCGGCCGACATGGCTCCAGCAGGTGCTGCGACGGGTTGTTCGACCATGCTCCCTCCTTGAGTAATTTCAGTAAATTAATTTAATCTTCCTTACTTGCTTGATTGCTTCAGTCCTCAGCGTGGTCTGGGCCCCGTAACCTATTATGTCGTGGGGCGTCAGCAGAGTGAGCGTGGAACCCCACTAATACTTTAGGGGATAACGAAGGAAAAACAATTGACAGTTATACTTATATTCGCAAGTACACAATAAGCAAAAGGTAAAGTGCTTTCTGTTTTCAAACTTTTGCCTACATTAATATTCAATTGAGTTGATAAAATCAATGGTAGCAGTGCACTAGCTAAAGCTAGAGAAAAATAAAACTCAGGGACCCATTTTAGCTCGAAAAAGAAACAGACATCTAAAAATGGGAATCAAAGCATAGGTATAGGAAGTTCATATAGGAACCACGTCACCTTCTGTCACTTTCTCCAGTCAAATAAGTCCCCAGTTATTCCACCTGTGAGCTCGAAATCCCGGATCGCCGTATCACGGGGCCAGGCCGCGGAAAATGGGAAAATTCCTCGATATCCCGAGACGGGATATAAATTATCCCGGATCGAGTTGGTGTGAATTTCGGAATTTATAAGTTTTTTCGGTGATGTCAATTTAGCTGGTCCGATAATTTTCTAGTCTGATTTGGGACTTGCTTCGCCAGCATAACTTGTGTGTGGTGTGAAAATTGAATACGAGTATTGAACAATCGAACATACACATTATTGAATAGACAAAAACGTCTCTTTCCGCAACACAAAGGAATTAAATTAGGAAGTGAAACACAACAATTGTTACACGGTTGAAATCGCAGACAAAAATCAAAAACTAGTAACTTGTTATTTAGTAGGTACCTAAAAAATAAATCTAGAAGTGAGTTTAAAACTATTCGATTTGTACATTTATTTTGAACCGTTTTTATTCATTTTCTCCTAACGCCGTATCTTATCTTTCATTTTGTTTTCCCAAAGGCTTTCATAAATAGGATAAAGGTTTTAATCTTTTAAATGAAACCTGGCGTTCGGAATCCCTCAGACCTTTTCACTAAACATTTTCTTGCGGCTTAGATCTAAATGATTAAACGTGCATTTTGTTTAAGAGTAATTAATCACTCGGATTACAAATTACGGCGGCTGTAATTCCAGTTTTTGTGAATTAGAAGTGCGGTAAGTGTTCCGTGTCACATAATATCGTTTCACGAAACACGTGTACAAAGTAAATACTAACATTAATTCTCAGGATCCTTTTCAATTAAAACAACAAATATAGGTACACGATTAGTACATATCCCATGTAATCAATCAGTAGACACGTTTTCGTATTATCACAGGGGGTCTAAGAAAATGACAATTGTACCTACATCGACTAACTCCTAACCAAAGATAGATATAACTCCGTAATAGATGGATACAGTCTAAGGAAAAAACGTGCCTCGAAAATCAAGAAAATTTGATTCTCGTTCAGAGGGCGCTACTAGTTTTGGCCTACAGTCGTATAGATGGCGTTGACGGTTTCGTTTGTTATTTAACAATTTTAACGCATATCAGTGAAAGAACATGGGTCAAAATCATAAAAATAATGAATGCAAATAAAAAAAATCATTTATCTGTATTTAAATACATTCTATTGTATTTTTATAAATCTTCATTTTTAGAGTTTTGAGTTTTGAGTTTTTTGTTTTTAGTTTTAAAGTGTGTCGACAGATGGCAGTGAATTTACTGGGGTTACAAAATTTACTATGACAGTACCGCTCTAGTATAAGTTACTCTATGTCCTAACGAAAAGAAATACGGGTGGAAATCGGGGTGAGATGATGGATGCAAAAGACACGTTACTATTTCCAGACATTATTTAAATTCCGCTTGGCGTTTTCTATAAACGATTGTCGATTTTGTCATCTCGCCTAGGCTGTTGTCAGATAGTCAGTCACTCGGCTTGCACTAAGAAAAGGTAAAACAAACGATCAACCCAACGGAAGGATTTAAATTTCCAAAGGGTGGGAAAATTGCTAACAAAAGATAAAGATAAAAGACATTTATTCGTGACGATCACAACACAAGTACGAACATGTACAGACAACAACAGCGAGAAAAGAAGAGATCATCAAGTGTGCATCACACACAAAAGCAAAGCAAAGCAGTGTGCAAAAGCTTATGTGCCTTTGAGAACGTGACCCTAAAATGTAACCACGTGTGTGGAATTATGGAATAGAGCAAGGTCGACACGAGCTTGTTTTAAAAATACTTGTTTGCATAATTTGTATTGTACAAATAAAGATAACTCATGTTTGTAACCAGTGGAAGTAACGCGATTTGAACCACAAAGAGAAATGCCGAAACCGTCAGATTGGCCAAATTACAGGCGATTGCAAAACCTAGCGACTATTGCGTGCGTGGACCGGTATAAACTTGGAGTCTGATAAATAACTTGTAACTATTCCAAGATCTGTATTAGTCCATTCAAAAATAGAGCGACCATTTTGGAGAACAAGCTTAATCAAGGGGTGTTGGAATCTGGTACAGAACAATCCAAGATAGACCCTTGTGGATACCCTGATTTGATTCTGCCAACCTCTCTAGAAAAGTGTTAGTCTCAGCTTTCCGAGTCCGGTCCGGACACATCCCTACAAACAAGTTTCTGTGCATGATGGGTGTTAAATCGTCACCACCTTGTGCAAACTGTCAGAAGACTGATGACTTGTCTCACGTGTTGTTGGAATGCGTCCGGAATTCGGACTTGAGAAAAAGAATTTTTGGTAGTCTGGGCTCCATGCACAATGGACAGATCAATTGTTGGTTGGCAGAGCCTATATCGGACAAAGCAATCAGTGTTTTCCACTTTATTGACCTCTTCCTTGAGTAGGGAACTATGATAGCACCCATGAGGCTGACATGTTCACCTAGTGTCCAAAGCCTCCATAAAAACCAGATAAGTAAAAAAAAAAGAATAGAGCGTCAAGGTCTGTCTTATTTCTACCACTGAGACCGAAAATCGTAATTTCACGGTAGTATGGTGTTACATGTACAATCGGGGACATTCCCGGTGAACCACTTCAGAAAAAAATTTACCTCGATCCTTACGAGCGATGCATTTAGGATTCTTTATAATGAAAAGGGTAAAAACAGGTAACAGGTAATGAGACAAACAATAGGTAACTAGTAACTAGTAGTAAGGATAGTTTATTAGTTGTTGTTATTTAGGCTAAGCTTCACCTCCCGATAAAGATAACCAATTAGGATGCATTTTGGATTATTTATCTTAGTTTGCAAATACCGGCCGTCACAAAGACACGCAATAAACTACCTGAAGCTGACCTTTTATTTTCAACTCCCACATTTTTAATTGCCATGCTATTGATCATCACTTTTGTGATATCGCCTGACCATCTCCAAGACGTTTTAACGATTTTTGCCCTTAAAGTGGTTCACCGCGAATGTTCCCGATTGTACATAAAAACTAAAAACCTATTGTTACATATTTTAATACCTATTTGTTGTCATTGTTTTGAGTCGCATTTGAAATAAGAGTATATAAATTATATATTCAGTTATCTACCTATTCCAATCCAAGGAGCGAATCCCAGCAAAAATAGCGAACCAACACTTAGTAAGATAAAGTTGAACGAATTTTATTTCCAAGAAAGAACCAAACAAACTTAACCCTCTCCTAACACTGCTTAACAAATACTTTCTTAGATGCTACTTGCAAACGCTTTCTTCGTGGGTGGGGAGCGAAACCGGTGAAAGCGCAGATTAGAGTTACTTAGATAATCCTTTTGTTTTGTGTGTAAGGTTCCGTACCCGAAAGGGAGAAAGGAGATTGTTTTATGAGGCTGTCAATAGCCAGTAATCTATAATGAGGGCTATCGTTTTTTTGCTCACCAGTGCGGCGAATTCATACGCGTTAGCCCTCATTACTCGTTATTTAAACAGTTTCTTGACTTTTAGTCTTTTTTTAAGTATAGACAAACAAGCACAAGATTCACCTGATGGTATAAGCAATATTTCACCGTCGCCCACCAGACCGCTGCAGCACGGGATTACCGTAGCCTATGGATACATGCTCGTTGCCTGTGTGACTTTCTTTGCAGAAAATAATAATCTTAAGATCTTTTTGTACTCACAAAGCAATGATTAAATGAGTATGAGTATGAAATCAATCTCAAAGTGTGGTCCCAAAGTGAAAAGTAGAACATTGTTTATTTCGCTAAATAAATCGCATTCGACAGAGAATTAGATAAAAAAAACTCCTGCAATAAAATAAAAAAATGCGTATTAGCAGTAATAAAGGAGTGAGTAAGTCCTACCTCAAGGGCCTGACACTATTTGATAGAGAAACATAGTCTTATTGCGCTTCCTATAAGAGGAAAGAGAAAATAGTGCCATGCTTTGTCCTTATAACCGACCGGGTGGCATCATAGGTTGGAAGCTATGGCGAAATACCGAAATTTATAAGAGTGAAAGAGAAAAAATCCTGTGCTGCCCAAATTTTATATGAATATTCTTTCTCTTACCCCCGGTCGCTCGGTGGCGCGTCTATAACTACTTGTATATACTATGTCTATGTACCTTATAGTCTTGTCGCAGTCTCTTCTATCTGCTTCGCTCTGTCTGCCTCTCAAGCACCATCTGTGATTAAAGGTATTGTATGATTACAAAGATCAAGTACCTATATTAAATAGGTATATTAAAACTTGACAACTGTTTAAGTCGAAATTCGCTCGACATGTTTCACTCCGTACCGAGGAATCTCATCGGGAACTGCGGGCTGCAGCTCTCCGCGACCGATGACGGCGCGGGCGACGGCGGCGGCAAGTAAGGCGAGAGACTACCCTCGTTTTTGACATGACTGTCAAATGACGGGTTGCACACAACACCACCACCGCACATAATGTTAACGAAATATAAAGTGAGTCGATCTTGTTCAAACTTGTTCGAGAAATCGGATCACTCCCACCCACCCACATTTATCTACCAGCCGTCTAGCATGAGTTGAGTGTAGCGCGCGCGACTCCATAAATCTTGCGCGACTTCAAGTAGTTATGGACTCGCGCGCTAACTCATGCTAGCTAGTGAGTCGATCTTGTTCAAACTTGTTCGAGAAATCGGATCACTCCCACCCACCCACATTTATCTACCAGCCGTCTAGCATGAGTTGAGTGTAGCGCGCGCGACTCCATAAATCTTGCGCGACTTCAAGTAGTTATGGACTCGCGCGCTAACTCATGCTAGGTAGTGAGTCGATCTTGTTCAAACTTGTTCGAGAAATCGGATCACTCCCACCCACCCACATTTATCTACCAGACCGTCTAGCATGAGTTGAGTGTAGCGCGCGCGACTCCATAAATCTTGCGCGACTTCAAGTAGTTATGGACTCGCGCGCTAACTCATGCTAGGTAGTGAGTCGATCTTGTTCAAACTTGTTCGAGAAATCGGATCACTCCCACCCACCCACATTTATCTACCAGACCGTCTAGCATGAGTTGAGTGTAGCGCGCGCGACTCCATAAATCTTGCGCGACTTCAAGTAGTTATGGACTCGCGCGCTAACTCATGCTAGGTAGTGAGTCGATCTTGTTCAAACTTGTTCGAGAAATCGGATCACTCCCACCCACCCACATTTATCTACCAGACCGTCTAGCATGAGTTGAGTGTAGCGCGCGCGACTCCATAAATCTTGCGCGACTTCAAGTAGTTATGGACTCGCGCGCTAACTCATGCTAGGCAGTGAGTCGATCTTGTTCAAACTTGTTCGAGAAATCGGATCACTCCCACCCACCCACATTTATCTACCAGACCGTCTAGCATGAGTTGAGTGTAGCGCGCGCGACTCCATAAATCTTGCGCGACTTCAAGTAGTTATGGACTCGCGCGCTAACTCATGCTAGGTAGTGAGTCGATCTTGTTCAAACTTGTTCGAGAAATCGGATCACTCCCACCCACCCACATTTATCTACCAGACCGTCTAGCATGAGTTGAGTGTAGCGCGCGCGACTCCATAAATCTTGCGCGACTTCAAGTAGTTATGGACTCGCGCGCTAACTCATGCTAGGTAGTGAGTCGATCTTGTTCAAACTTGTTCGAGAAATCGGATCACTCCCACCCACCCACATTTATCTACCAGACCGTCTAGCATGAGTTGAGTGTAGCGCGCGCGACTCCATAAATCTTGCGCGACTTCAAGTAGTTATGGACTCGCGCGCTAACTCATGCTAGGTAGCAGGTCGTGTTTTAACACCGATTATTTGGGTTAGTAGGGTTAGTAGGTACATTTGCGAAAAAATACAATGAAACAAATATTGGTTATATGAGTATTACACTTACAGTTGCAGTTACAAATTCTCCATTGAACTTGAATGATATTGTTAATTCACCACTATTACGTTCGTCGATGATAACATTGCAAAAAAAAAAATCACAATAACTCATTTCAATTTTCATATCATATAAAAACACTTTCACGGTTGCAATACTTGCAATTTAAGATTAGCAAATCGTTTTGACAGTTTTTAAAAAGAAGATTTGACTAGTAGGACACAACCTTGATGCTGGCAAAATTGTCCCAATGGACAGATGCCATAAGAACCAAAAACTGAACTGAACTGACTAGTAGGAGAATACTCTATGGGGGTTGGCCGGTCGAAATAATTAGCAGATGGCGCCAGCATAGCTTGCTTGCAAAATTTTGTTTTTTTATTCCCTGGATGCCAGCCCTTTAAGCCAAATCTCATAGAAAAAGGGGCAAGCTATGATGGCGCCATCTCTGCAAACCTTTGACAGTTGCCAACCCCATTGCAACTGTATAGCCGGTCAACCTAATTTGTCTACGGGAAGATTACCATCGCGCCTACATTTTTTAAATTAACCGCTTTTTCTACTGACGGAAATGGCTTGACAGACTACATTAAAAAACAATTTTAGACGTTGGTGCAATACGGACCGGTCCGATGATATGTCAAACAACCGACACTGCGTCAATGTCAAATTTTAAATACGTCATGTCATTTAATTAATAATTTCACTAGAATTCGCTTACGGAAACAAGTTGCAGAATGCAGACCTATCATGTTTTTGCTTATCTAAGCTAAGGATAAGATAACTGCGACCTAGATTGAAGTTTAATCACGTATTGTGATCCTGTGAGTTCAGACACGATGTTGTCCCGCTACGTGGTGACGCAGGTGAAGCACAATGGGTACTTCCTGGCGGGGCTAGCGCTGGGGCTGTGGCTGGCGCTGGCGACGGTGCCGCTGGACGACGCGCCGACGTGTGCCGCGCCGCCGCTGCCAGTGCTAGATGACTATGAGCCACAGCGCGAGGAGAGGCCGGATGTGAGTTTGCTGGTTGTTTATTGGTAGCGAGGTCAATGAACTTGAATGTTGATATGACCTGTGACATTGCGTCTTGTTTTTGTATATGTCACAGTTAAAATTCGTTTATGAACACTGAACAAGAGTTGGTTTGACTGACTTCCTCACTCAAGAGTAAGTGCTTAAGAAGCAGATTTAATTAATAGTCTTGACTGGGTATAAGTTTCAATTGTAATTATGGGAGGCAACTGACTAAACAATGTTGCGTATTACTAGGTACTGTTCCATGTACTAAACACCTTGTAAATTATGTTCTCAGCATGCGGCAGTGGCAGCGGGGCGAGCAGTGCAAAGGCCACGCTACTACAGCACAGAGCTGGGTATGCGCGCGCCGATGCTGGCCGGCGTGCTGGCCAGCGCGGTGGACGCGCGATCCGACGCCATCAACGACACGGCTCATGTCCTGCAGCCAGCGTTGAAATTCTTTATCACTGCGGACAGCCGCCAGGTCTGTATACAAGAATACTAACCTTATGCTTTGCATTTGATGATTGACCGGTTTAGTTTTAGTAAAATTTAAATTAGCACAAAACTCTTTTGTCAGGCTGTACTTTTAATTTCCCTCCTATTTCTTGCCCATCGCGGAACAATGGTGTTCTGGACCTTTAGGAGACGTGCGCGGAGCCGAAGCCAACACGTAGAGGCCCTTTTAACACTTTAGTGAAATGTAAGCGGTACACCCTGCTGCCCTTGCCCGAGTCATGGGACGCATGAAGAGGCAGCACCCACCAGGGTGTAAAGGACTATTGAGAGTTGATGGGATCTAAAATTAACTATCCCTCCTATTTATTATTATGAATTAATTAATAAAATGGGGAACAGTGTTAAATGTTGATTTATTTATCAGTTGTAGTATTATCTTCGTCAATATACTGTACTCATGGTGTCTCTATATCCACCCCACCACTATTTCACAGGCTTCTTACCTTATCTAGATTTAATAATTGTGTTTTAAATTCAATAATATCTATCCATGATATTTCGATACAAAGTTATTTTTAAATTGAATTAGACAGCTTGTCATTTACCTACTTAAATGTTACGTTATTCCAATTTTGAGCTTAAATTAAAAACTCCACAGGCGTCAAGCGGCCTAGCTAATGTGGTGGGTTTCACCGATTCCCGCGCCCTTCTCCGCCCGTTCCACGCCCTCAAGTACCTCGCTGATAACTTCCTCGATGAATATGACTTCTTCTTCTTAAGTGCTGACAACACTTACATCAATGCGAGGAGATTAAAACAGTTGGTGACTAGTATCAGTGTTTCGCAGGATCTGTACATGGGCGTGGTCGAGGGTGACAGCCAGTATTGCTCACTAGGTATGTATGTAATCACATAGTCTGTTTCTAGGGTTCCGTAAAAACGGGACCCTATTACTAAGATACCACTGTCCGTCTGTCTGTCTGTCACCAGGCTGTATCTCATGAACCGTGATCCTAGCTACTACTCGCACTTGGCTGTTTTTTTTTTATAATTTTGTTTTGTTTATAGTAAGCGGCATCCTCCTATCGAACAGCGTTCTCCGCGCGGTACACAACGCGCTCGACTGGTGCGTGCGTAACTCGTACTCCCCCCACCATCACGAGAACCTGGGCCGCTGCGTGCTGCACGCGGCGCGCACGCCCTGCACTAACTCTATACAGGTACAATTGGTGCCCTAATATAAGTGTACTTACACTCGAACAGTGTGCTCCGCGTACACAACGCGCTCGACTGGTGCGTGCGCAACTCGTACTCCCCCCACCACCACGAGAACCTGGGTCGCGTATCCATACTAATATTATAAATGCGAAAGTGTGTCTATCGATTAAGCTGAAAATTGGTATAGAGATAGTTTAAGTCCCGGGGAAGGACATAGGGTAGTTTTTATCCCACAAGTCATCCTTCGAGGGGGTGAAAAGGGGGGGCTACCCAAATTACTAATTCCACGCAGACGAAGTGGGCAAAAGCTAGTAAATTATAATTATGAAATTTTTTTGTTCATTTAATTTTGGCGTCAACTTCCTTTGATTGTCACTTGTCCCTGGTTTTTCACACTTTTCATTTTGCAAAATGATATTGGCAAGGTGCGAAGTCGGTAGAGGGAGGAGTGGCGCTGATTGTCACAACCACGTATTATGGAATGTCACACATAAAATTTCTCTGAGAGTGTCTGCCATTTGAACTATTTTATTCCATAACATTTAACGTGGAAAAGCCCAAAAAAGAATTGCAGCACAAGTCACTACCACTTGCATAAAAAAAACCTATTTTATACAGGGCGAGACCTACGTATCAGCAACTCTATCCGACCCGCTCCAACTGACGCCATCTTTAGCGGACGCCGTGACGGCGCATCCGGCTACACCGCCGCAAATGTACTCGCTTCACGCGTACGTCTCTAGTGTGTTGCTGACGAGGGCCAAGGACGAAACTCGAGCGCTGCGGAGGGCTCTACACAGGGGGATAAGGAGTCATCCGCCTGGGTAACTATACATTTCTGAGTGGATTGATGTACAATTTGGCTTAATGAACAAGTGAACTTGAGTAGATCGCATTTAATCGAGTCACAAGAGATCCCTTATAGGGATAGGTCCGCCTTTGTACATTGTATATATTTATGTTCTTTTATTGTGTTTGTAATCTGTCTTATGTACAATAAAGTGTTTACATACATTACATACATACATACAAGTCCCTGTGTTTCTTCCGCTAAATGTCCTGTTAACGTAATGCTGATTTGCAAATACCAGGGTGAATAGGGATGGCTGGGGTGAATAGTCCCTAAACTTTAAATGTGATTTTCTTGACAATTTCGTAAAAAATACCCACACAAATTGTATCATTTGCTTGAAAATAATAGTAGATTTATTGTGATATCACATTTAAGTTTTGTCCCTATTTACCCCAGCCATCCCTATTTACCCCTGTTTACGGTACCTCTTTCAACTGATTTTGGTTGGTTTGGATTTTGAATCGAATGGTACCATTTTCTTTTTTTCTTTAAAAATAAAAAATAAAAACTATAATTTTGAGACTGGAGTATTTTTGTATAATCTCAATATATCTTTTTAAATTCCACTTTTTTTATAATGGATTACTCATTTCTGTCCATTTCGTATTTTGTTATAATATTCAACGTGTGTCAAGTACCCAATTGAGACATTTCCTCAGCTTCCGCAACGGTACATGGCCCGGCGGGCTGCGCTCCGAGCCCGGCCTGGCGGCGCCCGCCCCCGACTCGCGCTTCGACCACCCGCGCTGGATCTCCTTCAACCGCTCACACGCCTACATGCTGGACGACCTGACTGCGGTCCGCCGTCTGCCCCGCGCGCACACCGCGGCGCTGGACGTGAGTACATGTGCGACAGGGACGGATGACTCGCGGCTCTCCTCATACACACGTCTACATGCTGGACGACCTGACCGCAGTCCGCCGTCTGCCCCACGCGCACACCGCGGCGCTGGACGTGAGTACATGTGCGACAGGGACGGATGACTCGCGGCTCTCATACACACGTCTACATGCTGGACGACCTGACCGCAGTCCGCCGTCTGCCCCGCGCGCACACCGCGGCGCTGGACGTGAGTACATGTGCGACAGGGACGGATGACTCGCGGCTCTCATACACACGTCTACATGCTGGACGACCTGACCGCAGTCCGCCGTCTGCCCCGCGCGCACACCGCGGCGCTGGACGTGAGTACATGTGCGACAGGGACGGATGACTCGCGGCTCTCATACACACGTCTACATGCTGGACGACCTGACCGCCGCGCACACACTCAGTGCCGTACGCGAGTACTAACAGCGATCTAAATCTTTCCAATGTTATTATAAAATTTTGGCTGTTTAAAACATGAAATTATGTTGACATACTTAGGCCCACTTGCACCATCCCACTAACCCGGGGTTAAGCGGTTAAACCGTTAACCCAGTGGAAAATAAACACATGTAGTTTATTTTGCTCGTATTCGAAATGAAAAGTAGTGTTTACTCGGGTGAAAGGCATTATTTCATCCCTTGGTTAACAATCTATTAAAAGACTTCACCGTTTATAAGGCATAAGGAATTAAGGATGTCAGAAATTATGCAAAATTTAACCCTAACACTTTGAAACAAAGTTTAAAATGATGTGGGAAACATATCCCTCTAATATAAAGGCTTAACTGGGTATTATATTTCAGATGGTGTGGGAAACGGCCCGTGCCTGGGCACTCTGGCAGTTCGGAGCGCGCGAGGCTGCGCTCGTCGAGGGCGCCATGCGCTGGGAGCCCGCCACCGCACTGCGGTATAGATTACTATTGAGGCTGACAGGAGACAAAGATAGTGGACAGGTAAGTCAGGTAACAATGGACAAGTTCGCTCGTTTAGTTTTAGTTTAGTTGTAGCTTAGCTTGTCATTACCAAACTTAAATGGAGCTGGGCGGGACATGTTGCCAGACAGAGTGATGGCAGGTGGGCCAAAATGTTAACGGAACGGTGGCCGCTTTCAGACGAAAAGAGTGCCTGGCGTCCGTTGGCTCGTTGGGTGGACGACATTAGAAAGATTGCGGGTCACTTCTGGATGAGATTAGCTCAGGACCGGGACAAGTGGCGTAGCAGTGGGCGATAAAAGGCTGATATGATGATGATGTAGCTTAGTTTTAAGTCAGGTACCCACTGATAATCAGCGCCATGGCTTGTCGAGGCATTGCGCTGAGTGGGGATATTTATATAGGGGTTAGGAGTTTGTCAAATGACTGTCTCATTTCAAACATAGACAGAGATAATCATACTGTCTTTGTTTTACACTAGTACTAGCACTCAAAAAATAAGCATGATTATAGTTTTTTAGGGTTCCGTACCCAAAGGGTAAAAACGGGACCCTACTACTAAGACTTCGCTGTCCGTCTGTCCGTCCGTCCGTCTGTCTGTCTGTCACCAGGCTGTATCTCATGAACCGTGATAGCTAGACAGTTGAAATTTTAACAGATGATGTATTTCTGTTGCCGCTATAACAACAAATACTAAAAACAGAATAATATAAATATTTAAATGGGACTCCCATACAACAAACGTGATTTTTTTGCTGTTTTTCTCCGTAATGGTACGGAACCCTTCGTGCGCGAGTCCGACTCGCACTTGGCCGGTTTTTTTTGTTCTTATTTACTGCCAATTTAATTTGACTAACTATAAATGAATTCTGTTGACAGGCAATCCGCCTTCGGCAGTTGGAGGTGGTCCGTCCGTTAGGTGCGGCGCGGCTGGCCCCGGTTCCGTACGTCACCGAGTCCGCACGGTTGGCTTTACTACTCCCCGTATTACTCACACAACATGCGTAAGTAAAAATAACGTTTGAAGGGTTTAGGGTTGATCACTCAAACGCCAATGTCAACAATACATTTTATTGACTTATAAGTACATATTAGATGCATACAATTACGGGTTCATACAAAAACAGGTTTACTTCCTAACTGAATTAAAACGTGAAGTAGACGGCAAGGTTGAGCACGCCTACTTCCGTTGCAAAGAGCCAAGGGACAGTCGGGAACCTATCGCCAAGGCACTAGCTACATCCTAGGGAGGTCAGGGAGAAGACTGCAAGTGGCTATCGAAAGTATCGAACTCCCGTCCCACTGAGACTAGCCAAACTACAGAGGGTGTACCTATCGCTAAGGCAGTCGCTAGCTGAATCAATCTGATGCGGCGCGGACGCGGCTTTTATTCGGTCCGCTCGGCGATCGTCGTGCGCGCTCGGTGCTCCTCGGTGGCTGGCCGGTGTGACGCAGCACTGTGCGAGCGAGAAAGTATTCGAGCCCGCGAATGATTATTAATATTGTTACATTCTCCCCCTCTGGTACTCGATGACGTCCTGTGAGAGTACCAGGATCTGTATTGTTATACGTTTCGTTTAAGGGGCTACCCGCTGTTTTTTTTCTGTGTTTTTTTAGAAACAAACAGTCTTATAAAACATGTAGGTGAATAAGCTGACAGCTAGAATTTATTACAATGTAGACCTATAGTTTCCTGTATGTTAATTTTTAATAAACTTAATACTATGAAATGCTATCTGAGACAACTGTGAAATTAACAAATAATGAGATAACTTAACCTAACTTTAATACTAATTTAATAAAGAATAAACTTTTTTGATAGATAGATAGATAGATAAACTGTTTATTTGTTTGCCACAATACACACAAAATATTCAAATACAGAAATGACATAGGTACACAGAAGAATCCAGAAAATAAATAAAAATTACAACAACAAATAAGTCACACCGATTTTTACATAATATGTAGAGGAAAAGGAAAAAATACATAAAAATACTGTTTTATACAAATAAAAAAAAGTTCGTTAAGTTCGTTAGGGTTATTTTTCTTAAATAACCCTAACGAACTGCCAAATATATCCGCGTTTTCATTAATTTTTGACAAGTTTTGAATCGTATCCTACATTTGCACTAAACAAATAATATTATTATTATTTTTCTATTTGTAGATAAAATTATAAGACAAACGGCTATCGGTTCTTCATTCTTATATCTCCTTTCTTGTCTACCGGATTTTGAAAGAAATGGAACCGTTTTTTTTTTGTGTTTTTTTTTAATATTTATTATTATTCACACGACGGGACTTAATCGCGTAAAATAAGATTTAAATTTACCTCCGACGTTTCGAGGACGTCGATTCCGGCCTCGGCCACCGGTGAACTTATCACTTTTTCTTTGGTGTTTGATATATTTTTAAGTTTATAATGTAAATATTGTTTTGTAGTAAACTATTGTCCCCAGTGAACAGAAACAATTGGAGGATGCTGCTGCTTTCCTCGCACGCTACGAATCCGTATGCTTCAATAAGGATAAGAATACTAATCTCGTTATCGTAAGTTTTACCAGCAATTGAATTGTTTATACAATCAAACAGACTAAGGGTCCAAACCAAACCAAACCAAACCACCACCAAACCAAACCAATCAACCAATGGGTGTAACAAACTGTTTGTCATCGTTAAAGAGTTCGCTAAATTTTATTGTATGGAAAGTTTCATAGTAAACCGCCACGGCGCGCCGGGTGACGTTGATCAGTCTGTCAAATGCGGATGGTGCAACTGGCACTTATTCAACTTGCAATGTTCACACGTAGGTTGTCTTTAGAATTTGAAATTTATCGTTGATATTTGACATAGAACTTATAAAAGACCGTTGACAATATTGTGATTGCATCGAGTTGATCTGAATATAGAAACTTTGTGACAAAACAATACAAACCACGTTGAGTTTGGTTCGATGGAATCGTCATCGGATGACTATCTAACGAAAAGTACAGTTAGTAATAACAGCATTTGTGTCTGTCAAAGAGTTATTTTATTACCTTAGGCATTTTCAATGAGCAGGCAGCAACACTATTATATGCCGTCTTTAAATTTTAAACATTAATTCTACTTAAATCTATTCATAGGTACTAGTAACAGAAGGCACAGAGCCAGAAGAAGCATCCTCGCTTCGCTCGGCCGCCGCGGCCACGGCTAGCAGACACAGCGCCAATATAGAGGTGCTGTCCGCCACACTGTCGCCTGCAGACAGCACCGAGCTACAACTAGCGGCGCGCGCTGGAAGAGCGGCTTTAGAGGTAACAATATAGAGGTGCTGACCGCCACACTGTCGCCTGCAGACGACACCGAGCTACAACTAGCGGCGCGCGCTGGAAGAGCGGCTTTAGAGGTAACAATATAGAGGTGCTGTCCGCCACACTGTCGCCTGCAGACGACACCGAGCTACAACTAGCGGCGCGCGCTGGAAGAGCGGCTTTAGAGGTAACAATATAGAGGTGCTGTCCGCCACACTGTCGCCTGCAGACAACACCGAGCTACAACTAGCGGCGCGCGCTGGAAGAGCGGCTTTAGAGGTAACAATATAGAGGTGCTGACCGCCACACTGTCGCCTGCAGGCGACACCGAGCTACAACTAGCGGCGCGCGCTGGAAGAGCGGCTTTAGAGGTAACAATATAGAGGTGCTGTCCGCCACACTGTCGCCTGCAGGCGACACCGAGCTACAACTAGCGGCGCGCGCTGGAAGAGCGGCTTTAGAGGTAACAATATAGAGGTGCTGACCGCCACACTGTCGCCTGCAGGCGACACCGAGCTACAACTAGCGGCGCGCGCTGGAAGAGCGGCTTTAGAGGTAACAATATAGAGGTGCTGTCCGCCACACTGTCGCCTGCAGACAACACCGAGCTACAACTAGCGGCGCGCGCTGGAAGAGCGGCTTTAGAGGTAACAATATAGAGGTGCTGACCGCCACACTGTCGCCTGCAGGCGACACCGAGCTACAACTAGCGGCGCGCGCTGGAAGAGCGGCTTTAGAGGTAACAATATAGAGGTGCTGTCCGCCACACTGTCGCCTGCAGGCGACACCGAGCTACAACTAGCGGCGCGCGCTGGAAGAGCGGCTTTAGAGGTAACAATATAGAGGTGCTGTCCGCCACACTGTCGCCTGCAGACAACACCGAGCTACAACTAGCGGCGCGCGCTGGAAGAGCGGCTTTAGAGGTAACAATATAGAGGTGCTGACCGCCACACTGTCGCCTGCAGGCGACACCGAGCTACAACTAGCGGCGCGCGCTGGAAGAGCGGCTTTAGAGGTAACAATATAGAGGTGCTGACCGCCACACTGTCGCCTGCAGGCGACACCGAGCTACAACTAGCGGCGCGCGCTGGAAGAGCGGCTTTAGAGGTAACAATATAGAGGTGCTGACCGCCACACTGTCGCCTGCAGGCGACACCGAGCTACAACTAGCGGCGCGCGCTGGAAGAGCGGCTTTAGAGGTAACAATATAGAGGTGCTGACCGCCACACTGTCGCCTGCAGGCGACACCGAGCTACAACTAGCGGCGCGCGCTGGAAGAGCGGCTTTAGAGGTAACAATATAGAGGTGCTGTCCGCCACACTGTCGCCTGCAGACAACACCGAGCTACAACTAGCGGCGCGCGCTGGAAGAGCGGCTTTAGAGGTAACAATATAGAGGTGCTGACCGCCACACTGTCGCCTGCAGGCGACACCGAGCTACAACTAGCGGCGCGCGCTGGAAGAGCGGCTTTAGAGGTAACAATATAGAGGTGCTGTCCGCCACACTGTCGCCTGCAGGCGACACCGAGCTACAACTAGCGGCGCGCGCTGGAAGAGCGGCTTTAGAGGTAACAATATAGAGGTGCTGTCCGCCACACTGTCGCCTGCAGACAACACCGAGCTACAACTAGCGGCGCGCGCTGGAAGAGCGGCTTTAGAGGTAACAATATAGAGGTGCTGACCGCCACACTGTCGCCTGCAGGCGACACCGAGCTACAACTAGCGGCGCGCGCTGGAAGAGCGGCTTTAGAGGTAACAATATAGAGGTGCTGACCGCCACACTGTCGCCTGCAGGCGACACCGAGCTACAACTAGCGGCGCGCGCTGGAAGAGCGGCTTTAGAGGTAACAATATAGAGGTGCTGACCGCCACACTGTCGCCTGCAGGCGACACCGAGCTACAACTAGCGGCGCGCGCTGGAAGAGCGGCTTTAGAGGTAACAATATAGAGGTGCTGTCCGCCACACTGTCGCCTGCAGACAACACCGAGCTACAACTAGCGGCGCGCGCTGGAAGAGCGGCTTTAGAGGTAACAATATAGAGGTGCTGACCGCCACACTGTCGCCTGCAGGCGACACCGAGCTACAACTAGCGGCGCGCGCTGGAAGAGCGGCTTTAGAGGTAACAATATAGAGGTGCTGACCGCCACACTGTCGCCTGCAGGCGACACCGAGCTACAACTAGCGGCGCGCGCTGGAAGAGCGGCTTTAGAGGTAACAATATAGAGGTGCTGACCGCCACACTGTCGCCTGCAGGCGACACCGAGCTACAACTAGCGGCGCGCGCTGGAAGAGCGGCTTTAGAGGTAACAATATAGAGGTGCTGACCGCCACACTGTCGCCTGCAGGCGACACCGAGCTACAACTAGCGGCGCGCGCTGGAAGAGCGGCTTTAGAGGTAACAATATAGAGGTGCTGACCGCCACACTGTCGCCTGCAGGCGACACCGAGCTACAACTAGCGGCGCGCGCTGGAAGAGCGGCTTTAGAGGTAACAATATAGAGGTGCTGACCGCCACACTGTCGCCTGCAGGCGACACCGAGCTACAACTAGCGGCGCGCGCTGGAAGAGCGGCTTTAGAGGTAACAATATAGAGGTGCTGACCGCCACACTGTCGCCTGCAGGCGACACCGAGCTACAACTAGCGGCGCGCGCTGGAAGAGCGGCTTTAGAGGTAACAATATAGAGGTGCTGACCGCCACACTGTCGCCTGCAGGCGACACCGAGCTACAACTAGCGGCGCGCGCTGGAAGAGCGGCTTTAGAGGTAACAATATAGAGGTGCTGACCGCCACACTGTCGCCTGCAGGCGACACCGAGCTACAACTAGCGGCGCGCGCTGGAAGAGCGGCTTTAGAGGTAACAATATAGAGGTGCTGACCGCCACACTGTCGCCTGCAGGCGACACCGAGCTACAACTAGCGGCGCGCGCTGGAAGAGCGGCTTTAGAGGTAACAATATAGAGGTGCTGACCGCCACACTGTCGCCTGCAGGCGACACCGAGCTACAACTAGCGGCGCGCGCTGGAAGAGCGGCTTTATAGGTAACAATATAGAGGTGCTGACCGCCACACTGTCGCCTGCAGGCGACACCGAGCTACAACTAGCGGCGCGCGCTGGAAGAGCGGCTTTAGAGGTAACAATATAGAGGTGCTGACCGCCACACTGTCGCCTGCAGGCGACACCGAGCTACAACTAGCGGCGCGCGCTGGAAGAGCGGCTTTAGAGGTAACAATATAGAGGTGCTGACCGCCACACTGTCGCCTGCAGGCGACACCGAGCTACAACTAGCGGCGCGCGCTGGAAGAGCGGCTTTAGAGGTAACAATATAGAGGTGCTGACCGCCACACTGTCGCCTGCAGGCGACACCGAGCTACAACTAGCGGCGCGCGCTGGAAGAGCGGCTTTAGAGGTAACAATATAGAGGTGCTGACCGCCACACTGTCGCCTGCAGGCGACACCGAGCTACAACTAGCGGCGCGCGCTGGAAGAGCGGCTTTAGAGGTAACAATATAGAGGTGCTGACCGCTACACTGTCGCCTGCAGGCGACACCGAGCTACAACTAGCGGCGCGCGCTGGAAGAGCGGCTTTAGAGGTAACAATATAGAGGTGCTGACCGCCACACTGTCGCCTGCAGGCGACACCGAGCTACAACTAGCGGCGCGCGCTGGAAGAGCGGCTTTAGAGGTAACAATATAGAGGTGCTGACCGCCACACTGTCGCCTGCAGGCGACACCGAGCTACAACTAGCGGCGCGCGCTGGAAGAGCGGCTTTAGAGGTAACAATATAGAGGTGCTGACCGCCACACTGTCGCCTGCAGGCGACACCGAGCTACAACTAGCGGCGCGCGCTGGAAGAGCGGCTTTAGAGGTAACAATATAGAGGTGCTGACCGCCACACTGTCGCCTGCAGGCGACACCGAGCTACAACTAGCGGCGCGCGCTGGAAGAGCGGCTTTAGAGGTAACAATATAGAGGTGCTGACCGCCACACTGTCGCCTGCAGGCGACACCGAGCTACAACTAGCGGCGCGCGCTGGAAGAGCGGCTTTAGAGGTAACAATATAGAGGTGCTGACCGCCACACTGTCGCCTGCAGGCGACACCGAGCTACAACTAGCGGCGCGCGCTGGAAGAGCGGCTTTAGAGGTAACAATATAGAGGTGCTGACCGCCACACTGTCGCCTGCAGGCGACACCGAGCTACAACTAGCGGCGCGCGCTGGAAGAGCGGCTTTAGAGGTAACAATATAGAGGTGCTGACCGCCACACTGTCGCCTGCAGGCGACACCGAGCTACAACTAGCGGCGCGCGCTGGAAGAGCGGCTTTAGAGGTAAAAATATTTTTTAAGAAAAAAAAACCGACTTCAATGGGGGATGCCGTTGAAAGGTTACTTATTGTTGATAGTGCACTCCAGACAATGAAATGAAAAAGACAGCATCTTTTGCCTAACTAAAATGAGGTAAAACCACCCACGTTTCTAGTAGCATTTCGTTTCTAACAGGGTCATAGTTCTAACCTAACCTAACCCAATGTTCTGATAGCATTTCGTTTCTGTAAGGGTCACAGTTCTAACCTAACCTAACCCACTTTCTTCGGTTCTGTGAGGATCGCAGTTCAAAAAAAGTCCAGGTCCAAGTTTGGGGTTGGGTCCATAACGAAGAGAATAAATCGCCAAACGTGAACTATGTGTCGTTGAAGAGTTCCATTCTGATCATCATCAGCAGTTCCACTTCATCAAATGTCACTTTTTTATGTAAAAGCTGGATTTTTTGATGAAAATACAAAAATCACTATATGTATGCCTTTCTCATTTGAGGAGTTCCCTCGATTCCTCATGGATCCCATCATCAGAACTCGAGCTTGACAAAAATGTGTCTTGAAAACCTAACTTGCTTACCAATCATAACGAAGAGGACAAATCGCCAAACGTGAACTATGCGTCGTTAATGAATTCCATTCTGATATTTCTGATCATCATCAGCAGCTGCACTTCATCAAATGTCACTTTTTTAAATGGAAATGCTGGATTTGTTGATGAAAATACAAAAATCACTATATTTATGCCTTTCACATTTGAGGAGTTCCCTCGATTCCTCATGAATCCCATCATCAGAACTCGAGCTTGACAAAAATGTGTCTTGAAAACCTAACTTGCTTACCAATCATAACGAAGATGTCAAATCGCCAAACGTGAACTATGCGTCATTGAAGAGTTCCGTTCTGATCATCATCAGCAGTTCCACTTCATCAAATGTCACTTTTTTATATGTAAATGCTTGATTTGTTGATGAAAATACTAAAATCACTATATGTATGCCTTTAACATTTGAGGAGTTCCCTCGATTCCTCATGGATCCCATCATCAGAACTGCGTTTTGACCAAAACGGGACCAATCTGTATGTAAATACTTACAATCAAAAAAAGAATTTTCAAAATCGGTCCAGAAATGACGGAGTTATGGAGTAACAAACATTAAAAAAAAAAAAAAAAAAAAAAAAAAAAAACAACCGAATTGATAACCTCCTCCTTTTGAAATCTTGAAGTCGGTTAAAAATAAACTTTTTCTCAAAAATGGACGGCAAAGTCGACGTTGCCGGTTAAAAAGTAGGTCGCGAAGTGCGTAGTTTATGGTCAGTCAAAAAATTAAAAAAGTTAAAAACATTGCAGTCTCGATTTCGGGACTGCAATGTTGCATACAAATTCCATTATTTGTCGAGTTCCAAACTTTTTAAAAGTTAAAGTGACCATATCAAACGAAGGCATAGGTCCATTAAACAGCCAAACAGATGATCAGTACTTATTATTATAATGTTGGTACCGCGACTATTTAGGTGTCTCAAATAGGTCGGCGTATTTTCAGCAGATAATAGTACATTATTGTCGAGACTCGGAAGTAGCTACTTGCTGGCTGAGGATTCGTTTTAAACGGACGACCTTGGGAGTCCGTTTAATTGAATCCGAAGCCAGCAAGTAGCCTTCCAGCCGAGTCATATATAGTGCTTTTCTCAAAAATGGCGCAATAAATACAAATATAATATAAATATTTTACAGAAGCAACGTTCTTATGTATATATTTTCACAGAAAAAAGTAAAAAGATTTGCTTTGCCGCCTTTTTATTTTTTTAAATTAGAAAATACGCCAACCTATTTGAGACACCTAAATAGTCGCGGTACCAACATTATAATCATAAGTACTGATCATCTGTTTGGCTGTTTAATGGACCCATGCCTTCATTTGATATGGCCACTTCAACTTTTAAAAAGTTTGGAACTCGACAAATAATGGAATTTGTATGCAACATTGCAGTCCTGAAATCGAGACTGTAATATTTTTAACTTTTTAATTTTATGACTGACCATAAACTACGCACTTCGCGACTTATTTTTTAACCGGCAACGTCGACTTTGCCGCCCATTTTTGAGAAAATACACTTCCATTTTTAATTTAAAAAATAAAACGGCGGCATAGCAAATTTTTTTAGTTTTTTCTGTAAATAAAAAGGCGGCAAAGCAAATCTTTTTACTTTTTTCTGTGAAAATATATACATAAGAACGTTGCTTCTGTAAAATATTTCTATTATATTTGCATTTATTGCGCCATTTTTGAGAAAAGCACTATATATGACTCGGCTGGTAGGCTACTTGCTGGCTTCGGATTCAATTAAACGGACTCCCAAGGTCGTCCGTTTGAAACGAATCCTCAGCCAGCAAGTAGCTACTTCCGAGCCTCGGCAGTAATGTACTATTTGTACTGAATAATTTCATGTTCTTGTGTAAATGTGAGAAAATTCGAGCCTGGAAACGCTGGCTCGTAGTCTTAGCGCCAAAACCGAGGTGCTGTCAGCGCTGAAAGAGCGGCTTTAGAAGTAACAATCAACATTTTAAGAAGTTATGTCTAAGTGCTATTCGTAAGTAGGCTTTATTTTGTTATTCATGTTATAGACGATGATGCATTATATACCATAGCATGTCTTAACATGCACTTGTTATCATATAATTTTTTTCTACTCGTCGAGTATAATCTGTGTATTAGAAAAGAAAGAAGAACGAAAATACATTTATTTAACGCCACAACTTCACATGCAACTCTTTTCAACGTTGGATAGTCTATGGCACTTCTGACTCAAGCATAAGAATTCTATCGATACGGTTTAGTCAATTATAAAAATGTTGAAAATAGAACTTCATACATTTCGATAAAATATTTCTTTTAGGAGACTAGATTCAATGAAAATTAGCCTACTTAAACACGCTGCTGCGTCGCATCTGCTTTATGATTGGTTGGCACTGGTTGCCCAACAAAAACATTTTATTTTATGTTGTAGTAGAAACAATTGCTTCATAAGTCAGAAACGCGCATGTGACACCCTTCATATAGCAACATCCATACCCTACGAAAACCGCTTAGCGTTGCTTGTTAGTCTGCATAGGCTACGGTGGCCAAAATCGAGAAAAAAAACTGTCTTAAAATTGAATTTAACGCGGAGCAGGTACCAGGGCCTCATGAGTTACGAGGAGGTGTCGTTGACCAACCCGCCAGGGGCGCCGGGCCTAGTATCTTAGCTGTATACTTTTGGTTTGTTTACCTATATGATTCTACTAGTTGAAAGTAATTTTTTTTTGTCTCGTAGAAAAAGTATTGTATACAATAGTGATATAATCAAACTTTTCAATCTGTACCTTAACTTAAGCAACTCAGCAAGCTTCGTTGCTTAAACACGGTACTCGACTGAAAAGCTCTCTATTATATCACGATTGTATAAAATACTATTATTTTCTATGTTATGTTTTACCTACTTGAAATCAACGTAAACAGGCGGGGCTGGCGCGGCTGCCGCGCGACGCACTCGTCCTGCTCGCGGACGTCGCCATGGAGTTCAACGAGGAATTTCTAAACCGGGTAACGTTATGTTTTGTATCTGGGTAATATTATGAGGTAGATTGGTGATCACTGTTGTTTAAATTGTGAACATGGTCCGTGACTGCAAAAAGTAAAAAAAAAACCCTTATATAAAGTGTGAAACAATATTGTTATTCCAGGCCCGTATGAACAGTATATCGGGCGTGCAGTGGTACCTGCCGTCGGCCTTCGCCCGCTACAACACGTACACGCACCCGCGCGTGGTGGCGCCCGACGGCTCCCGGCCGCAGCACCACACGGGCCGCTTCACGCCCAGGGACCCCGTGCTGGCCGTCTATAAACAAGACTATATGCAAGGTAACTACAACACGTACACGCACCCGCGCGTGGTGGCGCCCGACGGCTCCCGGCCGCAGCACCACACGGGCCGCTTCACGCCCAGGGACCCCGTGCTGGCCGTCTATAAACAAGACTATATGCAAGGTAACTACAACACGTACACGCACCCGCGCGTGGTGGCGCCCGACGGCTCCCGGCCGCAGCACCACACGGGCCGCTTCACGCCCAGGGACCCCGTGCTGGCCGTCTATAAACAAGACTATATGCAAGGTAACTACAACACGTACACGCACCCGCGCGTGGTGGCGCCCGACGGCTCCCGGCCGCAGCACCACACGGGCCGCTTCACGCCCAGGGACCCCGTGCTGGCCGTCTATAAACAAGACTATATGCAAGGTAACTACAACACGTACACGCACCCGCGCGTGGTGGCGCCCGACGGCTCCCGGCCGCAGCACCACACGGGCCGCTTCACGCCCAGGGACCCCGTGCTGGCCGTCTATAAACAAGACTATATGCAAGGTAACTACAACACGTACACGCACCCGCGCGTGGTGGCGCCCGACGGCTCCCGGCCGCAGCACCACACGGGCCGCTTCACGCCCAGGGACCCCGTGCTGGCCGTCTATAAACAAGACTATATGCAAGGTAACTACAACACGTACACGCACCCGCGCGTGGTGGCGCCCGACGGCTCCCGGCCGCAGCACCACACGGGCCGCTTCACGCCCAGGGACCCCGTGCTGGCCGTCTATAAACAAGACTATATGCAAGGTAACTACAACACGTACACGCACCCGCGCGTGGTGGCGCCCGACGGCTCCCGGCCGCAGCACCACACGGGCCGCTTCACGCCCAGGGACCCCGTGCTGGCCGTCTATAAACAAGACTATATGCAAGGTAACTACAACACGTACACGCACCCGCGCGTGGTGGCGCCCGACGGCTCCCGGCCGCAGCACCACACGGGCCGCTTCACGCCCAGGGACCCCGTGCTGGCCGTCTATAAACAAGACTATATGCAAGGTAACTACAACACGTACACGCACCCGCGCGTGGTGGCGCCCGACGGCTCCCGGCCGCAGCACCACACGGGCCGCTTCACGCCCAGGGACCCCGTGCTGGCCGTCTATAAACAAGACTATATGCAAGGTAACTACAACACGTACACGCACCCGCGCGTGGTGGCGCCCGACGGCTCCCGGCCGCAGCACCACACGGGCCGCTTCACGCCCAGGGACCCCGTGCTGGCCGTCTATAAACAAGACTATATGCAAGGTAACTACAACACGTACACGCACCCGCGCGTGGTGGCGCCCGACGGCTCCCGGCCGCAGCACCACACGGGCCGCTTCACGCCCAGGGACCCCGTGCTGGCCGTCTATAAACAAGACTATATGCAAGGTAACTACAACACGTACACGCACCCGCGCGTGGTGGCGCCCGACGGCTCCCGGCCGCAGCACCACACGGGCCGCTTCACGCCCAGGGACCCCGTGCTGGCCGTCTATAAACAAGACTATATGCAAGGTAACTACAACACGTACACGCACCCGCGCGTGGTGGCGCCCGACGGCTCCCGGCCGCAGCACCACACGGGCCGCTTCACGCCCAGGGACCCCGTGCTGGCCGTCTATAAACAAGACTATATGCAAGGTAACTACAACACGTACACGCACCCGCGCGTGGTGGCGCCCGACGGCTCCCGGCCGCAGCACCACACGGGCCGCTTCACGCCCAGGGACCCCGTGCTGGCCGTCTATAAACAAGACTATATGCAAGGTAACTACAACACGTACACGCACCCGCGCGTGGTGGCGCCCGACGGCTCCCGGCCGCAGCACCACACGGGCCGCTTCACGCCCAGGGACCCCGTGCTGGCCGTCTATAAACAAGACTATATGCAAGGTAACTACAACACGTACACGCACCCGCGCGTGGTGGCGCCCGACGGCTCCCGGCCGCAGCACCACACGGGCCGCTTCACGCCCAGGGACCCCGTGCTGGCCGTCTATAAACAAGACTATATGCAAGGTAACTACAACACGTACACGCACCCGCGCGTGGTGGCGCCCGACGGCTCCCGGCCGCAGCACCACACGGGCCGCTTCACGCCCAGGGACCCCGTGCTGGCCGTCTATAAACAAGACTATATGCAAGGTAACTACAACACGTACACGCACCCGCGCGTGGTGGCGCCCGACGGCTCCCGGCCGCAGCACCACACGGGCCGCTTCACGCCCAGGGACCCCGTGCTGGCCGTCTATAAACAAGACTATATGCAAGGTAACTACAACACGTACACGCACCCGCGCGTGGTGGCGCCCGACGGCTCCCGGCCGCAGCACCACACGGGCCGCTTCACGCCCAGGGACCCCGTGCTGGCCGTCTATAAACAAGACTATATGCAAGGTAACTACAACACGTACACGCACCCGCGCGTGGTGGCGCCCGACGGCTCCCGGCCGCAGCACCACACGGGCCGCTTCACGCCCAGGGACCCCGTGCTGGCCGTCTATAAACAAGACTATATGCAAGGTAACTACAACACGTACACGCACCCGCGCGTGGTGGCGCCCGACGGCTCCCGGCCGCAGCACCACACGGGCCGCTTCACGCCCAGGGACCCCGTGCTGGCCGTCTATAAACAAGACTATATGCAAGGTAACTACAACACGTACACGCACCCGCGCGTGGTGGCGCCCGACGGCTCCCGGCCGCAGCACCACACGGGCCGCTTCACGCCCAGGGACCCCGTGCTGGCCGTCTATAAACAAGACTATATGCAAGGTAACTACAACACGTACACGCACCCGCGCGTGGTGGCGCCCGACGGCTCCCGGCCGCAGCACCACACGGGCCGCTTCACGCCCAGGGACCCCGTGCTGGCCGTCTATAAACAAGACTATATGCAAGGTAACTACAACACGTACACGCACCCGCGCGTGGTGGCGCCCGACGGCTCCCGGCCGCAGCACCACACGGGCCGCTTCACGCCCAGGGACCCCGTGCTGGCCGTCTATAAACAAGACTATATGCAAGGTAACTACAACACGTACACGCACCCGCGCGTGGTGGCGCCCGACGGCTCCCGGCCGCAGCACCACACGGGCCGCTTCACGCCCAGGGACCCCGTGCTGGCCGTCTATAAACAAGACTATATGCAAGGTAACTACAACACGTACACGCACCCGCGCGTGGTGGCGCCCGACGGCTCCCGGCCGCAGCACCACACGGGCCGCTTCACGCCCAGGGACCCCGTGCTGGCCGTCTATAAACAAGACTATATGCAAGGTAACTACAACACGTACACGCACCCGCGCGTGGTGGCGCCCGACGGCTCCCGGCCGCAGCACCACACGGGCCGCTTCACGCCCAGGGACCCCGTGCTGGCCGTCTATAAACAAGACTATATGCAAGGTAACTACAACACGTACACGCACCCGCGCGTGGTGGCGCCCGACGGCTCCCGGCCGCAGCACCACACGGGCCGCTTCACGCCCAGGGACCCCGTGCTGGCCGTCTATAAACAAGACTATATGCAAGGTAACTACAACACGTACACGCACCCGCGCGTGGTGGCGCCCGACGGCTCCCGGCCGCAGCACCACACGGGCCGCTTCACGCCCAGGGACCCCGTGCTGGCCGTCTATAAACAAGACTATATGCAAGGTAACTACAACACGTACACGCACCCGCGCGTGGTGGCGCCCGACGGCTCCCGGCCGCAGCACCACACGGGCCGCTTCACGCCCAGGGACCCCGTGCTGGCCGTCTATAAACAAGACTATATGCAAGGTAACTACAACACGTACACGCACCCGCGCGTGGTGGCGCCCGACGTTTAATTTGATTAATTTAATGGCCGTTTTAAATATTTTTACACAATTTTCAATCTAGGCTGAATGCCGGACCGGTCCGTGCGTCCGACGCCTAACCAGTCAAAAATGACAATATGGCTGACGAATGGCTTAAATGTTACTGTATTTAAGAATGATTTCGCTTAAAATTCAGTTTTTTCTTCGCAAGTGTGATGAAAAACATTGTGTGTAACATCATCCTTTCATTTGTTAAGTATATTTGTGTTTACTCACAGCCGTATCCGAATGGCGCGCCAGCGGCGGCTCCGAGTCTACTTCACCGGCCTCCATCCTCGCGGCCTCGCGGCTGCGAGCTCTACGAGCTCCCGAGCCCGGCCTCGTGCTACAACCGTCGGCCCCGCCCTGCCGATACAGCGAGGTATAGTCATAGATAACCAGACTACGGGGTTATTCACTGTCGGTACCGGCCTCGGCCTCCACCCTTGCGGCCTCGCGGCTGCGGACGCTGCGCGCCCCCGAGCCCGGCCTCGTGCTACAACCGTCGGCCCCGCCCTGCCGATACAGCGAGGTATAGTCATAGATAACCAGACTACGGGGTTATTCACTGTCGGTACCGGCCTCGGCCTCCACCCTTGCGGCCTCGCGGCTGCGGACGCTGCGCGCCCCCGAGCCCGGCCTCGTGCTACAACCGTCGGCCCCGCCCTGCCGATACAGCGAGGTATAGTCATAGATAACCAGACTACGGGGTTATTCACTGTCGGTACCGGCCTCGGCCTCCACCCTTGCGGCCTCGCGGCTGCGGACGCTGCGCGCCCCCGAGCCCGGCCTCGTGCTACAACCGTCGGCCCCGCCCTGCCGATACAGCGAGGTATAGTCATAGATAACCAGACTACGGGGTTATTCACTGTCGGTACCGGCCTCGGCCTCCACCCTTGCGGCCTCGCGGCTGCGGACGCTGCGCGCCCCCGAGCCCGGCCTCGTGCTACAACCGTCGGCCCCGCCCTGCCGATACAGCGAGGTATAGTCATAGATAACCAGACTACGGGGTTATTCACTGTCGGTACCGGCCTCGGCCTCCACCCTTGCGGCCTCGCGGCTGCGGACGCTGCCGCGCCCCCGAGCCCGGCCTCGTGCTACAACCGTCGGCCCCGCCCTGCCGATACAGCGAGGTATAGTCATAGATAACCAGACTACGGGGTTATTCACTGTCGGTACCGGCCTCGGCCTCCACCCTTGCGGCCTCGCGGCTGCGGACGCTGCGCGCCCCCGAGCCCGGCCTCGTGCTACAACCGTCGGCCCCGCCCTGCCGATACAGCGAGGTATAGTCATAGATAACCAGACTACGGGGTTATTCACTGTCGGTACCGGCCTCGGCCTCCACCCTTGCGGCCTCGCGGCTGCGGACGCTGCGCGCCCCCGAGCCCGGCCTCGTGCTACAACCGTCGGCCCCGCCCTGCCGATACAGCGAGGTATAGTCATAGATAACCAGACTACGGGGTTATTCACTGTCGGTACCGGCCTCGGCCTCCACCCTTGCGGCCTCGCGGCTGCGGACGCTGCCGCGCCCCCGAGCCCGGCCTCGTGCTACAACCGTCGGCCCCGCCCTGCCGATACAGCGAGGTATAGTCATAGATAACCAGACTACGGGGTTATTCACTGTCGGTACCGGCCTCGGCCTCCACCCTTGCGGCCTCGCGGCTGCGGACGCTGCGCGCCCCCGAGCCCGGCCTCGTGCTACAACCGTCGGCCCCGCCCTGCCGATACAGCGAGGTATAGTCATAGATAACCAGACTACGGGGTTATTCACTGTCGGTACCGGCCTCGGCCTCCACCCTTGCGGCCTCGCGGCTGCGGACGCTGCGCGCCCCCGAGCCCGGCCTCGTGCTACAACCGTCGGCCCCGCCCTGCCGATACAGCGAGGTATAGTCATAGATAACCAGACTACGGGGTTATTCACTGTCGGTACCGGCCTCGGCCTCCACCCTTGCGGCCTCGCGGCTGCGGACGCTGCGCGCCCCCGAGCCCGGCCTCGTGCTACAACCTGCGGCCCCGCCGTCCGTTTAAAACGAATCCTCAGCCAGCGAGTAGCTACTTCCGAGCCTCGACAAATTCGTTTAAAATTTCATATACTCGCATTCACAAAAACATCTCTTCCTCTGGTTTTCTATAAGTAACAGATTATTTCTGTCGTCTGTTACAGGACCGCGGCACATGTCTTTCGAAGCTACGCGAGGCGGGAGAGTTGGAGCTGCTCGAGCTGGGAGCGAAGCACGCGCTCGCCAAACTCGAGCTCGAGGTGAAAGCCGAACTCGAGTGATACGCTCAATATGTCATCAGTGTAGCCAAAGAGAATGAAATAGACAGAGTGCTCACTCGATACATCAGTTTTGTTACCATAAAGACTATTATTTTCGTAGTCTACATACTGCGTCAAGTAGCAGAATTATCGGTAAAAATGAAAATGAAAAAATGAAAAATATATTTATTATCTATTTATAAACAGTGTCACAACACTGTCACAAGCATATCTAATGCTTAAAAGAAGATCCCATCCCATGCTGTAAACTACTTGTAAGGAACCAATAAACATTTTTTCATATAAAAAAAAAACCAGTATAATGTACATTTGCTGGGACCTCTCTTTAGGCTTACAGCGCCTGTGTTGAGACGTCCCGCTCTTCCAACAACCGTTTATTACTAATAGGTACTTACGTAATTATGTTACATTGCAAAAAATTATTAGCTACTTTTATATATAGATATTTAAAGTCCAGTGCTACTCAACAACAGATGTCGCTACGAACGGAAAGTCAAGCTCAGCTATTTTCGGCTAATATTATAACCGGATTAACTGGAACTCTATTTTCAACTCCTTCTGTTTATAATGTTAGGTGTCGAGTAGCAGTACTTATAATTCCGCTACTTGACGCTAGGTGTCGACTACGAAAATAATAGTATTTTTGGTTACAAAACTGATGTATGGAGTGAGCACTCTATGTCTACTTAGTTCTCTTTGGTGTAGCGTAGCGTAGTAAGATTTATATCATCTTTATACGATCAAATGTCGTTATTGTAGTTCATCAGCAGTTTAGCAACATGTGTATTCACCATTCCATTCCGCCTTTTCGTGACACTTTATTCTCACTATATTCTTTGTATGTCTATTCTCTGTTGGTGTTATTCATAAACGCGTTACTGGCCTGAATTAGCTATGAATAATTTGTCTTTATCAGTCATTTTTACTTATGTATTTGTAAGAAAGGGATAAAACATAATTTAACTAAATCAGGCCTGTAAAGTTTTATGAATAAGGGTGTTTACGAACAAAAAACATTCTATTCTATCCATACTAATATTATAAATGCGAAAGTCTGTCTGTCTGTGTGTTCCCTCTTCACGCTTAAACCGCTGAATCGATTTAGATAAAATTTGGCATAGAGATAGGTTGAGTCCCTGAGAAGGACATAGGATAGTTTTTATCCCGAAAATCATCCCTTAAGAAAGTAAAAAGCGGGGTGGAATTGAGATAATTAACGGAGTGCCTGCTAATTTGTGTGCATAATATGCTCAAATTTAGATTGCTATGAGATTTTTTCCAGGCGCTATTCTTCTAGCTGCGGTTACTAAGTCCACGCAGACGAAGTCGCGGGCAAAAGCTAGTAGGCTATATCTGTAATTCTGTATACACGTGGGTAGAAATGTACTCGAGGAAATAGTTGATCGTTACTCGCTTTTTCGCTGCAGGTCTGAAAGCTGCCTTAATACGCTTTTCACTGAACAAAACAAGTGCCTAACCAATATGTCAATCGTTTACGCCGTAGCGAATGATATGCTCATGACTCTCTGTTGCACTAACATGGAAGAGAAAGAGAGATTGCCGTTTCGTTCGCTACGTCGCAAACGATTGGGCATCTTTGACCTTTACCTATTTTGAATCTAAAACACAACCCTCTTATTAGGCTCGTTGGCGAATGCGAAAGCTAAGAAAGAAAAGAAAACATGTATTTGAAGTAACGTTTATTTAACTGCGTGAAAAGAAGAACCTAGATAATTATACCCTAGATAATAAGTAATGCATTTACCGTGATAATACCCTGATTAGTGGTATGTGACAATAATATCAAATAAATTACCTTTTATACTTACGACGGCGTTTTATTAGTTTTCTCCCTTTACTCCCCCTGTCTCCTCTTTTACTAAGGACCTTTTGGACGCCATGAACACCTAAAGGGGCGTTTTCTAAAATACACATTGAAAACCTGATTCTCACAGATCCTGGTTTTTTTGGGTTCTTTCAACTCGGAATCACTAGCATATTTAATCCTGATGATAAAAAAAGTGTCCCAATTTTTTATTTTATGAAAATTGTATATTCCACTACGTCACGCACATACAAGTGAAAAAATTTCACACTAAAACGTGACGTAATGGAATGGACATTTCGGAACATCTTTCTGTCGATTCTGAGTAGAATTTGCCCCAGAATGTCCAGAATTGAAAGATTCAGGTTTTCAATATTTATTTTAGAAAACGCCCATAGGCGTCGTAACCTTGTCGTTCGCGACGGCGGCGGCGACAACCATGGGTGGGAACGAAAGGTCCGATCGCTTTGTTCCGCTCCAACTAAGCATAAAAATGACAGGTCTGTGGCTCCTTGCTATGGTTTTTGCCGCCGCCGTCGCCGGTCGCGCAAAGTGGTGGCCGAGCCGTAGGTTATGTAAGCATTGTGGCTACTGATATGTGACTACTGATAATTACATGTAGTATGTACCTGGCTTTATACTTTGGATTGTTGTATCTATGGATGCCTGTGCGCGAGGTTATGTTCGATTGGATCTTTGTAATTTTTATTTATTTTATCTTATAGTTAATCCTGAATATCCGTGCGGAATACTTGTAGGTATTTGTTACCTACGCAGTACACCAAAAGAATACCATAACTCAAATCCGAGCAAAAATTAAGCAAATGTAATTATTGTATACAATGTATATATTTTTAAATGAAAATGAACATAAATAACGGGTCTCAACATTTTGCCTTCACATAAACTCGCAAGTTTTTTTACGTGACTCGAATAGCGTTGAAAAGCGAAAATTAATGGCGGCCGGATTTAAAAAGCGAAGCTGTCATATTCGCGTCAGCTGTCAAAACAAGTCGCGAGGTGCGTTGATGGCTGATGGCGTTGGCGTAACGAGAGCACACCACACCGAGGCGGCACGGCTGAGACACGGCATGAGTAACGCGTGACAGTGGAGTCTCTCTCGCGGGCGAGGCTCGCGGCAGCATCACACTCATCAGGTGGGTTTGTTTATGTCAGCCATGTGATTGCGAAGTGTGAACTGCGCCGCGGCCTTCGCGCGGTTTAATCCAGTTAGAGGCCGGTGGAACGCACTGACGCTCTCTCTGTTGCAGGATCCTGCACCATGCGAGGAGCGGAGTGCACCAACGGATATGGTGAGTGCTATTCTGTACATCTCTTTGTCTGCTCGCGAAGTTACTAGATGTTTCTCTACTCTAAGCGACACGGTTTATTTAGACCGCGTTTACGTTTCTTGTATTGAAACATTGGTCCCTCGTAGGAACTCAACCGGTTTTATATATTTATACGATGAAACAAACGACTATTTAAATCGTGTAGGATTTGGACAGAGTATTGATAAATAATAGGTGCCTTATACACCTGACCTTTACTAAACGGTTTTAAGTTTGAGCCACAGTTCAGTGTAATTGAGTTATGAGCTCAAAGTCAAGGTATTCATGGAAAGCAAGCCTGTTAGTGTCTCAGATGGCCATTGTACTGTGACAATACTTTCTGTAGCACATTGTGTTGCATATTTTCATGTGGTTATGTGACTGCACTTTGTTTTGATTTGAAACAATGCAAAACAATATGATTTTTCACTTCAGGGGCCCGTTTATCAAAAGAAGTCCCTTTTTGACAGCTTTTGTTAGATAGGGACTTCCACTTGTATTACAAGCTACAAGCTTTTGATAAATGGGCCCCAGATGTCATATTTACAACAAATAAATGAAATATTTTCTTTAAATTTCTTAATGATGGCCCGATTTACCAAATTTCATAAGAAAACTACTGCATAATTGAAATTTCATTTATAAACAAACAGATTCAAAGAGATGGGGAGTAAAACGGAGTGATTGATGATTATTATAGCTGTGATACTTTAACGATAACATTTGCTATATTTATATTTCTGGTTAGATAACAACCTTGTCACATGCTGATGCAGAACTAGTACATAACATAAGGAGATGGAAATCTTCGGGCTTGGGAAACTATTGAAATTTGCACACCAAAATATTCACCACATAGTTATATTGAATTAAGAATCTGAAATGTATAGCATTAATGCGAGACATATTCATCTCTCCTGATAGAAGTCTTAAGGGTCTCTGGCAAGCTCGGCTGTCCATACAAACGTAGTTCCGCTCTCATTTTAAAATGACTAGCTAGATTGCTTTGAAACTTGTACTAACAATAGGCTAAGGTACGTACTATGTCTGTAATTAGTTTATGTAGCTTCAGATACCATTCGTTAAAAAAATACAGCGAATTTAAATTTTTCATACAAAACTTGTTTTTGTTCTATTTCCTTTGTTTTATAAACTGGAGCTATATAAACTAATTTCAGACCTAGATATACCTCATGTCACTGTATGTGCAAAGTTTCATTACAATCCAACACATAGTTTTAAAATGAAAGCGGAATGTTTGTATAGGAAGGTGCAATTCGGCCGAGCATGCCGGGGACTCTTAACAAGAACTGAAATTGAGCAATGAATAAATTGACAATTAATTCCAGTCCTGACAATTTTTACATGTTATTGTGCTTATTACTGGTATTTACTAGTTAGTAGCGAAAATACAGCATTGGAAGTGTGACAGTCATTGGATACGCTGAAGTGTGTGTGTTGATTGTGTAGCAGATCCAATTGAAATAATTGTCTCTGGCAGTCAGTGCCCACCCATTCATTAATTTAGCGAGGCATTGCAAATTGTGTTATATGGTAAAATAAATATAGCTTGTTTTGCATGATTTAAGCGAGGTTTAGACTAGCAAGAACTTGCATGCAATTTACGTTACATTGCGGTATCTGATCAAACTTTTGAATGCAGTTTACCTTAGTAGTCGGCTTACTGCTTACTGCTAGCCTTTCTCCGCAGACGTCTTGTCTGATTGCCCTTGGCATAGGCCTCTCCCATATTCCTCCACGAGTCCCTGTCTAGAGCCTGTCTTCTCCAGAAGGCTCCAGCCACCTGCCTGAACTCGTCTTCCCATCTCATTTTTTGTCTTTGACAAAAAAAAAGTAGTCGGCAATGTAACTTAAATTGCATGCAAGTTCTTGCTAGTCTAAACCTCGCTTTACAGTGAACAAGTTATTTATGCATTCTAGTTTTTACCTGATTGGCCAAATAGTTATGTATTTAACTTATGTATACATGTATGTATGTACTATTTATGTACATGTGTTTCGAATGTTCTGCTGCCCATAGAACTTAGAGTGTAAATAAATCTGTAGTTATATTATTTAGCTAGAACAATATAGATTTAAAATTTCACCATTTTCACTTGTTATAAATTAAAACATATTTTTTGTTTAAGAAAGTGTACACTAGCTTGCCAGACTTGCCCGTTTCAGTCATGAATTAGATAATCTAGGGTTGAATTGCTACAAAACCAAAACATCGTGCAAGAAACAATCAATAAATACATAGGTGTTAGGTAATTATATTTAATGTTTGATAATAAAGGCGAACTTATCGCTAAAGCATTATGTACAATAATAAGTAGTTAGCACGCGGTCGCTGATAAGATAAGTAGGTACTTACAGGCAATCAGGATTGTTTTACTACAATAGAATTGTTTTATCAATCATCATCATCATTCCACGCGGACGAAGTTGTTTTACTTACGACGTTCTTAATGATAACATCTTTCATAGAGTACCTAAACATGTTGCTTTTTATACAGCATTGCTACATTTCCATAGTGACGGATTGATCACTCATCATTTTCTGGTATTTTAAAGCCCTGCGGGCTTATGACGCAATTACACTGCGCTGGATCTGGGTCTCTCGCCGCATCCAACGTCGGTTTCCTGGCAACCCCATAGTTCTCTGATTCAGTGACTGCATTAGCGCTTATAACATCTACACGGTTGCTTGGCACTTGTAGGGGGGCGGTTCCTACGAAAACTTACCGACGGAGATAGATGTAATAAGCGCTATTAGGTGAACTAAATAAAGGAAGCATTGCACGAGGGATTTGGTACATCGACTCGCCTGATTATATCTCTATTTGACGCGCGTAATTGTTTTGCCTAATTATATAGATAGGAACAGGCGGGTCAAAGTACCAAAATTCCTCGTGCTAAGCGGCCGAGGCACGTCTACACTGGCCGTTTTTGGCGCGAGGAAGTTTTGCTCGCGCTCTGTTTGGACCCGGCTAATAACGTTCAGCCTTTCGCTCTTATCTCGTATTTATTATCTTACAGTATTATGATATGCGGATTGCGTTATATTGTAATCCTAACTAGCTTCTCTGGATAATCCTATTCCTAGTTGCCAAGCGGCTAGCCCTATTGATATGGAACTAATTAGGCTAACTAAATCTAATAACGTCTTTCACTGCAATAAAAAATCCTTATTCCGAGTTGTCCCTCAGTGGGACCTGTCTAACTGCTTAGGTTTTACTACGTAAAATACGATGTGAGACTCGCCTAGTATGAAAAACGCATTCGAATGTGATTGTCGTCGCAATTGTGTCATTTGAGCATCTTCACTCGGCGGTTATACCTAGTATAGATATAAACTCGATATTATCAAATTACACGAGAACAGTTTATTCATGTAGTGGAAGGCCGTGCGCCGTCGATATATTTATGGCGGGGAACTAATCTCGTCTAATTAATGGTATTACGCACGTATTGTGCAAACTAATATAATCACAATATCGTAAATTAGGGTTAGGGTGGTTTGCTTACTCTGTTAAGAACATGGTAATAATATCATTATCATAAATTTGAGAATAAAGTGCTGCGCGCAGCGTAAACTACTTAGCTTGTTTTATGCATATAAGTAGAGATTTTCTTTATTACTTTCATAGAGTAACTTATACTAGAGCGGTACTGTCATAGTAAATTTTGTAACCCCAGTAAATTCACTGCCATCTGTTGACACACTTTAAAACTAAAATTGAAGATTTGTAAAAATACGATAAAATGTATTTAAATATAGATAAATGATTTTTTTTATTTGCATTAATTATTTTGATGATTTTGACCCATGTTCTTTCACTGATATGCGTTAAAATTGTTAAATAACAAACGAAACCATCAACGCCATCTATACGACTGTAGGCCAAAACTAGTAGCGCCCTCTGAACGAGAATCAAATTTTCTTGACTTACGAGGCACGTTTTTTCCTTAGACTGTATCCATCTATTACGGAGTTATATCTATCTTTGTTACTTTAAATATTCTTAATTAAGTAGGTGCTGGATGGTTTTTAGATTATTCTCTTATTTATATTTATATACATATAAATAAATATGCCACAGGATAGGCAGTACAAAGGCGAACTTATCCCTTTGAGGGATATTTGTTAAGACGAAAGGGGACGGCCGCGCGAAATCCTCTTTTCATATAATAATGAGGACTACGTTACCTCATTTTCTCTGGATATTAACGTTCTCGAGTATGTTTTGACACAATCTGGTGTATATCAACCACAGCTTTGCCCCTTCGTTAGATATTTTTATTTTTCGCTAGGTTTTGTTTCTAGAACCTAAGCTTTAACAGACCGGATCAACCAATCAGTCATCTCGAATACAACCTTAGTATCCGTTACTTCGACAGATCTGTCCTGATAACGAATCTAGACCCTGTTCCTATACGTATAGAGATGCTTTTCAAAGGCCCCCTGTACTAAACTGTACCTACTACTGATCTAGTTCGTACCTCACTGGAATGCTGTGGGCCTTCGACCTATTATCTGTGTTCATGACTGTGGCGACCGCTTGACGGTTATGGGTCACTTTAATTATCTTATGATTATGTCAGTCAACATGATCCATACTAATATCACTGCATAGTATAAAAACCGGCCAAGTGCGAGTCGGACTCGCGCACGAAGGGTTCCGTACCATTACGCAAAAAACGGCAAAAAAATCACGTTTGTTGTATGGGAGCCCCCTATATTTATTTTATTCTGTTTTTAGTATTTGTTGTTATAGCGGCAACAGAAATACATTATTTGTGAAAATTTCAACTGTAGCTATCACGGTTCATGAGATACAGCCTGGTGACAGACGGACAGACAGACAGACAGACGGACAGACAGACAGACGAACAGACAGACGGACAGACAGACAGCGAAGACTTAGTAATAGGGTCCCGTTTTTACCCTTTGGGTACAGAACCCTAAAAAAAATCGCTTTTCGCTCTGTATGTATGTCTGTCCCTATGTATGCTTAGATCTTTAAAACTAGGCAACGGATTTTGATGCGGTTTTTTTTAATAGAGTGATTCAAGAGGAAGGTTTATATGTATATTTTGTAAAGGTTTTGTTTAAATTAATTGAACTACCCGTGCGAGTAATAATGGGAAAGTGTGTATGTCTGTCTATTACCTCTTCACGCTTAAACCGCTGAACCGATTTAGTTGAAATGCCTAGATCCTTAGTGTCAGTGAAGGATCTAGACTTCTAAGAGAACAGAATTAATCTAATAGGTAAGATAAGATCAGACGAGCACAATCGAGAACAAATTGGTCAAAGTCTTGATAGTCAGGTTCGACGGCCGCTTTATAGGTACATTCAAGGTCAGTATTGATTAGGGCATATAGACAAATTACAACAAGTAACTGTCAATTTTTTTTTTGTGACACACTTTTATTGCTGACTGTACTTCTTCTCATTTGCATATCTATCGAGTACTTCTTGAGACCTTTCTTATGAGCCTAAACCTCATGTGTTTGTGTTTTTCCACCGAGGAGTTCCTTTGGCTACCTACCGGCTGCATCATTAGAACACCTCCATGTTAGCATATTATTGTATTGTCACCGGAATTACGATAGTACTCCCAATTTCAACTGAATCAGATACCGGGAAGTGGTTCAAATTTTAGTTACAAGATTTGAAGCACTATATATACATACAAAGGTATAGCAGTGAAGTTAAATAAAAGTGTGTAAAAATACACTGTAGGTAGCTATTAGGTAGTCTCGTATTTGGGCATTTTCACATAAAATTGTATCATTTACTTTTTTCGAAAATCCATCAACTGTTGGGTTATTTCTACTTAGAATCACGAGGACTATCCATTAAAAAAGAAAAAAAAAATGTTCCCAAAAAAAATTCAGTTTTGTAACGCATTTTCACATACATTTAGTATGGACGTATGGACCGTTACAAAACTGACACCCAAAATTTGTATGAAAAACGGGACATTTTTTTTCTTTGTCTCATTCAATAGTACTCATGCTTCCGAGTCTAAATAACCCAAAAGTTGATGGTTTTTCGAAAAAAAGTAAATGGTACAGTCAAGGGCATATATATATATATATATATATACATTCCCAAAGTTTGAAAAATATGTGTACGCTCTTACACCTTAGACAATAAAGTCGTGTTCACATATTTTTGAGCCATTTGTCTGGATCGATATTTTTGCCTGCGACTGTACCATTTTTTCTGAAAACTCCCATTTACACGCGATACGCACACATTTACAACTCAAGAGGTGAACGGGTAAAATCCTATGAATGAGTATGTGTGCCTACGAAATCGGCTTGTCACCAAGTCATAGTTTTGTCTTAGCGATCCTAGTCTGTGTATCAACGTAGTATGATTACGAGTACGGTTATGCCCGGTCTGTTAGTATAAAGGCCGGTTATCTCTAGATTAAGATTGCGCATTCAAAAAGAGATGAATGAACGATGAACAGTATTACACACACAGGTTAAAGAAGTACTGTTTTATGTAGAAGAACGTGCTGTTGTATCTCTATATCTCTACGGCGCAATATATATCAGTATACCAAACGTATTTGATGCGCGTACCTAAACCTATAATGCGTCTTACAACTTGTCCCCACATAATTTGATCTCCATATCCTTAAGGGGATTCCACGCCCCAATGACTTTCGATCTGAAGCCCTTAGTTTTCTAATGTTTTTTGTAGCTTATCATAATAACAGCAATCGCTTTAAGCAATATAGAATCCCATATTTACTTCAAAGTTCATTGTTTTCGAGATATTTGGCATCAAAGTTGAACAATTTTAGGCCAAAAAACTGGTTTTCTGGCCATAACTTTTGGGTTAATTAGTTTAAAATTAGAACCTTAGACACATTTTTAGAGACGTCATAGACGAACCCAAATATGTAGATTTCGTATATGTAAGATCCTTCACAGCAATCGAGATACGAAACAAGTGTTTTTTTAGACAATGTTTAAAAGAATCGTAAATAAATAAGTATTCATTTCTTTTAAAATCCAGTAGACAAAAACTGAGATAAAAGATTGAAGAAACGATAGCCGTTTGTCTTATAATTCTATATGTAGTACAAAAGTAGGAGATACGATTCAAAACTTGTCAACAATCGATGAAAACCTCAGTTAAATACCACCCCCCCCCCTTTAAATACGTTGGTAAAGGTCAGATATGTCATGTTTAGAATATTGCCTTCTGCGTGGAAACGGCCGGTACGCTTTTTGCAACAGCCTAGGCGTAGGTATACTAGTTATTCATGTGTATACTAACACATTCAATTAGGGTAAGAGCTAGGTTTGGCTTGCTGCTATGTAATAAACTATGTAGGCTTCGATAGACATAGAACAGGTTAAATATTTGAAGAACTTTGACCCGGCTACTGTTTCCTTCGTAAAAATTTAGCCTATGTCAACTAGGCCACAAAAAACCACAACTTGATGCCCCATTTGTCAAGATCGGCGCAGTAATTTTGCTGCTAATAGGACGAAACACCCGATATAATCATGATAATCCTTTGACATCCCATTTATTAATCTGCTCAGTGATTCTGCTGCTAGATGGATAATTATAACCCTCCCTTTTGCTTTGCTATATAGTTAGGTAAAAAAAAAATAACTTTTACGGTTTTGCGATAGCATTAATGTTTACGCTCACTAGCTTGAAGTATCATGGCTAAGTTATGCATGTAATGTTTTCTTTTCTCAAGTAAGTAATTTATTGTTATTCTTTTGAGAAATAAAGATCTTTAAACCGAAAAAATTTACATAAACGGTTCAAAAATTTTAAACCGCAAAAACTTGTTGAAATAATTAAATTTAGTTATCTTTCGAGACTTGAACTCGAGACTTATGGAATACAGAGCAAAATAGGAAGGAAGGTAGGAATAGTATTTTTATTAAATAATAAATTAATGACTGTAATATTTACTTATATTTTGTACGACTTGTGGTTATTAATTTATTATGCCTACTTGAATAAATGATTTTTGAAGTTAAAGTTGAAGTAGAGTAGAGTTTTCGTCACTGCCACCTGTTAAAGATTGGTCCTTGAGTAAGACTTGTTGTGGTTCGGTCGAGCGCCCGTTGACAGCAGAGAAGTCTCCGAGTGAGGCCGCGTGACGTCACTAGTCTTCCGTGAGTCCGTGACGCGTAATGTCATTTTCACAGATCACTTATAGGGGCAGTCAATTTATGTACCACTTTGTACCTTGTCACAGTGGCAATCAATATGAAGGCCGATGTCTAATATGATTGTCATTACGAAATAGTACAAAAAGTTAGATCTATTGAATGCATCTACCTAAAGGATCGAAAACCGCGTGCGATTTATTGCAAGATCTGTGGGTCCCGTTTTTACCCTTTGGGTAAGGCGGTTACGGCACCCTAAAAAGAAAAAAAAAGAAAAAACTGGTCAAGTGCGAGTCGGACTCCGCACGAAGGGTTCCGTGCCATTACGAAAAAAACAGCAAAAAAGTCACGTTTGTTGTATGGGAGCCCCATTTAAATATTTATATTATTCTGTTTTTAGTATTTGTTGTTATAGCGGCAACAGAAATACATCATTTTGTGAAAATTTCAACTGTCTATCTATTACGGTTCATGAGATACAGCCTGGTGACAGACGGACAGCGGAGTCTTAGTAATAGGGTCCCGCTTTTACCCTTTGGGTACGGAACCCTAAAAAGTGTGTGCGTGTAATCTTTACGCGCGATTGAAGTACCTTAAACTTCTTTGACGATGACGTTTATCGCTATGTTGGCACATTGACGCGTGTCCTATTGTGCGTGTGTCACTACTGAGCGTTACTTCCGTCAGAAAAAAAATCAGTTACCCTCTAGTCGCGCCTAAAGAAGTTTTACTTCAAAAACGTAGTTATAAAGTACAGTGCTCTAGAGCAAACATGTATCATTCTCTGCACACTTTTTAGAACAACAACGACCCACTTTCAGAGCAAGAGAAATTAACACTGGATTATTCACAGCAGTCATTTCAATCATTCGGCGTTTCAATCTTGTGTCTATTTTAATGATTAGTTTATACGTCCAAGGTGTAAACAGTTAGTTGCTTATAAGCTAAAAGTTTTCCGTGATAGATAAATTGCCAGTAGCGCGCGTCATTAAACATAAACCGCTTAACATGAAACTTATGGCCCTGAAAATAAAGTTCACAATAGCATGGTTATTTACATTTAGGCTCGAGTAATGGGTTCAATTGGAATGCCCTTGACCGCTGCTAGACGTACAGCTACCTGTTTCATTATCAGCTGTGTGAACGAGTGAGACAGCTTTCTTTCAGTTTTTGCGGGCGTAGACAGCACGGCATTATAACCAGACTGACCAATATATGTTGGTCTCTGTCTAGCGTAAGTAGTTAGAGATACAGAGGTCATCTTATATGAGGGATTTGTACGCAGTTGAGACGATGTTTTGCGATTAGTAGGCAGTTTTTGCAATGTCAAAGAAGTAGAATGGACGACGTATCCATTATGCGTATTGATCCACTGTGATTACACCTCGCAGTTGCTATCAGATATATCGAAACGGACGAGGTGGTCACATATATCTGAACAATGGAGGGTTTGTTGTCAAAGCGTAATACTTACTAGTAGTTTAATAAAAAAAAAACTTACTTCGTTGAATCATTAATAACATAACTCATTATCACAGCGAACTCACAATAGCCTTAAGAGGAAAGTACAAGCTTGTTTTACCAAGTTTGTTTCGGCCGTTTCTCCACGCAGTCCTCATTTTCCTATCTGGATATTGACATTATGGAAAATATTTTTACATAATTTGGTGTACGTATATTAACTATGGCTATGCCCCTACGTTTGACTTTTTTTAGATTTTTTGATTATTGTAAAAATTAGAAGCGAAAATCAGTTTTCATACAAATTTTTAAATGCTCCTAGCTTAAAATAATTAAAAATTCAAAAGAAATCAAACCTAGGGGCATAACTTTGGTTGATATACAGCTAGTTATGTCAAAATATTTTCAATAATGTTAATATGCAGAAAGGAAAATGAGGACTATTAACGTTTGTACGCTTGAAAATGCGATTTCGCACGGGTCCTCCACTTTCGTCTTAAGTGCCATGGACCCTACTGACGCTTAAGTTCTTCGTGCCAGTTTCCGCCATTTCCAATACTTTCCTAAAAACGAAACCACAGAAAAAATCTATCTAGCTACCGAATATGCTCACAAAATTTTAAAAGAAAGAAATGCGACCTTACAGAGGAGAACATCAGGAGATACGAAATCGTTTTCGCCCAAGCTGAAACGGAGACCTTCGCTAACGGTCGGTCAACAAGCTCTAGGTATACTAAATACCAAAATATTTATAAAAGTCCTACCTATAATTTTAAGTAGTAGGCCTGAGATTGATGTCACCTTAGACTGAATTTCGAACTTGTTTTACACGCTTTTCATTGGCCTGTCTTTGTATATTTGTTTGTTTATTACATATATGGAGGGTAAAATAATAACAACACACTTTTCTGACCATTTTAGAACTTATCTATTTACAATAAGGTTTGCCGTCAGTCACCTGTGCCGACGAAGCCACGGATATCTTATCAAGGTCGTCACGTGAGTTGAGACTTGCGAATACAAGGCACTCAGTCGCGCGTGCCTTGGCCACGTGCCTCTGATTGATACTTAGATAGAATATTATAAGACAGCTTGCGAGCAGCTTACCATAAGGGATTAGCTTTGCAATAATTCGCACATTTTTGATACATTGCGACATTTGATCAATCGATTGAATTTGTTTCAAATGCTTAGTCATATGTTTCGAAAATCACATGCTATTTGTTGCAAGGTCTGAGGAGCCCTGTACATTTTCATGCCAATTAAGTTTGAAAGGCCAATGCAAAATTATTAAATCGCCACGCCATCTAGCGCGGTAACCATAGTCGGTGTGCACGTAAGCTTTACCGAAAATTTAACCAATTCTGCCCAGTTCTTTGGAGATATATGGGGACATTTATGGAATGCAAAAACACACAACCATACAGCCACTCATATAAATGCTTCCGCTATACTATTTGCATTCCGTAATAAGGGGTAAATATGAACGTAGGATAAGATATTCCATATAGCTCGCAGTTCAAATGCAGCTTATGTATTCACTTGATCGTCTCATCGAAAGATCAGTGCTGGAAGTCACCAGCATTATGCTGAGATTAGACCATTTCGTGGCACTTTCTCGTTTTATATAATTTATAATTTTCTTCTTCGTTTAAAAATGAAAGAAGTACTTTCTAATACCCACGTTAATTCTCTGTTGTCAGGCGGCGCGTCACCTGAACAAGCGTCAGCCAGCGACAGCGAGGGCGAGGAAGCGAGCGCTGGCTCCGGCGGCGAAGGAGCCGTAGAACTCCTAGCCGAAGACTTGGAACTACCAGCGCGCGCCCTCGCCTCGCTCAACGCGCTACGCAAGTCTCGACAACACTTCGACGTCCTACTCGTTGCTGGGGGCGAAGAAACGCCCGCACACAAGGCAGTGCTTGCTGCTGCGTCACCGTATTTATTAGAAACTTTAGCGGAGCCTCTGCATCGCGTAGCGGGGGTTGACGCTGCGTCGTTACGTGCGTTGGTCGAATGGGCGTACACAGGACGATTAGTGGCGTCTGTTGGCGCTCCAGCGCGGAAACTATACGAAGCTGCATGGCGGCTGAGAGTAGAAGGAGCGAGATTGGCGTTAGCGGAGAGGCTTGTGCGGCGGGCGACGCCGCAGGATGCGCTAGAGTTGAGAGCTCTGCCGGATTTACCGCCGCAGCACAGGCATCATCTCGACACGTTTATTGCTGCACATGTAAGTATATATAAGCTTGTGTAATATTTCATTTCCAAAAGCATATTTTAATGAATACTTATGTTAAAATAGGTGTCTGGACAACGTTTATAGCTAAGGAGTTATGGATGCAAAAGTTGCCAGAAACACTAAAACCGTTTTATTATTGTTTTCGAAGATTTAATTCAACACGAGGAGCGAGTAACTTGTGCAATGATCACCGTTAATTTTAAAGACATATTTAATGGAGCTATATTTTTTTAGGATTGTCATTAATAAACCTGTTTAAATCAAATGTACTCTACATATTTACTAAGCTAGATCAGTGAAAAAATCTGAGGGCCTACCGCGAAAATTGCTTTACACTGGCTCTTGCATATTCGAATGATAGACGCAAATAGAGGAACGAGCGGTTCGCGGTAGGCCTCCGATTTACAGAAAATATGTCACTACGCATTTTAGCAACCAAAATTTAGGCGATACGATAGGTCCACTAATCCATTTCTTTGTTCATTCAGTTCGACGAGATCTGCGCCTCGGGCGCGCTAGCGGCGCTCCCTGCAGTAACCGCCGAGCTTCTCCGCGAGTCCTCAGCCGAAGACGGTGGCGAGGCCCCGCGCGCTGTCGCTGACGCGGCGCTCGTATGGCTGAGGGACCGACCGTTAGATGAGGAGTTATACTCCAGGACGCATCTATTGTTCGTGGATGGAGGAGGAGAGTTAAGGGATTGTGGGGAGCTGCCGGCCGCGAGGACTGATGCGCCTGAGCTACAGGAATATCGGCGTGAGGTGAGTGTGCAAGCTGATGCTATTGAAGTAAGAATAGGTGCTGTGTTCACGCAAAACACTGATAGGATATAGTAATAGGCGATGTATTTTGACTAGTGTGGTTGCAATTGCTACACGCCTACACGGCAAGCTGACTGAATTGCATTGAGAGTTCTGAATTGATGAACGCTAGATTTTTGGGCTAACTGTAATACGAAAATTAGTCGAAGTATGTGTTCATGTCGTATTGTCGTTGTATATTCTTCTCCGCTAACAATAGTACATTATTGTCGAGGCTCGGAAGTAGCTACTTGCTGGCTGAGGATTCGTTTTAAACAGACGACCTTGGGAGTCCGTTTAATTGAATCCGAAGCCTGCAAGTAGCCTTCCAGCCGAGTCATATATAGTGCTTTTCTCAAAAATGGCGCAATAAATGCAAATATAATAGAAATACTTTACAGAAGCAACGTTCTTTATGTATATATTTTCACAGAAAAAAGTAAAAAGATTTGCTTTGCCGCCGTTTTATTTTTTTTATTAAAAATGGAAGTGCATTTTTCTGCTGAAAATACGCCAACCTATTTGAGACACCTAAATAGTCGCGGTACCAACATTATAATAATAAGTACTGATCATCTGTTTGGCTGTTTAATGGACCTATGCCTTCATTTGATATGGCCACTTCAACTTTTAAAAAGTTTGAAACTCGACAAATAATGGAATTTGTATGCAACATTGCAGTCCCGAAATTGAGACTGCAATGTTTTTAACTTTTTAATTATTTGACTGACCATAAACTACGCACTTCGCGACCTACTTTTTAACCGGCAATGTCGACTTTGCCGTCCATTTTTGAGAAAAATAAGTTAAAAATTGCATAAAATTACAGATTTAACTTAACTATTTGAAATATTTGTTCCACAGGCCGTGGAGCGTCGACGCCGCGAGCCAGGCATCGGCGCCACAACACCCAAACCGCTCGCGGGGGGCGAGCTCGGCGCCCGCGAGCGCGCTAAAGGCGCCGGCGGCGACTGCGCCGTGCTGGCCGCGAGGTCGCTCGGTGCGAGAGCTACGCAGGCGTTGTTAGCCGTGCACGGGAGACTAGTGGCCGCTAGGGTGGCGTGGAGACCGGCTGGAGGTCCGGTCGCACGCGGCGGGAAGCTCGGACACACACAGGTTAGCTTTACTTAACTCATCTCATAGGTTACTAGATGGACCATAAATTCGCCGACGGCGAGTACATCGTAATGGCAGTCTTAGATTTCTATAGAGTAGTAGAGGTAGGATATAATGATTTATTATCTCATTCGAATATGGCTGTAGATTACCGAAATCTTACAGAACAACGGAGAAGACCACGAAAAGGTAGCCTAACGATCATGTTGAGATTGCAGGGAAAGGGAACCATTGGGTGACGTGAAAACTCATTCGTCTGCCAAAATGGTCAAAAAGGACCTTTAGTTAAAATTTGGTTTCTTTTTGATTCTCGATAGAAGGGAGTTTAAACCTTCTACCAGTGCTTTACTTTTTGCAAAGTTTTGTCAACAATTGATAGCTCGTATAACAGCCTAGCCAAAAACACTATCCTCAAAATACCACAGATCAATGTCTGTACAGTCGGCCTAGCCAAGGTGACAATCGCTATCGCTTCGACAACGAAACGCTTTGTGTCTCTCTATCACTCTTCCATTAGCGGCCAGGCCGCGTAGCCAACACGCCAATCGCTTACGCTCCGTAGCGATCGAAACGCAACTGTCACTGTCGCACTAATATGGAAGAGCGATAGAGAGACACAAAGCGTTTCGTTGTCGAAGCGATAGCGATTGTCACCTTGGCACAGAATAAGTAATAGTATTATCATAAATATCATACAGGACGGCCACGCACCGCCCCGCCCCGACTCGAGTTACCTCGCCCCGCGACACCAGATTGACGGCCTTTTGCCGGCCGCTCAGTACTATTTTTAAGCAACTTACACTATGACGCATGCCGCGTGTACAGACGTGCCGTTCACACATAGAAACGCAAGTGATTTTTCATGTATAGCGTGTCTGCCCTGTGACCTTGGCTAGGCCGGCAGATTGTACTCGTACCATAGAGTAACTTATACTAGAGCGGTACTGTCATAGTAAATTTTGTAACCTTAGTAAATTCACTGCCATCTGTCGACACACTTTAAAACTAAAAATGAAGATTTATAAAAATACGATAGAATGTATATAGATAAATGATTTTTTTTATTTGCATTAATTATTTTTATGATTTTGACCCATGTTCTTTCACTGATATGCGTTAAAATTGTTAAATAACAAACGAAACCGTCAACGCCATCTATACGACTGTAGGCCAAAACTAGTAGCGCCCTCTGAACGAGAATCAAATTTTGTTGATTTTCGAGGCACGTTTTTTCCTTAGACTGTATCCATCTATTACGGAGTTATATCTATCTTTGCTCGTACTAGTGCGGATCGTGTTTCAGGACGCCCCTCCGGAACCGGACGGCGAGAAGCGAGCGGAGCTGGCGGGCGGGCGCTGCGCGCACGGCGCGGCCGCGCTCGGACAGCGACTAATAGTTTGTGGCGGGTGAGCGTCTTTGTTACTTTATACTTTTCACTGGATTGAAGAAGCAAAAACTAGAGATAAATGGAAGGAGTTGGAGGAGGCCTATACTCGAGAGAGGTCCTTAATATCTAAGACATAATCTATATCAAATTAAAAAATTAAATTTTATTAAAATAATTGAATTATAAATTATATTAAAATCAACATAATGAAAAAAAAAAAAATATTTTGAAGACGTACAGTAAATTATTTAGAATTTAAAATATAAAGTATAAGTTATGCATGTACTATTAATTCAATATTTCTCTTATTAATATTGTAACGATATTAAGGAATAAACGGCTTTTTTATTTTTTTATTTTATTTTTATTTATTTATTTATACTTTTCATCGAAGATTCATTAATTATATTAGACGATACGGTCTAATGCCTCGGCGACGAAATGCACGTTAGTTTACACGCAAAACTTCTAATATTTCTTTGTTTACAATGGGCTAGATGACAAATTTTCATTAATGGTACCGATCGATCAGGTTTATTTTTAGGATCAAATGTTTATATGGGACCTACAGCATTAAAGCAATACAAACGTCAGAAATGATAGTCAAAGTCTGACAGTACTTCACTCGCGAAACGCTCCTAGCAAAACGATAAGTGAACGTGACGTCGAGGTCACTGAGAGTCCATTTTGAATGTATGGACAAAACGAGAAAATTGCGTTTTTGTCGGTGAAATATTGCGTTTATGTATATAGTTGCTATACAATCTTTTTGGATAAAATGTAAGGAATCGAATGGTACCATTACTTATATCCTTTTTGAAAGTTAAAAAATTACTTAAATTTTGAAACTTTCAAGTCCAATTTTTTTGTATTATTTCCATATATTATTTTAATATCTACATTATTGTGATAAATTGCTCATTTGCTACCTATGTTACTAGATTTTGTTATAAAATTCAACATGTGTCATCATCCCTATTTCTAGCAACGAAAACTATATGTATACAGACAAATATGTTTCTGAATTGTTCATGCCAAGTTTCATGTCATTTTAAAATGCTTCGATTGTGTGGCGGCTATGTTATCGTAACTCTTATCTATCATCTTATCAATCTTATCTTCATATTTTTCACCTCAGCAGCTCGAACAAGCATACTTTCGTCACTCCCTGGAGTGAGGAAAGTGCGACTCGTCACTCCAGGGAGTGAAACAATGTAGCTTTTTAATTTAGTGAAGGCCATGAACTTCATACTTTTATTACATTTTTTTTTATGGTATGGTACGGTACGGTACGGTACGGTCCGGTCCGGTCTCGTATCGTATCGTATCTTATCGTATCGTACATATTATAATACTTTTTTTTCTGTTTATTCTGTGTAATTAGAAATACATTTTAACCTTTAATATGTTCTCACTACTGAGGTGAAAAATTATGTGTGCAACACGAGAGCAAAGTTATTTTACATCTCGTGTTTTTGAGTCCCTCGCCACGCTCAAGATTCTACCTTAGAATCTTTCGCTTTCTCGGGACTCAAAGTAAACACTCGCAAGAAATACCAACTTTCCTCTCTTGTTGCACAATAACGATATCGTCATAGTTACGACCGCGCCCGCGTGCTCCGCAACTGCGAGGCGTACTGCCCGGGCACCAACGCGTGGTCACCCCTAGCCGACATGCGCGGCGCGCGCGCACGCTTCCCCGCAGCCGCGTTGGGAGGGAAAGTGTACGCGCTGGGCGGCTCTGACGGACATAACGAGTTGGACTCGGTGGACGCCTTTGAAGAGGTACGTAATAACTACTTGCATAGAGTTACTTATACTAGAGCGGTACTGTCATAGTAAATTTTGTAACCCCAATAAATTCACTGCCATCTGTCGACACACTTTAAAACTAAAAATGAAGATTTATAAAAATACGATTAAAATGTTTTTAAATATAGATAAATGATTTTTTTTATTTGCATTTTTTTTTTTTTTTTTTAATACCACGTCGGTGGCAATCAAGCATACGGCCCGCCTGATGGTAAGCAGTTACCGTAGCCTATGAACGCCTGCAACACCGGAGATATTACACGCGCGTTGCCGACCCTTTAATTATTAATTATTTTTATGATTTTGACCCATGTTCTTTCACTGATATGCGTTAAAATTGTTAAATAACAAACGAAACCGTCAACGCTATCTATACGACTGTAGGCCAAAACTAGTAGTGCCCTCTGAACGAGAATCAAATTTTCTTGATTTTCGAGGCACGTTTTTTCCTTAGACTGTATCTATATATTACGGAGTTATATCTATCTTTGCTAGTTGTTAGTAGAACAGTGATTCGCAACTCGTGGCTGATAGGGTGGTATCCCACCTGTCCAATGTCATTGCGTCTCACTCTTATTAAGCAAAAGGTGAGGCAATACCACCCATACGAACGACTACGGCAAATTTTATGTATGTATGTCAAACGATACCTTTTTAACCCCCAACGCAAAAAAAAGAGGGGTGTTATCTGTTTGACGCCAATGTCTGTCTGTCTGTGGCATCGTAGCTCCCCGACGGATGGGCCCGTCTCGATGAGTTTTTTTATGTGAAAGCGAGTTTTCCTGCTGTTTTTAGCTATGTTTCATAGAAATTGATCGAGCTGTTTTAAGAGTATCAGCTCTTTTCCAAAATGATACAAAGCATTTTAGCATAAATTAGATTTTGTTGACATATGGCCACAGAATAAATAATATTACTAGGTACAGTCGCCATCAGATATATCGGAGCGCCCGAGGTGCTCACAAATATCTTAACACGCCTCTATTGTCAAGGCGTTAGAGTGCGTGTTCAGACATTTTGAGCACCTCGGGCGCTCCGATATATTTGATGGCGACTGTACAGAAGGTTCACTTTCTAACAAAACGTGTCTATTACGACAGATATGACCGCTAGGTGACGCAAGCGCGAACAAGCGTCCGTTCCGTAGCGGTGCGCGGCAATTACTACGGCTAGACACCAAAATTGGTGTGGGCCGCATGTACTTGTAGTGACGCGACGAAATTGCGGAGTGAGCCACGCCTGATATTCCGTAGGGGTTTAAAAAAAATAGTTTTTGTAAAAATCTTCTGGCTGGACGTCGTGATAGCGGACATGCAAGAGAATCTCACACTTGAGGATGCCGAAGACCGGACAAAGTGGAGAAGATTAAGTAGGAAAGCGGACCCTGGCGCTAGGCCGGGAAAACGCTAGGTCGAAGAAGAAGAGTTTTTGTAAAAATCTTGGTCCCATACAAAATAAAACGTTCTGCCTGTTCTCGAATACGTGTGACCATAGAGTAACTTATACTAGAGCGGTACTGTCATAGTAAATTTTGTAACCCCAGTAAATTCACTGCCATCTGTCGACACACTTAAAAACTAAAAATTAAGATTTATAAAAATACGATAAAATGTATTTAAATATGGATAAATGATTTTTTTTATTTGCATTAATTATTTTTATGATTTTGACCCATGTTCTTTCACTGATATGTGTTAAAATTGTTAAATAATAAACGAAACCGTCAACGCCGTCTATACGACAGTTGGCCAAAGCTAGTAGCGCCCTCTGAACGAGAATCAAATTTTCTTGATTTTCGAGGCACGTTTTTTCCTTAGACTGTATCTATCTATTACAGAGTTATATCTATCTTTGGTGTGACGTTACCCCTATTTGTTGACAGGGCGGAGAGACCGGTTTGGGCAAGTGGGTTCCGCGCGCTCGCCTGCCCGGCGCGCGCTCGCACGCGGCGGCCGCGGCCGACCACGAGCGCGGCCTGCTGTACGTCGTGGGCGGCTGGGCCGGCGGACGCAGTCTCAAGGCTGTGCACAGGTAGCTTACATACTGTTGTCTTGTTGTATCATAGGGTAGAGGCCGGTGGTTGACGGCCGCGGCCGACCACGAGCGCGGCCTGCTGTACGTCGTGGGCGGCTGGGCCGGCGGACGCAGTCTCAAGGCTGTGCACAGGTAGCTTACATACTGTTGTCTTGTTGTATCATAGGGTAGAGGCCGGTGGTTGACGGCCGCGGCCGACCACGAGCGCGGCCTGCTGTACGTCGTGGGCGGCTGGGCCGGCGGACGCAGTCTCAAGGCTGTGCACAGGTAGCTTACATACTGTTGTCTTGTTGTATCATAGGGTAGAGGCCGGTGGTTGACGGCCGCGGCCGACCACGAGCGCGGCCTGCTGTACGTCGTGGGCGGCTGGGCCGGCGGACGCAGTCTCAAGGCTGTGCACAGGTAGCTTACATACTGTTGTCTTGTTGTATCATAGGGTAGAGGCCGGTGGTTGACGGCCGCGGCCGACCACGAGCGCGGCCTGCTGTACGTCGTGGGCGGCTGGGCCGGCGGACGCAGTCTCAAGGCTGTGCACAGGTAGCTTACATACTGTTGTCTTGTTGTATCATAGGGTAGAGGCCGGTGGTTGACGGCCGCGGCCGACCACGAGCGCGGCCTGCTGTACGTCGTGGGCGGCTGGGCCGGCGGACGCAGTCTCAAGGCTGTGCACAGGTAGCTTACATACTGTTGTCTTGTTGTATCATAGGGTAGAGGCCGGTGGTTGACGGCCGCGGCCGACCACGAGCGCGGCCTGCTGTACGTCGTGGGCGGCTGGGCCGGCGGACGCAGTCTCAAGGCTGTGCACAGGTAGCTTACATACTGTTGTCTTGTTGTATCATAGGGTAGAGGCCGGTGGTTGACGGCCGCGGCCGACCACGAGCGCGGCCTGCTGTACGTCGTGGGCGGCTGGGCCGGCGGACGCAGTCTCAAGGCTGTGCACAGGTAGCTTACATACTGTTGTCTTGTTGTATCATAGGGTAGAGGCCGGTGGTTGACGGCCGCGGCCGACCACGAGCGCGGCCTGCTGTACGTCGTGGGCGGCTGGGCCGGCGGACGCAGTCTCAAGGCTGTGCACAGGTAGCTTACATACTGTTGTCTTGTTGTATCATAGGGTAGAGGCCGGTGGTTGACGGCCGCGGCCGACCACGAGCGCGGCCTGCTGTACGTCGTGGGCGGCTGGGCCGGCGGACGCAGTCTCAAGGCTGTGCACAGGTAGCTTACATACTGTTGTCTTGTTGTATCATAGGGTAGAGGCCGGTGGTTGACGGCCGCGGCCGACCACGAGCGCGGCCTGCTGTACGTCGTGGGCGGCTGGGCCGGCGGACGCAGTCTCAAGGCTGTGCACAGGTAGCTTACATACTGTTGTCTTGTTGTATCATAGGGTAGAGGCCGGTGGTTGACGGCCGCGGCCGACCACGAGCGCGGCCTGCTGTACGTCGTGGGCGGCTGGGCCGGCGGACGCAGTCTCAAGGCTGTGCACAGGTAGCTTACATACTGTTGTCTTGTTGTATCATAGGGTAGAGGCCGGTGGTTGACGGCCGCGGCCGACCACGAGCGCGGCCTGCTGTACGTCGTGGGCGGCTGGGCCGGCGGACGCAGTCTCAAGGCTGTGCACAGGTAGCTTACATACTGTTGTCTTGTTGTATCATAGGGTAGAGGCCGGTGGTTGACGGCCGCGGCCGACCACGAGCGCGGCCTGCTGTACGTCGTGGGCGGCTGGGCCGGCGGACGCAGTCTCAAGGCTGTGCACAGGTAGCTTACATACTGTTGTCTTGTTGTATCATAGGGTAGAGGCCGGTGGTTGACGGCCGCGGCCGACCACGAGCGCGGCCTGCTGTACGTCGTGGGCGGCTGGGCCGGCGGACGCAGTCTCAAGGCTGTGCACAGGTAGCTTACATACTGTTGTCTTGTTGTATCATAGGGTAGAGGCCGGTGGTTGACGGCCGCGGCCGACCACGAGCGCGGCCTGCTGTACGTCGTGGGCGGCTGGGCCGGCGGACGCAGTCTCAAGGCTGTGCACAGGTAGCTTACATACTGTTGTCTTGTTGTATCATAGGGTAGAGGCCGGTGGTTGACGGCCGCGGCCGACCACGAGCGCGGCCTGCTGTACGTCGTGGGCGGCTGGGCCGGCGGACGCAGTCTCAAGGCTGTGCACAGGTAGCTTACATACTGTTGTCTTGTTGTATCATAGGGTAGAGGCCGGTGGTTGACGGCCGCGGCCGACCACGAGCGCGGCCTGCTGTACGTCGTGGGCGGCTGGGCCGGCGGACGCAGTCTCAAGGCTGTGCACAGGTAGCTTACATACTGTTGTCTTGTTGTATCATAGGGTAGAGGCCGGTGGTTGACGGCCGCGGCCGACCACGAGCGCGGCCTGCTGTACGTCGTGGGCGGCTGGGCCGGCGGACGCAGTCTCAAGGCTGTGCACAGGTAGCTTACATACTGTTGTCTTGTTGTATCATAGGGTAGAGGCCGGTGGTTGACGGCCGCGGCCGACCACGAGCGCGGCCTGCTGTACGTCGTGGGCGGCTGGGCCGGCGGACGCAGTCTCAAGGCTGTGCACAGGTAGCTTACATACTGTTGTCTTGTTGTATCATAGGGTAGAGGCCGGTGGTTGACGGCCGCGGCCGACCACGAGCGCGGCCTGCTGTACGTCGTGGGCGGCTGGGCCGGCGGACGCAGTCTCAAGGCTGTGCACAGGTAGCTTACATACTGTTGTCTTGTTGTATCATAGGGTAGAGGCCGGTGGTTGACGGCCGCGGCCGACCACGAGCGCGGCCTGCTGTACGTCGTGGGCGGCTGGGCCGGCGGACGCAGTCTCAAGGCTGTGCACAGGTAGCTTACATACTGTTGTCTTGTTGTATCATAGGGTAGAGGCCGGTGGTTGACGGCCGCGGCCGACCACGAGCGCGGCCTGCTGTACGTCGTGGGCGGCTGGGCCGGCGGACGCAGTCTCAAGGCTGTGCACAGGTAGCTTACATACTGTTGTCTTGTTGTATCATAGGGTAGAGGCCGGTGGTTGACGGCCGCGGCCGACCACGAGCGCGGCCTGCTGTACGTCGTGGGCGGCTGGGCCGGCGGACGCAGTCTCAAGGCTGTGCACAGGTAGCTTACATACTGTTGTCTTGTTGTATCATAGGGTAGAGGCCGGTGGTTGGCGGCTAGCCCGGCGGACGAAGTCTCAAGGCTGTACACTGTCATGTTACTCAATATTCGTCGGAGAGAGATGGGCTTCGGTAACTGGGTGCCGGACGCGGCCGACCACGAGCGTGGCATTCTGAACGTCGTGGGGGGACGGAGTTTCAAGGCTGTTCACACATGTGAAACATGTAATGTACATAGATTACATGTAACCCAAAGAGCATTTGGCAGGTCTACACAGAACATGCCGCAAGAAGATCGTTGCTCGGTTTGTGACGTCACCACGATGCTTCGTGTGGCACGTCATTACCCTGCACTACATTTGTCGCGGCTCCGGTACTTCATGACTTATAGCGCAAGTTAAGATCAAAAGCGACACATCGTGTGATTAATTCCCAGTTAAATTACTTTAACTAATACAACCACTATGTAGACTAAAAACTAAAGATCACCGGAACGCATGTTCTCATACTGTTATAGGAAAAAGCCGAGAAATGAGACATTATCGAAATTACAATCCATCAAACTGTTTCGAGCAGCAACTGACTGATACGAAGTCTCATAAACTTTAACCAATTACCTCTGATTCCTTACCCATTCGTTCTCTGTTCAGATACGAGCCAGCCACGGACGCCTGGTCAGACGCCCGACCCCTGACCACCGGTCGGTCGCAGTGCTGCGCCGTGCCGTGGCGCGGCTCGCTGTGGGCGCTCGGGGGCTGCGACGCCTGGCGCTGTCTGGCTTCTACAGAACTACTGTCCTTGGAGGACCCCGAGGTGTGTCACTGGCATACAGTAACTTATACTAGAGCGTTACTGTCATACTCAATTTTGTAACCCCAGTAAATTCACTGCCATCTGTCGACACACTTTAAAACTAAAAATAAATATTTATAAAAATACGATAAAATGTATTTAAATATGGATAAATGATTTTTTTATTTGCATTAACTATTTTTATATGATTTTGACCCATGTTCTTTCACTGGTATGCGTTAAAACTATAAATAACAAACGAAACAGTCAACGCCCTCTATACGAGTGTAGGCCAAAACTAGTGGCGCCATCTGATCGAGAATCAAATTTTCGTGATTTTCGAGGCACGTTTTTTCCTTAGACTGTATCCATCTATTACGGAGTTATATCTATCTTTGGTCACTGGTGACATCTTCTAAGTAACCTTGGTGACTTTACGCAGTGCGGAATCGATGGTGGACGCAGGTTCAGGCGCAACTCTGTTTTCGTCACAATCAGCTAGCCTTACTGATTCCTTTCAGTAAAGTTAGTAAAGGGATAGAATGGTGGATTGCTGCTCATTAAAATTAGGCGAATTCATCTTGACATCTTTTTCTTTGACAAGAGCGTTGTTAAATACTAATTGACTCAATAGCCTGACTGGCATTGTTACAATTTGTTTACAGTTCATCTTATGCCGTGTGACTGATTTATTTCTTTTCGTTTCTCATGCTCTCAAAGAGGGTCATTGTTGTTCTAAAAGGTGTGCAGAAAATTATATGTTTCTGCACTAGAGCATTTTACTTTCCAATTACGATTTTTTTTACGATAAGCAATTGAAATTTGGGTTTAAACGGATTTGTTATACAATTTCCATTCTGATATTTAACTCCCCATTCCATAAATAACGATACTTTTGCCTAAATTGTTAATTGAAAGTACCATCAAGAAATACTATAAAAATGAATACATAGTCATGTTTTAAAAAAAACGCATGAATTTTACTTTCCTCGTATTCGAAATGAAAAGTAGAGTGTTTAACTCGGGAAAGGCATCATTTCAGCCTCTTACTATTGGCGCTTTCATTGCGTTCGAGCGCCAAACTACCTCGGCAGAAATGAGTGCCTTTCATCCCGTGGCTAACAATCTACTATTCTTTGACAGGCTGGTTGGTCTCCCGGCCCGCTGCTGCCTTCAGCGCGACGCTCGATGGGCGGCTGTGCTTGGCGAGGCCGACTAGTCGTCGCCGGAGGGTCCGACGGCGCGGCCTCCTTACGACGCGTGGATTGGTTGCTGCCGGGCGCCGAGCCTGCAGGTAAAATATACAGAGGCCTACTGTCATCGGGTGTCGTTTGTGGGGAGGCCGACTCGTAGCAGGAGGGTCGGACGGCGCGTGGATTGGTTACTGCCGGGCGCCGAGCAGGTAACGTGTCTGGTTATACGATTACCGTTTTACTTTTTGGAGAGAAAATCTTAGGAGAAGGAATCAATTAAGTTCACCTTTGTACAGTCAAGTGTAAAAATATACCCTGCACTCATCATACTCATAAATATGTCAGCGAATTAAGAACTATGGGATATATTTTTATACAAGGCAAGAATTATACAACTAGAGTTGTATAATTCTTTCGGATTGGATTTACAAGAGGAAAAATACGACTAAATAAATAAATAAAGATCATTTATTTTCAGCTAAAGGTTACAGACATTCCAGGGGTCTCCGCACTAGGCAGTGCCTGTATCGCGGGGAACTAATTATAATTTAAATATCAGACTTTGTTACAATTAAAAACTATCATTTAGTAAGAAACTACTAACTACAAACTAAGGCTTAATCTAGACACAATATTGAAACTAAATTTTGTTAAATATGGCTTCTGTCTCGGCATAATTTTGTGAGTGCAGCAGTTTGAAAAGCAGTTTTTTCGCTGTATTTACTCTCGTTTTTAGGGTTCCGTACCCAAAGGGTAAAAACGGGACCCTATTACTAAGACTCCGTTGTCCATCTGTCTGTCACCAGGCTGTATCTCATGAACCGTGATAGCTTTTCACAGATGATGTATTTCCGTTGCCGCTATAACAATAAATACTAAAAAGTACGGAACCCTCGGTGGGCGAGTCCGACTCTCGCACTTGGCCGGTTTTTATCATTATCTTCATCTTCCTCGCGTTATCCCGGCGTTTTGCCACGGCTCATGGGAGCTTGGGGTCCTTTTGACCACTAATTCTAAGAATTGGCGTAGGCACTAGTTTTTACGAAAGCGACTGCCATCTGGCCTTCCAACCCAGAGGAGGAACTAGGTCTTGTTAGGTAAGCGAGGCAATAAGAAAGTAGATGTGTGTAATGACCAATGCACACGCGTTTCATACGACGTTTTTCAACACATTTGCGAGAAAAAAAAGATACTCATATTATTTAAATTTTAATAGTTAAAACAGTTAGTATTGTGTATTGCATCTGTCATACTCGTACTGCCGGCCGCCCCTCGCCCCGGCCGCGGGCGGCGCGGCGGGCGGGCCGGCCGGGCCGCGCACCGCGCAGGCGCGAGGAGCGCGCCGGTGCCCGCCAGTCCGACCAATTAAAGAAGGCTCCCTTTCCATGCATATTAATAGCAATCAGTTAGCTTCTTAACTCGTTCCAATAATATAATGAAAAAGCACGAGTGGAATAATACACTGAAAGAGTACGCGTGTTTTAATATCTAGGATTATGAGCCAAAAATCGGTGGAATAAAAACGTCGTTTTGAGCAAGTGTGTTGAAAAAATATATTTTGTATTTTGACCTCCGGATTGGATGTACATACTCTCTCTCGTTTGAATGTATATCTGAATAGTTGTATTTGTAAATTAATTTTTAACAAGCAGAAACGTCTGCGATCGATGCTATTAAGCTTAGAATAAATTTAAAAGTGGAAAAATTACTGCCTCGGGTGAGACTTGAACTCACGGCCTCTGGATCGATACTCCAGCGCTCTGCCAACTGAGCCACCAAGACCTAATCCATAGTCAGCAAATCTTCCCACTATATGGTGTTCAAGTCTCATCCAAGGCAGTAATTTTTCCACTTTTAAATTTATTCTAAGTTGTATTTGTATTATGTATACAGGAGGCACCTGGCAGTCCGGTCCGCCGCTGCGCCGCGCGCGCGCCGGGCTGGGCGTGGCGGAGCTGCGCGGCGCGCTGTACGCGGCGGGGGGGTTCTCGGGCCGCGAGTTCCTGGCCTGCGTGGAGTGGCTGCCCGACCCCGACGCCGAGTGGACCATGCTGGCCGACCCTCCCCTAGTATGTACTATGCCTGCCTACTCTACACTATCGGCGCGCTGTACGCGGCGGGGGGGTTCTCGGGCCGCGAGTTCCTGGCCTGCGTGGAGTGGCTGCCCGACCCCGACGCCGAGTGGACCATGCTGGCCGACCCTCCCCTAGTATGTACTATGCCTGCCTACTCTACACTATCGGCGCGCTGTACGCGGCGGGGGGGTTCTCGGGCCGCGAGTTCCTGGCCTGCGTGGAGTGGCTGCCCGACCCCGACGCCGAGTGGACCATGCTGGCCGACCCTCCCCTAGTATGTACTATGCCTGCCTACTCTACACTATCGGCGCGCTGTACGCGGCGGGGGGGTTCTCGGGCCGCGAGTTCCTGGCCTGCGTGGAGTGGCTGCCCGACCCCGACGCCGAGTGGACCATGCTGGCCGACCCTCCCCTAGTATGTACTATGCCTGCCTACTCTACACTATCGGCGCGCTGTACGCGGCGGGGGGGTTCTCGGGCCGCGAGTTCCTGGCCTGCGTGGAGTGGCTGCCCGACCCCGACGCCGAGTGGACCATGCTGGCCGACCCTCCCCTAGTATGTACTATGCCTGCCTACTCTACACTATCGGCGCGCTGTACGCGGCGGGGGGGTTCTCGGGCCGCGAGTTCCTGGCCTGCGTGGAGTGGCTGCCCGACCCCGACGCCGAGTGGACCATGCTGGCCGACCCTCCCCTAGTATGTACTATGCCTGCCTACTCTACACTATCGGCGCGCTGTACGCGGCGGGGGGGTTCTCGGGCCGCGAGTTCCTGGCCTGCGTGGAGTGGCTGCCCGACCCCGACGCCGAGTGGACCATGCTGGCCGACCCTCCCCTAGTATGTACTATGCCTGCCTACTCTACACTATCGGCGCGCTGTACGCGGCGGGGGGGTTCTCGGGCCGCGAGTTCCTGGCCTGCGTGGAGTGGCTGCCCGACCCCGACGCCGAGTGGACCATGCTGGCCGACCCTCCCCTAGTATGTACTATGCCTGCCTACTCTACACTATCGGCGCGCTGTACGCGGCGGGGGGGTTCTCGGGCCGCGAGTTCCTGGCCTGCGTGGAGTGGCTGCCCGACCCCGACGCCGAGTGGACCATGCTGGCCGACCCTCCCCTAGTATGTACTATGCCTGCCTACTCTACACTATCGGCGCGCTGTACGCGGCGGGGGGGTTCTCGGGCCGCGAGTTCCTGGCCTGCGTGGAGTGGCTGCCCGACCCCGACGCCGAGTGGACCATGCTGGCCGACCCTCCCCTAGTATGTACTATGCCTGCCTACTCTACACTATCGGCGCGCTGTACGCGGCGGGGGGGTTCTCGGGCCGCGAGTTCCTGGCCTGCGTGGAGTGGCTGCCCGACCCCGACGCCGAGTGGACCATGCTGGCCGACCCTCCCCTAGTATGTACTATGCCTGCCTACTCTACACTATCGGCGCGCTGTACGCGGCGGGGGGGTTCTCGGGCCGCGAGTTCCTGGCCTGCGTGGAGTGGCTGCCCGACCCCGACGCCGAGTGGACCATGCTGGCCGACCCTCCCCTAGTATGTACTATGCCTGCCTACTCTACACTATCGGCGCGCTGTACGCGGCGGGGGGGTTCTCGGGCCGCGAGTTCCTGGCCTGCGTGGAGTGGCTGCCCGACCCCGACGCCGAGTGGACCATGCTGGCCGACCCTCCCCTAGTATGTACTATGCCTGCCTACTCTACACTATCGGCGCGCTGTACGCGGCGGGGGGGTTCTCGGGCCGCGAGTTCCTGGCCTGCGTGGAGTGGCTGCCCGACCCCGACGCCGAGTGGACCATGCTGGCCGACCCTCCCCTAGTATGTACTATGCCTGCCTACTCTACACTATCGGCGCGCTGTACGCGGCGGGGGGGTTCTCGGGCCGCGAGTTCCTGGCCTGCGTGGAGTGGCTGCCCGACCCCGACGCCGAGTGGACCATGCTGGCCGACCCTCCCCTAGTATGTACTATGCCTGCCTACTCTACACTATCGGCGCGCTGTACGCGGCGGGGGGGTTCTCGGGCCGCGAGTTCCTGGCCTGCGTGGAGTGGCTGCCCGACCCCGACGCCGAGTGGACCATGCTGGCCGACCCTCCCCTAGTATGTACTATGCCTGCCTACTCTACACTATCGGCGCGCTGTACGCGGCGGGGGGGTTCTCGGGCCGCGAGTTCCTGGCCTGCGTGGAGTGGCTGCCCGACCCCGACGCCGAGTGGACCATGCTGGCCGACCCTCCCCTAGTATGTACTATGCCTGCCTACTCTACACTATCGGCGCGCTGTACGCGGCGGGGGGGTTCTCGGGCCGCGAGTTCCTGGCCTGCGTGGAGTGGCTGCCCGACCCCGACGCCGAGTGGACCATGCTGGCCGACCCTCCCCTAGTATGTACTATGCCTGCCTACTCTACACTATCGGCGCGCTGTACGCGGCGGGGGGGTTCTCGGGCCGCGAGTTCCTGGCCTGCGTGGAGTGGCTGCCCGACCCCGACGCCGAGTGGACCATGCTGGCCGACCCTCCCCTAGTATGTACTATGCCTGCCTACTCTACACTATCGGCGCGCTGTACGCGGCGGGGGGGTTCTCGGGCCGCGAGTTCCTGGCCTGCGTGGAGTGGCTGCCCGACCCCGACGCCGAGTGGACCATGCTGGCCGACCCTCCCCTAGTATGTACTATGCCTGCCTACTCTACACTATCGGCGCGCTGTACGCGGCGGGGGGGTTCTCGGGCCGCGAGTTCCTGGCCTGCGTGGAGTGGCTGCCCGACCCCGACGCCGAGTGGACCATGCTGGCCGACCCTCCCCTAGTATGTACTATGCCTGCCTACTCTACACTATCGGCGCGCTGTACGCGGCGGGGGGGTTCTCGGGCCGCGAGTTCCTGGCCTGCGTGGAGTGGCTGCCCGACCCCGACGCCGAGTGGACCATGCTGGCCGACCCTCCCCTAGTATGTACTATGCCTGCCTACTCTACACTATCGGCGCGCTGTACGCGGCGGGGGGGTTCTCGGGCCGCGAGTTCCTGGCCTGCGTGGAGTGGCTGCCCGACCCCGACGCCGAGTGGACCATGCTGGCCGACCCTCCCCTAGTATGTACTATGCCTGCCTACTCTACACTATCGGCGCGCTGTACGCGGCGGGGGGGTTCTCGGGCCGCGAGTTCCTGGCCTGCGTGGAGTGGCTGCCCGACCCCGACGCCGAGTGGACCATGCTGGCCGACCCTCCCCTAGTATGTACTATGCCTGCCTACTCTACACTATCGGCGCGCTGTACGCGGCGGGGGGGTTCTCGGGCCGCGAGTTCCTGGCCTGCGTGGAGTGGCTGCCCGACCCCGACGCCGAGTGGACCATGCTGGCCGACCCTCCCCTAGTATGTACTATGCCTGCCTACTCTACACTATCGGCGCGCTGTACGCGGCGGGGGGGTTCTCGGGCCGCGAGTTCCTGGCCTGCGTGGAGTGGCTGCCCGACCCCGACGCCGAGTGGACCATGCTGGCCGACCCTCCCCTAGTATGTACTATGCCTGCCTACTCTACACTATCGGCGCGCTGTACGCGGCGGGGGGGTTCTCGGGCCGCGAGTTCCTGGCCTGCGTGGAGTGGCTGCCCGACCCCGACGCCGAGTGGACCATGCTGGCCGACCCTCCCCTAGTATGTACTATGCCTGCCTACTCTACACTATCGGCGCGCTGTACGCGGCGGGGGGGTTCTCGGGCCGCGAGTTCCTGGCCTGCGTGGAGTGGCTGCCCGACCCCGACGCCGAGTGGACCATGCTGGCCGACCCTCCCCTAGTATGTACTATGCCTGCCTACTCTACACTATCGGCGCGCTGTACGCGGCGGGGGGGTTCTCGGGCCGCGAGTTCCTGGCCTGCGTGGAGTGGCTGCCCGACCCCGACGCCGAGTGGACCATGCTGGCCGACCCTCCCCTAGTATGTACTATGCCTGCCTACTCTACACTATCGGCGCGCTGTACGCGGCGGGGGGGTTCTCGGGCCGCGAGTTCCTGGCCTGCGTGGAGTGGCTGCCCGACCCCGACGCCGAGTGGACCATGCTGGCCGACCCTCCCCTAGTATGTACTATGCCTGCCTACTCTACACTATCGGCGCGCTGTACGCGGCGGGGGGGTTCTCGGGCCGCGAGTTCCTGGCCTGCGTGGAGTGGCTGCCCGACCCCGACGCCGAGTGGACCATGCTGGCCGACCCTCCCCTAGTATGTATTATGCCTGCCTACTCTACACTATCGGCATAATAAATATTTGTATTATAAATATTATGGAAATATTTTACATAAGCAAAGTTCTAATGTATATATTTTCACAGAAAAAAGTAAAAACAATTGAAACGATTTGCCGCCTTTCTATTTATTTTATTTTAATATAGAAGTGTATTTTTTGCTGAGAACGAGGCAAGCTATTTGAGACACCTAAATAGTCGCGGTACCAACATTATAATAATAAGTACTGATCATCTGTTTGGCTGTTTAATGGACTTGTGCCTTCATTTGATATGGCCACTTCAACTTTTAAAAAGTTTGGAACTCGACAAATAACAAATGTTTTTCACTTTTTAATTTTTTGACTGGCTATAAACTACGCGCTTCGCGACTTACTTTTGAACAACGTCGACTTTGCCGTCCATTTTTGAGAATATTTACTTGTAACTTGTTGTAGGATTTTAATTTTGATCATTCACTTTTCAGCCTTTATATCGATTGGTAGTAAAGTATTAGTAATTTGATTTCAATAATTTTCACCACAGGTGGCGCGTACCCTGAGTGAGCCGCACCCGCCTAGCGAGTCCCCGCTGCCCGTGTGCCGCGCGCTCAGCGAGCAGCACCCGCTGAGCGGGGCCGACCGGCCGGAGAACGGACAGGTAAATAAAGCTAACGTAAATACAGAGGATAGAAAAATGGAGGATTAGATTTAATTCAAATAATCATGGCGTCCAGACTACAGACTGGTGATGAATTCTTTTTTTTTCTTCAGAACGAAGCAACCGCGCATAACTAGACATCGTGTCCTTCTCACTGCAGTAACGAGTGACGGAGACGACGCAAAAACACGCTTCCGCATCAAGCAATGAGTATTATTAGGATCCTCTCCATACCATAGACAACCGAGTTATTGTATGGTGCGAAGATTTCGTGGATGTTTTTTTGACAGCTGACATTATTTCAATGTCGTCATATTTGTTTTAAAATTACTGTTTGACACATCCATAACACTGGATTATCTCTATTTTAAGACAATGGAACATATTAATTCGATCGTGTTAATTTTGGCGACTGGTAATTTAGATTTTCAAATTACCAGTCGCCGAAATTCGGTGCTCATGGACAAATTTAGAGGAACGCAAAAAAAAAGTCGCACGCAGAACGCAGTTGAGATTTTAAATAACGACCACGAAAACATTGATTTTGTGTATTGTAACTCAGTTGTCTGCGATCACTATGAAGTATCTTTATTTTCGCATAATTTTTAGGGTTCCGTACCCAAAGGGTAAAAACGGGACTATTACTAACTAACTCCTAAGACTAAGACGAAACTAAGACTCCTCTGTCCGTCTGTCACCAGGCGGTATCTCATGAACCGTGATAGCTAGACAGTTGAAAATTTCACAGATGATGTATTTCTGTTGCCGGAACAACAAATACTAAAAACAGAATAAAATAAATATTTAAGTGGGGCTCCCATACAACAAACGTGATTTTTTTGCCGTGTTTTGCGTAATGGTACGGAACCCTTCGTACGCGAGTCCGACTCGCACTTGGCCGATTTTTTTTAAATGATAAATCAGACCTGTATTTCACAGGCAACTTTTCTTATAGAAATTAATTTGTTTAAGCTCCAATGACTGCCATTTACAGCTAAATATATGGCACAGTGTCAGTGCCATTTAGTAAATGTTTAAAACGTAATGACCTGTCCAATATATTGGTCCAATGTGCATTGCTTCTCACTCTCACTAAGCAAAATGTGAGACGCAAATACACATTGGACAAATAAATTGACAGTTGAAATACCATATGTCAGTGGTTCCATGAAACACGTGTTATATTTTCTGCAATATTGTAGACGGGGGAATTATGCGAAAAGATGATACTTTCAAATGAGAGGCACCCGTATTATTAATGTTTTAGAATAATTTATTGTGATCGCGACTTAGTGAAATTGAACTCTACCTCAAAATTATTCGCGAGACGAAGCCTTTATGGGCGATTCCCAAAAAAAGTGTACCTATCCAGTATTTTTTTTGTGATTTTTCTTCTCATGATTAACTATTGATTTTAATATGAAATATAAGTATGCATTCCATATCGACACGTTTTTATATGCATTTTTTGCTGACATTTTACATAAGCAATCTGGTACAGTGTTCAAAATTACCTTGACGCGCTCTTATTCTCGTCTTAAAAATAAAGTCGCAAGATAATTTTGAACACCTGGCCCGCTTAGCAACTATTGCTGCTGACTATACCAATAGTAAAAAAATCGAGTGAGAAAAACCTCAAAAATAGCTGTCAAAATATACACTTTTTCTCGGGAAATGCCTTCACGCGTTTGCAGATTCGTTAGAAATTAATGTGCCCGTAGCTATATATTACCTACGTATATTATACATGCGTTAGACGCTATGTATCGTGTAAATCCGGTCTCATGTACATGGCTTTGCTATGTTTACAAATTTTTTAATGTACCGGTTTTCACTGTCGTATTTATCGCATAAGTATTTGCGTGCTAGAACCTCTGGGTGTTGTACACTTTTATTACTATTTTAAACGTTCTATCATAGAATACATTCGTTTTAAAAGACCAATGAATTATATTTATTTTAATTGCAAAGTATAGGGATCACGTCTGTACAAAATGTATTGTATATGGAATTGTCGATTGTCATCTCATCTTTATAGAATAGCCACTAGGGGCCTATCGCATAAAAACATTATGTAAGTAAAATACTACTATGTACATCCATATTTAGCCGTATTATTTTGTATGGATACCGCCGCTATATGAGGTGCCCAGCTACTGGTGTAAAAGTGTGGTGTCACTTTGTCTGACTATACTCTGATTCCTTCTGTCAAAAGACAAATCATGTTAGCATATTGTATTGAATTTTAATACACATCGACGAAGGGCATAAGACTGCTCTGATACCTTTTTTTTTAGACTTGCAATACTAATAATAAATCATTTTTATTTCGAGTAACTTTACAGACTCATATAGCTTGTGTTAGTAAGTACTTATAGCTATGTTAATGCTTACATACTGTGAAAGTACATGCATTTGTATATATCTGTAAGGACTTGCTGATTGAAACAACGACATATTGGAAGTGTTCTTTATTCTCTAAAGCGCTATCCTACTCTAACATTATTGTTTTTTACATATATCTATCCTTATCACTCTTACGGGGTTATCACATATCGATTGTGAGTATTATGGTTCGACCTGAATATCGACTTTGCCCAATGCCCTTTGAAATTTAATTTGAAAAGAATATTTATATTATTTTAATTTTAAATTTCACATCTCTATTACCCTTACATATCGAGTAACGTATAGGTGCGTTCAGATCTCACCGCACGCGCTATACCTCGAATTATGTAGAACACTTTGCATCTCGTTTTTGTAAGATCTGGACGGATCGGTGATGGCACCTTGTGGCTATCCTTGTTATGTTAGCATTGTGGAGTAGTGTTTATCCTCCTAAGGCCCAAAGTCCTACCTATAGTACTTCTTCAGTTCGATGAAACTTAAGCCATATTCAATTAGAACCGAGTTGCATTTCTTTAGTTCAAATAAAAATCAACTCTAATTCCATGCACTATAGGTTCAAATTTCAGTGGCAAGTTTTGGGTTTTTCATTTGTATGGTTGGGCCTTAGGAGGGTAAGATAGTGAAAAGTTGATTGTAGTAGAGATATAAAGTGTAAAATACGTGCTTTCTAGTTCGACAGCTGATGATGGCGTACCTATGAGAGTATACGTTTTCTCTTGCTAATAATGTATAATTAATTTTATTGATGTGTATAATTGATTTTGTTGAAATGGCTTTGACTTTGTTTAATACAGAGTGCCATTTTACTAACTGTCAACTTTTGACAATGTTACCGCATAATGTTCGCCGTGCAGCGCCATCTTTTATTAGCTGTCAAATTCGAAGCACGAATTTATATTTAGACTGCACGTCTAGTACAGTCGCCATCAGATATATCGGAGCGGCCAAGGTGCTCACAAACATCTAAACACGCCTCTATTGTCATGGCGCTAGAGTTCATGTTCAGACATTTTTGAGTACTTCGGCCGCTCTGATATATCTGATGGTGACTTTACAATCAATGAATCTTTAATATGGGTATAGCATGCGTCAAAAGACACTAATTAAGTTAATTTCCAGTTTATTGTATATTATAAGAGGCGGGTGGTGGGACGGAGCTCCACGGAGCGGCATTTTTTTTTCTGTTTATCTGAATAAACTGCATTTAACAGCATTAAGTACTATACATGTGTTTTTTTATTGTATAGTTACCTAAACATATTTCTTTTCTGATTTGACAGTCTGTTTAGCCCAAGCGGTGAGATACCCTGCCTGCATAGCTGTTGGTCCTGGGCTCAAATCCTGGTGAGAGCATAATTATGAGTTATATGCACAGATATTTTTATTTTTAGTATTTTATTATATTTTGAATAAATGTTTCTCTAAGAAACTTAATAGTCTGTTGTAAATTTCCTGATGCTCTGCATCAATATGTTTGAATCAACAATCAATAGTTGTATCTTGTGTACTATGTACAGTTGGTGCTTTCGTGAAGTTACTACCAGAGTGTAAACAAGCAATAATTGCATTAGAATGATCAGAAACATTAAATATTATACTTACAAAAGGTAGATCTAGTATGGCAGGTATAGCGGCTATGGTAAATCCAGGGCTTCAGGAGTCTCCAATTTGCTTGACCCAAAGGCATAGGCCTGGCCCCTATTTCACTACGGTGACACGTGCGAAAGTTGACGACATCACTGTTACTGACGCCACAGGCCTCCATAGGCTACGGTAACCGCTTACCATCGCACGGGTGGTGTGCTTGTTTGCCACCAACGTTTTAATAATAATAAAACATCTCCAATAAATAAGTACTTATTTTGCGAAGCTAGTGACAACGTCATATCCGAATTCCTTTCTGCATATTCCTTTTTACAGTTTCCTGCAAAACTGTTTTCACAGTTTGTCTGCATATTTCGCAGGAGTGTGGTTTTACTCCTATGTGAATGAATTTGTGTGTTCAAAGAACTTAATCTAAAACTTCGGTTCACAAAACCGGCAGGAAACGGTTTCACTTCCGAATGAATCACTTTGTGTCTTTAAATCACCAAAACGTGTATACTTTTTTTGACATACGTCGCACTCGTGTGGTTTCTCACCGATTGTCACTCGTTTTGAGATGGGTCTTTAAATCTTTAATTGTTACAAAATCCCTTTTGCACATTTCGCAGGAATAAGGTTTTGCTAGCGTGTCTTTTTCCCCCGTGTCATGCTCCGGACATTGACAGTGACCTTATATCGATTTTTCACATACATCACAGTTATATGGTTTTGCTTCCACATGGCTTAATTTATATGTCGTTAAAGTATGAAAACGCGCAAATTTCTTCTCGCATATTTTACACTGATATGCCTTCTCTCCTGCATGTATTTTTCTATGCGCCTTTAAGTCTCCTTAAAGAAAATTTCTCATTAGTGTGCGTTGGTGTAAGATTGAACGGGATTTTCATGAGGCTTTTCACTAGGCAATCGCATAATTTTTTTTCACATTGTTCACAAGAATACAGTGTGACTTTTGTGTGAACTAATTTATGAATTTTCAAAGTATCTAATCGTCGAAAACCTTTTTTACATATTTCGCACGCATACGGCTTCTCGCCAGTGTGTATTCGTTCATGTTCCTTCAGTGTTTAATCTAGTTAAGTCTCTCTTGCATATGTTGCATGAATATGGTTTTGCTCCCATGCTTGCTGGTTGTGTCTCCTCTTGTTTGTGTTTTTTTTGTGTATTAGGGTTAGGATCAAAAAGAATAGATAGACTGTCATAGTAATTAACACACGATTAAAACTATATTATATAATTTTTTTTAAACGCCATGTGACTTGGACCCATGTTCTTTCCCTGAATATGTGTTAAAATTGTTAAATATAAAAGGGTGTCATCAACGCCATCTAGCCGAGCATAGGCCAAAGTTGTGGCGCCATTTATTCGAGAATGACTTTTTCTTGATTTCCGAGGCACGTTTTTTCCTTACACTTCATTCATCTTATACGGAATTACATATGTTAGGATAGTATTTATCAACTATCATTCCACACAGACGAAGTCGCGGACAGAAGCGAATGCTATATCAAAGTCAATGTGTTTATTTGCTAAACATAGGTGAAACTGTTAGTGGTCTCCTTCTTCTTCTTCCCAGACCTTATCCCATTTACTTGGGGTCGGCCCTCCCTGTCCTCTTCTTCCATTCTGCACGGTTTAGTGCCAGGTGTGCGTCCTTTATTCCTTGCTCTCTCAGGCTTTTCTCCACCGTCGTCAACCAAGTGGCTGGTGGTTTCCCGCGTCCTCGCGTCGTCGTAGGCATCGCTAAGGCTACATTGATCATATGTTCGGGAGGTCGTCTCTGAATATGCCCGTACCACCGTAGGCGTTTCTCAACAAGTTTATCAGTTATCGGTGCGACTTTGAAACTGCCCCTGATGTACTGGTTTCTAATCTTATCCAACAGAGTGACGCCAGCAGACCAACGCAGCATGCGCATCTCTGTGGTGTGAAGTTTGTTTAGATGGCATTTGTTCGTGGCCCAGAACTCAGAGCCGTAAAGTACTGCAGGTCTTATGGCAGTTTTGTAGATGTTTCCCTTTACTTTTTTTTTTTTTTACTTTTTACTTTTACTCTTGGTGAAACTGTTAGTGGTGTATAAAATTATCAATTTGATATCACTATATTCTGCCTTTGGGCCTACCTGCAATAATATGTTACTTTTCGAAGGCTGCAAAAATATGTACGCTCTTATGACTACAAATAAGATCGTGTCACATATTTTTGCGGCCTTCGATTGTAGCATAATATTGCAGGTGACTGTACATATTGTAACATAATATTGCAGGTGACTGTACATAAACATGCCCTTAATAATTTAAATATTAACAACCTAATACATATAATCGAATTTAAACTGTTGTGAGACATACTAACATTAAATCATTTTACTGTTTAGACTCACTTGTTTTAGTCACTCGCGCGACATGTTTCGGAGAGCCTAGGTCTCCTTTCTCAAGCACTAATAGTGCGAGCAGCGTTCACGATGACCGTGTATTGCGTACTGCCGCTGCCGCGCGCCGCGTCGCTCGCTGCGCGCGCGCCGAGAAAGCCGGTTGGGGGAGGTCTTGCGCTATCGTTGTAGGCGGGCACAGTGGTGTTTGGGTTTGGGTCACCCAACACTTGTAGCGCCACACAGCACGAACTCACTATGTCCACTACACTGTCACAACACTCACCGGCACAGGAATCACAGGCTTCTATGCTGGCGGCACAGTCCAGCCGCTATCCCGATTGAAATTAGGGCGCCGCCCAATCTCGATCGCTTTTGGTACGTAGCATTTTTCTCGTACCAGTAATCTCGCCTTGTCAAACCGAAGATAGTGCGACGCGCCTGTATCTAGGGCGTGCTCTGCCACTGCGGAGTTGCTGCATTCCATCTTTCGTCGCGCGAGTGACTAAAACAAGTGAGTCTAAACCGTAAAATGATTTAAAACTAATACATATAAATCATAAAATATTGACATTCTTAAGTAATTGCAATAAAATCTTCTATCTCCGTGCCTCTTCCCATTTCATTTGGGGTCGGCCCTCTAAATATGTTTCCGCCATTTGGCTCAAATGGTTTTTTTAGCGACTGTTTCTCTAGGTTTCTCCACCAGCCGGGCTAGCACATGATTGGCGCGAGAGTATCTCGACGCGACATAGACTACCCATCCCTCTTTAATTCATACAGTTAGTAAAAGACGGGTAGTCTATCTCGCGGCGAGATACTGTCGCGCCAATCATGTGCTCGGCCTACAGGTGGCTTTTGGGTTTCCTGGTGGTTGTTTGCCTATGCAATTTTTACCGGGTGATCTTTTTCTCGACGCATTACATAAGATCATTCATTACAATTTTAAATTACCTGTAGATAAGTAAGCAAGAAAATTGAAAGTTGGTGAAATTATGCTGTTGAAAAAGTCTAGTTAGTACTTAGCTGAGGTCTAATTCTGGCCTACATCATACCTACCGTAGTTCATGGGATCCGATGCGATGTATTGGTCCCTGCGATCGGCCAGTCACCGCCTCCCCACCCTTGCACGTTGCTGAAAATACTGTAATACTTCTGAAAATCACTATCACTACATAGTATAAAACAAAGTCGCTTCCTGCTGTCTGGATGGATGTCTGTCCCTATGTATGCTTAGATCTTCAAAACTACGCAACGGATTTTGAATAGATAGTGATTGTTTGATTGTTTTTGTAAACTTGCGTTAATAAAGCGCCATCCATGGGACATTCTACTCTGTATTGAACCCTCGATGGCTTATATTCTACGCACCCACTAGGGCACGTAGTTCATGAATAGGCCCATAAATGGCGCCTTAATCAATATCTAGGTTTAAGATAGTAATAATAAATTTGTACTTCCACTTTGCGAATAGACACCATTCGATACACAAGCGTTTTCTCTCCGACTCCTGCCTGACTCCTTCGATCTCCAACCACGTGCCAACAGTTTTTTTTTAAATAGATGGAGTGATTCAAGAGAAAGGTTTATATGTATAATACATCAGCATTGCACCCGTGCCAAGCCGGGGCGGGTCGCTAGTCTTCATCGTCAAACGTCAAACGTCACAATCACGGTGTGCTGGAGTGCCCATACTTAAAAATAGCAGGTTACAATTTGCTAAAAATTTTAATGTTTATTTTACAATATAGAATCGAAAACACATTAAATTAATATGCATTGTGCCACACAAATATTGTAATCAAACTACTTGCTAACAGATGGCGCTAGTAGTACTGTCATGTTCCATATACTTTATTTACGTTCCTTGTAGGGACGGATGTTGTACTGACTGACACTTTAGATATTTTTCTAGATAACGATCCTATCCTAGGTTGTCTTGGCCATGCATAACTATAGTCCCTGCGAGTTGCGCCATCATCTATATATATTTTAGATAGTGCTGTTTGTCTGGTGACAGACAGACGGACAGTGGAGTCTTAGTAATAGGGTCCCGTGTTTACCCTTTGGGTACGGAACCCTAAAAATGTATAAGCTGTGAAGTGCGAACTCTAGTATGCAGAGTAGACCTCACGAACTGCCATTGCTTCGCGGTAAAAAAAAACCAATAAAATAATAATATTTGGCTTTTACCCGATTTTTTTAGGGTTCCGTACCTCAAAAGGAAAAAACGGAACCCGTATAGGATCACTCGTGTGTCTGTCCGTCTGTCACAGCCTAATATTTTCTCCGAAACGACTAGACCAAGTAAGTTTAAATTTGGTACACATGTGTAAATTTGTGACCCAAAGAGGCAAAGACTGACATGTAACGTAAACAAATGAATTTTAAACATGAGGGCCTTATATGAGAAAATAAAAAAATAAAGTTTTTTTTTTAAACTATATTGTGTTAAATATGTTAATCTTTTGAGGTACGGAACCCTAACAAACACCGTGTATTTATACGAAAAGTCAAGTTTGTCAGCTCATAATTTCGTATCAAGAAATGATTAGGTGTGTGTACCTAAAGGTGCTCAATTTTCTGCCGATCACCCGTCTTAAGTGAGAACGGAAGCTTTTAACGTCAAACAGGGCTTCGACCCTTTACCAGCGATCGACTTGCCACTTGTATCTTCTTGATTGATCACATACAGTGTGTAAATCCAATACGGGCAATAAATTAAACCCGATATAGAATTTATCCGTGTAATCATTAGGAATTGAGAAGTTTTTAGGGTTCCGTAACCAGAGGGCGAAACGTTAATTTGATGTACATATTAATCATAGCTAATATGCCCCTGCGTTTGACTTTTTTGGATTTCTTGATTATAGTAAAAATTTGGAGCGAAAAACCGATTTCATACAAATTTTTAAATGCTCCTAGCTCTTATAATAATTAAAAATTTGAAAAAAATCAAACGTAGGGGCATGGCTGTGGTTGATATATAAGTAACAAATTGTATCGAAATATTTTCAATAATGTTAATATCCAGGGAGGAAACGGCGATTTCGCGCGCGTCCTCCACTTTCGTCTTAAGAAATAATGTATATGCGACATGTAATGGAGAACGTCCGGACATATCAAAGAATTTTCACTCAAGCTAAAACTGAGACCTTCGCTTTCGCTCAATCAACTAATAGGAACCTTGGATAAAACATTGTTCACTAGCGACCTTATTCGCTTGGGTTCTAATAAACTCCGTTTAAACCTCCCTTAGCGGCGACTTGCTACAAACAGAGTTAAGGATAAATTGGGTTGGGGTAACGTTAACTCGATAGCAGCCCAACCAAGCCATGGAGGAAAACAAGGTTAGTATCCCTGATAGTAAATTTTCTTAGATATTTTTATAGTGGCTGTTACCCATGTTTTCCTGTTTTGGAATAAAATTAAGGATTTAAAGGGTTCTGTAGCGCGTCAGGAATGTTTGCCGAGGCGCGTACCGACGACTTTTATGCGATCAGGCGAAAGCGGGTCGCATCTATCCTAAATCGCATCCGACGCAGCGACAACGGGATACTGAAGGTAATCGCCGATAGACCTGATAGTTCCATCCTGTGTGCATGGGTCAAAACTATTAAGTAGAATACATATATCGACATTTGTTATGCTTGTATCTGTTGCTCTTTTGACATGAAATCATTATTTATATGAATTTAAATTAAAAGAAAATGGTAAATTTTTGACATTCTAATTATTATTCTAGTCTATATTATTTTGAATCTGACATATTAATTATTATTATTGTATTCATTATTTAAATTTATTGGATTTTGATTTTATTGTTAAGTTTTGTTTTTATTTTTAATGTATTTACTAACACATAGGTATAACGATGGTACTAACAATATTGTATGGAATTTTGAATGTTCTGAAATAAAGATATTTTATTTTATTTTATTTATTTTTTTAAAGGAAAGTCTTACCAGCAATGTTATGTCTATCTACCCCTTTTTTTTGGTTTTTTTTTGACGGAGTGGGAATGCACTTACGCACGGTGTGTGGGACTCGCCGCTCCTTGCCGCTCTCTTACCGAGAGGGGGGGAGTATTTGGCCCTACCCATTAACCCACTCCGGCGTATCACCCTCTTTGCCGTTCGTGAGGGCGCACTGGGATCGATAACATTCCACCACGGCGCCCTCCGATGTCTATCTACCTGGCGAGTTTTCTCGAGAAACTGGGGTTCTTTAAAAGAGGCCTTACCTACACGCTTACAGGATCAGGACGCAAATATGTTGATAAGTGATAACCCTTGAGTTCGCTTGTGTTATAAGCGTTTACCTATACGCTATGCTAACCATCAGGAATATCAGCTTGTTTGCCATGGATGTAAAATAAAAAAAAAGCCGCTTGTTTACTCTCTCGCGATTGTGACTGCCCTAAAATTATATTTTGAGAATTATGCACCGCCGACATAGTTGAAAGTCGTTAACCTGGACCTAAATCTTTAAAAAACCTAGCACCCCCGCATAGAAATATATTTGCAGGAGTGCTAAGCTAATAGTTTTGCTGACTGTACTTGTAATCATTCAGGCAGGCGATAAGCTGATCCACTTAATAGCATCAATTCATTAAGAGGCCGTAGTCGATTTTGGAGCCAAAATTTTAAATTGATAGATTTAGTCGTTGAAATTATACACGTTTTGTTACGTAATATCTAAATAACAAGTATTGGTTTCTATTAGCACGTTTTCTCATCTTGTCTTTTAATAATAAGGTCGCGAGCGTGCGTCACCAGTAATATATGAAGCGAAGGGTTACTTTTTAAAAATACATCAAAAAATTATGGTGGTATATTATACAAATTGATGTATAAGAATAGTTTCAGCAAATATTGTAGATTGTTTAAGTATCAAAATTACGTTGAAATTAAGTCGATTTTCAGAGAAATTGTCACTTGTTTTGAAGTAATTTCTGGAGAAAATTGAATTCGTTTAACTTTCATTTCCTCGAACTCTAAGTCATATAACAAAAATGTAATCTGATAAAGGTCAAGTACAAAATTAAGTCGATTTTCAGAGAAATTGTCACTTGTTTTGAAGTAATTTCTGGAGAAAATTGAATTCGTTTAACTTTCATTTCCTCGAACTCTAAGTCATATAACAAAAATGTAATCTGATAAAGGTCAAGTACAGAATATGCATAGTACAAATTTACCACTTTTAGCAGTCCAAACTTTACGAAATTTACAAATAAGAGCGACAAAATCAGTGCTTTACGCGCGTTTGCCTAAACGTCCTTCAGAAAAAAAAAAAACATTACTAATTTAGTGAGTCCGTTTTCAAAAAATTGATCTGATAAAAGGCAAGATAAGAAGACGTGCTAATAGAAACCAGTACTTGTTATTTCAATTTGGTAACAAAAGGTGTACAATTTCATCGACTAAATCTATCAATTTTACATTTTTGCGACTAAAATCGACACCGGCATCTTAAAGCACTTACTAATGGGACGCGTAATGATAAGTTTAAAACAATTGAACGGTTTCTTTTTCATTTAAATAAATTACTAGTAAGTACTTACCTTATTCAATTGTAGTATTAATTGTAATAACAAAGGTTTTCAAGTTTTACCTATACATATTATACTTATTCTTAATTAAGGATGACTCACGTTAGACCGGGCCGTGTCCGGGCTGGAAATATAAATAGAAATAATTTTATTTGCAGAAAAAGGGTACAATAATTGGAGCTTCCGGCGCTTACTTTTCTATGACATGACGGGTGATCACGTGATGCTTTCCATAGAAAACGAAGCGCCGGAAGCCCCGGCCCGGACACGGCCCGGTCTAACGTGAGTCATCCTTTAAAAAGGGTTTTTTTCTTTATGGACACCATACAAAAATAAGCCCTTTTTAAAAGACACTGCTCAACTAGTAATTCTAAGTAAGTAAGCTGATGCCTCGCGTGGGCCTGCTTGTTAGTGTAGTCTAGGCCGAGCATGACACATAAGAGTGGCCTTTATTGCATTACCTTTAGGGTCACATTCCTATGAAATCATGTTGGAGATACCTAATTGATCTCTATCAATGTTTTTGTTGTTATCAACATTTGGGTGAACTGTACAAAATGGGATAAAATAAAATGGTCATTTTCGTTGTGACGCAAAAGTAGCGTTATTTAGGGAAAGAGCTGTAAGGTATGATACAAGCCTGTTAAAAATGCGACCCTGAAAAGAGTTCTTAACAGAACATTGCAAAATTAGACCTAAAACCTTGGCCTGGTTCGACTATTTAAAAATAAATATTAGGGGACATCTTACACAGATCAACCTAGCCCCAAACTAAGCAAAGCTTATATTATGGGTGCTAGGCGACGATATACATACTTATATACATAGAAAACACCCATGACTCAAAAACGAATATCTGTGTTCATCACAGAAATAAATTCCCTTACCGGGATTCGGGTCGTATTTGTAAAATAATTTTGCCAAATACACGACCATTCTCTTCACAAGTTATAGGCTACAGGGTACATGTGTGAACTTACCCTAATGTAATATCTGTGTTGTACATACCACACTAGCGACCCGCCCCGGCTTCGCACGGGTGCAATGCTGATACATACATACATATAAACCTTCCTCTTGAATCACTCTATCTATTAAAAAAAAAAAACGCATCAAAATCCGTTGCGTAGTTTTAAAGATCTTAGTAGCATACATAAGGACAGACATCCATCCAGACAGCAGGAAGCGACTTTGATTTATACTATCTAGAGTATGTAGTGATGACTAATATGCAATAAATTATGAATTATGAGGATTTAAGGTGTAAAATATAAAAGTCGCAATAAAAAAAGTCAATGTTTCTACAGCTCATCTTTCACTTTATCCACCTCACTAAAGTGCACGGCATGTCTGACGCCATGCGCCAGCACCACCAAGCTCAGCGCCATCGGGTGCCAGCTACACGGGTCCTCTAGTACCTTCCGCGACAGTTCTAGGATGCTCTTCGCTTTCTCCGGTTCCTTTTCTAGCAGGTATCTGAAAGGAAACAGAACAATTTTTAGGGTTCCGTACCCAAAGGGTAAAAACGGGACCCTATATTACTAAGACTGTGCTGTCCGTCTGTCTGTCTGTCACCAGGCTGTATCTCATGAAGTTGATAGCTAGACAGTTGACATTTTCATAGATGATGTATTTCTGTTGCCGCTATAACAACAAGTACTAAAAACAGAATAAAAATTAATATCTCAGTGAGCGTGGTTTTTTGCCGTTTTTTGCGTAATAGTGCGGAACGTTTCGTACGTGAGGCCGACTTGCACTTGGCCGGATTTTTTGTAACCAACTTTAAACACCTAAAATAAAAAAAAGTGCCTAAATTAGAGGCTAGTACAAATAATTTACTCGGTTATATGAATTTGAGCAGCCACTTTAAGGTACTAGCTCTTCTTTGAAAGAAGACATCGAGAATACAGAATACAGAACTTTATTGGTAAAAGCAAATTTTACAGGTCACATTTTACATGTATAAAAAAATATATGTACATATGTTCGTTAATATAATTAATTACATATTTCATAACATTTTTAAACTTAAAAAAACATTTTTTTATTTTATCAGTGCATATTTATTCATGTAATAACAATTAGAAATACATATAAAACTTAAAAAACTAAAAATAAAAATAAATAAAACTAAATAAATAACATTATTAGATTTAAATATAACATGTTTTTTTTTTAATTACCATGCAGAAGTCAACGACCTCATCGAGTATTTATAAATTCGTCAATGCTGTAGAATGCTTTTTCTATAAGCAGCAGTTTAAGTTTAGATTTAAATACTTGGTTACTATTTAAGTTAAGTATATCTGAGAGATCATATGCATGCCTATTAATATCTGAAAGTTAATTTAAAGACGTTTGCGAAGCGCCTAACGCTCATGGGGTTCGCGTAGTGATTTCATCCTCTTAGAGGCTTCCATCCAACAATATAGGTTGGCGATAATGATGATGACAATTCCCGGTTCCCGTCAAGTTGGGTGGTGTAAATATATTAAAAGAACCTAATTAGACAATGGTAAACCGATTGAAGCAGCTGCTGCTGCTGCTGTTGGAGCTGGAATTATGCGTTATCTATCTTTAAAAATCGACCTCATGAATTATCATATAGTTACTTTTCAGTACATAATCACATAATTCCTTACCTAGTTCGATTGGCTTCGTAGTTGAAATTCTCAGCAATGCAGCCTCGCTCGTCAATCCATGACACGACTTTCCGGAACCAGTGACGGCGGAAGAACTCCTGGTAACCCAGCAGGCCACACAGAGCGACTGAAACAATTTTTTAGATACTAACGAGTGAGCAACAAGCATATGGAAACTTGGAGAGTCACGCTATTATGAGTATATATACGGGAGTTATTTATAAAAAAGTTATCAAATAAAACTGATCTTTAACGACGTGATTTTCATTTCTCTTAATAATTCCCGTTCTTATGAGCTCCATATGATACATATAATGTCTGATTGTCTGTATTGAAATAGGAAAGCCTCTGGGTCGTGCATATTTTGGCGGACGTTGACTCGTTGAAGTTCTTATTACTTATGTTCAACGCTGTTAACACATTTACTGCCAGCGACCCCTAGGCAGGTTCTCTGTTCGTAGGCGAAAAATTGCCTATGAATAAACAGTACGCTACAAACGGTTTTAACATCGGTAAATGTGTTAACATCAGACAATCTTAGGGCCACCCCAAACTAGCATATCCCGAGCGTCTAGTCAACTTTATGGCTGTTGCTCGCTTTCCATAGCGCTGATTAGACGCCGACGGCGACGCTCAGAAAACGCTAGTGTGACTTACTGTGCTCCATCCAGATGTCCCTGTTGAAGTACCCGCGACGCGCGAGGTACACTGCCTCGCGGTACATGCCGGCACATAACGCCTCCATCAGCTGTTCGTCGTCTTCCGGGTCGTGCATGTAACAGCGGCGGACGTGGCGAGGCATCATTATGTTCAACACTCTGGTAACATGACAAAATCTTTACTTTACAGACCATTCCGCTTTTTCCTTTTTAGGTACGGAACCCTCAAATACGAAAAATGTCAAAAGGGGCATAGTTTTCCATACATCAAATTGTTTCTGTTATGTTAATATCTAAAGAGGTAATGGGGATGTTTGTATGGAGATGCGGTCCTTTTCCTCTTAAGACTAACCTGTGACTGAGACTGTAGGAGAAGGAAGGTGCGCGTGTATACAGGATCTGAGGGCAAAACTGGTCGTAAACGCACGGTCTTAAGGTCTGCGTGTCTTCCAGCGGCGTGGGGTTGTAGATTATTTCACCCATGCAGTAATCTGGAGAAAATGGCGTTAGAAGTATAAAGTATCGTCAGATTACATTGTTTACATTATCTACACCAGCATTTCCAGCAAACAACACTACCTATAGATTATAGTTGTCTAAAAATATTCATTTTTATAAATGGTTGATCTTTTTGGTTGCGTGAAGGAGGCTCTTTTCCTTAAGAGTTTGCCGATGTATTTGTCAATAGCCAACGGTACCTAGTTTAAATATGCTTTAACATTACCTGAATCATCAATATTAATAGTGAATATCTGAGACTCTATAACCTCCTCAGCATACTTTAAATAAGTCTCTTTCGGAAATTTAACTTCATCCATATCTTGTTCAAATTCGTTGAGGGACACGTTGCTCAGAATCCATTTTTTGAAAAGATTTCTCTTAAATTCACCGATGGCTTCTACCTGGAGATCCTCTTCTATAAGAAGATGACTGGCTGAAAAAGAGTCACATATATAACCACAACATTTAGATTAAATCTAAAAAATGTACCCTTATGGCTCGCAAAAGGTGCCTAAGTCACACTTTAGGCAGTGCTTATTTTACATTAGGTCAACTGCTGTATTTGATAGTTGAATTACCTTTCTTGTACTATTATGTACTCACTCTATGTATGGTAGGTATTTTTAAGTACTTCTAATACAATGTGCTCCACTCTACCACTTAGACCATCCACTGCTAAAACGTATTTCAACAGATTTGTGACCAGTGACAGGAAAATGCATAGCAAGGTAAACGATGTGATTTCATAGGGTCTGTGCAGGACTACATTTTGTAACCCTCAATGAGGGAGGCTCAGTGATGTGCCAGCCGAATTTTGGGGTTTTCGTAAATATATCATAAAAAAATTGTATGTAAAAGCGCGGGAAAAATGTATGGGAAATACGGCAATAGAACTGCTGCCGCATACCGTGTTTTTCATCAGAAGGCACGTGACTTGCCGTTGGTATTTTATTGGCTGTTACTGTATCAGGTACAACACCGGGGCCTATCTTTATTATCACTAGATTTCTGTGGCTTATGTGACTTACCCCTTTTCAGGATATGCCCCCAGTCCAGAGGCTTAATGTTATGGGCAAAATGGTGTGACATAACATTATCCGCTTGCAATATTACACTCTTTATTAACTTCTCTTGGTCCGTCTGTATTTTGTTCTTGTTTTCGATCATAGTCCTTTTAAGAATAGCTAAAAAGGTCATCGTTATTACCAGCAATTTACTTAGTTGAAATTTTTCAAGTTCGTAATATAAGTAGGTACCTAATGTCACTTCCAGAATATAACGAAAACAATTACAAAGATTCGAACTCGAAAAAGTTTTGTAATTTTGCACTAACCATTTGAACACATACCTTTCATATAGAACATTCCCAAAGCCCTATTGATGTCTGTTCTGTTCGCGAATAATGCGAAATAGCCGAGCATCTTGTCTACACTCCGCAAGTAATAATTCGCGTCCGCGATATCAGGGACCACATCTTCCGGCTTTAGATATTTCTCTGGAAAACTTTCACCTTTGTAACCTTTACATGAAATGAATTGAAACATTAATAAGAATATAATTGAACAGTTCATAATCATGGTGGCAACTATCACTAGACGAATACTACTGAGCCTTTGGATTGTGAAAGTGTAAAAATCAATTTTAAATGGACATGATTTCATTAAGTGGGTTTATGCTCAGTGACATTTAGTGTTTGAGTATTTTTCAATGAAGCGATCGGGTGTTAACGTGAAAATCATTAAGAAAACATCAAAAGACATTACGTTTCGTATATTTTATACATTTGAATATTCTTTTGAGTTTAGTTTCGTAAGTTAGTGTGTTCGTTTCATATTCAACGAGGAATAATTATAGTATTATCATGTTCGCCGATACGATAATTATTCCTTGCAATCCCTATGGTGTGGGATGTTTTTAGATTAATGTGGGCGATGTTCCAATGTTAGTGGGCGTTTTGACATTTAAACTTTTAATTTTTGATTAAATTGAAGGATCGAATTTAATTATGTATTTGCACTATAATTAACCTTATCAACACAAATCAATATTAAATTTAAAATCAATTTAGGTATTGATATTTTACTAAACAAAAGTAGAAGTGTGAAATGTTTTAAACAAAAACATTTTGTTAGTAACCTCATTGACATTCATCGAGTCTGACTAAGAAAACACTAACTTTTGAAGGAACTGCCCAACCCCATCCTTGGAAGTAATGTTTCTAAGTTAAATTGAAACGTGCAAAGAAGCATTAAGTCTTTTCCCGATGAGTACAAAGTTAATTTTACACCGTGGTTGTTTGAAATATGTAAATTCCATAAATCCGCCTGGTTTGACAATTTTTTTTTCACCTCAGCAGCTCGAACAAGCCTACTTCGCACTTTCCTCACTCCAGGGAGTGAAACAATGTAGCTTTTTAGTGAAGGCCATGAACTTCATACTTTTATTACATTTTTTTTATGGTACGGTACGGTCCGGTCCGGTCCGGTCCGGTCCGGTCTCGTCTCGTCTCGTCTCGTATCGTATCGTATCTTATTTTTTCTGTTTATAATATATTATATTTATCTATTTTTTCGAAATACATTTTAACCTTTAATATGTTCTCACTACTGAGGTGAAAAATTATGTGTGCAACACGAGAGCAAAGTTATTTTACATCTCGTGTTTTTGAGTCCCTCGCTACGCTCAAGATTCTACCTTAGAATCACTCGCTTCGCTCGTGATTCAATTAAAGAATCTTTCGCTTTCTCGGGACTCAAAATAAACACTCGCAAGAAAAACCAACTTTCCTCTCTTGTTGCACAAATAACTATTACCACGTCGGTGGCAAACAAGCATACGGCCCGCCTAATGGTAAGCAGTCACCGTAGTAATACCAGAAATATTACATGCGCGTTGCCAATTGTTGATTATCATGAAATAAAACTATGATAACGGATTATATCGCGTATATTGAATTCGAGCCTACATCCCGACGTTTCGAACCCTTTACAGCGAGCGTTCGTGGTCAACGGGTGACTGAGGAAAAACTACAATGTGCAAAAATACCCATATACAAAAATAATGAACCATAATAAACTAAACTATCGGCGCGATTCGGGAAACGAATAAGAGATTTACTAGATATGAAATAGTAAAGATATATGACGTCCCACGGGTAAAGGTACCTTATGTCGGTTGGAGCTTACGCTATTATTAACGCCGCTCCAATTATTATTGCGATGTAAGCGCCAGCCGCCATAAGGTACCTATTGCCGTGAAATGTCACATCTTTACTTCATATCTAGTGTATCTCTAATTCATTTCTCGAATCGCGCCGTATAAGGCTGGTTGTACATGCAAAATCGGTTATCATAGTTTTATTTCATATCGCGGTAACCGAAGACAATATTAATTGTTTTAAAAGATTCACCATAGAATGTGTATTCGTAGGTAATTCCGGCTCGCACTTGACTTTAGCAGATGGGAACAAGTTTTTTTTTTTCAGAATAAGCTTTCTTAATCTGTCATTATTGATCTTGGAGGATAATCCGTCGCCTTAGATTCCCTCTATCTAAGCTAACTGTGCCGACTTTGACGTGGAAAAGTGCGGAGGCGCCATTATAAACGTAAATTGACTTTATCGTGAATTTACTATCGCTGACCGGGCTGAGCCGTGTCGCCTGCCACCGATTTACTGCACACTCAAACACAAGTACCTACACGTGACATCATTATCATCATCGACGACATCTGTTATTAACTGGTAGTTCGCCCCGAACTGAAAACTCGCGGTTCGCCAAAAAGTTATATCAATTGAATGCACCTACCTAGTCGGCAAAGGATCGAAAACCGCGGGCGATTTATTGCCAGGTCTGTGGAGCCCTTAACCGATAGATTTAAGTCCCCATAGAGATTAAAATAATCTGTATCTGTACTAACCCTTAATCTTTCTTGTGAAATACCTATTTTGTTTATTTTATGTAGTTTTTATAAATCTTGCCAATTATTTTAATATTGTAATTTAAAAAACAATATTATAAATGTGTAAACCGAGCACTTTCATTTGATACCAAACTCGACCATACTTTCTTGCAAATAAGATGACCAGAATAGCAAGACCCCTTACAAATAGCTTTTGGCCTTCTACGCTCTTCTAGCTCCATAACCCCTTGGTCGAGCTTGCTCATAATTTAATGACTAAAATATAATGCCTTAATCTACACTTATACCCAATCTCATTTAAATTAGAAAAAAATTACTTAAGTTATTGTCCATCAAACTATCCTATGATAGTTCAGCTTAAAAACATCGAAATGTCGGGATGTGCCCCTAGCCGGCCGTGTGTTCCAAGTTGAATGTAAGAACTTCACTTCGCTTCGCTCGCTCGTTCGATTATGTCATGTTTAAAGGGGCCCACTGATTACCAGTCCGCCGGACGATATCGGCCTGTCAGTTGTTCGGAACTGTCAAATTTTTGTTCTAACTGACAGGCTGATATCTTCCGGCGGACTGATAATCAGTGGGCCCCTTAAACATTTTACAGCTACTGACATAGTTAACATCTCTCAAACTAAGACTAATTTTGAGAGCTAAGGAAGGACCTACCGCGAACACAGAAATTCGCCAATTTAGAGCATCTTTCTCTTTTACTCCAATTAAGACGTAATTAGTTGTTCGCGGTAGGCTCTCTGATCAAAAACCCCACACCAGTGTATACGTGCTCGAAGCTACTCAACGATTTATCGGCCGATCTATTGGATGAAATATCGGCAATTACACGATGAATTTATAGCCGCCTGTGCTTGACTGATAGATTCCGGATCTCAGCTGCTTACTTTACTTCGCATAGCTCGTATCGTACTGTTCCTGCTAGTGATTTTAGAACATGAAGTGTGAGGACTAAGGATACAATTTGAGTTTCTTTGCAAATTAAAATGAGGAATTTTATATCAACATTCGCAAAGCAGTGTGAACGCCGACTATTTATTGCTTATTCTAATTTATTGTTTGTAAAGATTTTTTAAATGCGTTATTAAATGTAACCGTGTAAGCAAACTTCCTTTCCCTGAAGTAATCAAGTTATTTTAATACTCATCAAAGCCTGCCAATGACCATATGGAAATTGAAAATTAACCGCCATGGCCGAGCAGCGTTTTCAGTGTCCGATCAAATGTTAGTTACGACCTGAAAGGAATAAAAAGTAAAATAGTACATTTCGATTCTAGTGCGGAAAGTATGTCATTACTTCACGAGTACCGAGATATCTTGCCACGAGCCACAGGCTAGTGGCAAGACTCGGGACGAGTGAAGAATGACATTTCCGCACGGTATCGAACGACGTTTTTTAATACAGTTGCGAAAAAATAAGTAAAACATCAAGTAAGGAATAAAAACAATATCTGAATGTTGCCTTTCGAAACTTAATACATGCTTGCGGTAAGAAAAAACGGTTTGGGCGGAGGTTACCTAATTCGAGATAGGTCCAATCCTGACTTTCCCAGTTTCTTATTTGGTCAGCTTCTCAGTAGATCATGTTTTTATTAGGTTGGATTCGGAGTGAGTCAGTTTCTAAACATGTCTCACACTATATTCAGCAAATTTTTATTTTGTCTTTTTCTGGGGAGGTCAGATTCTGAGTACGTTATGGAGTTTTTTCGTAGTAGGTTAGATTGGAACTAGGACGAATTCAAATGAAAAACGTTTCTTTAGAAACCAAATTCTACCCAAGTATGTTTCTATATTATGACTGAATCTAATTAGAGGGAATTCTTAATAAGTATGTGTCTTAATTAGTTATTTTCTACATTAGATGGCTTCTGTGAAGGTCCAGTACACTTGGCTAGAAAGTAAGATACACTTGGTAATCTAGGTACCAATACTATTTATTAATGACTCAATCGTAAGTGTTCTGCCCAGGGACTGCATAACCGAAAAATAAAGGTATCAAATACGCTACCGGTATTACGTCATACCGATTCATTTCGGTTGGATTAGTTTTAGAGAGTAGATTTCAAAAACGGTGACCATTTTGGAATCCATGATGGCGGACATACACTATGTCATAAAAGTAGTCATGGATGTCGTTTTATAGGTTTTAGGTAGTGCAGATTTCGAAAATGATGACCATTTTGGAATCCAAGATGGCGGACATGCACTATGTCATAAAAGTCGTCATGGATGTCGTTTTATAGGTTTTAGGTAGTGCAGATTTCGAAAATGATGACCATTTTGGAATCCAAGATGGCGGACATGCACTATGTCATAAAAGTCGTCATGGATGTCGTTTTATAGGTTTTAGGTAGTGCAGATTTCGAAAATGATGACCATTTTGAGATCCATGATGGCGGACATACACTATGTCATAAAAGTCGTCATGTATGTCGTTTTATAGGTTTAAGGGAGTGCAGATTTCGAAAATGATGATCATTTTGGAATCCAAGATGGCGGACATGCACTTTGTCATAAAAGTCGTCATGGATGTCGTTTTATAGGTTTTAGGTAGTGCAGATTTCGAAAATGATGACCATTTTGGAATCCAAGATGGCGGACATGCACTATGTCATAAAAGTCGTCATGGATGTCGTTTTATAGGTTTTAGGTAGTGCAGATTTCGAAAATGATGACCATTTTGGAATCCAAGATGGCGGACATGCACTATGTCATAAAAGCCGTCATGGATGTCGTTTTATAGGTTTTAGGTAGTGCAGATTTCGAAAATGATGACCATTTTGGAATCCAAGATGGCGGACATGCACTATGTCATAAAAGTCGTCATGGATGTCGTTTTGTAGGTTTAAGGGAGTGCAGATTTCGAAAATTACGGAATATCAAAATTTTAAATGGAGTGGGAAATAGTTTTCCATTGTCCGATACGGTTACGAACTTTTTGAAACATGACCAAAGATAGATATAACTCCATAATAGATGGATACAGTCTAAGGAAAAAACGTGCCTCGAAAATCACGAAAATTTGATTCTCGATCAGATGGCGCCACTAGTTTTGGCCTACACTCGTATAGAGGGCGTTGACTGTTTCGTTTGTTATTTATAATTTTAACACAAAAAAAAACTGTTGTTATTGCACGACAACTCTAAGGTAAAATACATACAAAAAAATATATAATATATCCCCTGGAACTGATAACCCCCTCATTTTTTTGAAGTCGGTTAATAAGTAAGAGAAGGAATTCTTTTTAGTGTTCATACAATTTTACACCAAACTGTACCTACCTAATACTGTTATTGCATATCTCGTTGAAATATTAGGCTACAAAAAATTGTGGTTGACTGTGTATCCGCATGACGTACCATGAAATTGACTTACACTAGAAATGTCACTTACGAGAGTCTGACGTTATCAAAATCTAACTAAATTAGAAAAAAACTATCAACGAATTAAACGTATGCAGAATCTGACCTCATCAGAAAAGGGTTTATTATTGAATTCGACGCAGTTATAATTTGCTTTTGTTCTAATTGAACTTAGATAGAATCTGACTTTCTTAGAATTTAATCTTTAGCGGATTAGACCTACTCAGTATTAAACTTATTACCAATACGACCTCATGTGAGTTGGACGAATTCAGAAGCTGACTAAATAAGAAACTGGAAAAGTCAGGATTGAACCTATTTCGAATTTGGTAACCTCCGCCCAAAACGCCTTGACAGGCGTTTCGGCAGCTATTCCCACCTCTACCTTTCATAGCTATTCCGTTCCATTCAGACAACCGATTTAGAATTTAGAACGGTTTTTCAATATTCAATATTAAAAAATAAACGTGTTATAATGATGAAGAGGTAAGTAATAAAATATGATATATGTATATTTTTCGTATTCTTACATTAACAGTTGGTTTTTATGTTGATTACGACGTTTAAAGAAAACTAATATTAACACTCGTCAATAATTAGTAGTCATGAATAGGAACAAGGATAAATTTAAAAAAGTTGGAAAAGTAAAAAGCACTAGTTCGCGAAAACCAACTTTCCGCACGCTAAACAGCTACGTAAAGTAGCACTTTTTTAGCAACTGTATTAAAAAAGTGGCTTTTCATTTTTAAAAAGATATTTGATATTTGGGGATCATGTCGGTAAATATCCTGAATTCCTGATGGTATTCTATGCATAAATTCCAATTGGTACGGTTCGGGGTTCGTTCGAACTTACGGCCTACGGTTTGGGAATCACACGATTTATCGCACTTGGCCCGCTTACTGAATTAGTAAATTGGTGTAGAAATTCAAAAAGGAATTTTGATTGAATAATTGCGAGACGCTTTGGGTATAATACGACGGAGTTAGAACAAATAGCCAATTAGGTCTGAGCCGCTTCAAAATTTATGAATGCTTTATTTTAACCAACCGTATCTTGAATGTTCACAAACGTTCGTTCAGGGACTTCTTTTGATTAATTGTGAAAATTATTAAATAAAAATCGGTCAAGAGCATGTCGGGCCATGATCAGTGTAGGGTTCCGTAGTTACCATTCTGTTAGAATATGTTAAACTGGGACTATTAGTACTATGTACATTACAAGCTTAAGGGAGTACCTTTGCAGCGCTTTGGAGGTACTTTTTACTAAGAAGAGAAGACTTTTGCAATAACTCATAAACGGTCCGGCCGTTTATGTTCGCTATAGTTTTCATTGGAAGTACGTATTCAGCTCTTATTTTACGCTTTTTGCAATTTTTTTGGACCCATGGTTCAAAAGGTAGAGGGCGGGGGGGGGGGAGACAAATATTTTTTTTCTTTTCGAAGCGATTATTTCCGTTGATACTCACTTTATCAAAAATGGTTGTTGGAGACTTGTATTTGTTTTGAAAAACCTATCCAACGGTACCCCACACTACTGGGTTAAAGCAAAAAAATATAAATAAACATCGTGTACCCTAAAAAATGGTTTTTTGTAGTTTTTATTTTACCGTTCTGTCGCAATGCATGGGTTAGTGTCCTTTTTTTAGTTTTTCGTAAATAACTCTTAAACGGTAGCCCATAGAAAAAAATTATCTGGTACGTATATAATCTGTATAAAATTTCCTACAAAATACAGGTTGTCTTGTCACAAAAATACCACGTCAAATTGACACTGGAGGTAGGACACCCTAAGAGGATCAGTAGATAAAGTAGTGTATGTAACTGTACATAATTAGGCATTAAAACACTCGTGTGATCGTGTGAACCCACACGTGTTTTAATAATTTACATTATGTGGTCACATAAACTACTATTACTCTGCATTTAATAACTTAAAGCCACTTTACTTGACAAATTGTGCGCAGTTGTAATGCAGCAGCAGCGTTACAATTTTCAAAGCTAGCAATAGAAAATAAAATCTAGCAACAGAAGCACACTACGAAGAATTGTTAAACTGTTTAGAGCAATATAAATGTAACTGAAATAAATAAGAACAAGCGTAGAGCAGATAAGTCCTTATTAATGTATGGCGCGCCAACTGCGGCCACTTGGACGATAACTCTCCGTGCGGCCCGAGTCATCAGATATCGCTTTAGAAACATCACACGTACCTAGGTACTCAAGGCGCGCAAAAATGTGCACTAGGTAATATGTAGAACCCGAGCGTGTCACATACATATTTTTATGAGTGATTTTCTAGATTTTTTTTGGGACTTTTAAGGCAACATTTAGAAGGCCATAATGAAGATTGTATAAGAGGTTGACCCCTTTTTAGGGTTCCGTACCCAAAGGGTAAAACGAGACCCAATTACGAAGACTCCTCTGTCCGTCTGTCTGTCTGTCTGGCACTGTATCTCATGAACCGTGGTCGCTAGACAGTTGACATTTATAACAACAAATACTAAAAACAGAATAAAATGAGCATTATTAGAAGAAATTTCCATATTTACATCTTACTAGCTTTTGCCCGCGACTTCGTCTGCGTGGGGTTAGTAATTTGGGTAGCTTATTTTTTATCCAATATGCTTTTAATTGATTTCCCATACAAACTTTCACCCCCCTTTTCACCCGCCTCAGGGTGACTTCTGGAATAACAAGTACCTTATGTCCTTCTCCGGTACTCAAACTATCTCTATACCAAATTTCAACTAAATCGGTTTAGTGGTTTAAGCGTGAAGAGGTAACAGACATACAGACAGACACACTTTCGCATTTATAATATTAGTATTAACGGATTGTGCAAAAATATTATTAAGGTGCGCCTTAGACAAAAAATCACGACTCAAATCTATGAAGTTACTAAGGAAAGGGGCCTTAAGATTCTTCTTCTTCAAGTGCCTTCTCCGTCCCAGAGGTTGGCGACCTTATGCCTATATGCCGTTCTATCCGTAGTCATGCGAATTAGTTTTTCTTTACTGTCCACGTCTAACCAGTCTCTTATGTTCCTTGTCCATGATATTCTTCTTCTGCCACGTCCTCGTTTCCCTTCAATCTTCCCTTCAATTATTAGTTTTAACAAGTCGTATTTTGCGTTTCTATATATATGTCCGAAATATGAAGCTTTCCTTTCTTTAATAGTTGTTATGACTTCCACCTTTTTCTTCATTAATAACATGACTCTTTCGTTACTAACTCTGTCGGTCCATTTTATCTTAAGCATTCTACGATAGATCCACATTTCAAAAGCCTGTAATTTACTGATCAAATTTTTCCTTAGCGTCCAGCTTTCGGAGCCATACATGAGGATTGGAAGAATATAGCATTTCACCATTCGCCACCTTAAGTGTAAATTAATCTTCCTGTTCGTCAACAGTTTCTTCATATTTTGAAAGGCACTCTTGGCAATACCAATTCTGGTTTTAATCTCCTGCTCAGGGTCCCACGTTTCATTAAGCCAGCAGCCGAGGTATTTGTATTTTCTAACTCTTTCCAGACTATGTGAACCTAGTTTTAAGGAGCGAGTTTGTGCACTTGTTTTACTAACCACCATGTGTTTTGTCTTTTTAGTGTTGATTTTTAGACCATACTGTTGAAGTGCATCATTCAATTTTTCAAGCATTATTTGAAGGTCATCGAGGTTTTCAGCCAGAAGAACAGTATCATCGGCATAGCGTATGTTATTTATAAGTTTTCCGTTCACACGAATGCCCACGTCGAGATCCTCGAGTGCCATTTTGAAAATAGTCTCCGAGTAAATGTTAAATAAACAGGGTGAGAGAATGCATCCCTGTCTCACACCTTTTTCTATCTTTACTTCTTTTGATATGTTATTGTTTACTCTTATTTTTGCTTTTTGATTATAATATAGGTTTTTAATAAATTTTATATCTTTTCCATCCCAGCCAATCGATTTTAGAATTTGAAATAATTTATCGTGTTGTACGTTGTCGAAGGCTTTTTCAAAATCTATAAAGCACATATGGACGTCTCTTTGCACATCTATGCATCTCTGAACTATGTTTACTACGGCTACTAAAGCATCCCTAGTGCCTTAAGATTGCTATTTACATTTTTTGCAACCGTATGCTGGTTGAACCACCACCTTAAGTAAATTCTCCGAGTCAGAGAGATGTGACCTAAAATGATAATACAATTCGCATTCAGTAGGTATATATCTCGGGTGTCCGCTTCTTTCACAGGAAATTGTTTCATAGCTATGTAATATTTCGCAGAATTTTTAATTTATAGAAAGTTTTTTTTTTGCAATAACCGTAAACTTTTTAGGTACAGCTAAAAGGTCATTGTGTAGAACCCTATAGGTCTAACAAAAAAGTAGGTTAGGTTAGGATGGAACTGCAACCTTTTCTGAAAAAACATGTTTTCTATGAAATGAAAATTCTGCGAAACATTACATTCTATGAAACAATTTTCTGCAAAACAAGGTACAACCACCTATCTCGTTCAAGTAATAAAATGTTGATTTAGGTACTTCTGTTTATAAATCATTATCGCTATACGCTCTACTCTTGAAAATTACACACTGTGCTAAATTATTTATCTTCAACGCGTACTATCTTCTATCTTTTTCCTCCTTTATTACGTTTTAAAAGGACTACAGAAATGATAACCCTAACAAAATGTATTACCGTCGGCAAATCGCCCGTATTTCACCGTGGGTCTCTCCTCGATACGCGCCAGAAATGAATACAATTAAAGCTTGTTCCGGGAAGTTATAAGTATTTTATTTAACTTAAAAAAAATATAAATACATTTTTACTTTTTTGTCGAACTTCTGGAAAAAGGTATTTCATATTAGTACATTACTACAGAGGCCGTGAAGTAAGGGTTGCCGGCCGAATAGAATAGATAGTTATGAGGCCGGCACCCCTTTTCACGCCGAGGTATGTACGAGTATAGTGCTTTTCTCAAACATGCAATGAAATAAATAAATAAAACTCCACCTGAGCCTGGGGTCCGCTTGGAAACTAACCCCATGACTTGGGGTAGGCACTAGTTTTTACAAAAGCGACTGCTATCTGACCTTCCAACCCAGAGGGTGAACTAGACCTTATCGGGATTAACTAGTCCGGTTTTCTCACAATGTTTTCCTTTACCGAAAAGCGACTGGTAAATATCAAATGTTATTTCGTACATAAGTTCCGAAAAACTCATTGGTCGATCGATAAAACTAACTCGATTTCCTATTTACGCCGAGATAACTAAATCTTAGTCTGTGTCATCGCTAACAAGAAATTGAGTTGCTTTATCAAATTATGAGGTGATTTTGAACTGTTCAATGTCACCTAAGGCTTTGTTAAGGGGCCGAATGAGGTGTGCAATGCAAAACAACGGTTCTAATAGTGGTTTACGTGACTGCTATATAATGAAATGTGCCTCACATGTATAATTGTGTACCAGTCACACTCGTGAGATCCTATTATGAAACAAGCGAAGCGAGTATATCACACTCACATTTTCATCCTTAATTAAGTAAAGTTATATAGGTATACCTAGTACCTACACTAAATACCTACATACTTTATCTACACACATATTATAAACTCACTATGATGATCAATAGTAGATTGTTAAGCAAGGGATGAAAGGCACTCATTTCTGCCGAGGTATTTTGGCGCTCGAACGCAGTGAGCACATCGTCGGGATAGGTCTTCGTCTGTCCCCAGGTAGCAAAATGACGTAAAATTACGTCAGCGACGTCATAATGACGGCATTATTACGTCATTACGACGTCGCTAACGTCATTTGACGTCATTTTGCTACCTGGGTCCCCCCACGAACCAACTGGGTGGGGGCAATGGACGATAAGGTGACTCTAGTCATGCCAGCTGTCGGAGACATCCCCCCTCTGACCAAGGTACACACAGAGCCAGGCATTGCAGCGTACATCTTCTCCAACTGGTCGTTGCTAGCTTTTGAGAGGCACCTGGAGGATTGCAAAATATTTTATTTAAAAAATCCTTACATCTAAGTATACCTAAATTACAACCAGTTAAGTTTTCAAATAAATTTTCTTTACATTTTTGTTGCTTTAAACACTCGTCAACCCTCTGGTCACTTGTAATTGCAATAAACCGTTTTATAAAGAAAATATTAAAGACTGGTTCAGGCCCTTAAGTGACTAGGTCAATTGTTAAATAAATTAGATTACAAGGCTCTATTGTGGCGTGCCCAAGACGTTATTAAGATTTCAACCCTTTGCCATCGACGCTGGAGCCATAATTTTATGACTTAACGTCTCAGTCCGAATAATTGAACATGTCTCTGAGTAATGAGGTTGTCTGGGTGGTAATTTTATGGGATGTGGCAAATTACAGAGGCTAATAATAGACCTTGAGGCCCTTGATTACCCTTAGAGTAAATAATCAATTTCGAAGTTTGTTAGATGTGAAATTTGTAACATATGTAATATAATTTCTTTTCCCCACACTAGCTCGGAAAGCCGTCTTTTATCCTTTAAAACAAGCGGGAAAAACGCATTTTATCCACTAGTGGGGAAAGTAATTTGTCCTTGGATGGCGTGTTTAAGTAGCTTTTGACAGATAACAAAACGTAAAACGTTCATAATAATAGTACGTTCGATATTAATAATGATTAAATAAATGGCTTGAGAATTTAATAAAAAATGCCAAATGTAGCTTTATTTAATGTTTTTAAGTCATAAACCTTAAGGTTCCATAAGAAATATTTGTTTTTAGGATTCCGTACCTCAAAAGGAAAAAACGGAACCCTTATAGGATCACTCGTGCGTCTGTCTGTCTGTCTGTCTGTCCGTCTGTCACAGCCTATTTTCTCCGAAACTACTGGACCAATTAAGTTAAAATTTGGCAAACATATGTAAGTCTGTGACCCAAAGACGGACATGTAACGTAAACAAATGAATTTTAAGTATGGGCCACTTTTGGGGGGTAAATGAAAGAATTAAAAAATAAAGTTTTTCAAACTATATCGTGTTACATATCAAATGAAAAAGCTCATTGTGGGAATCTTAAATATATTTTTTTTTATAATTTTATAATAAACAGTTTAGAAGTTATTCAAGAAAATAGACAAAAAATTACCATTCCCCCTTTATCTCCGAAACTACTGGGTCAAAAATTTTGAAAAAAATACACAATATAGATCTTTATCTATAGATTACAGGAAAACCTATTAGAAATGTGCAGTCAAGCGTGAGTTGGACTTAATTACTTATTTTTGATCCGACCCCTACGGGTTTTTTAAAGACATTTCACATATAAAATACGTTGTTTAAATTGTGTAATGTACGGAACCCTTAGAACGCGAGTCCGACTCGCACTTGGCCGGTTTTTTTAACAGCTTCAGGGGATAGCGGACATAACATTTACAAAATGTCATTAATAATTAAAACTCTTTACTAGTCTGTAATTTCAACTTGACATCTTCAACCGATCATGAGCTAAACCGCTTTGACAGACAGGCAGACGGAGAACTATGTGGTTCTTTTTTTCCTGTGTTCCTGATTCTCTGTAAGGTACGAAACACTCGTCAACCCTCATTAACTTAAATGTGGCTGCTCGAGAACCTAAACAAGACAAAAGAAAAACGAAAACAAAATGATGAAACCTCCTTCCACATAATTAATTGGAAGTTACTTCACCGGATATATTAATTGTTTCCTTTCTTTTTAGAAAATCCCATGCTTGTTTATATTTATAGAAACATTAATTGTCACTGAATAACTGAACAAGCAACGTAGTTATTTTATGAAGTCACTTGAACCCCCCGTGTACTAGTAAAAAACGCCGCCCAAAAATAAATACAAAAACCAGCTATCAATCATTATAACTCCGTAATAGATGGATACAGTCTAAGGAAAAAACGTGCCTCGAAAATCAAGAAAATTTGATTCTCGTTCAGAGGGCGCTACTAGCTTTGGCCAACTGTCGTATAGATGGCGTTGACAGTTTCGTTTGTTATTTAACAATTTTAACGCATATCAGTGAAAGAACATGGGTCAAAATCATAAAAATAATTAATGCAAATAAAAAAAATCATTTATCCATATTTAAATACATTTTATCGTATTTTTATAAATATTTATTTTTAGTTTTAAAGTGTGTCGACAGATGGCAGTGAATGTACTGGAGTTACAAAATTTACTATGACAGTACCGCTCTAGTATAAGTTACTCTATGGTGAGAGCGAAGACCGGCTCTTCTTACGAGGGGTTTTTATCCACGTTTTAACTAAGAAGGAAAATGATGTAGGCATTAATGTATTCCTTTACCGAAAAGCTTACTTGAAAATTCTTGTCAAATGACGTTTCGTCTATAAATTCCAGGAAACTCGTAAGTACCAGTTGTTTAAAGGATACTCATGTCCGGGTTCGGGCCGAGGCTTCCGACACTTCGTGTTCCTATGACGAGTGAGTCATTCATAAACCTACGACTCTCGGTTTGAAACGTGAGTGCGGTGCTTGGACACATTACCAGAGATTTGAGACAAAATTTTACCTTCCTGAATTTGTCACCTACTTAGTTAGCATGAGGCGATCGTTAGCCTGCGCTCAACAGGCGTCTAGAATAAGACCGGAATAGCTCGTAGTACGTAATTGGACGCTTCCTCTACGTGGGTCCACAATATGTGATTATAGCTATATTTCTGCAGGAGTTGCAGGACACAGCGTATGGCACATGCGGACCACAAAGAAGGGATTAACTCTATGAAAAGAGAAATTTAATGCTGCTCTGCAGTAGTGATCAAAGCTGATATCATAAATAATTAATATACTTACATCAATTTACTTTGGTAAAAATGGAACGCAAAAGAGCATAAGGCTTAGATAGAGACAGACTAAAATCAAACAAATAAAAGCAAGTAACTGACTTTTGTCATTCATTTTTTTGTTTGCTGACAGCAGTTGATATGTTTTGCGTATTTATCAAAATTCCCCTCGAGACCTTCCTTCTAATGAGCATAAGCTCGATGTTATCGATCGACCCCAGATGCTATTTGTCTACTCATTTTTATTGTTTGTTTGTTGTTTTTGTTGTTTTGTTTTTTTTCTCATTGTTTGTTTGTTGTTACGTCAATGTTAGTCTTAAGTTAAATAGTTATAAGCTAGGTCCCTGTCGAAAATCAGCGCTGCGGCCAGCCGTGGCATTACATGGCATTACGTGGCATGGATGGAGCTTCATGTTAGAGCGCCTACCCAGTCTAGGATGTAATTTTATGTTGTGTGTTTATTTTTTGTAATTGTTTTGTTTTGTTTTGTGTCCTATGTAATAACTAACCATAATTTAATTACCTATGTTACCTACATGTAAATATTAATTGTACCTATACTAACACACTGGACCACGGTCTGCAATAAATATTTCAATTTCAATTTCAATTCAATTACGCTGCGTCTAGCCGTGGCATTAAGAGGCCGTAGTCGATTTTGGAGCAAAAATTTAAAATTGATAGATTTAGTCGTTGAAATTATACACGTTTTGTTACGTAATATCTAAATAATAAGTATTGGTTTCTATTAGCACGTCTTCTCATCTTGCCTTTTAATAATGAGGTCGCGAGCGTGCGGCTCCGGTAATATATGAAAAGAAGGGGAAGTTTTTAAAAATTCATCAAAAATTTATGGTGGTAAATTATACAAATTGATGTATAACAATATTTTCAGCAAATGTTGTAGATTGTTTAAGTATCAAAATTATGTTGAAATTAAGTCGAATTTCAGAGAAATTGTCACTTGTTTTGAAGTAATTTCTGGAGAAAATTGATTTCGTCTAACTTTCATTTACACTACTTCAAAGTCATTATAATAAAAATGTATTCTGATAAACGTCAAGTACAGGATATGTGTAATACAAAATTACCATGTTTACCCGTCCAAACTTTACGAAATTTACAAATAAGAGCGACAAAATCAGTGCTTTACGCGCGTTTACCTAAACGTCCATCAGAAAAGCCAACATTACTAATGTAGTGAGTCTGTTTTCAAAAAAATTATCTGATGAAAGGTAAGATAAGAAGACGTGCTAATAGAAACCAGTACTTGTTATTTCAATTAGGTAACAAACGGTGTACAATTTCATCGACTAAATCTATCAATTTTACATTTTTGCGACTAAAATCGACACCGGCCTCTGGATGACTCACGTTAGACCGGGCCGTGACCGGGCTGGAGCTTCCGGCGCTTACTTTTCTATGACATGAAAGGTGATCACGTGATGTTTTCCATAGAAAACGAAGCACCGGAAGCTCCGGCCCGGTCACGGCCCGGTCTAACGTGAGTCATCCTTTACGCTGAGTCCTTTTTTCGTCCGCTCCTTTTATACATTCTTATGTAACCTACCATCGTGTGACGTTAATAAATGTATTCTATTCTATTCTAGATTCAATTACCCCGTTCTAAATTTGAGTAACGTGTAGATAAGTAAAACAAGCACGTAGAAACAAAAATCTGCAAAATACTCAAAACGTTTTGATACCGTGAAATAAAATCGTCGATATGAATAAAGTGGAATAAGTGTCAACTTTGGTATCCAGTTAAAATTGGTTGCGAATTATTATTTCGAGCCAAAGCTTTGACTATTTCCGTTATGTTTTCAAATATCAACTCCCGTTTGAAATCTGAATTTCTTATCGAATACAGAATTTCATGTTCCGTTATTTTCAGTTGCGGGAATTTGTAGCTCAGTCGTTACGACGCTTTCAGTGGATAAAAATGGTGAATATCTCATACATAGAGGTGATATTACCTCGTAGGTAAATATTAAGATAGAAGTAGATTATATTTTACCGTATTTGCGCAGAATACGTTAAGTGCCCAGCGTCTAAAGTGCTATTTAAAAACTTATTTTGATAAAGAATATTATTGAAATGCAAGAATGCTATACCTATATATATATATCACTACTCAAATGTTGCGGCACTGTAGTAGGTACCTATAATATGAGGTTTCACAAAATAATATGGGGACAGACAATAGTTTTTTAATACAAGTTATTTTTCCGCTACAGTTCATCATCATCATCATTATAGACATTGGGTCAAAAACATTTTTAGTATGAGTTAAAGCTATGCCGTTTTCCTGTGGGCGTAAAAAACCGGCAAAGTGCGAGTCGGACTCGCGCACGAAAGGTTCTGTACCATTACGCAAAAAACAGCAAAAAATTACGTTTCTTGTATGGGAGTCCCACTTAAATGTTTATTTTATTGTGTTTTTAGTAATTGCTTTGATGTCGGAAGGAAGTAACGCTCTAAGGCCGTGAGCAAATGAATAGAGGGTAAAATCAACTCTTTATTATATTTTTGCATCATAGAATTTTGTAGTTCGTTCTATATAAATACAAAGTAATGTGATATAATAACGGTTCGTGTCTAGTACAAGTGTTTTCTTTCACATACCGTGGTGTAAATAAAAACAAAAGACTGCCTGAGGAGTTTCTTGAAACACAATAGCAAATTCAATAGGAAGCAGGAAGCACGATATAAATCGTTTGTTTTATTTTTGTTCTAAGCTACGCAGAATTATTATCTTTTCGTTTATAATAAATAATAATGGATCGAGAAATAGGTGTTCGTATTAAATTTCCAAGCAGTGTACAGACAGCGTCAAAGGTAGCGTATAAAACAATGCACCAAAAGTATCTTTTCGTTTATAATAAATAATAATGGATCGAGAAATAGGTGTTCGTATTAAATTTCCAAGCAGTGTACAGACAGCGTCAAAGGTAGCGTATAAAACAATGCACCAAAAGTATCTGCCACCCTCAAATAAATTTCCAAATAGGGATATACCTCGACTACATTTCCGTCTCGGACTATTGGCACTCTCACTGCGTTCGAGCGCCAAACTACCTCAACAGGAATGGGTGCCTTTCAACCCTAGGTTAACAATCTACTATTATTCTGTTATTAGTATTTGTTGTTATAGCGGCAATAAAAATTTCAACTGTCTAGCTATCATGGTTCATAAGATACAGCCTGGTGACAGACAGACGGACAGACAGACAGACGGAAAGTGGAGACTTAATAGGGTCTCGTTTTTACCCCTTGGGTATGGAACCCTAAAAAGATGGACTGTAACTTGTTAACTACTTTAACTTATCTAATCATAGCTACGAAGCCAACCTTTTTTTATGAAATAGGAGGTAAACGAGCAGACGGATCACCTGATGGTAAGCGATTAACGCCGCCCATGGACACCCGCAACACCAGAGGGGTTTTAAGTGCGTTGCCGGCCTTTAAGATGGGAATACGCGCTTTTCTTGAAGGTAGGAACCTCACAGGCTGAACACACCCACCGCGTATCCCTGTCATTTAATTTAAATTATTTAAATACATACATAGCATAGCGTGAGCCAATTCATGCCTGAATTGAACCCCATTTCCTTTACATCAGATCTTTTTGATACTTAAGACATATATGTAAAATAATACTGCTTGCACTTGGCGAGCCATAATTCTTTAACTTAAATTATATAGAATAAAGCTTTATTCTATTCTATTCTGAACAAACAATAACATAACTTACCTACTTTTAACCGTTATTCACCTCGGGTGACATAGAGGCGGAACCCTTCGTCTGGTGAGTATCGCAAACACCCGTCGATAGGACCCCATGCTAATATTTACCGGACCCGTGAAATACGCACTTTGGGTTCTGAAGCATATTTATGGTTAAAGAACCGATGGTCGGTAAATGGGTTTCCCTCTTAGGTTTTATTTGTCATTTATTTTATCGCTTCGCTACTTTTTGCCCGTCTACCGTTGCTACTAAGGGTAAAAATTGAACATTTTCACCTCAGCAGCTCGAACAAGCCTACTTTCGTCACTCCAGGAAGTGAAACAAAGTAGCTTTTTTAATTTAGTGAAGGCCATGAACTGCAACTTCATACTTCATTACAAATTCGTTTTTTTTGTTTCTCTGTATAATTCTGTGTAATTCGAAATATATTTTTCCCCTCACTAGCTCGGAAAGCCGTATATTATCCTTTAAAACAAGCGGGGAAAAACGCATTTTATCCACTAGTGGGGAAAGTAATTTGACCTTGGATGGAGCGTGTTTAAGTAGCTTGACAGATAACAAAACGTAAAACGCTCATGATAATGGTTCGTTCGATATTAATTATCATTAAATAAATGGTTTGAGAATCTAATAAAAAATACCAGATTTAGCTTTATTTAATAAATTTAAGTCATAAACCTTAAAATTCCATAAGAAACGTTAGATTTTTTGTAATTATGTTAAATATAATTCTGAACGCACAAGTTGAGTCGATGCAATTTCAAAACGCATCGTTGACATTTCATACGTCAGAACACAAATGTCAACATTGTCAACAAAATTTTTACTGTTCTTTTCTAGTGTTTTCTGTTATAATATCGTAAAATAATTAGTGATTCCAGTGATGTAAATGATCTAACGCCTGTGGATGTTGCACTTTCCTCGCTATAGTGAGGGGAAAAGTTTTGTGTTACACACGGGTGCAAATGTATTTTACTTCTCGTGTGTTGAAACACTCGCTACGCTCAGGATTCTATTTTAGAACCACTCGCTTCGCTCGTGGTTCAACTATAGAATCCTTTCGCTTGCTCATGTTTCAATTCCACACTCGCGGGTAAAATACAACTTTGCACCCTTGTATAACAAATAACTATTTCCCCTCACTGGCTCGGAAAGCCGTCTTTTATCCTTTAAAACAAGCGGGGAAAAACGCATTTTATCCACTAGTGGGGAAAGTAATTTGACCTTGGATAGAGCGTGTTTAAGTAGCTTGGCAGATAACATAACGTAAAACGCTCATAATAATGGTTCGTTCGATATTAATTATCATTAAATAAATGGTTTGAGAATTTAATAAAAAATACCAGATTTAGCTTTATTTAATGATTTTAAGTCATAATCCTTAAAATTCCATAATAAATGTTTTTTTTTTAAATAATTATGTTATTTTATATAATTCTGAACGCATTTCAAAACGCATCATTGACATTTCATACGTCAGAAATGTCAATGAAATTTTTACTTAAAAACTTCTCACGTAAAAGTAAAGAATTTCCAGAGTTTTTTGTTATAATATCGTAAAAAAATGAGTGATTCCAGTTGATGAAGATGATCTGAAGGCTGTGGATGTTGCACTTTCCTCGCTATAGTGAGGGGAAAAGTTTTATGTTACACACGGGTGCAAATGTATTTTACTTCTCGTGTGTTAAAACACTCGCTACGCTCAGGATTCTATTTTAGAACCAACTTCTACTATAGAATCCTTTCGCTTGCTCGTGTTTCAATTCCACACTCGCGGGTAAAATACAACTTTGCACCCTTGTATAACAAATAACTATTACCCTCTAATATGTTCTCACTACTGAGGTGAAACATTATATGTGCAACACGAGAGCAGTTATTTTACATCTCGTGTTTTTGAGTCCCTCGCTACGCTCAAGATTCTAACTTAGAATCACTCGCTTCGCTCGTGATTCAATTATATAATCTGTCGCTTTCTCGGGACTCAAAATAAACACTCGCAAGAAAAACCAATTTTCCTCTCTTGTTGCACAAATAACTATTATAGGATTTGTTATTGCCATTCTCTTTTTCTACTAAAAGCCGTACTTTTACTGCAAGATCTGTGTTATTTATTCTTATACCGAGTCTGAATAGACAATAATATTGCTGTGAAGTTACGCGTCAGATAGATAATGGTAAATAATAGTAAATTCAAGAGCTACATAACTCAAAAAGAATCCCACGGCAGTATATTATCCGCAGCCACATCTATACTTGAGATATTTCTTTTTGAAGATACACAAACCCTGACTGACCGCTTGGATGTTTAATGACTTCGCTGACTTTTAATACCCCGTTGTCTTGTGTCGGAGTTTTGTAGTAAATTATTTTATGTGAATTAAAATAATTATATAGGTAGATATGATATAAGATCGTAAGATAGTCTTAAAGAAATATCTATCGCGTGGCAGTAATGAAAGTGCCGTTTTAGTTAATAACAAAACATAATTAGTAATACGAAATCACTGTCTGCTGATAAGAAGACAGGCGTCTGGTTTTACATTACATTGCCCAGAAGTGAGTCTATCGTTTTCACCCAATAGCCTAGTTAGTTTTAGATTTCATTAGCTCTTAATAGTCTTTACACCATGGCGGGTGCTGTCTGCGCGCGTTTCATGACACCCGCTTCAAAGATAAAGATAATTATAGATAAAGATAGTTTATTCTTTAAACAGGCATATTACAATGCGCTTATGAATGTCAAATAAAGCTACACCTTATTTAACCTTACACCTCTGACCCGAGAGGATACATAGATTCATGTAGATGTATGTGATGACTGGTATCCGCTCGATGTACCTCTTACATTTAATTTATAATGTAACTAGCGGCCCGCCCCGTCTTCAAACGGGTGCAATGCTGATGTATTAGACATATAAACCTTCCTATTGAATAAACTCTATTTAAAAAACCCGCATCAAAATCCGTTGCGTAGTTCTAAAGATCTAAGCATACATAGGGACAGACATCCATCCAGACAGCAGGAAGCGACTTTGTTTTATACTATGCAGTGATAATGTCAGGAAGAGCACACACAAAGAGCTTCGGAATAACATACATACTTACAGTTAATAGTACCCACACCAGAAATGTAAACGCGTTATTGAGGTCGGTTCAAAAACTGCATTTCTCATCAACCAGGTCAGCTACTGAAATACCGCTGTAATACGTTCTGTAAAATGTTCAATGAAAGATTTCGTGACAGAAAATCGTTAGTAATATGTTTCCAACCATTGAAGTCGCGGCGATGCTCTGTTTGTCACGACCCCGATTCGCTAACTTCGCTTTTTCAGAGTTGAACCACCTTGTACGGTCAAGGCGGGAACAGTGGCTCAGTCGCCCAAATATCACTATATCGTAGCACCCTCGCGTATAACAATAACCATTGCTCGTCCATTTGAATTTGTTCAATTACTGAATGTTTTTTCTATATAATTTTCGACAATACGGTTTCCGTAGAGGCCGCTCGGCTGGTGATCTTCTAGTCTACCTGACACATCGTTGGGCACAGGCAATCGAGACAAAGGGTGAAGCATTGGCTGTTAGTTTGGATATAGCGAAGGCCTTCGATCGCGTCTGGCACAAAGCACTTCTTTCGAAGCTACCATCTTATGGGCTTCCCGAGAGATTATGTGTATGGGTCAGTAGCTTTCTAGCAGACAGAAGCATAAAGGTCGTAGTTGACGGCGAATGCTCAGACTCCATGTCTGTGAATGCTGGTGTCCCCCAAGGCTGTGTGCTATCACCCACGCTATTCCTTCTGCATATCAATGACATGCTGCAAATCAGCGGAATTCATTGTTATGCTGATGATAGTACGGGTGATGCCTCTTACACCGGCCGCACCAATATCTCTCGGGAAAACGTCATCGAGAGCCGGAACAAACTTGTGTCTGAAATTGAGACTTCCCTAAAAGAAATCTCTGAATGGGGTCGACTAAACTTAGTCCGTTTTAACCCTGCCAAGACACAGGTTTGCGCGTTTACCGCAAAAAAGTTAGAGTTTGTCGTATCACCTCGTTTTGAGAGCGCTCCCCTGACTGCCGCAGCCAGTATTGGAATCCTCGGCGTCGACATTTCGAGTGAAGTCCAGTTCCGCGGCCATTTAGAGGGTAAGGCCAAATTAGCCTCAAAAAAGCTCGGTGTGCTCAACAGATCGAGACAGTATTTCACGCCGGCCCACCGCCTACAGCTGTATAAAGCGCAGGTTCGCCCACACATGGAATACTGTTCTCATCTATGGGCAGGGGCACCCCAATACCAGCTTCTCCCTCTGGACCGCATCCAGCGAAGAGCGACTCGAATTGTCGACTGCCAGCGTACTTCGGAACGGCTTGACTCCTTGGCGCTGCGTAGAGATGTGGCCTCGCTCTGCATTTTCTATCGCGTGTATAACGGGGAGCGCCCTACGCGAAAACATTACCATCCTCACCACTTAGATGGTTGGCAGTCCTCAACTGTGCGTTTCTCTAGAAACTTCCTGCCTCGCACAGCTAAACTGTGGAATGAACTGTCGCCTGCGGTATTTCCGGACCGATATGACCTTCAAACCTTCAAGAAAAGAGCGTATTCCCATCTTAAAGGCCGGCAACGCACTTACAACCCCTCTGGTGTTGCGGGTGTCCATGGGCGGCGGTAATCGCTTTCCATCAGGTGATCCGTCTGCTCGTTTGCCTCCTATTTCATAAAAAAAAAAAAAAAAAATAAGCAGGGTAGTCTCTCGTGTTGAAATTAGGTTAAGCGAGTCACTGTTCTAGCTGAGTCACTATTCCCGCCCCTAGTCTGCAGGTACTGCATTATGAAGCTTTTACGAAGGGTGCCAGGTCACCGCCCGTATTTAGCTGCGACTACTTGTACAATGATACGCAAAATTACTTGTCATTCTATGTTCAACCCTAGACAAATTTTTTGTAGACGTTTTTAATTTACGTCGTATGCGAGGTTAGTACAAGGACACTGTGAGTTATAAGGTTATAACAGCATAGTATACCAACTACGCGCTTTTATATATTTGTCTGTTTTGGCTTTTAACTGAAGGACTCCCCATTGGACTAGTTTTGAGGCTATATCATACATATTCATATTCAGATCTCTTTATTGCTATCATGTTAAGGATGACTCACGTTAGACCGGGCCGTGATCGGGCCGGAGCTTCCGGCGCTTCGTTTTCTATGGAAAGCATCACGTGATCACCTGTCATGTCATAGAAAATTAAGCGCCGGAAGCTCCGGCCCGGTCACGGCCCGGTCTAACGTGAGTCATCCTTTAATCAGAAGTGAAGTGAAGTGGGCTGGGGTGGGTGTTTGTTTAAAAGTGAAAAAATAAAAGCCTATTGTGCTCAATAATTTAGCGAAGCGAATTGATTTTGCGACAAATTGAAACAGTGTAAGAACGCATTTGGCGCCCTAGTTTCTTAATGCATTTACTTGAGCGGCGACTGAAAACTTGTAAAAACTTGGCTGTGTTTGGAAATAGTTTATTTAATTTTCACCGAATTTAGGCGGTTGCCTCGTCATATGATGAGAAAAAATAATCTTTCCTAGTTCCTTATATAGATAATTTGGTGAGTCGAAGAATGGAATTTATTTATGATCTACTTGACGAAAAAAAAAATATATTTTTATATTTAAGCTATTAGGAGGAATAGGGCGTAGACCAATTTCCATGCGGCCAGTCGCGAGAATTGCTAGGCATTTACTTAGGTAATATACACAAGCCGATTAAAAAAAAATAGAATATTTAAATTCGGGGGATAGACGTATTGGACCTAAGTTTCTTTAAAATCCAAATCCCACGCAGTCAGAACCGTGCACACAGCTTAGTATCATGAAACTGTGATATTAGTCACGTAGAGGCCGAAAACATTGTCACAGTCACCACTTTTATGGTACAATTGAAATAAACGTGTTTCAGAAAACGAAACAATTAGTTACCTGTTGTTTTACGATTAAGCTGTACAAACATTTGTCGACTCTATATCAATACGACAGAGTTCATAATTGGTCGTTTAAGTGTCTCTCGTTGATATGTAAACTATTTTATTGCGTTGGATAGTAAACTTTAAAAGAATGGTTGTTGAGTTTGATTTGCTTTGTATAAGGTAGGTCGTTAAACGACTGCCAAGGCAAAGTCTTTTCTGTGACGTGGCAAAGAAATATGTCGCAAAGAAAATATTCTAGGCGGGATGGAAGGAGTCGTTACTTATGCTAGCCGACAGGAATGGTAATGGTCCACATTGAACGATTCTTCATCATCACTGTTCACTGTTCTTCATACTTTTGACAGTGTTGAAACATGAGTTACCCCGACACCAAAAGAGATAAAAATACTATTAAACATACCATTAAATTACTTGACCGTCACTGGAAGCTTTATAATAGAGAGAGCATATCTGTTTCCGTCGAATTATCACCAGTCTAGTGCTTTATTTGTCTCTTGTTTCCGGCAACAGTGGCGACACCTGGCGGACCGCGCCATTTTTACACCAGGTAAAAGATGTCCGGTGAACTGTTTGTCATTGGCATTCAGTTTCCCGTCGAAGCAACAAGTCCGCAGCGAGTCAGGCTCACTGACCCTGCGGCCATTACAATTTAAATTTTAAAAAATGAAATGAAATTGTTACGTGTGATTCTTTAAATCAATACGTTACATTAATTAAAGTGAATTTAAGTATAAAAAGTGATCACGTCACGTAAGTACCTTGATTTCTAATATTAGTAAAATGAATATGTGGTCATATATTTTTAACAGTTTTTCTGTTCGGACCACTACCTACATTTTAAATTATTGTGCCAAATAATTAACCAGTTTACTATGGTGTTTTATTTGCAGATCTTTCTATCCGATTATACTTTTTGTGAGAAATTATACAATCGCTTGCATTTTTGACGAACGTTAAGAGTCAAGACGCAAATTTAAATTTGCCGTTCACCTTGATATTGAAACGAAATTAAAGGAACCTTCGGTCCCTAAGACCAGTATTTTATCTAAAAATGCTTCTTGACGTTCAACGCTTGGGAAGCGCAGCATGGTCTGAGGGTAGATACTCTGATATACAAAAAATTTACAGTCATACTCCAGGTTTCATAGACCTGGAAACAAACAGGCGATTCAAGATAGATTTCGTAGTCTTTTATCGTGGGCTAAAAGTATGAAATTTTTCTTATGAATTAAATACTAGTTGATGAGCTCGATTTACAAAAGATTTCCTCTGATCTTCTGCAATTAATTTGTGGTTACCGCGCCGAAGCTATTGAAGTACGCAGAGAGGCCATTACAAGCCAAATTAAAGAGCCACTTGTCAAGGCATAAACAAAATCCCCCCTTCCACAACTAACATTTTTGATGCTGATTCTTTTACATCACCTTTTGAAAAGGCAGGAGGAGTTTGAAACATGTTTGGCCTCTTAAACATAATGATATTACCAAGGCAAATCAGCCTAACAGCCGCCCCTCGCGGGGGCAAGGCATACAAAAACCTACAATTCCATCGCGTGGAATTCAGTGCAATGCGAGCTCAGGGTACTTTTCCTCGCAAAATACACATATGCAAACCTGTACCGACGCACTCTCGCGGGGTGATATTACCAAGGCAAATCAGCCTAACAGCCGCCCCTCGCGGGGGCAAGGCATACAAAAACCTACAATTCCATCGCGTGGAATTCAGTGCAATGCGAGCTCAGGGTACTTTTCCTCCCAAAATACGCATATGCAAACCTGTACCGACGCACCCTCGCGGGGTGTATGTCATTGCCAAAATTGTCAACAACCAAATTACCCTTGGGTCAACCTTCAAAAAACCACCTTGCTTACCACACAAGTGGAAGAGCGTAGTTTCAAAATCGAGGCTCGCGGCCCGGTCGTGGAGGTAAGTACTAGAGGATGAGGAAATTCCAGTAGAGGTTACAAAGGCAACCAGAAACGGCAGAAACCATGACTCGGAACCGTTTCAAGTAGGCCGGTAGCGCACTTCCTCATACAGTGGAAGAAAATGGGAGCACCAGAAATACTGGTGCTCCCATTTTCTTGTCTCATTTGCTATTGCATTAAAGTTAATACGAGGGTATCGCATACCATTCCTTGCAAAACCACTTCTTGTGTATCCCAATTTAAAATCAGGCCCCTTTCATCACACTCCTGTCTCAAAAGAAAATTTATTCAATTGTGCACTAGAATTAATATTTATTTATTTGCATTGCTATTTTAAGAAATGGATAGTGATCAGTAAATGGGTGAGCTTCGCAAGCATATTGCAGCTGGCAATGTCAACTCTCTTTGCCAAGATAATAATTGTTTTAAAAACAAACGTTGCCTCAAAAATTGCTTTCCCTGATAACGAGTCAATCCTGTCAGAGGTTAGTGGTGAATTATATAAATAAATAAATATTTGGGGACAATCTTACACAGATTGACCTAGCACCAAACAAAGCAAAGCTTGTACTATAAGTACTAGGCGACGATATATATACATATATAGAAATATACATACTTATATACATAGAAAACACCCATGATTCAGGATTCTCAGGAACAAATATCTGTGTTCATCATACAAATAAATACCCTTGCCGGGATTCGAACCCGGAACCATCGGCTTCATAGGCAGGGTCACTACCCACTGCAGACCGATCGTCAATATATAGTTAATGATGTCAATGATGCTCCGTGCCCAAAATGAAGGCTCAAGGCATTCTAATTGTAGCACTAACCGTCACCAAGCTTCATTTCTCCTCTTTTCCTTGTGTCAAAATCGGACGGATCAGCTCGACCAATTTTCAACTTGAAAGCGCTAAAAGGTTTATATACTGGTCGAACCGTTTCACCACATAAACATGCATCGGATACCCGACTTCCTCAACCAAATGACGGGGTGTGCAGGTATATGCCATAATAATCATAATATACTTTCACGTACAAGTCTCACGTTTCACGCACGTACGCCAAGTGTATTTTCTATACTGACAAATTTGACAAAAACGTTGTCAATACTGACAAATTGGGTAGCTCAGACCTTGCGGCAACAATGGAATGTCAGAATTGTAGTTTACCTAGACGATTTTCTGATTGCCCATCAAAATGCCATACTACTAGATCATGTCAAAATCTTTATTCGAACCCTCATAAGTCTCGATGGTAAGTAAATTTCACCCTGCCAGACCCATCGAACACATCGTTCCTAATACCGCAAAGTGTGTCGAGCGATTAAATTGGTGGGTATAAAGTTGCCAGGCGTCAACAACTCTACATCACCCTCCCCACCAATTTTCTAAAACCGATGTCCGGGTCATCTAGCTCTTTCGGGAGCTTCGGAACCTTCATTGCAATCAGAAAGAAATGTTAGCGATCCTTCATGTTCTTCAAGGTTACGCTCACCTGTTGCATCACAGTTTGATGCCTATACAATGCGACAACAGGACGGCCGTAACCCGTCTAATGAAAGAAGGGGGATCGAAATCATTAGCCCTGGTAAACATAACCCATCGGACTTTAGATCTTCTAGATCAAAATTAAATACACTTTAAAAAATATTATCTACCGGGGAAGTACAATTGTCAAGCCGATCAATTATCGCGTCGTCACCTACCACCGGAATGACACTTACAACCGGCTTGCGTGGATACAGTTTTTGCGAAGTGGGAAATACTGGTGGTGGATATATTCGCCTCGGCAACAGCCCACATGGTACACAATATTATGTATCCCGAGACCTGAAAGACCCTCAAGCGATGTACCACGCATTCAGTATTCCGTGGAACTATCCATTCGCGTGGGTATTCCCACCACCTTTTCTGATGCCCATAGTCCTCGCTCACTTGAACCAATCGACCGGGATATTTCTGGTAATGATGCCTTGCTAGGGAAAAAATGTTCTGGTGGGCAGATCTCAAAGCCCGAGCGCTAGCAAGGCCGCTTACTCTGAGACACCTGCGGAAGAATCTCAATTTCATCGACACGTCGACAGGGTTACCACCTCCCTAAGTCGAGGAAATGATTCTCGAGGTTTGGAAGTATACTCTGTATAAATATACTCTGAGGCGCTAGTGATGGAGCTCAGATCAATTATCATCGCTTAAAAATTCTTGCAGAAAAATGAAAGCTTGAGCTTGGCAACGTTGGATTTCTTTGGCATGTACAAATATATATATATAAACTAGCACAATTTTTATCGGATTTACATCAAATAAATAAATTATCAGTATAATACCATACTTTTACACAAGTCAGTCGTTTCTACATTGTGTAACACTGAAACATCAAGTTGTTTGAGTTCACATGTTCTGATAAAACATATTCTTAAGTCGATTTCCTTAACGTGTCCTAAAACGACTAAACCCCCATTTTGGGATGTTGATTAACTGATAATTCTTTAACAATGCTTTCCAAATAATGCGTCATACTGCCACTTTACTCTGCTCTGGTAGGCGCATACATAATTTAACCTTGCTTACGATTGACCATGACAACTGTATAAGATCAGATAAATGTATCATTTTTTGGCCACAGTTTGGCTCAAAAATAGACTCTACTATTAGCAAATACGAGTAATAGTATGCTAAATCTCCCTTTTTTGGATAGAAAGAACCATATCACTTGTAAATGACAGACGTAATGCTGCTAAATAAATCATTTAATTTGTTCACGACAAGTGTCAAGAATCGGCCGCAGCCAGCCTCACGGACGATCATTGCTAATTAGATAAAAACTTTGTTTAAAGAAGCGAACATAGCAGCTGCCCCAGGTAGTATTAGATCAGCTGCAGCTTCAAAAAGTTGGCGGGGAAATCATTCCCTTGATGACATTATGGCTCGTGGAAACTGGCAATCAGCTAACACATTTCCAGCGATTTTACAGGAGACAGGTAGCAAGAACAAGTATTTCTTCTACAAATGTCACACAATGATTTAATCCTGTATAGGTATTACGATCATTGATTTATATAATATAGTAATAGTAAAGTAAATTTGATTTCTTAGGCACTGTGCCTGGTTGCAATCATTGTACCTGATCGGTCAGGCAAGATTGCACAATTAAAATAAGTACATAAATAAATTATAATAAGGAATAACTATAAATCATTACATTTGAACTACTAAGTGTAAAATTATCTGTTCGAAGAATAAAATAATTGAAATCGATATTTCAGTATCATATATTTCAGTCATCATAAATTCAGATACTAATCAATCACATTGGCGCTATAATACATTAGAATTAATCTAATAAGGGGCGACACCAGGCGATAACAAACAGGTCTCAATTATAAAGCTTCCAGTGACGGTCAAGTAATTTAATAGCAGCGTTTTACCTGAAATAAAACGCATATTAAAATACTTACCTCACTGGAAGCTTTCATTTAATTTCTGCCTGGTGAAATTGAGCCAATGACAAACAGTTCACCGGACATCTTTTACCTGGTGTAAAAATGGCGCGGTCCGCCAGGTGTCGCCACTGTTGCCGGAAACAAGAGACAAATAAAGCACTAGACTGGTGATAATTCGACGGAAACAGATATGCTCTCTCTATTATAAAGCTTCCAGTGAGGTAAGTATTTTAATATGCGTTTTATTTCAGGTAAAACGCTGCTATTAAACACGCCCCGCTGCGTAGAATTTGTAATAATTACAATAAACGCCTAGTCTCGGTTGACATATTTAATAATACACGATCTAACTTCAAGCGCAAAGTCAGCTTGCTCCTATATTCTTAATTACCTATATTGTAGCTTCCTTTCTTGTGTACTATTTATTTACTGTAATTTGGGCCGAACTCGATAAACATAATTATTTTTGTGTTCATGTAAGTTTAGCTGCTTAAGTTGTGTTACGAGTAGTTATCGTTATTGTTAAGTATTAGTATAAGTAGGGATATCTGTTTAAGTTCCGATTACAACGCTGTCTTAAAATTAATGCCTGAACTCCTAGTGGGAATTGTGTTAGGATGCATGCTAAACCTGTCATTTTATAATCTTATCTGTGTATTGTCACTGGCCTGTATCTGTTTTTTTCCCCAATAAAGAAAAGAAAATAAAACATAGAATTTTATTTTCACCTCAGCAGCTCGAACAAGCCTACTTTCGTCACTCCCTGGAGTGAGGAAAGTGCGACTTTCCTCACTCCAGGGAGTGAAACAATGAAGCTTTTTAATTTAGTGAAGGCCATGAACTTCATACTACGGTACGGTCCGGTCCGGTCCGGTCCGGTCTCGTCTCGTCTAGTCTCGTCTAGTATCGCATCGTATCGTATCGTATCGTATCGTATCGTATCGTATCGTATCGTATCGTATCTTATCGTATCGTACATATTATAATACTTTTTTTTTCTGTTTATTCTGTGTAATTCGAAATACATTTTAACCTTTAATATGTTCTCACTACTGAGGTGAAAAATTATGTGTGCAACACGAGAGCAAAGTTATTTTACATCTCGTGTTTTTGAGTCCCGAGAAAGCGAAAGATTCTATAATTGAATCACGAGCGAAGACACTCGCAAGAAAAACCAACTTTCCTCTCTTGTTGCACAAATAAGTATTGTGTCATGTATTTGTGTGTTTATCCCGGATATTTGTTCCTGATTCATGGATGTACCTACATATGTATTATATGTATCGTCGTCTAGTACCCACAAGCCTTATTGAGCTTACTGTGGGACTAGGTCATTGACTTATATATCTTCGCTAATTTATTTATTGAAAACATAATTTAACATCATATTACCAAGACAAAGGCAAGATCCACGACACAGGCTTCGTCAATATAATATACGTAATCCAGCAAAAAAACATTCACAACACGCTTCGTCAACATTATTTGCACCTATCCTACAAAATATAACTACAACAGGTTTCGTTAACGGCCTACCTCGTACTTACATTATGTAATACATAATACTAAACTAACAAAGCCACTAAAAACCACATTACAGTCTATATTTAGTTTCGAGCGTATATCGAGGTAATTTATTACAGGATGTCTGAGGTATTTGTTAGCTCGGCGGAAACTTCGATCTTAAACAATATCAATTATACCGTTTATTTATAATTTTTATGCGTAAGGTATGGGCACACTATTGCATTACATTTTAACTAGCATCTAATTACCTTAGAACTGTCAGTCATAATAAATATACCTACTTATGGCGTTATTCATAAACGTTAGTCAAATCTAACAAACCGTTGATTCCTATCCTACATTTTGACATTTGCATTTGTTAGAAAGAGACAACATTTACAGAGGTTTGTAAGAGGTTGCAAAGTTTTACGAATAAGGGGGTTAGTCTGTCTATGCTAAGTTTAGACTGGCGCAATAATTTAATTTAGTTATCCCTTTAAACAACCTAGTTTAGTAAGGCACCATACAATTCTCCAGTGGAATTAAGGCGGTTCCCTGAGCCAGAAGGCGAAAAATCTCCTTATATGATCATGTTTTTCTAAGAGGCGTTGATATTCGTAGACGTGGAAAAAATATATGTAGTTCTTGACTATATTATCTTTAACATCATAGCTTCCGATACACGAATTATGACACTTCGCTCGATACAATTAATTCCCAAAGTAACCTCTATCTCGGACTTTTAATCCAGCTTTACTCGGTTATTTATTATGTGATACTATAAACAAAAAAAGAAGAAAAAACAATCTTAACTTAAATAGTAATTTCATAGCTTTCGAATTTCGATATTGTAGGGTAACGTTTTTAAAATAAATAAAAATTGACAAAATTCGATCAAAATTGACACTTGGAGCGCATGATCTTTCCCGTTCTTTCTTGCGAAATGTGACAGAGACAGCGGCAAACTGATGGAACGGCCTTAAGCTCAAAAATCTGATCAGACATGGCATAGGTGCGTTTAAATACAGCACCGCGCAAATAAGAAGTTCAACCTTAGAAGCAACAGAGCTTGAAAATATGTCTGAGATCTCTATCTCGGATCTCCATCGGTTAACACAGCTTCGCGCCGTATAGCGTAGCGAGTATATGTGCGCTGGCCTTACTTTAACCGCGAAGATAAACAGCGCCTGAAAGATTTCTAGACCGTTATCACTCACGCCGCCTGCCTCACGTTCACAGCACTATTGACACAGATTGCTCCACAATCTCGCCTGCGACGGACGTGTTCTCTTATCACCAAGACACAAAGTTCAAAATAGCATCAAAACAACGCTGGAACAAGAGAAATCTTTAACTCTAGATAGCGACGAGCGGTTTAGAATTTATTTCCTGCTGATTAGAGCTTGTTTTCCAATGTAAATAAAAAGCTTCTCAGTATCGTTGGAATTAAAGCCGAAGTGCACTGACTTTAAGTCGTTATTCGATTGAAGGTGATAGGTAAATAGTGCTGTGAAAATAGTTATAAAAGGAGTTGAATGAAAATAATACCTCTTTTGTTATTTTATAAATAAGTGCTGTGATATTATTTAAAATGGTGTATACAATAAAAAGTCATGATGTGGAAATAAATAAGGATGTTAGCAAAGGAAGTGTTTGGAAAGAACTACTGTTTTCTTTTATAGGTATGTTTTGATTTTATTTTATTTTCTCTTTCTGTTACCTTCTTTAAAATCCTTTTTTAGGTTTCCGTACCCAAAGGGTAGAAACGGGACCCTATTACTATGGCTCCGTTGTCCGTCTGTCTGTCAGTCCGTCTGACTGTTACCAGGCTGTATCTCAAGATCCGTGATAGCTAGACAGTTGAAATTTTCACAGATGATGTATTTCTGTTGCCACTGTCACAACAAATACTGAAAAGTACGGAACCCTCGGTGGGCGAGTCCGACTAGCACTTGTCCGGTTTTTTGGATACCGTAGCGGATAAGTTTAAAGAGTTCCAAAATCTGCCTAGTAGTAGTAGTAAATCACTTTATTGTACAAAAAAAATGGTTAACATTAAATTCATATAAATTTAGGTACAAAAGCGAACTTATCCCTATAAGGGATCTCTTCCAGCTAACCTTAGAGTTCATGAGTGGAAAATTCGAATTAGGTAGATGGACAAACTTACAGAAGGTATAATAATATTTAAAAAGGAAAACTACAATATTAACGTCTACGAACTCACTTACTTGCTTACTTACTTACTTGTCAAAGAATTATACACATATGCGCTTTAAAACGAAATTATCCTTCAGATAGATAATAATATTATACAACAAGCTAGGAATATAGTTGGAATGGAACTTGTGGATCACAATTATCTAAGTAAACGGTAATTCAAAATAGGGCTCTCGCTGAGAAACCTTCGCATTAGAGGATTGAAATGGGGATGATAGTTCGTCAAGGGATTTACCATAGTTCCATTTAATACCTACTCGGCGTGACGATGATAATCCGGTTATGCCAAGCTATTAATATTAGGTAGGTACAGTCAAGTGTAAAAATATGGGTGTAGACAACTCAAAAATATGTCCCATGTCAGCGAATTAAGAACTATGGGACATATTTTTGAGTTGTCTACACCCATATTTTTACACTTTACTGTACCTACGTATTTACGGGCATCGACAAACCAAATGCATGATCAATATAAACATGTAGGTACATGAAAACAAAACTATACCCACGACATTCACAAAGGTAGTAGAATTACCTTGAAAAAGACTCGTTGAAAATATACTTAAGGGGCCTACTGACTATCAGTCCGCCGGACGATATCAGCCTGTCAGTTGTTCGGAACTGTCAAATTTTTGTTCTAATTCTAACTGACAGGTCGATATCGTCCGGCGGACTGATAGTCAGTGGGCCTTTTTAAATGCGTCACGTATATTTATTGACCGAGCGTTAGCAAAGGTCTCCGTGTCAGCTTGGGCAAAAATGATTTCTTACGTCTGGATATTCTCTGCAGGTTTATTTTATTCTCAACCAAAATTTGTGAGCAGGTTCGGTAGTTAGATATTTTTTTTGTCGTTACCTTTTTCTTAAAGTTCAAAATAGCAAAAATTAGTATAAAGGACTTAAGCGCCAGTAGGATCTAAGGCGCTTAAGACTATTGTGAGTTCCCTGAGATAATGACCCAAAGAAGAAGGTAAATGTTATTTATTTTTAAATTTTTAAGCTTATCGCGATGTCTACGGCTCACCGAGCCACTAGTTTATTCTCTTTGTAAAGAAGTCTTTTACTCGTTTGTTTAGTTTATACTCTAATCTTTTGTCTCTGCCTTCTTAGGATGACATCGTGAATCTTATCTGCCCTGATAATACGAGTACAGAGCAAAGTTAAAATGAATGTTAATAAATACTGTTGTGTACGAACTTCGTCGTTATTTTCAAGTGACTTTGTATCGTTCACGAGTTTCATAATTGTTTATCTTGTAAATTAGACTAGCGACACTGTAAGGGTAGTAAAATTTAAATTATAAATTAGTCTTTTGCTATAAGAAATGCGGCGCTAGCTTTTGTAATCTGCCGTCTCATACATTTTGGTGAATCAGTCAATGTTTTCTATAGACCAGCTGATTTTTTTTTCGCGATTTCGGGGTAAAAGTTGTTAAGTATTCACTCCTCAGTTTGGTCAGAGATAACAATTTCACCCTGTATAGCCAAAATAAAATTAAAAGTAGACTTTGTAATTTTAACACTACCATATCCACTAACATACAACATACCGACAACCCAGGACAGAAAAACCTGGCGCCTTCGAACGAGGAGGGCCGACCCCAAATAACGGGACATGGCAAAGAAGAAGAAGAAGACTTTGTAATTCTAGTTTAATATATTGTCGCCATAGTCTGCATTAAAAGATTCAACTCGCGTTGAGCTGGTAGATTGATGTTGTACCTAGACTTTTTCCAATTGATCGTCTTCCGTGTCAACTCTGTGCCATCATACTGATTTAAACTTTAACGATTTCTACACATTATTAAAACGGGACGTAATCGCGTATTTAAGTTTTAAGATATGCCTCCGATGTTTCTCCGAGACCACGGGGACAACGCCATCCTCGAAACATCGGAGGCAAATCTTAAAACTTAAATAATACGTTTTAAAATTTGCCTCGATCTGTGCCATCTAGTTTTTAGGTTTGTTCACAAATTTAATGTTCATGGTACTTATTTAGGATTTTGTATTTCACCGAATACTAACTAAATGCTGAGTCAAAGTCTTCTACTTACTGCACACATTGCTGGACCCAATGTGCAATTTTCTGTTTGTTTGTATATAATTTTGTTTGTCGTTTTTGTATTGTTGTTGATGTGTTTTTCTTCTTTCTTTCATCTTCTTGTCATTTGTATGTGCGCTTTATGGAATAAACGACTTTTCTTTCTTTTCTTCTTTATGTTATTTTATACATAAGTACCGAGAACCCTATTGCTACTCAAAACCCATGGCCAACGGTTTTGCATTCAACACGCTTTACCCGCTCGGCTACCAGTGCTGTTTGGTTATGATTAGTAATTACAACTTTAAGGGTTACGGGTTATTGAAAAATATAGTTCGACAAGTCAATATCTGTTTAAGAATAGAATTGAATGAAGCATGGCGGCTTGTTAAGTGCCGGCAATTGCTCCAGATTACAGCAGGAGACTCTCAATTTGTGTTGACCGGAGAATTAGGCGGCATTAGTTCTGAATGACACTTACAGACCTTCAAATGCACCTGTGCAAGGCAACCGCTCATAAACATCTATTTTTTAGGGTTCCGTACCCAAAGGGTAAAAACGGGACCCTATTACTAAGTCTGTCTGTCTGTCCGTCTGTCACCAGGCTGTATCTCATGAACAGTGATAGCTAGACAGCCGAAATTTTCACCCATACAACAAACGTGATTTTTTTGCCGTTTTTTTGCGTCATTGTACGGAACCCTTCGTGTGCGAGTCCGACTCGTACTTGGCCGGTTTTTAATTATGTGCTGAGCACACATTGGAGCTGTATATTTCTGGATATTGGGGCATTTCAATAAAGTTAGTGCTCAAGATTCCATTTTCCGAACCACTCGCTACGCTCGTGGTGCAATTTGGGAATCTTTCGCTTGCTCGGATATCAATATTAGCACGAGAGGTTAAACAACAACTTTGCCCCCTTGTAAAAGAAATAGCTATTGGTCTGTACCAGAATTATTTTTATCCGAGACCAACCCTAAGAAAGATCGAGACGTTTTTGAACTAGTGTATCATGTCTCAGAAGATTTTTACATCATGGGTTATTGGAATGGTCATGATTATCTCTGGTCTAGCGCGAATTGAATACAATGTAACATCTCAGCAGTTCAAATTTATTTTCAGCCAGCATTCCATTCTTCACCCAAGGAATTGAAGCTGACGCACTAACATCGACCGTGCACGCTGGCAACTTCGGGTCCCAGGCACCTGGCGCCCACGTGCCCGGCACCCAGGTGACATGGGGGACCACGGCGTACGTGCTGGCGGCCGCGGCGGCGGCGCCGGTGCTGTGTTGCGTGATAGAGAGGTTCGGGCGGAAGGTCGGCATATTCATCGTCAGTTTAGTGCAAGGGGTGAGTCTTAGGTATTGTTTATGATTTGGGCAATTGAAAAGCTGATCCAAGGTTTGAATTAATTTATTAGATAGAGGTGTATAAAATGTTACTTAGAGCAGTTTCACATTAACGTATTTTTCTGCGAGTGTACGGTCGTTTCGGCGGTACGCGATTACACGCGTGCACTACATTTGGTCTATACGCGCCTACACGCGCTTCCAACAACGAGTAAACAGGTGCGTATCAAACGCTAGTCTGAAACCGCCCTTAAAAACGATGCTCCGCCACTTCTTAACTGCGAGTTGGATTCAATAAATAGGTTGACCGACATTCCGAAGTACGTTTTAGCTGATAGTTTGCACGTTAATAGTATGCCTGATAAAGTGCAAGAATAGTGTCATTGAACTTGGTTTGAAAGTAATGAGATTCTCTGATATAGATCAATAAAGTTAAATAGGTACGCATATGTAACATAAGTAGCTGCTTGCATATACTTATATGTAGCTAGGTATGTTGTACGCTCGGCTGGGCTCTGGTCTGAAAATACTTTAATTAATGTCATTAACAGGTCTAACGCGATTAAATTTCATTATTTTACCTTTTTACAGACGTTTCAGCTAGGTTGCACTAGCTGTGATCAATTAATATTTAAATTTAAACGTTAATTATCTGTACAAAACGAGAGAGTTTAAAGTGTTATATTGAAAATATTTTTCATCACACTCGCTCAGAAAATGTGGAATTACACGCAGGCTTAGCGGGAACTATAGAAAAAGCGTTTTCCCTAGGAAATTCTGAAGTGATGAAAAACATTGTGTAAGTCGGGGCGTAATAATAGCAAACTCGAGTCTATAATTCGGTCCGGCAAGCCGTCGCGATTTCACTTTACTCTCGTTTGCATTATTTAACTTACGCCCCATGTTTCACAATGTACTATCGAATACAAATCCAATTTACGCCCTGATAAATTAAAGTAACAAAATCTGTTATACAAAAAGGCGATTTCAAAATAAACTATTTATTGTACAATAGAATAGTATTTGAATTGAAACACTAACACAATTTCATGAATCTCAATTAACGGTCTGTTGTCTAGAATATTGTACTGTAATGGGTTCAGAGTCGTGACATGATTGCGCGTCAGAACTTGCTCAAATAATTTGTGGCATCGGTTGGTTATAGCAAAGAGAAGAGAGTGTATAGAGGGTTATTGTTAAAGTAAATTTATCGACACAGCATTAAAAAAAACCGGCCAAGTGCGAGTCGGACTAGTGAACTAAGGGTTCCGTACCATTACGCAAAAAACAGCAAAAAAAAACACGTTTCTTATGGGAGCCCCACTTAAATATTTATTTAATTCTGTTTTTAGTATTTGTTGTTATGGCGGCAATAGAAATTCATCATCTGTGAAAATTTCAACTGTCTAGCTATCACCGTTCATGAGATACAGCCTGGTGACAGACGGACGGACAGACAAACGACTGAGTCTTAGTAATACGGTCCTGTATTTACCCTTTAGGTACGGAACGGAAATATTAAAAAAAGTGTATAGATAAATGGTTTTTTTTTAGAACGCCATATGACTTTGACCCATGTTCTTTCACTGATATGTGTTAAAATTGTTAAATATCAATCGGTGATGCCACTAGACGAGTATAGGCCAAAGGTATGCCGCCATATATTCGAGCATAGATTTTTCTTGCTTTTCCGAGGCACGTTTTATTCTTATACTTTACTTATCTTATTCGGAGTTCCATATATCTCTGGTTATAGGGATTTACCGTCGTTGTTTCCGCTTTACCTGACTCCTGTTACTACCAATTGATTAATGTCATCTGACATGACCGGGAAGCAGTCGTAGATTTTAGGACAAGCGGTATTTCCGATTAAACTTCAAAATGGGGAAGTCGTCTCGAGAATATTTTTTGCTCAATAAATAATGTTGTTTAAAGTGATTGATAGCTTTTTATGCAGTGAACTAACTTGGAAGTGCGCAGCTAATGAAGAATTCTTGAAACGCGGTTAACCATTCTTTACTCAATACTCGGCAATCCATATTGGCTTGTAAAGACCAGCTATATATCACTTTACTAAAATTAACTACTGAACAACGTCATACTTTACGAGAACACTTTTGATATATTCTCTACCTTCAACCTGTGTCTGGCTAGGGCCATAATTTATCGTTTTATACTGTACACTGGTTGAAATTAATTTATAACCTAAAATATTGTTTCGATCTCACGTCACGAGGATCTCACTTTGACACTGACTAAATCATCGTCAAAGATATAATTGAATGACACGTACCAAGATACCGTTCTGACTGAGGTAAGACCCAGAAATGTGTGGCAACCTGTTAGTGCTAGTCACTTGTTCTTTTGGTAATACTTTAAAAAAAAAATATATTTTTCCCCTCACTATCTCGGAAAGCCGTCTTTTATCCTTTAAAACCAGCGGGGAAAAACGCATTTTATCCACTAGTGGGGAAAGTAATTTGACCTTGGATGGAGCGTGTTTAAGTAGCTTGACAGATAACAAAAACGTAAAACGCTCATAATAATGGTTCGTTCGATATTAATTATCATTAAATAAATGGTTTGAGAATTTAATAAAAAATACCAAATTTAGCTTTATTTACTGATTTTAAGTCATAAACCTTAAAATTCCATAAGAAACGTTTGTTTTCTAATAATGATGTTAAATAACGCGCAATATTAAAACGCATCATTGACATTTCATACGTCAGAAATGTCAACATTGTCAACAAAATTTTTACTTTAAAACTTCTCACGTAAAAATACAGAATTTCCAGAGTTTATTGTTATAATATCGTAAAAAAAATAGTGATTCCAGTGATGAAGATGATCTAACGTCTGTGGATGTTGCACTTTCCTCGCTATAGTGAGGTGAAAAGTTTTGTGTTACACACGGGTGCAAATGTATTTTACTTCTCGTGTGTTGAAACACTCGCTACGCTCAGGATTCTATTTTAGAACCACTCGCTTCGCTCGTGGTTCAACAATAGAATCCTTTCACTTACTCGTGTTTCAATTCCACACTCGCTGGTAAAATACAACTTTGCACCCTTGTATAACAAATAACTATATTTATGTAAAAGTATTCGCTTTTTCTTTTAACTTAAAAGCTACTTCCAACTCAAAATAAAATGTTTTTAAAGGAATGAATGAGCTTTATAAATGAAGAATGCACTCAACTTCCATGAGAACTCTTCAATGATATTACTCAGTTAAGGTTCAAAAACTTTTTCAGCGACAGTTAATGTTTCAAGTCTTACCTGTGGACATTGATTAACGGTTTAACCGGTTAACCCCGGGTTAGTGGGATGGTGCAAGTGGGTCTTAATGTTCACAGGAAACACGCCAGTTTCCCTGAACGTTTTATTTATTTATTTATTTTTTACCAGGATACCGGATTTACTTTATGGCAAAGGAACAGCTTCACACTTATACATTATTTTTCAGATATCCTGCATACCCCTTCTTCTGGACGTCAATGAAATCAACATCATAGCTCTACACATACTAGCTGGTATATCATCAGGTGGCCTGTATACCATCTTCCCGATTTACATCCGAGAAATCAGTTCCATACAAAACAGAGGGTTCGCTCTCTCTCTGTTCATGCCAATGACGGCAGCGGGGTATCTGATGAGACTGGTTACGGATTTGGACGAGCTGATGTTTATGATGGTGGCTCTTGTGGTGGTTCAATTGATCACGGTGTTCTGTCTGGTGGAGTCCCCGAGTTATTTGGTCATGAAAGGGAATCATGAGGTGAGTCAAGTTTAACTGCAGTATAATAAAAATTAAATTAAGTATATTACATTACATAAAACTTAAAAGCTATATCTAAAAATAAATAATACTAACCTTAAAATAAAATACTAAAAGATATCTCCCTGCGGCATGGTGCCGCAGATGATGGCAGCATTTCCTCGCTGTACCGCTAGACTAATTCTTTGAGCGAGGAAGCTGCCAGCTCTGCGGTCACCGGTGACCTCTGCCAACCTTTTGGACAGTTCCTTAATAAGCTTTAGGGCGCTTGGACCCCACGGGCCAAGGGTCTCAACGCCAAAAGGTACGAAATTGTATTCGGCGCCGAGACCCCTACATTTAGATATTTTTAATTTTTCGGCCGCTTCTGCCTCCGCGCCGACCTTAGAGACCTCCGACCGTGCGGTGGAGATGAGACGGGGATGAGTGTCTACGCAGGTGGCGTCCCACACCAGCACCCGTCCCATCTTCCACGGAATAAGAGTCATTCCGTCCGGTCTCTTACCATCGTTTCTTAAAATGCCGGGGGGCTCAAGTAGAGCTGGCATGTTGACGCTGGCAAAAGACCAGCGGAGAATGTCGTTAAGCGCGGCGTGTCTAGAGAAGCGACCGGTGCTCCTTTGGCAGGAGAGCCAGTGGTGTCCAGTTAATTATGATATTATTTTAAACTGCAATTAATTATGTGATATAAGACATGTTTTGTTCTGTACACATGTCACACACAAATCACATCAAAAATCACATGTAATTGTATATGTTTATTTTACCAATAAAGTACTGTATCACTGTATCACTGTATCACATCAAATCACATGATATAAGTCATGTGACGTACGCGTTTGCGTTAAGTGTGATTTTGTACGGGATTTTGAGTTTCCAAAACGTCCCGCTTGGCGCGCTGTTCAAAATCCCACACAAAAAATTGACACAACGCAAACGCGAACGCTCGTCACGCTATCGAATGAAATTTACACTACGGGCTCTGATTATACAAACTAGAATTTCTTATGATTCTGACCAGAGCTCAAACGCAAAGTAATTATGTTTGGGGTTAATAAAATCGTCTCGATGAATATTTGTTGCTTGTGGAAAGAAAAGTACAGTCAGCTATAAAAGCTTGTAACAAAAATGAACATTTTCCAAAAACTTTTATTCTTAGAAACCTGTTGGCAATCACGTCGTCACGGTTAGGAGTCACTATGGAGGTTTTACTACTAAGAAATTATATAGTTTTTTCTTTCAGCGAGCAAAACTAACAGTGTCTAGATTAAAATGCCTGCCGCTTGAGCACCCGACCGTGTTACAAGAAGTCGCAAGCTTGAAGGATGAAAGCGACCGGGCGAGAGCTGCGGGGAAATTGCATACGATAACAATAAGTAAGTTGTAAGTGTAACCGTACTAAATCGTTCTTGAGCTATCTTAGACATCACTTTTTACGTAGACCCTTCTGTAGAGGGCGAATTACCGCCTGCAGGATAAATATACAGTTTTGGTGGCAGTTTACCTAAATTCCTAACTACCAAGCAACCAACTATAAATCAATGTTTTGGGCTTTTGAATTTCATCAATCAATGTCATGACCCCCAATCACACATGTCAGCATTCTATTGTGGTTATTTTAGGTTAGTTAGCTAACCTTTACGCCGCCACGGCAATGAAGTAACAAAAAAAATTGATTTTGGAGTGTAGTTTTATTTAGTGGTACCTAATTGTAAAATATTTTATCTGGACTACAGTCCTCTAGCGTATCCATCTGTCAACTTTACTTCAAGTTCCGCCTCTAGGGGAGAGGGAGAATAATTAGGGGTGAATTAGCCGCTTACTGACACAGACCGAATTCCACGCAGGCGAAGCCGCGGGCACAGCTAGTGAAGTAATAAAGTGCCATCAACGCCATGTCGAATCACTACATAGTATAAAACAAAGTCCCTTTTCGCTGTCTGTCCGTCCGTCTGTCCCTATGTATGCTTAGCTCTTTAAAACTACGCAACGGATTTTGATGCGGTTTTCTTTTAATAGATAGAGTGATTCAAGAGGAAGGTATATGTATAATTTGTAAAGGTTTTGTGTAAATTACTTGAACAACCCGTGCAAATCCGGGGCGGGTCGCTAGTACACAATAAATTGCACGTAAACAAACCTGACCAAAACCACGACTTAATTATGTAGTCGTGGCATGTGGGGCACGAAATGTTCTGACTTTAAAATTATTAAGTCATTGGCGGCGAAAAGGTTAAAAGGTTTCCTACCACCAATAACTGACCCCCTGCATAGACATTCGTTAACGGGGGAAGTCAACTAGCTGACTGTATAAGCAGCTGCAAAAGGTTAGTGCTGGCCACTGTGTGAATGAATTCCATTTATACAGCAATTATATAACTCGCTGTACAGTCAATTGTAAAAATATGGGTGCACACATCATACTCAAAAATATGTATGTCCCATAGTTCTTAACTCGCTGACATAAGTTATGGAACATATTTTTGAGTATGATGTGTGCACCCATATTTTTACAATTGACTGTACAACTATTTCTTGCACTAAAGCAATGGTGGCATAAGTTCTATTGATGCAACCTTTAGTCTCGTATATTGATTAGGACCCATTCATCTTTTCGCAGTTAAAAACCCGATATGGCGCGACACTACAAAAATCGGCCTGGTCCTGCACAGCACCATGATCCTGAGTGGCAGTATCATCTTCTTGGATCAGCACAAGACTCTGGTTCAGCTGGGGTCACCGGCAGATCCTGACAGGGTGCTCACGCTGGCTTGCTTCTGCGCTGGCAGTTTGCTATGTACAGTTGTCATACGAGTAATGGAAAGAAATGTAAGTCTATTGTATACTTTTGATCTGCGAAAGTCGGCATATTTTGACGTACCACTCATCTCTCTCTCTCTTTTAGATTTGACAGATAGACAGGTTAGGGTTGATAAAACAAAACTGTGACTTCACGGCAAGCTGATTTCTCACGCACACATACTTATCTATAGGGTTTGAGCCATTCCCCGCTTAGCCTTCAAGTTGTGAATGTGTGCGTAAATATCACACGTAAAACACCAGGAAATTGGCGTGTTATGAAATCAGTTTGTCGTAGCGAGCCCTCTGCCTATATTTCAACCCTGTCTGACTTTAATTTGTCATAGAGAGATAAAACCATAACTTTATTTCCTCCTATATTTTGAACTTTTGTTTTAGTACCTCCTAACCAGCGCATTCTTCGTGATGGCCGTGTCAATGGGCACGCTGGCGGTGTATACGCAGGCCGATCTGACGGTGTACACGTTCCGTTGGGTACCCGTGGCCGCGCTCGGCGTACTCGTAGCAGCGTACGGCGTGGTTTGGGGGCTACCCGCGCTTGTGATAACGGAGCTATTTAACTGTGAGGTGAGTTACATGACGGACTACATACACGGGTACTCGCAAGCTTTCTTTTACCTATTGTAGAAGAAAATAATCTTTATTATTTAAATAGTATTTTAGTTTCCAACTGTATATTAACTTGATGGTCACAAAAATCAAAAGAATATACTTATTCTTATCTACCTGGCCTACTGGCTGACTGGTCTTCTTATATTCTCCGGATTAAGCTTAAAGAGATAACAGACAGACAGACAAAGTTAGTTTGCCACGTTACATTCTTTGGGCTCGTTTTACTCTTTCGTGATTTATTTACAAACAACATTCGATAGCCATTAAATTATTATCTAAATATCAATATTTTGGAAGTGCACATTCCACTTGTAGTAAATTTACCAGCTCCGTGACTAGTATGCTCAATACAGTAATTTAAGAGCTGTTAATGCATAGTGTAGGGATAATTAAATTTGCGTTAAATAATCGTTATAATAACTTGTGGTTTACGTACATGGCAGCGAGATAACTGAATAGCATTGCTAGAGTAAATTTACACAGCCTGACCACAATTATTTAATCAAGTGTTGTAAAATTAAGAATTGTAGCTTCTATTAGAAGAAAACAACTAAAACTGGCAACTTAGCTGGCTCTCTTAAATATTAAAAATAAAGGCCATTTTCAAATGATTACAACTACGTACTACGAACTACTTATATTTCAACTTTGCGTTGGCTCTATTCCTCTTTGTCAGATGCTTTGTGCAAAATTTCTATAATATGTGGTGTTTGTATTCATATGTGATCGTAACAATCGCGTCACATTTTTTTCTCCTGTCCTGGTACAGTCGCCATCAGATACACCGGAGCGGCTGAGGTGCTCACAAATATCTGAACACGCCTATATTGTGAAGGCATTAGAGTGCGTGTTCAGATATTTTTGAGCACCTCGGCCGCTCCGATATATCTGATTGCGGATGTATCATCAAAATCACTTGGTTCGAATATCCAGACAACCGTCACTGGTTTAACTATACTTTTGTAATGTAGTTTAAATATTGTATTTGTGTAGTATAAATAAAATAATTGCGTTATTAATTAATTAATTACGAATTATTAATTAATATTAATAATAATAATGTAGACAGACGGACGGACAGACGGACTAGGGTCCCGTTTTTACCCTTTGGGTACGGAACCCTAATTAGCGAGGATAGGGATGAATAGTCGCACCTAAATTTTCAGGGTGATACTCGTAAAGTGCTGGCGCTGTATATTCAATAGCACAATACACGACTCAGTAAGAATGTATCGCGGCGGTGGACAGAAAGATTGATGTTGATGCCACGGGCTAAAACCGATTACGTTTAGAGATGCCACGAATATTCGGCAACTATTCGGTATTCCGCCTATTCGGCCATTTTGACGAATATTCGGTATTCGGCCGAATGTTGCCTACTAATCGGCCGAATGCCGAATATCTGTTGCACCTACCTAAACAGAAAAATTACACAATCAAAATAACCGCAAACCACTATATTTAATTTTAACATGTTTTCTTATAAAGTTGTTAAATACGAAGATCCTGATTTGAGCATTTGTTGATTACAAATAATTTTATTTTTATCATGGTTCTGATTTCATTGACTCTACGTTCACTAGTTCCGAGCAAAAAAGTTAAACCTTAGCAAACGTTGTGCTTTGTTTGGCGAACAGTTTTCATAATTAACGTGGCTCAAAATGTTCGCATGTTATACGGAACATTCGGTCCTCGAATATTCGGCGCTTCGGCCGAGAGAGGGACCGAATATTCGATATTCGGCCAAAACCACTATTCGGGGCATCCTAATTACGTTCATGTTGCGCTCGATTGAGCGATCTCGTATGGGATTGTCAGATATTTCATGCGTTGGAAAATTGGGTAATAGTGGATTTCTATAGCCGAAATGAATTCCTTCGTGTTCGTTACTCAATTTAGTAGAGAGTTCGCAAAGGGGACTTCAAGAAATAGCTGTGTTGTCTTAGGACTTTAGGTGGGGTTATGTCCCGGCTGATTTGCGCTATATTACATTCAATTTTCGATGAAGCTAACTTTTTACACTATTCTTCTTCTTCCTGCCATTATCCCACGTTATGTGGGGTCGGCACAACATGTTTTTCTCTTCCATTCTCCTCTATCTTTCGTCACCTCAGCACTCACTCCTTTCTTCCTTAACTTTTACACTATTATCGCTAGTTATTACCTAATCGTGACGGTCGATAGGAACTTAAATCCAAAAAATAGGTATTAATTTCGGCCTGGGCAAATCTTGTCTAGTCGTGTTAGATTAAGAAAGTTAAGTTAAGTTTTAAGCATTTTTGCTATGATTAGTGACTATAATGGCCTCTTATGAAAGCATAAATGCTTAAATACCACTTGAAATAAGGCATAAAAAGTTTGGAGGTATAATCAGCTTTTATTTTCGTCATATGGCAGCCATGTCGAAGTCGAATAATACCATTATTATCATACCCCTGGTACCATTTGGTAAGGCAATGTAAATTAATTGTTTTCTTCTCCTCTGCTTCAGATCCGATCACACCAGCTAGCCCTCCTGTACGTGTACTCCCAGCTCATAAAACTGGCGCACGTGTACTCCTTCCCTCATATCGAGGCCTACATGGGCGTGTACACCATGTTCTATATGTTCGTCGGCGTCAACCTGTTTGGGGCGGTGTACTGCTTGTTCCATATACCGCAGCTCAAGAACAAGACGACCAGACAGATCGAAAGGCAACTGAAGAGAGTACCGCTTTTGAAGATGTAAACTAGTAATAGGGCGCTACAGTTATTGGCCAAAACATAGTTGACGCTGTATCTGTCAATTTTCTTGGTAGAATGTGTGACGGATTGCACGTCATAATCGCGGCAGTAATGCGGCGGCGAACGTCAAGAAAATTCACATATACAGTGGCCGCGTGCAATCTAAATGTCACCTTTACTCTGCAGCGTTTCAGGTGCAGCGTCATACGTCACTATGGCGTCAGGGGGCCTCCCGCGAAACACGAAACTCGAAAATTTCGTTACCCACTCTTGCATATTCGAGCGATAAATTTTGAGTTTCGTGCTTCGAGGTAAGTAAGTAAGTAAGTAAGTAATCATTTATTGATAGATTGTAGGCCCTCGCATGTTACTATCGATTTTTTAAGGTTCCGTACCCAAAAGGTAAAAACGGGACCTTATTACTAACTCCTCTGTCCGTCTGTCTGTCTGTCTGTCACCAGGCTGTACCTATCTCATGAACCGTGATAGCTAGACAGTTGAAATTTTCACAGATGATGTATTTCTGTTGCCGCTGTAATAACAAATACTGAAAACAGAATTAAATAAATATTTAAGTGGGGCTCCCATACAACAAACGTGATTTTTTTGCCGTTTTTTGCTTAATGGTACGGAACCCTTCGTGCGTGATTCCGACTAGCACTTGGCCGGTTTTTTGAGATTGCAATGCTGTCATTGGAGCATTCCTGTAGTGAATTAGAACGTTCAATGCCCCACTATTTTTATCAAAAAGTTTGAAAGAGACTGCCGCTACATGCAGCCAGGCCCATATACATTTGTGTCGGATATACATATGATCATAGAGTAACTTATACTAGAGCGGTACTGTCATAGTAAATTTTGTAACCCCAGTAAATTCACTGCCATCTGTCGACACACTTTAAAACTAAAAATAAATATTTATAAAAATACGATAAAGTGTATTTAAATATGGATAAATGTTTTTTTTTTATTTGCATTAATTATTTTTATGATTTTGACCCATGTTCTTTCACTGATATGCGTTAAAATTGTTAAATAACAAACGAAACCGTCAACGCGATCTATACGACTGTAGGCCAAAACTAGTAGCGCCCTCTGAACGAGAATCAAATTTTCTTGATTTTCGAGGCACGTTTTTTCCTTAGACTGTATCCATCTATTACGGAGTTATATCTATCTTTGATATGATATAAGTGTACAATTATAAATGGAACGAATACTTAAGTAAATTCAGTATATGCTAACTTCGAACTGACGAACAGGACATAAATGTAATATTAATGATGACAGTTCCATACTTTGTCATTGTAAATACCATGGAGAGTTTTGTCCGACTCTACCAATCCTATGGTCCCCTTTTAAACGGAACGACTCACATAAAGTTGTTGAATGATTTAATGCAAAAAATACCGCAATTAGGATGTGAATCGTTTAGATGTAGTAAACTTTTGATTATAAATACCTAAGTTGAATCTATGTTGAATCAGTTGAATGCTTAAAACAGTTAACGTAGGTACCTATAAAGTAATGGACTTAAAAGCATGGTTAATTAAACTAATGGTGGCATGACATGAATATAAAAGTTTGTATTAATGGTTATAGCATAGCTAAGCTTCTAAAAAATACTTGTAAATATCTAATAAATAACCTGATTTTTTAACGATTTTAATTTTCTTACATTCTGTTTTTTTTTCTGTATATTTTAGTAGACAGTCGATTTCAGAAAAAATGGTACCATTTACTTTTTTTCGAAAAACCATCAACTTTTGGGTTATTTAGACTCCCCAGTGCCCCCAGTTTCTCATACAAATTTTGGGAGTCAGTTTTGTAACGGTCCTTACAAAATGTATGTGAAAATGCGTTACAAAACTGTCATTTTTTGGGGACATATTATTTTATCTTTTTAAATCGAGTCCTCCTGATTCTGAGTAGAAATAACCCAAAAGTTGATGGATTTTCGAAACAAAATGGTACACTTTTAAGGGAAAATGCCCAGACGTGACGAACGCTTTTATTTTTAGTTCATTAATTAGTTCCCCTGAATATTTTCCGCAAGTCATCGTCCATTATGCCTTTTTTGCGCGAAAGGTTAGGCTACTGTTACTAGGTACCCTAGGTATTCAATAGAATTCACGAAGCCTAGCAATCAATGAAGCTTTGAAATTGGTTGCCACTTCGTGTAGAGTGCTCGGTGCTTCGCACTTCACCCTTATAACCTGTTTGTTTACAATTAAGTAGATAGGTACATGTGTTTGTTCGTCTGTATTTGTATTTAGTATTTTGTTTGTATTTATTTTTGTCAAGATTGCTTTTATTGCTTACATTAAACTGTTTTGGCTACAAAGTCGAAGATAGACGGCTTATTCTTGATATCTCTGCGCTCTTTGACATTCTCTTAAGGTGACTGTCCATTTCCAACCGCAGCTGCACTGCTGCTCCGACACTACTGCGGCGGCCCAAACGCGTCGGTGTTATTGTCAATTTCCATAGTAAAATGAATGACGATATCGACTGCACGTAATATGGTGATTTTAACGTTTTCCCGACCGCAGCTGCACTACTGCTCCGACACGTCGGTGTTATTGTCAATTTCCATACTAAAATGAATGACAAGACCGACTGCACGTAGCATGGCCATTTTTGCGTATTTGGTGTATTATTGCAACTGTGGCTGCAGACCGCACGTCAAATCTGTCACCTGCACTGAATTGTCTTTGATCACAGATATTAGTAGTTTTAAGCAAAAAGGATATAACCACTACGTTCTAAGGAGTTATTACACCCACGGATAAACAACCCCGATGGTACCGTCGCCATATATCGCAGATATATCGGGGCGGCCAAGGAGCTCACAAATATCTGAACACGCCTTTATTGTCAAGGCGCTAGAGTGCATGTTCAGATATATTTAGCACCTCGGTCGCTCCGACATATCTGATGGCGACTGTAGTACTACTGTAAACTTTTTTGCTAATCTATATTGAGCCATACGAGTATCACAAAGCCAGTTAGGAAACTAGAATGATAGGTCCGAAAAAGAGAGTGTCAAATTCGGAAGTTAACTATAGTCTGGCAAACCCTTCGAGCAACACCGGCTTCCGACACGTCGGAAGGGAGGAGCCCAAGCGATATCTTACCGTACAAATCGTTCTGCCATTTTTTGCGGGGGAAAACGTGCACACAGTCGCACTTCTCACTCACGACTTGCAAAATCCAATCTCTAATTAGGATTGTTCATTTTTTTAAATGTTCTATTTCGAAAACCATTTCGAGATATTAGGTTTTTAAACAGTTTCCGACATTTGCTGCGATATAATAATCGAGGATTGAAGATATTTCAACAAATATACTGATGACCTTAGTTTGACCTTCTCGCAAGGCTGAATATAATAATGTCATCGTATAGTAAAAGTTATCGAACTATAGTAAATAAATCCGTCACTCACGTAATTGTCAAAGATGTCATTGTCATCAATTGTCATAATAAAAAAATTCAGTTAAACCGCTAGTTTCTTACGATTTGATTTATAATTTTTAATACCTAAACAGTAGATTTTGATTGCTTAATATATCAAAAACCTTGTTTCCACTTGTGGGAATGATTTACAAAAATTATAGTCCGCGAAGACCTACGTGAAAGACGGTGTTGTCGTGAAGTAAATGTGGAATGGAATACTTCAAGTGTTACACACAATATTGCTGTGAGGATCACGTCGATGTAAGTATAAAATTAATATTATTTTACTACGAATATTTAAAAGTCCATTTTGGTGGTCGGGTCACTATTACCTATTTATTTTCTGTGATGATGTGGCCAGAATATCTAAAGACAAACCGTTTAACACAGCTTGTCCGCTACTAGCTCCGTTTTACTGATTTGAAGTTAAATTCAACAAACAGACATACATATATGTAACTTATAACCATCTTGCAAGCAATAAATCATATACATACAAAAATACATAGTTATATTCAAAATACAACATGAAACTGAAAAGATAATTTCTAATTTCCAGGTACCTACAAGTTGCAGTTCAAGGCTCAAGCTGCTGATATCACGATCATGGCGGACAAAACTAAAGTTAATAAAGAGTTGTGAAAAATAAAACATGTCTTATTTTTTACTTTTTTATTAATTTACGAAAAACCTGTTTCCCAAAAAAGTGTATACATTATATGTTCAACATGTTCTGCACGTGAGGTTGACATTGAGGGCTTTGTTTAGTAGCATTCAGTTGAAGTTGATTTAGGTTCTACTCTTGTTGATCCAGAAAATAATTGTATAGTGTTAGATGTAGTGCTGGTGCGTGGGCGTGAAGGTGGGGTCACTGTAACGGAAATTAAAGAGTGTGGACTGGTTCCGTATCCCGATGCGTACCATCCTCCGCTTGAGATCTCTGTTCCTTGTGTTGATGCCAAGAGTGCTACTGCTAAGCTGCAACCAAGCAATGTTGACTCGAGACTCGATTGGAACTACCCCAAAGGAAACTATACACTCCTTTACCAACTGATTTCTGAAGTGTCTTGGGAAGAAGTTCTTGAAAGTCGCGAAGTCAGCACTGCTTTGGAGCACTTTTATAAGATAATATACAACATATTCGACATTTGTATACCTAGGAAATGCAGATCTGAGAAAGCGCGTACACGTTATCCAATATGGTTTACAGCCGATTTAATAAAGGATATTAGGCGTAAAGCTCATCTTCACCGTGAATGGAAGCGAACAGGTGACAGTGCGGTATATGAAGATTTTTCTAGGCTAAGGGCAGCTGTAAAATCGAAAACCACAGTAGCCTATGATACTTATGTCCGTCGTATCCAAAGCAAGATAACTTCCGAACCTAGGGCATTTTGGCAACATGTGAGCAGTCTAAAATCTAAAGGAGGATTTGAATCGCAGGTCAATTATAAGGGAAAGATGCACGAAGGGGTTGAAGCAGCCCAGGCCTTCTCAGACTTTTTTTCAAGTGTTTTTCTTCTGTCTGAACCTCTCCTTGACCATGAAAACATTATCCGTAATGACTCAACATGTAACTCAAACTACATAAACGTAAATGAGATATCCCTTGCGGATCTAATAATTGGTATAGCTCATTTAAAACCTCAGAGCTCCCCTGGCCCTGATGGCATACCTGCATTTATTATCAAGGGGTGTAAGGAATGGCTAACTGGGCCACTACTTCATATTTTCAACTTGGTTCTTGGTTCTGGAGAGTACCCGAGTCAATGGAAGATTACACGAGTGCGTCCCATCCCAAAATCGAGTGAAACGTCAGAGGTCGAGAATTACCGCCCTATAGCCATTCTATCTTCAGTTGCAAAAGTGTTTGAGTCAATCATAAATAGACTTGTCGCTTCTCAAGTAAAACCTTACCTATGCGATTCTCAGCACGGCTTCAGGCCCAAGCGATCTGTTGAAACGAACCTATTAACTCTGGTTGACTCAGTCTCTGAACATTTAGATAAGGGAATACAAGTTGACGTGCTGTACTTCGACTTTAAGAAGGCCTTCGATCGCGTGGATAACGACATACTGTTGAGCAAGCTATGTAGCGTTGGCTTCTCGCCGAAGCTGCTCCGGTTGTTTGCCAGTTATCTGCGGGATCGACAGCAGTACGTGCAGCATGGATGCTTCGTATCGAAAGCCTACCACACACGTTCCGGAGTCAGTCAGGGTTCGATTTTAGGTCCGTTTCTATTTGGCTTAATGATAACTGACTTAGCTGCAGTCCCTAAGTATGCCAGATGTTTATTATATGCTGACGACCTAAAGCTCATTTATGGAGTGCAGCAATTGTCCGACTGTGTGTCTTTGCAGGAGGATATTGACCGCCTTCATCAGTGGAGCATTGACAACAAGCTCCTTTTTAACAAATCAAAGTGCTCCGTGATGACTTTCAGCCGTGCCAATAGTCCCTTATTCGCCCAATACCTGCTAGGTCCTGATCCCATAACTCGTGTCGAGTCTATACGTGACTTGGGTGTCATCCTCGACACGCAGCTCAACTTTCATGAGCACATGAAAGCGTTAGCCAATAATTGCTACCAGAGGTTAGGGTTTGTAGTTCGGAATGCGCGAGATTTTGATGACGTCAGGGCTATTAAATTAGTGTACACTGCGTTAGTACGGAGTAAACTTGAAGCTGCCTCGGTCGTTTGGAGCCCGCATGAAGACAAGTACGTCCTGCTTCTGGAAAAAATCCAAAAAGCCTTTCTGCGGTTCTTATATAAGAAGATTCACGGGTATTACCCATATTTGTACCCATCAAAGTTCCTGCTTGGCGTTTTGGGGTTTAATTCCTTAGAGGTAAGGCGTAACTACGGGCTCTTGACTACTGCATGTAATGTCTTACGGGGGAACTCGGACTGCCTTGAACTGGTTGCACAGCTCGTACGCCTGTTCGTACCATCTATAGCTAAGGCCCAAATTAATTTACGACCGCGAAGTCCTCACCTATTAGCTGTGCCTAAAACGCGCACTATGTCTCATGGCAAATCACCACTTGTCCGCGCTCTACAGTATATCAACGCGCTCCTCGCATCAGCACCGGAATGTGATTTATTTGCAAGTAGTTGGATGGATCTGTGTAAAGAATGTATGAAGTACTGTGAGGCGATGGATAAGCGTGAATCATCTGTTTTGTACTAGTTTTTTTTCTTACATTTGTTCTGTTGTCCTTTCTAGACTGTATCATGTACCTAGTTGTATAAATACTTTCTATTATAAATTTCTCAGTGTATTAGTTCGCTGTAATGCTGTGTAAATTTTTTGAATTAATAAAATAAAATAAATAAAAAAATAGTTTATTATTAAATCTATGCCCACGCCCAGGCACTATTCTTCTTAACTTTACATTCTCCGCCTTCTCTAGAAATTTGTACATTATATACATCCAATAAAACTAAGGTATATAACTTAAGGCAGATTTATTTATTTATTTTTATTACAAGGGGCAAAGATGTTATTTAATACCTCATGGTAACATATTGATATCCAAACATACGAAACGATACAAAATTGAACCACGAGAGAAGCGAATGGTTTAAAATTTAGAATATTGACAGTTGCGGAGGTCTCAAGGCATGAGGGTTAAATAAACTGTGTTACAGTGCAACACGTAATTCTTCACACCAACACGAGGAAACCATTTATTATTCAAATTAATTTATTAAAAGTTCTTTCTATCGGCCAAGGTGAGGGAAATATCTTTCTTCATAAAGGATTTCTTGTCTCGCCCGTCAAGTTTTATATGGATGGTGCGGTCATATCATAGAGTGCCGTCGCCCATTCACACCTGCAACTGGACAATATGAAGTGTAAATTACAAATTATTTTATTCATCATACTTCACTGTTTGGTACCTAAAGAAAGTAAAATTGGCTTAATATGGATACTTAGAAAGATAAATCTGTAATATTTTGCTAACACCGAACGACTGCCTGCCCACCATTGGATAATTTTATTCTTACGTGTCGCATCGTCATCTCCAGAACCCACGAATCACTTTGCAGAAATCAATAAAAGGCCTGCTAAAAGAGCCTACCTGGCATGGTTTTGAGGGGACGTTTATTACAGACTTCTAAATCCAGCCGCACGTTTCTGACGGCCGAGTACCTATACGTGATGCAGGTGGATCAAGTGCGCACTCCCCCCGTATATATCACGAACTCCACGAGTCCCGTTTCCGTCGGATTGCTGTGTGCGGTGGTTACGCATTTAGGCAAGAGGATGGGGAAGAAAATTTCACATTGTGAACTTACCTTAATGTTAAGAATAATTTTTCCTCTGCATTAATTTTATTTGAGTAATTTGATTGTATTTCGTCAATTATTAAGTCTCATTCAATGTTGAATTGCTTTTCATTTAATCGGCAATATTATCTGAATAAAGGATCACCATTAAATATCAGATTTTTTATTAACATTGCGTAGCTGCCTTCGTCGGACTCTGACTATTGTAGAAAGGCAAACTGGTCTTCTTTTTCATGTAGCATGTAGCATTATCGTCACTCGCTTCTTCACGTAAAAAATACAAAAGTAAATTAGTATTTTATTTGTACGTCTGACATTATATGACTTGACATTGACAAGCCATCAACGAACGCTGTCGCGACTGCACGCCGCAACAGCCGCAGCCGTGCTGCTACAGTAGTGCGGCACCGCGTAACGTCGCAACTGCAGTGCAGCGGTAGTTACAAATGGACAGTCACCTTTAGGGCGTATTGACAGCTCTTCTTTGTTGGCGGAGATAATCTCGGTGCAGTCAGTGCCCTTAATTAGAACGCGTAACTGAACGCTGCCTGTCTCTTTAGCCTCCCAGGGAGCCTTAGTGTACATAATAAGCATGCCCAAAACTCGCGAACGAATCGCATGTTAAAATCTTTTATAAGTTTAGTAGTTAACAGACAGGGAAATGTTTGACTGCAAACTTAGACAGGCCGGCAAACTAATTCTCCTCAAAATAAAATAATAGTACATTATTGTCGAGGCTCGGAAGTAGCTACTTGCTGGCTGAAGATTCGTTTTAAACGGACGACCTTGGGAGTCCGTTTAATTTAATCCGAAGCCAGCAAGTAGCCTTCCAGCCGAGTCATATATAGTGCTTTTCTCAAAAATGGTGCAATAAATACAAATATAATAGAAATATTTTACAGAAGCAACGTTCTTATGTATATATTTTCACAGAAAAAAGTGAAAAGATTTGCTTTGCCGCCTTTTTATTTTTATAATTAAAAATAGAAGTGTTTTTTTCTGCTGAACGCCAGCCTATTTGAGACACCTAAATAGTCGCGGTACCAACATTATAATAATAAGTACTGATCATCTGTTTGGCTGTTTCCCAGGACCTATGCCTTCATTTGATATGGCCACTTCAACTTTTAAAAAGTTTGGAACTCGACAAATAATGAAATTTGTATGCAACATTGCAGTCCCGAAATGTGCCCGAAATTGAGACTGCAATGTTTTTAACTTTTTAATTTTTTGACTGACCATAAACTACGCACTTCGCGACCTACTTTTTAACCGGCAACGTCGACTTTGCCGTCCATTTTTGAGAAAAAACATAAATACACACACACAATACACATACACATTTATTACATGATTACTTGTTCATGTTATTTTATGTATCTATTCTTCTTGTCTGTTACCTTCCGTGATTCTTCTCACTTGATGGTCTCATCGAAAGATCAGCGCTGGAAGTCACCAGCAACATGCTGAGATGAGGCCATTTCGTGGCACTTTAATCTTATTATATGTTTTCTTTTGTATTATGTAATGTCTTGTGGCGAGCCTTGGGGGAGGCCTATGTCCAGCAGTGGACGTCTATCGGCTGACATGATGACGATGATGATGAATGTCTTGTTTGTTTGTGCTTACGAATAAAATCTCATTCTATTCTATTATATTCTATTCTATTCTATTCTATTCTATTCTATTACGCGTGCTATACACAATGGTACTTGTAAGTGTTTTAGGATTTTTTATTAGTTTAATTCTATATTTCCAACTAGAACGGTATTTAATGTATTTGTGTGGATATCTTTTATTGGCTTTCTGTGTTCTACCTTTAAGTTTAATATCTTTTGTTTGTATTGATGTTGATGCCCCAAATAAACGAAAAAAAAGTGTGTGCGTGTAATCTTTACGCGCGATTGAATTAAAACTTCTTTGACGTTTATCGCTATGTTGGCACTTTGACGAGTGTCCTATTGTACGTGTGTCACTACTGAGCGTTACTTCCGTCAGAAAAAAAAAGTTACCCTCTAGTCGCGCCTAAAGAAGTTTTACTTCAATAAAATAAATAAAGTGTTCGAAAGGAGCACACCATTACACTTCCTTTGAAAGCATAATTCCGATAATCTAGCCTCGTAAATTTTAGCACTTTTGGATTTAGAACTTTCTTCTGTTTCTATAAAATGTCAACACTCGAATTCAATTTGTACTTATACAAGTAGGTACATGGGGACTTACGAGTTTAAATCTCTTTCAAGCAAAGTTATCAAATAAATATCGTCCAAGAATCTTAAGAAAAAGCTTTATTCAACTCCGTTCAACTAATAGCATATTCGACTGAGTGAGGTTCTTTTATTTTCGAATGAAAGTGTTATTTGTTCTTAATCCTTGGGAAACCACGTACAACGGCTTTACCGAATTACCTTTGTTATACGGAGACTTTGTTGTTTTTCCTTAATTTAGTGCTAACGTATAAAATAGATTAAGTCTGTAAATATATTAATTCCAAAATCACCAAAGTAGTTGAGTGCTATAACGAGATTAAACGCAATAAAATGGGTCAATCTCGTTTTTAGGATTTCGTCTTCTGTCTGTCAATCTTTTTCTCCTCCCTAATCCTCTAAACCTTAAACAATATCTGACATTTACAGGCCGTACATTTCTAATTTTATAAATGTACAATTAATCGTAGAGGAAGATTTTTTCGAGACTTCAATGCAGGGGTCCATACTAAGAAAGAACCTAGGTATATGTACAAATGTATATTTCTTTGCACACACTTAAAATAGATTACCCCCCTTTATACAGGTTAGATCTACTTTGACCTATGTCAAGTAGGTACTGGGTGTGTGTAATAAAAATAATGTAATTAAAAATACTTAGTGTAGGTAACTAATATAGCTTTTAAGTTAATGTAACTAACCATATATGGATTTATGGGTCTGAAATAAAGATATATTTAATTTAATTTATACAGTAATCGAGTAAAATAGGGCAAATTAAGCACCTCAAAAGTAGACCAAAAATAAAGCGCAATGCATTTTAAGTACACCGGCATGAGTAAATAAGAGAGCCGACGGACGCAACGGCGCGTGGGCGTGATCCGATCATCCCGGATGAACCGGACTTATTCGTGTCCGGGCATCCGGGGAAACAGACGGGGCCGCCGAGCGTACTATGAGATTTCGTTTCCTGGCCTGTTTTAGGGATGCAAATGGGATATTTAGGCATGTCAGTCTAAAAGAGAGAGGGGAGCTAAAAGTCAAAGTTGTCTATTTGGGATCGAGATGTACATGTGGGAAGGAAACTCATGTAGTCACTCAATACTGCAGCATCATCGATTCCAAATTAATGTTTTGGTTGTTGCCACGTTGAAATTTTCACAGAAAAATATCTGACGTCAATTTAGTGACCTCATAGGTCCGACCCTATATATATATTTTTCCCCTCACTAGCTCGGAAAGCCGTCTTTTATCCTTTAAAACAAGCGGGAAAAAACGCATTTTATCCAGTAGTGGGGAAAGTAATTTGACCTTGGATGGAGCGTGTTTAAGTAGCTTGACAGATAACAAAACGTAAAACTCTCATAAAAATGGTTCGTTCGATATTAATTATCATTAAATAAATGGTTTGAGAATCTAATAAAAACTACCAGATTTAGCCTTATTTAATGATTTTAAGTCATAAACCTTAAAATTCCATAATAAACGTTTGTTTTTTAATAATTATGTTAAATATAATTCTGAACGTACAAGTTAAGTCGATGCAATTTCAAAACGCATCATTGACATTTCATACGTCAGAAATGTCAACATTGTCAACGAAAATTTTACTTAATAACTTCTCACGTAAAAGTACAGAATTTCCAGTTTTTTGTTATAATATCGTAAAAAATGAGTGATTCCAGTTGATGAAGATGATCTAACGCCTGTGGATGTTGCACTTTCCTCGCTATAGTGAGGGGAAAAGTTTTGTGTTACACACGGGTGCAAATGTATTTTACTTCTCGTGTGTTAAAACACTCGCGGGTAAAATACAACTTTGCACCCTTGTATAACAAATAACCATTTATTTCATTTATTTATTTATTTAGAACACAAACAGTCACATATACAAATGGATTTGAAGTACAAATGTACTTACCATACTTAAAAAACAGACCTGTAGGTTCATTATTAAGTACATAATGTTAACATACATAATAACAGAAATAAAAAGATAATCAAATAAATTATGAGCCTAGGTATATGGCACACCTGGCGGATAAAATTAGTAAATGTCCACAATTCGTCAATAATGAAGTTAGTATGATGACATCCGGATATGTTTCAGTTTCAGTAGTCAAAATGGCAACAGTCAAAAAGTTAGGGACGTTATGGTACTCGTATATACATTTTTTCAACACTGAAAACCATCTGAAGTGCAAAATAAGTAAAAGTATGTTTTAAAGAGGGTTGTTATATATTTGACGCCAATCTCTGTCAGTGTGACTGTCTGTGGCATCGTAGCTCTCAAACAGATTTAGATGCGGTTTTTGTTTACCTACGTGAAAGCGAGTTTTCTTGTAGTGGTTCCTAGCTATGTTTAATAAAAATCGATCCCGCAGTTTGAAGAGTATCAGCTCTTTTTTTTAAATAATAAATAATTTAAGGTATTTTTGGATCGCATCCGGAACACCACGCTGCGCTCTAAAACCCAAATAGTAATAATAGTGATAGTGGTAATAGTAGCTCGGAAAGCGGACAAGTTAAAGTGGGACTGGGCTGGTCATGTCTGCCGCATGCCGAATGACTTGTGGGCCAAAATAACCACAGTGCCGCTGACTAGTGCCGGTGCCCCATGAGTCAAACCGGGGATCCGGCAGACCTCGTCGGCGATGGCGGGATAACTTGGACTCCTTTTTGAGCGACTGGCCAGATGTAGCTCAAAACCGGGAGGAGTGGAAGAAGAGGGGGGAGGCCTTTGCCCAGCAGTGGGACACAATAGGCTCGTAATAATAAAATAATAAGGGCAGGGCAGCTTGTGGCGAGCTGTTGGGGAGTGACGACCCCACGGACCCGAGTGCTCCAGAGAGTCGGTCAGGGTCTCCGTCTCCGGCGTGTCTTCGTCGGTCGGAGTGGACCCCAAGGGGACCCGCAGGACTCTCAGCTCTGGCTTGCCTTCATTGGCCGTCCAGAGGGGAGTCGTAAGAGCTATATGCTCCAGGGCTGGAAGTGAAAGATGCATAAGACGCGAGTTGGCACAGTGGCTGCTAACAGCCACTGGGTAGAAAGCGGCGCACACCTCTCGACACCCCTGAGCCGCTCACACCGGTGTTGCTCCTGGTCGTCTTCACGACGGCAGTTTCAGGGGCCCATCTAGTCAGCGGCAAGTCACCACCTGCCTCGATAACGTGTTTTAACATTGTTATGGCAGGTGTCCGGAGTTCTTTACAATAGCCCAGTCTCATTGTCCACCCAAACTTCAATCCATAGACCGGTATACTGTTCACTTTTTCTGCAATAGTCCCAATGCCTGCTGCGACCGGTTCATGGGTGTCTATTGTTGCGCATGTGAACGGGTTCCAGCAGGCGTTCTACATGACATTAAAGCTCTCCAAGGGGCCTCTACGTGTTGGATCTATATCCCCACGCAAGCCTATCAAAAGACCGGGATTTATAGGCCCGTGATATCGAAGGAGATACAAAAAATAATAATAATTTTTGGTACAGTTAAAATGTAGTTTTTTTGGCATAATGCGTACCTACCGGATTTTACGACCATTCGTGCGTATCTGCATCTAAATTTACATTTTGGTCCAGTTTGGATTAATCAAAATGTTGATGAAATAAGAAATTAAAACTACACAGCAAGTCCTGGTATAATCCACGATTAAAGCGATCCTTCTGTAATTACACGTGCCTTCACTCATAACTAATGCAAGACTCGTCGACACTGTCTCGGTCCGTATCACTTTTTCTGGGCTGTTCCCATCGCCAAGTGTTTCTTTACAAGCCAACCAGAATAGTTTGATCTCTAACAATATATAGTTATTATAGGTTCTGAGATCAAGTAACTAGGAATGAATTGACAACGGACTACTTAGTAGTGACACTAATTTGTGATTAGGTCGTTCTTTTTTCCAATTACTGACTTTAATTATGTGCACTTTAATGCGATATAAATATTATAAATAGGACCAACTCCCATGGTGGTTGGTAATTGCGTCCTTGCTTTAAGATTCTATAGCGTAAAATGGGGTGAGTAGACAAAACAGACTTTCAAACCTCGATAAAAAATCATATTAACATGGCCACATTGCTGGTAAGGTGATAACGTTGGCACGTTATCCCACCTTACCAGCAATGGGGTGAGCTAAGAAAATGTATGGGCCTTTCGGATTGTGTATTTCGGATTAGCTTGCCTTGAGCCGCTGTCCATCCCATACTATGCCGCTCATCCTTATCGCTTCCGCATGACCAGTCCCCGCTCCCAGCCTTACACCTTTCACTTCCAGATTCCAGTTTTTTTTTACGTCATAATTTGGCTACTCAGTGTTGCCACAAGAAAAATAAATATGTCTAAAAGTATAATAAAATTACTTAGAGCAACCTTAGCCAGAAAACATTAACAGACACACAAACAGTAACAGAAAACATTCGCGTCAATTTTCACCCCATTTTACAGTAGGTACCAGAAAACTGCTACTGGGATCATATTAGGGAACAAACTCACTGGTTCGTTTCGTGCACATTCGGATAAAGTAATTCCCATTTACACCACTTTTCAGCCCTAAAGTATAAATATGTCACTTTCAACTTTATTTACGTAATCACTGAAATTAGATCAAAACAAGAAAAGTAAAATCAGACTAAATTCTTTAAACGAGTAATTCTTGTATATATTTATTTATTCTTGTATTTATATATATTTATATACTTATTTCGGGGATCTCTACTATATACTTATTTCGGGGCTCTAACGATTTTGATGAAATTTGCTAAATGGGGGTTTTCTAAATTTACTATAGGGGGGAGAAAACTCGATCTAGCAAGGTGTTATCTCTGGGAAAACGCGCATTTTTGAGTTTTCATATGTTTTCCGACCAAAGCTTGGTCTCCCTGATATTAAGAATTACAAAACATAAATTAACGGTCGATATTATAATCTAGGTACTTAAGATTGTCACAAAATTAACATTTTCATTAAGAGCGAAACAGATGGTAAAATATTCTTATTATAATAATTTGAGTCTATGATAACCGGTTAACGCTGAGCGTTTTAGCCGAAACCAAACTTTCCTTTTCACGTTTAGATTTTTGCCAAAATTCAGCAACGCGCTTGTAACATATCTAAATTCGCAAGAGTCCACATGATACAGTTACCATTTACCATCATATAGTAAGAGAAATATTGAATTCTAAAGAATGTGGAGGGAGGTACGAGGAGAGGAAAACCGAGGAAAAGGTGAATAGACTGTGTGAGAGATGATATGAAACGAACGCAAGTGAATGATGAGATGACGGGTGACAGAGAGGTATGCAAGGGCAAGCGAATGATTGGTAAGAGAAATATAAAAATGTCTCGAGTACGAGTTACAACGAATGGTATTAATTTAAGCGAAAATGGCTCTCCCAGTTTCGCATATAAAGAATAAGTTAAAAAAAAATGTAATACAGTACATTAGCTACTCACGCATGTTCTAGCTAGGCACAACTTTTTTGTTTAGAAATAAGTTTTGGCAAAAAAATTATCTTTGCTAAAAACTTTTATCGCTGACTGTAATTTTTTCCACAGGCAACCAATACTCATAGAGACAATTCTAAAAACCTCAAACACAATTAGGTTTCGTTGTTTTATCACAGAGTTCCTATGGCTACCTCCTGTCTTCATCTTCATTATCAGATTATCTCGTTGGTATCATAATATTGCATTGTCACCCAACTTACATATGTATACAAATTTTTAGCTTTATTGGAAGTCGGGAAGTCTTGCAAGATAAATTTGACCCACCCACGACTTTTGGTGCTGGCTGTACATAACCTGACCTAACCCGGGACCCAATACCTAACCCAATACCCGGCCAAATATGGACATCACTAGACCGGTCTGCGTCTATCTAATAAATATTTCATGCCGGTCCACTGATATTGCTAGAAATGCGGCTTCAATACGAAGCGTGGCCAGATCTCTTATTTTCAATAACAGTTTTGCTATAATATATAAGCAGTTATAGGCCTGTTTTATGAGATAAAAGTAATCGTGAGACATACTAACATTAAGGATAAAATAAGTAAGTATGTATTATTTTAAAATACCCTAATTATAAACTTCCATCTTCTAAAGGAAGGAATTCCTTTGGAATTTTGGGTGTAAAATAAAAAGAGCGATCATAGTTTACCTGTCTGCAAACTTTCATTGAAATCCGTCGCCATTTTACAGCAATCCAGTTTTAATTTTGTTTGCTCTTCAACTCTTAGCTCACTGAATTTTTACAATAGGGTATTTAACAGTATCTAAAATAAATTATTTTACACCATGCATGATATAAAGCACCAGAAGATTAATAGAGAAACGTAGACAGCAGTTATTTTTAGACATAATTTCTATTTTAAAACCCGTATAAAACTATAAAGAGAAGGTAATTTGATTGTGACGTCACATGCTAGTGTTTCATATAAATTCCATAGTAGCAAAATCGTTTTGACAGTTCGAAAAAAGAAACTGATTTGACTAGTAGTCAAATACCCTATTCTTTATAAGCTGGATTTAACTACGTTTACACACGGTATTAACGTTCCCACGGTCTAAATTACATGATGTGTGCATAAAAGACAGGCCTCAGCCCGTATTCACAAGGAGGCTAATATAAATGGCCAGGATCTTACACAGAAAGCCCGAGGCTTAAACTTAAGCCATGAAATATGTACTCCACAGTTTCTAAAGCATGAATATCGGATCTTGAAATTGACAACAGCGAGGTGGATTAGAGACTTACGTATTACTTAATTTAAACGCAAAATAATTCAAACAGGCTTTTTGATATGTGAATAGCTGTTAAATTGGAAATTTAATAACTGATCATTTTACCGAATTCGCTATGATAGAAGATTTCCAGAATAAAAAATCTCTCTTATCTATTAACATGTATCTACTTACAGCTGTTGAATTGAAGAATGTATTAGACTGCAGTCAAGTGAGCTATCGTACTCCAGTCAAGTATTCTTATTGATTCGTGGGTCGATAATAATTGTGATATGTACTTATGTAGTCACCTGCAATCTGCATCTAACACAACGAAGTGCGCAAAATATCTGTACCTAAAATCGTGGTAAAGAAAATAGTTTCCATTTTTACTAACAGTTGTTTAAGACCTAAATTCTTACATTTAAATCAAAATCACCACCTTATATCAGTCCATTAACAAAGAGTTTTATTAGAGTTTTGAATGATTCAAATAATAATCCAATTATGACGTGTAATATGAAATATTATTATAAATAAATGAGTATGAGTATGAGTATGAGTAATACAAAAGGTAATCACGGTCTATATCCCGGTCAATACAAGTCTAGTGAAAGAGTTTTATTAACAAGTTCAGCGTATCTAATGAAATAGTTGTACCTACAAGAAAGACACTTAAGGAGGATAATAAGTTCACCGTAGTACTGTCTGTGGTCTCCGGGAAACATTCACATGATTAAGGATCCCGGAAGGGACCGGGACATTCAAGATACCAAACTTTGGAACACTCGAATTCCTAATTCACTTCCCAACAATTGCGGACAGATTGAGAAGTTTGTCCTAATAGTTGTGGATCCGATCGGGCATTATTCGAATCATTTTATCAATACGGGCATGTTTGACTTGAGAGATCCAGAACCCGTGTGAGAGCGCTATTGACCTGTATTTCGTTTTATTTCATTATAATTTGACGATTATTATGAGATATTCATGCTTAGCCATATTGACATTGTTTTTCATTTTATATAATTAATCATACTCGTAATAATCATAATCATTTATTCAATGCAACCATGGTCTATTAAATATAAGACAATGCAGTATAGTTTTTCCAGAATTGGCAATAAGGTAGAACGCCCAAATAATTGAAGGGGTGCCGACAATAGGCATGTGTGACCTGAATAACGGTGCTGTAAGCGACGACTTCATTTCATAGCGGGTGATTGGTTGGTTGTCCGACTGATTCGCGCAATTATTGTGGTTAATCAGCCATGAATATAGGGTTGTTGATGTGAATCATATAATTCATATGGTTTTTTTATGATATAGGAGGCAAACGAGCAGACGGGTCACCTGATGGTAAGCGATTATCGCTGCCCATGGACACCCGCAACACCAGAGGGGTAAGATGGGAGTACGCCCTTTTCTTGAAGGTTTGAAGGTCGTATCGGTCCGGAAATACCTCAGGCGACAGTTCATTTATTTAAATATGTTTATACCAACTATGTTAGGTAAAATAAAATTTCTTAAACAATTAAGTATGCAGACTTGAAGCCTAATAGACAATTAATAGACTTAGATATACAATTACTTCTACAAAGCTACATTAAAATGGTCTTAGACCTAGTGAAAACGCTCGCTTAACCAGCAATTCTTTCCTAACATTAAAAGTAACAAAACGCTATGAAAGACACTTATGTATATCGTCGGATAATCGTCAGTATCGGTATCACTCAATGATTGATTCAAGAATTTTAAGATCGACAGTAAAATATAATAATTAGGTAGTTTATTTATTTGTTATTCTTCTCAACGCAAAATTACGACTTAAATCGTAGTCGACATCCCTATTTTATTATGGTGATACGGCCATGAATATTGAAACTGTTCGCATTTGTTTTGAGATCTCGATGATCACCGGCGGTTCGAGATTGGTATTCAATTCGTGCTCGGCAATTTCAAACTTTTGTTTATTGAGCGATGTTTTTGGAGCTGTCCTTATAATATTTATAACATTGCAGAATTTGCCTTTAATTTGTGTCGTTTATGAGACCTCCGTTCCGATCCATTTACAATTTCATAAGTCTTTAATTATATTGTTATTTAGTATAGTTAATTGTAATTTTAATTTTGAACTTAATTCAATAAATTATAATTAAGGGTCAATTTAATTGTTTTTGACCAGTTTATGCCAAATCTTTCCTACACTGGAAAAGACTGGATCCTTTTGGCAAGTTGAGAGATATCCTGCAACCTCAGAGGTTCAGACAAAAAAGTAGATCTAGGCATATAGGTTAAATCTTCGCAGTCAAACGGAGTCAACGTATAATATTGTTACTACTGTGTTTACGGTATGGCTAAAGTTAGTGCCAACATTCATATTCGGAGCAAAGTGAGCCTAGCATACCGAGCATACGCCGAGTCTCTGTCGCACATCTTGCGTCGGCGTGTCGTAAACTATTAATTGCCAAATAAATAGTTTATTTTAGAGCCACATTAGCTCGAAATATGCGAAATATGGGGCACGAAACGCCACATTGACTCTACTATTACTTAGTTAACACCACTGGAGTTGCAGGCGTCCATAGGCTAGGGTGACCGCTTACCAGTAGGCCGTATGCTTGTTTGCCACCGACGTGGTATAAAACGAGTTTATGCGAAAATATAAATAAAACCTATACCTACTGAAACGCACACCCTAAATTGCGTTTTAACCCCTTGAGCGCCCCAGAGTCACAGTAGTATGGAACTCCTTTTTTTTTTTTTTTTTTTTTTTTTTTTTTTATTGAGAAACAAACAGTCTTAAAGTAAACATAAGCAACTTAGCTAATAGCTACAAATTGATTTTTTATAGACCTATAGTTTCCTAATTCACATATAGAGGTACAATTAAAGAGTAATGATAAATAGTGCAAACTTGTAGTACCTAGTAGTTGTACATAATCAAAACAATAGTATACCAACTAATACAATAGCATATAAATGTATAAACAAGAGAAAAGACTTATACTTACACTTTTCACTTAGACTTAGACTTAAATTACTAAGATTACAAGTACTTACTATCGGGTTGCTTGCAACATTTCACCCTTATTTTAATAAAGAATATACAGTTCTTTTAAACAAGCCTAATGAACTGCTAAACAAATCTGCGTCCATACACTTTTCATTGTACTGCCTACACGCGCGCCCAATATACGAATGCCGTGCGTGTTTTGTTCTGCTGTTAGGAATGCTAAATAATGCCTTACTGCGACAACTACGTTCATTCCTACGGGGGACACGAAAGCAAATTTTATGTAATAAATCGGGGGCATCTACCACATTATTAATAATTTTGAACTCCTATACTAATTAAGGACACACGTGTGACCGTAGGGCACTTCACGGGTTAAACGGAACCTAACCTTAAGACATGTCATACGCTGACAAGCCGAATAAGATCCCTCGTCACTCGGCTAGGTTAAAATAGTCTTAAGATGAGAAATAACTATGTTAATTTCATCAAAATGTACTAAAGCAGAAATTGGCTCGGTGATGTGGGTAGAAACTGCTTAGCCACGAAAGTTTGCGAGTAATTAAGTAGTGATGTTATTGGCATATCGGTTTTAAATAGGTAAGCCAGAGTAGTCTAGTAGACAAATTCAAAATGGTGGAATATAGAGACACTGCTTCTAAAAAAACGTGTAATCTTGTTAAGTATTGTATATAATAAGGTTTCCACAAAGCGAAATATATAAAGATTTTTTATTTTACAATGACGATGATGTTTTAAATGAACTTTTATTTTCATTTTATTTTAAAATTAATGTTTAATACTTTTGACGCCGCGCTCGCATCCTGAAAATGACGCGCAGAGGGCTATCATTTTCCGTGTCAAATTAAAATAATAAATAATGGAGAAAGAGTTTTGAAACTCGGATTAATAATTGGTTATTATAAATTTCCTCTTCTTTAAGAATCTATTTTAAAATTTCTTAAATATTAATATGTAGTTATGAGATATTCGCGAAAAACGAAATACTTGTTTTTTTTTTTTATAATTTATAATAATTATAATTCTTGCAATTTTATATGTGATAGAAAACGCTCCGAATATTTTTTTCTAGACATCATTCCGAATCCAATTAGGTATCTATCACACGTATTTTTAGAAGCAGTATCTTTATTTTTCCACATTTTGAACTGTTGACTAGACTAGAGGCTGCACGATTTAACCTCATTACAAGGTCAATCACATTAGGCAGGTCAACTTTTACAGTTGATTTTACTTAAGGAAAATTTTGAAGTGGTTTTTTTTCTTAAAAATTATATTATATTTTAAATATTTGTTGTTATAGCGGCAACAGAAATACATCATCTGTGAAAATTTCAAGTGTCTAGCTACCACGGTTCATGAGATACAGCCTGGTGACAGACATACAGACAGACAGCGAAGTCTTAGTAATAGGGTCCCGTTTTTACCCTTTGGGTACGGAACCCTAAAAACAATATGAATAAATCGATCATAATAAATTTTTAAAATAGTGATTTATAATTCATAATTAGACTTATTTGACAGCCTGTGATGGCCGATATAAACACTAACCCAAAGTAATGACTATTACTTTGACGCCATAATTCTTGATTTTACGACGTTGTTAATAACTCTGCCAAAGCCAAATGCGTCTCAAACCGTAAACCCTTATCAGGTGTCGGATTATCGGGTAATCCCAACGATATTACTTCGTAATCAGGTGATAGCAAATTTGGGGATATCACCTAGGTACTGAAATTGGATCGAGTGGCGTCTCGCTTTTAGTCGACGTCGGAACGCTTGTCAATTCGTAGATATTTTTAATTCTTTTGTTTGTGCTATATTTCTTCGTTTTCGTCGTATAGTTGTCATTAAAAATAACTCGAAACATACACAATAACACATGTGCGATTTGCGCAAAGTTTCCTAAAGTGCGATTTGCGGAAGTTTCTTAAAAGTTGTCAATAATTTCACATGAAATATGTATTCACTGGAAATTGTGATGTTTCAAATTTCGCAATTTTGGAAAATACACAGGGTGTTATACTCACAAACAACTTAAAACAAATATAAGAGCCTCGGTAGAGAGTATAATTTCGTTCCATTTGGAGTTGAAACTCTAGGTCCATGGGGTCCCAGCGCGCATAAAGGATGACTCACGTTAGACCGGGCCGTGACCGGGCCGGAGCTTCCGGCGCTTCGTTTTCTATGGAAAGCATCACGTGATCACCTGTCATGTCATAGAAAAGTAAGCGCCGGAAGCTCCGGCCCGGTCACGGCCCGGTCTAACGTGAGTCATCCTTAAGTTGTTTGCAGAAATCGCGAAGCGTCTGGTTGACGTAACTGGTGACCGAAGAGCTGGCGGCTTTCTCGCACAACGTATCAGCATTGCGATACAGCGGGGAAATGCCGCCAGCATCCTTGGTACAATGCCTCAAGGGCCTATTTTAGATTTAAGCTAGTTATTAATTTCGTTTACGTAGTACCACTGTATATATCTTGTATGTAAATAAATGTTTATAACTTAAAACGAATCTATCTATTATATACTTCAAATCTTTACCAATAGATTCATTTAAGTTATTTGTGAGTACTCTTTTGCTCCGATATTACCTCGTGGCTACTGTAGGTTCTACATATTGTTACAATTAAGAGAGATTCTTAAAGTAAGGCAAAGCTTCTTCTTTATCGTCACACATTTTACATATATTCTAGTAGATTGCTCGACCTCCAGGCGCTTATTTCACCAACTGGACAATTTTCACCTGACACTGATAATTTCCTGTACAATGTTTACTTGTTGAACCTGCAATGTAAGGTGAATTGTCATTGTGAGTTGACAATCATCAGCGTGGTGAAACAGGGGCCAGGTTTCATTAAGTAGGAGCAGCCATGAAGCAGGTAAATTGCTTATCGTACATTGCCGCATTGTCAAGGCATACAGGCCAATTTGAACGTACCTACACTGACATCAGAATGATATTTGGATCATGTTATTTAGCTATCGTGCGTCTTGCTCACGCCAATACATGTATCATTTAGATGTAATTCTGATATCAGTACCTACACGTTCGAATTGGCCTGAAAGTTTGCCACACACGGTCACCCCTCAATGTCACTAACTACCCCAAAGTTGGGGCAAAAGTTAGCGGGGTTGAAGTGCGATTCTTGTGTGCGGGATTCTTGTGAGGTATTGCCATTTATATTAAATGTGGCTGCCTCACAATTTCGATGTAACGTTGCTGCAGTGGCCATCCGAATGTCACCTTTAATGTATACCATATCATGGGCAGAATGACAAAGTCATTATGATTTTGTTCATTTAAATACCTTAAAGAAGAATACTTTACAAAAGAGATAGATAATAGGTATAATTCTTATTATATGTAATCGCATTGAGCCTTTGGATATTGATAACTCCAACACTATGCCGCCTCCAAATTCATCGTCCTCATGAACCGAATTTTCCGAACAAATTTCTCGTCTCCCCATCACGTCAGTAATAATACGCCGTAATTCCTCGCAGCGGGTTATGGCGGATTATTACGATATTATGACGGCCAGTCGCCGACGAACTTGTTCGAGTGGTAAACTTCGCCAATAATAATGATACGATGTAATGAGGCGTGATGAATGGTGAGGAATGATGAGGCTTCAAGAGGATTTGTAAGACATAATAACCAATGTAGTGATTTTATTTGCTGTCAGGCTTTCTTAGATTCTGTATCACGTCTTTATTTTCAGCGTGTTTGTTTAAATCAGGAGTGGCATTCAAACTTAAATAAGTTTTTGGCAAAAATTTCAGTTTTCGTACAAACTTTTATCGCTGACTGTACTTTTCTTTCCACAGGCAACTAATACTCATCGAGACAATTATAACAATCCCAAACATAATCAGTTTGCGTTATTTTATCCTTTTAACACTGAGTTCTCATGGCCACTTCCTGCCTCCATTATCAAATCAGCTCCATGTCGTCATAATATTGCATTGTCATCCGATTTTCATCTGTATGCAAAATTACAAAACCGCCTTTATTGCTTTTCGATGTAAGAACGCGCATAATAGTTTCGAAAACCCGTCAAGTACCTACCTGTGGTTCCAATATTTTTCCTGAAAGTATTGTGTGGAGGAGGTTTACGCAACCCTGCTTAGGGTGAGGTTGATCGAGGTAATGTCAAATTGTTATTTTGATTGTATACTAGGAGGATATAACCAAACGGAGTAGCCATTAACAGGCATTCCCCTCTCTCGAAAACAGTCGGCCAATGGTTATACACAATCTATGGACTGACGTTTATCTGACATGGCTATTTTGACGTTATGTTTACATTTGAAGTTCCCCTCCCCCGCGTAAATTGGCATTTTTTTTGTACAGCAAATAACAGACGTGGCGGCTCCGTTTGGTTATATCCTCCTAGATTGTATATTCGCAAACTTGATGTATTTAAACTTTATATTATGACTTATTTTATAGAGCCTTATCTTAAAGGGGTCCACTGACTGTCAGTTGTTCGGAACTGTCAAATTATTGTTCTGACAGGCCGATATCGTCCGGCGGACTGATAGTCATTGGGCCTCTGAAGAGGGATATGTACTTTCGCACTGTTGGATATAATTTGTTCAACTAGTCAGCATTTAATTTCCTGATCATAATTACTCGGAAATACGGCACCATGCGGTAGGAAATTCCATATTTAGGTAGTGCATTGTACGAGACAAGTTATGGTATAAGGGATACCGTAATCGGCATCTTTCGGCAAAGTCAGTTTGTAGTTCTGAGTGTCACAGTTAAGAAATTCGAAGAAAAGACAACTGTTGCCATATAGTTCGGCTTGTTAGCTTAAAGTACAGTTCTAACTAAATAACTAACTAATAATAGTTATTTACGATACAAGTGCGGAAAAGAGGAAATTCGAAACGAGTGGCGATAAATAAAAACACGACCGCAGGGAGTGTTTTAAATCGACAGGAGTTGCGAATTACCCATTCGCACGTGTATCGTACAACGTTTTATAGTACATATGGCCCTTTAAACTTTCGACAAGAACGAAAATTGTTTTTTTACGCACTAGTGCGAGAAAGTAGCACCATATGTATTGTAAATTCATTTGTATTTGTATTTCTAACCGGAAAAAAGGATGACACTTAAGTAGGAACGTTTCCCACCGAACGGGCGGAGTCGGAGCGCCGACATGCGCATTCAAACAGCCGCAAGCCGGTCGGCTGCTCGCGGACGCGGACGGCTCCGGTCAGACTCCATCGCTTCTGTCATACATAATAAAGCCTTTATTCTCACAAAATATTACAAAATAGATTTAACACTAACTTATACCCTACATTCTAGGTGAGGTACCCATTTTTGGGCAAAGGCCTCCTCCAAGCCCTTCCAATGATCTGATGTATTTCCAGCTATCTTCACAATATCATCTATCCATCTTCGTTTTGGGCGGCGTCTTGGTCGTGTTGTCTCGCGAGGGTGCGTGCCAGTGTAATATTTTCTCACTCCATCTCATCATTCGCTTGCCCTTGTCCCATTCACTTGGGGTCGGCGCAGCATGTCTTTTTCTTCCATATCTCTCTGTCACCCGTCATCTCATCATTCACTTGCGTTAGTTTCATATCATCTTTCACACAGTCCATCCACCTCCATCCATTTCTCACTCCATCTATCATCCTTGATTCGCGCAACATGACCAGCCCATTTCCATTTCATTCTGCAGGCAAGTTCAACTGCATCTGTCGCCTTAGTTATTTTCCTAATGTCCAAGTTCCTTTTTCTGTCACTCCGCTTGATGCTTAACATACTCCTCTCTGTCGCCCTTTGGAATACATTAATCTTCTGAACAATATCTTTAGTGCATGTCCATGTTTGGCAGCCATACAAGAGTGTTGGTAGAACAATAGAATCCATCGCTTTGCGTTTCAGGTGGATTGGAAGGTTTGATTTGAAAATGTCTTTTAATGTCCAGTATTTGTTCCATGCCGTTTTTATTCTTCGTTCGACTTCGCTAGATGTTTGCTGTTTGAAAGTTATTAGTTTGCCTAAGTATATATACTTATCAATATACTCTATTGTATTTGATTCAGTCGTGATAGGTATTTCTTCGCCGTTAGTCATGGCAAATGTTTTTTGATTATTCATTTGCAAACCACACTTTTGGCTTTCTCTGTCTAAGGTATTCAGCATATATACTAGATCCTTATGGTCTTCCGCTATCAGAACAATTTCATCGGCGATACGTAGATTGTTAAGGTATTCACCATTTATATTTATTCCGATGGTTTCCCAGTTTAGTTTTCGAAATAAAGACTCTAAAAGGGCAGTAAATAGTTTGGTCGCCTTGTTTCACGCCTCTTTGGATATGGATTGGTTCTCCTTTCTGCTCCAACTTGACAACCGCTTTGCTATTCCTGTATATCTCTTGAAGTAAGTTACATAGGTAGATTCCACTCCTTGTTCCTTTAATGCAATCCATAGAGGCTTATGTTTTATGGAATCAAAAGCCTTGGAGTAATCAACAAAGGCTATGTATACTGTTTTCCCATATTCCATATATTTCTCTATTACTTGAGTCAGAGTGAAAATGTGGTCTATGGTTGAATAGCCACGTCTAAACCCTGCTTGTTCTCTGGGTTGGTTGTTATCCAATACACGTGACATTCTTTTTAACAATACAGATGCAAAAACCTTGTATATTGTTTACTGCAAACTTATTGGCCTGTAGTTTTATAAAAGAGTAGGGTCTCCTTTTTTGTATAACAGTGTTATAACCGAAGTTCCCCATTCCTTTGGCAGTGTCTTCTTTTCTAGTATTTGATTGAAGAGTTTGGTTAATACTGGTGTAAGCGGATCCACAATAGCTTTCAGGATGTCATTTGTAATTCCACCGTCGCCCGGGCTTTTTGCAGATTTTAATTGTTGTACCGCATTCTTGATTTCAATCTCCAGAAACGATGGTAGGTTGTATTCGTGATCTTGGTTAATCATACTTTCGTGCTCGTCACTGCTCATTGTTTTGATATAGTTGTGCATAGAACTCTGTTGCACTATGAAGTAATTGTTTTCTGTTGGTTACAGTCTCGTTTTTATGTTTTAGTGTCAGTATCCAAGGTTTAGTGTTATTAATTTTATACTGTGCTCTTTTAATCGATGATCTTTTTACCAGTTCATCCTCTATGATTTTGAAACGGTGTTTTTTGCAACTCTGTTCAATTTGGTTATTGATGAGCTTATAAAGTGCGTTAAGCCGATTTCTTTCCGATCGTGTTTTGTTCCGTTTATTTCTCAACTTGCCATACATAATTTATTTTAATTATTTTTTATTTTAAAATTTAATTCAGGCAACAAGGCCCATATGACATAGACACTTTAAACTAACATACATATAAATTTCATAAACTTAAAAACTAAACACTATTTTGGCGATAGAACGGTGTGGCTCCGTTAAATCGTATAGGCACGGCCCGACTGCAGCCGGTCGGTGGGAACCGTACCTACATTATTGGCATGAATGTACTTAGCTCAAATTGGAAACCATGCCGCGTCTGTCTTCTGCCTGCTACACAGTAGCGCGTTGTGAGATATTTCGGCTATTGGCGCGGATAACCTAGAAAAACTTATTTTCACCGGGAAGATCGAGAGAAAAAGACCTCGAGATATTGCGATTCTCAAGGGAATCAATATTGACAGGGTACTTCCCGTTGACTTAGAACTATGAAATTTGGCAAGTAACATCGTCTTACACTACAAACACAGGAAAAAATCAGAAAACTGTAAAGTAAAACATAACTGGACTGTTTACCTTGACTTAAACAAGCTTTTGTCAAAGAATAAAGAGTTCCTTTTAACTGCGATGTTTCAAGTCGAGTAAACTTGCCTGGGGGCGTAATAAATACGGGTATTTATCTACTTTTCTAAATTGGATCAAATTTAATTTAAAACAATACATTCTCCGCCGCCTCTGCAAATTAATTCTTATTTAGGGTTGTCGCTTAAAATGTTTAACAGAACCCTTAATGCCAAGTGAACCGCTCACTTGTCTTTTAATTTTGAAGTAGGTTAATCATTTGCAATAAGATCCGTGCATTTACAATTGGTCGAGGAAATATCTTCAGTTTCTCAAATTATTGCACAGTTGCATTTTATATTGTATATGCCACTAGTGACCCGCCCCGGCTTGGTACGTGTGCTGATGTATTATACATATAAACCTTCCTCTTGAATCACTCTATCTATTTAAAAAGAAACGCATAAAAATTCCGTTGCGTAGTTTTAAAGATCTAAGCATACAAGGGACAGACATCCATCCAGACAGCAGGAAGCGACGTTGTTTTATACTATATAGTGATGAGCGAGCCCTTACATTCTTCTGACATATTATGCGGTCTCCAACAACGCATGATGTGCTCGTATGAGAATCTCGCTCGTATGGAAAACGAGCTCGTGGTGCTCGTATTAGTTTTTTTTTCCTTATTTAATATCTGCAATCAGTCGCAAGACTATGATCAAATTGGTCCAGAGAAGTATATAATACGTTTCCGGAATGATAGGGCCATTGCCCTACTTTCCCTTAAATATTCAGCATATCAGCGCTTTCAAGTAAGTTAGTGAGATAGTTAAACGCTATGAATGGTCTGCACTAAGCAGTCCACATGGTTTATGGCAACAATATGGAGACAATATGTGGTCGCGATCCTCAGAAATCAGGGGAACAGGAAAGAAGAATTCTATATTTCCTTGGGAACCGAAAAGAGAGTCAACCCTAAACCAGAAAAGCCGTTTTAATTAAACCAATTAGAGGGCAAGGTAACGCTACATCTACAAACAAGGAATTACTTACCGAGTGGATGAAATAATAATAATATTTCAGCCTATACGTCCCACTGCTGAGCACAGGCCTCTTCTCATGCACGAGAGTGATTGGGCTATAGTCCCCACGCTAGCTCAATACGGGTTGGTGACTTCACCTTTGAATTCCTTCGCGGATGTATGCAGGTTTCCTCACGATGTTTCCACCGATAAGCCAGTGGTAAATATCAAACGAGTAGATGAAAACAAGAAAATATTTATAAACTGACGAAATTAAAAATTCAAAAATATTGACTTCATCATGAGGGGAATTTGGACCGTAAGCCCACCACACTCGTTCGTTTTTCAGCAAGGTGGCCATGAGCAGGGTTGGCTTAGGATTCGTGGGATGGAAGTAGAACCCAAAAAAAATAATATCGAGACGAATCTACGAGATATTCAAAGTTTAAACACAAAATGTCACACAAAACAGTTTAAGCTTCCATTAAATTTTCCCTTTTTGTATTTACTTTGCAATCATCAACACGCTCTTAAATATTTACTACATAAACGGGCCCACTGATTATCAGTCCGCCGGACGAGTTCTGCTTGTCAGAACAAAAATTTTACAGTTCCGAACAACTGACAGGCCGATATCGTCCGGCGGACTGGTAATCCATCCCATCCCATCATCCCATCTGGTGGTGCCATTTCGTGGCACTTTTCTTTTTTAAGTTTCTCTGTTTTGTGTAATTTTCTATTTGTGTGTGCTAACGAATAAATTATTTCTATTCTATTCTAATCAGTGGGCCCCTTTACAATCACCTATAATTATAGTTAAGTGTAGTAAATGTTTATAATTACTATACTAAGAACGCAAGATATAATCCTCTTTCGTTAAAATTTCTTACTCTGGTAAGAGTCTTATAAGGGACACGACATCGTGTCGTAGACTGTTATTAGATTTTCTGTCGTTACAAACGAACGACCAGCATTACTCGTGTTCGCAGTTTTCCAATAGTAACGGCACAGAGAAATTACCAGAAGATACGGCTTTAAAGCATTCGCAGTTCCGGTAAGGCGTACTGATGTAAGTTCGAATTACACTAAGTTGTTTTTTTTTTCTGTGTTTTATGTAGGTATGTATTTAAAAAAATAAGTAACAAATAAACTGACTCTCCCAAGGGATACGCTCAGAATGTTTATAAAAGAAAATATTCAAAACACTTTAAGCTTTCTCCGTCATCAATTATTTAAAAATGTCGGATGGAAAAGTTAGATTACTCCCAATGGAATTTGAGTTGAATTGAGAAAGAAATCATAATTTTAGTTTCACAGGCACGAACAAAATGATTAAACTATCTTCGTCTCTCTTGCGCTGTAGCTTTAGCAATATATTGTATACCGCAGTTTTTATCTCTTACAATCTGTTAGGAATGTAAGAATTCTTTTTGCATTTCAACGATTTCTATAAATAGAAAATGAGATGTCTTGTCTAGTGAAATGGATAACTTGCGATCAATGATTTTGTACGAATTTTTCATTAAGATTTGCCTTTTGTGTGATATTCATCGCGTGGGATATAAAATTTATTATATTGCGAAAATGGCAGCGGCAGCGTTGAGGGGCCTATCATACGGGTATTCATGTATTATGGTCGTTTTCCTTATAATTTAGTCGGGAATTGAGTGGAAAACTTACAAGAAGCAGTATTCGCAGTTTGTATTTGCGATACAGCTATGTAGGGCTATACAGGGTGGGCACAGGGATTCCGACAGACTTTAACCGTGGATTCCTGGCAGTGTTACGAAAGAAAAATGTTATATCAACATGGGTCCAAAATTGCCTAATTAATTTACTTAATTTCTGGAACAAAATAAATCAATTAACGATAGTACTAACTTGTGAACGTATCTTTAGTTTGAAAGAGTGAAAAAGACAACATGCGACACCAATATGACACTTTATAGTCTAGTTTATAGCAGGTGACAGGTAAGTTTACTATTTTTAACACTTCTGCTTTGCATGTGTGATTGTTTGTGTCTTGGTATGTATGATTACGTCACATAAGGGCGTGTTAGCCTTGAGTTTTTTTAACTTCGAAATTACTTAAATAATTGAATATCTCGTAAATTAGGCTTTCTATGGCATTGTTATATTACTTTTTTTTTATACAAATAGGCACTAGAATTCATGGTTAAAGTGTGTCGGAATCCTTGTGCCCACCCTGTATACTTTGCAAAGCAGACCTGGCGACGGACTATTATTGCAGAAGCGAAAGCTATCGGGAAGTCTTGGAGCAAACTCAAGCAAGAAGCTCAAGATCGATCCAGATGACGGCACACCGTGGACGCCCTCTGCTACCGCCTAACCAGAGTAAGTAAGTAAGTATTTATTCGCATAAATTACGGAGCTGTACAGCACTATCTACATCGGTTGTCAAATTCAGAACACGAATTTATTATATTTTATTTACAACTTTTCTACACTCGATACCTATTTGGTTAGACATAATATATGAACCAAATGATTATATATTATACCAGGAGAGCGGTTCTATAATAAAACAATTTGGTAAGGTTTTGATCCCATTATTTGACACTACTCGAAGCGCATCTCACACGCGCACCAATAACAAAATCAGTTTATAATAATAAAATAAAAAAATAGCGAGCGCGATCGTCGTCGTCGTATCAAAACAAGATCAAAACCTTAACAAATTGTTAAACCAAAATCAGCCTCTACGTGTATCGAATTCTCAAGCCACCGATTAATTATTTTGCTATATGATTGATACGCAATTCTTATTGTTTAGTTTTTTCTTCCTTCATTTTCCAGGAAACCCAAAACCATTTTACCCGTACACAGGGATTGAAGCTGCTTCAAGTAGGCTTATCTGAGAGACAGGCGGGCTTAACCTTTTCGACGCCGCGTCAAACACTAAAGCTGTCACTCGGACGCCACGTCACTGAAGTGTCATAACTGAAATTGAACTCTATGCACATGCACGTAGGTCTATGTTGCTCTGTGGTCTGTGACGCATTAATCCGTCTTTGGCGTCCAGAAGGTTAATAATAAAATCGGTATACATTTGTCATAAGTTTTTATTCTTTTTTTTTATACTACGTTGGTAGCAAACAAGCATACGGCCCGCCTGATGGTAAGCAGTCACCGTAGCCTATAGAAGCCTGCAACTCAAGAGGTGGTACATGCGCGTGGCCGACCTTAACACTGCAGCTGCATCCTCGTTGAGCTCCGAGAATTCCTTGGGGAAATTAAATTCTTTCTCAGAATTATTCAGAATTTTATACGTTGAAAGCGTAAGCTGGTTACCGGGGCGTGTAGTGCAAACAACAAAAAAATAGATATTTCTCAAAAAATACGTCTATTATGAAAGACATAAAGGAGATTATGTTTATTCACACAGAAACGTCAGGTAATAATAGTTAAAGGTGTTTACATTTCGAGCTGACATAGCATTAAAATTTAAAAATCTGATTTTTATTCGAAATTGGTTTGACATTCGCTCTGCTCTTCTTAGTGTATGCCACTCAAAGCGGACTAACTGGGAAAGTACAAGTACCTCCATCTTACAAATTTCCAGGCGTAAAAGTACCTACTACTTCCTAGGTATTATAGATTTTTATGTAGGTACTGCCAATGATGTTGATTCGGTCAAGTTATGTTCTAATGTATGGGGATGACAAACAAATTATAGCCAGCATTAAATGAGCGTAGTATACATTCCATTGCCTTTGCCAAGTCATTATACGTATTAAAAATTATAGATATCTAATATTGATACGGTTTTAGCATCCCCTGGCACTGACTAAAATAACCGACTTGGTATCACATTATTACATCTCAAAACTTTTTTTAGCATCCACTCTTGTGGATAAAATGCAACCTTCTCATCAGTTTTTAGGTTTCCGTACCCAAAATGTAAAAACTATTACTAAGACTCCTCTGTCCGTCTGTCGGTCTGTCTGTCACCAGCTGTATCTCATGAACCGTGATAGCTGGACAGTTGAAATTTTCACAGATGATGTATTTCTGTTGCCGCTATGACAACAAATACTAAAAAGTACGCAACCCTCGGTTGGCGAGTCTGACTCGCACTTGTCCGGTTTTTGAACAATCAACCTTTATGAGCTGGAGTGGTGAAAAAATAAAAATAAAATAATAGGCTTTTTCATCTGTGTCAGATGTTTTAAGCAGCATCCTGGTGACAACACTTGCGTTCGTGTATGTTTAGTCCTATGCGAGTCCGCGCGTCCACACACGCGGCATGTGTATGAAATAAAATGAAATGAAATGTATTTAATTGTCAGAATATGGTACATTGATGTGTTCCCCCAGGTGGGCGGAGGTTGGAGGCCTGCTCGTGGTGCCACAGAGCCATTATAGCCGGTATTGCAAAAAAACATCACGAACCTAACTATTGAATTCATGTCCATTATTTCTGACCCTATTTTAGAATAACCCCAAATAAAATTGACGTTAACCCTCATAAAACCGTGACCGGAACACACCTTCAATACCTTCAGGTTAACTCTATATCCACTATTTTCTAAACCTTAAAATTATTTTCCCCTTCCCGTTGAACTTTGAACTTTATGTCGCTAACGATACGATGCTAATACTATTGAAAATGAAGTAGAATACTTTTGTATTTGTAGTGATTCGGCAATATTTTCGCTTCCTGCCTTTCAGTAACAATAATATAATGTTTCGCAGGATAAAAATGGCAATCCAAAACGACAGAATATGCCTACATACAGGCTAGAACATTTCGGGAACATTGTAAGTAAATCAATTAAGGCCTAAGTAATTATGTTACCTAACATTGATAGATTCAGCAATTCGATCAATGTCGATGGCATATAAGGGCCATAGAGAGATGTATTTTTATAGTACTTAGGTGAAAAACAAGCGTATGGGAATTGGACAATACGAAAATTATTAAGAATTATTAAGGTATAGAGAGCAGTTTTTTGGTAGGGTGACCAATGTTGATTATAATGCTAGCCAAAAACCTCAAGAAATAACATTTGTGATAACTATTGGACCCGGGTATGTCCTTAAACTACGTCCAAAAGAGAGGTATGGGCACTGTCAATGACATCTCGCTTTGTGTGGTAGGGCACAGGACAGCGGATGTCATTCCAGATCTAGAGCAGAGCCCAACTGGGGAGGTACCTCCACCTTACAGAAAACCGCAGCCAAATAACACTAGACCCTACTAATAGTGTTGTGTTCCTGCCGGTGAGTAAGGTTGCCAGAGCTCGAGGGAGAGGAGTGTTAGGGTCGGCAACGCGCATGTAACTCCACTGGAGTTGCAGGCGTACATAGGCTATGGAGACTGCTTAACATCAGGCGGGCCGTATGCTTGTTTGCCACCGACGTAGTATAAAAAAAAAGCTATGAATCAAAACAGCAGATCAAAGGGCAGACTGATCGGATTAACTTACTAATTTTCTTTTTGAATCGAATACCGTGCCTTTAAAATAAACCTTACAAATAATTTGAGTTCTTTTTAATACACACAACGTATGTATACCTACACTCCTATTAAATAGGTGAGGTGCTGTTTTGTCTAAGGTAAACAGTCAAAATAGACATATGTGCGCGTCATAATGACAGAATAACGCGTCCGTCCATCGTCCGTCTCCTTATTTTGAATGGAGTTAAATAGTAGCGTTTGCACCCTCATGAGGTTATCACGCGATAACCGCGTCCATCATACTTTTTCTGTTTTCAGCATAGTTTGGTGGGTGTGTCCGCTGTCAGCTTTCGCTAGCACGCACAAATCAGTTAAAGTAATAATAACACACTTTTAAAAAAAAATATGTTTTTATAACTATTTTGACCTGAATTAGCTGCAACACGCTACGGAATGAATAAGCTTTATTATTACAGGCTCTTTATTAACTTGCAATGTACCTATATATACGAAAAATATTCTATGATAAAGGATTTTAATAAGTTATTTCAGATAAGGTTGGCCCAGTTTTTTCTACACATTTTAATCAGCTGGTCTAGTCTACAACAGTCTACGGCGACGCGAATTAATAAAGTACTTTATTTTACGATCGTAGTACCAGAACTACTCTTTGAACCAGATCTAACATAACTGTAAAATTCTAATTTATTCCTTCTTAAGCTTCTGTTGTAATAGCGCGTAATATGTGTACGAAGTTTGCACTACCTGGAATGAAAAACAATTACGTCAGTGTGAGCAAAATGTTACAAAAGGGACTAAGCCTAAATCCTCTTCTACAATCAAGGACGCCGGTGTAAGAGGGCAATCGGTCCTTGAAAAGATCCTCGAGAAAGAAAGTGTTTACGCGTTGAATTTAAACACTTAACCGTCGGTGAGTTTCCTGCTCATTACGCTGCGTTATACAGGGTGGCTAAAAAATAAGTGCATTTCCGTTGCCAGGGAGGTTTTGGGATTATACTGAGCAACTTTTACTATGGGACCAACCCCGAAATGGCGCAAAAAAATTTACCCTCCCATAGAAAATGGACCAGCCAAAATATATGAAACAGCCAAATGTTTTTTCGCGATTTCGGGGTTGGTCCCATAGTAAAAGTTGCTCAGTATAATCCCAAAACCTCCCTGGCAAATGGGAATGCACTTATTTTTTAGCCACCGTGTATATCTCTTTAGCAAAACTAATTTCTTTTTACGTACAGCGGCCGCAGCAGGTAGAGAGATTTTGAACATGCCTCCAGCATTGACAACCAAAGCTCGTTGAGCGCGCAGCGCGGTCAGCAGCAGCACCTGAGCTGTCTTAATGTTTCCCGACCATTGGGGGTATGCTGCGTCTGATATTTGCAAGCTCTATAAAATACCATACAGAAATCTGAAAACTATTACGGTTTACTTACTTTTTTTATGAGTTAATAAGTAGTTGATATTTAGTAGTTTATGTGACTGCTACATAATGAAAGGTATTAAAACTCGAGTGTGGGTTTATAAAACGAACGTAGTGAGTTTCATAAAAAAATCACACGAGTGTTTTAATGCCTAATTATGTACAGTTACGTACACTGCTTTATCTACACACATATTATAAACTTTCTATGATATATTCACTTACCTCATATTACAGCCAACATTGGGGCATAGTTGCTCTCTGGCGGAATTCGCGGATATGAGGTGGCGTCTCCGAAATATCTTTATCGCACATTTTACACGTAACTTCACTAGAGTTACTTTAAAAACAACAAAACAAATTATTTTTACTTACAAACTACTTAAAAGATAAACTGCACGTCAAATGGCGGCAAAGAAAACTTTTTTTTTTATTCAGAGACAAACTAGAGTGGGGGTCGATTGCCATATCGTTCGATACCAACTAACAAGCGAGATATGTCAAATTTGTATGCAACTGACATTTCCTTTCGGATAAAACGTCATTTCGACTGATATTAGAATAGAGGTCAAATCAAATTTCTTTGTTTTTCAGAGATGTTCGAAATTTGAATAAAATAATATTATCGAAATCGATGTTATTATTTAGCAATAATAACATTTTCACAAATAAAAAATTTGCTGTAACAAAACAGTTTATCTTAATGTTGGCCATTATTTACGGATTTTGAAGGCATCATAGAGGGTTTATGATATGTGTGTAGATAAAAATTTAATAGTACTGTAATCATTTTATTTTTACAATTATAGGGTGTGAAATTGTATTTACTGTAATCATTAATTGTAAGTACATACCTTATTTAAAAGTACATCGGCGGGGTAGCAATACATCAGCAACTCCATCATAACGCACATCAAGTAGAATATCATGGTGACCATCTCTACCGGCTCTTGTGTCTGTAAGTTAATTGGCGTACACAGTTTTAGAAATACAATAGCACTAAACATAAGTTTGTAAATTAGTTCTTGAAAATTACTCGAATTTCTTATAATCTCAAAACTAACTTTTACAATTTTACACATTACTATCTACGAAAAAGTGTACACTCAATCGCGGGTAACGTCTATCCGTCCTAGAAATATCGGTGATTTCAAAAGTTACGCGATAAAGTCCCGTTTTCCCATTAAATTAACAAGTACTAGAGGCTTCAATATTTCATAATGCTATAAATTTAAAACGGAACAAAAATATCTAGATTTTGCTTGATCTACGACGAAAATTATATGCACTTAAATATATTATTTTATGAAAACTAACTTCTTCTTGTCTTAAGCCTTATCCCATCATCTGGGGTCGGCTCTCCTTGTCTGCATTTTCCACTGTTCCCGGTTTTGGGCTACGGTGTTGGGTTATGCAAACTAACTCTCTGTTTAGCTCAATGGTTGACTGGTAGAGAGAGAATGCCTCAAGGCGTTAAGTCCGCGGTCTTGTACTCTTTTTGTGTAAATTTGTGCAATAAATAAATAAATATTATATTGATGTCGATTTAGATTGAAGAATAATATAACAGTTTTATAAAATAGGGCTCGGGGGTTCCATAGAGAAGTTATGTTCCGCGTCAGTATCCGTAAATGTGCTTAAAACACACTTATTGTTAGTCATAAGTGTCATAACAGCTATTTTAATTCTCCCTTTCGTTGCTCAATATCTATCTCCAGGTTGTAATTTATTAGGAAAGGTATTGTAAACACCCCTATAAGAACTAGGTACCAATTATGAAACCAGAAATCGTGTAAAATAACTAATTATTTACGTCAGTTTTCAGACACTGGCCATATTTTACCATAAACAAGAGATAGGTATACCTAGAGCTGTTTAAGATTGACTTTTGATTAATTTCGGTCTGTTCTAAAATAAACGGTGCCATCTATCCATGACTCAAAATAAATAAATAAAATTAATTTGTTAACATGCTGAAATAAATGCCAGTATCTAAATTAAAACTTCGAGAACATGGAAGACAGGCTTGAGTGAACAAAAATACACAAAATTTTAACTTAAACTATTCAAGATTGGTGTCGTTACATTCTCTATGGTTATACTTACAATTGTTATTTTATAAACAGTCATGCATACGACTATGCTGCTCGTGACGCACTGGCAGAAAATCGGCAAGCCGAATATCTTCGCGATCTCTTCAACGTACCTGCAACAATCGGCTCTTGAACAAGTTTGGGAACAAATCAACTTATTTTATTAAATATTTTGATTAAATATTTTGGTCAAAGACGCCTAGTCTTACTAAGATGGCATATAGTCGAGAAATTCGGACTGGCACCGCCGTGGCGGGGTGGCCTAGGGGTTCATGGCGTTAGCCGCGATAGCAAAAGACGCCGGTTCGAATCCGGCTTTCACCACTGGAGGGCTTCGTCACTTTTTCTTTAATATATGACATCTATTACAGTTTTTAATCGGCTCTTGGTTCGACAGTAGTAAAGTAAGTTAAGTAAGCGACAAAAGGTAACATTCCGATGGTAACTGCAGTTGTGTTAACTTTTGCGGTATTACCACTGCGGGCGCTTAACAAAATAAGTGACGTTCGCCGCTGCATTTCGCGATTATGATGTTCAATCCATCACTAATTTTATTATGGAATTGACAAATAAAGTCCCCCAGCAGTAATGTCACCTTTTTCGATTGATTGTAAAGTAAAGTAAAGTAAAGCTATGTACGGTATAAAAATGTGTCCATAAATATGTACAAACTAACTCAATGATTCGTTGGTGGAACTTAACGCAGAGCACCGCATTTTTGTAACACCCATCATTACCTGAAAAAGAAACACATCCTACATGCAATGACTCTTCAAGTTTAGCGTCCTTACTTTAGGGATACCCTGCCCTGCTTACTGTCAGCCTTGAGATCCAACAGCTGTTCGTGCAGCAAGCTGACCTGCGTGGACGCCAGCGTCAGTACTCCAGAGACGAGAAAGTTCTCGGCGGCGTCGCCCACCCCGCACGTCATCACGCTCAGTGAGGTATACACATACATCACTGCGAAACTGCAACACACCTTTGTAAATAACAACACTGGATTGCAATGAAAACGAGTAAATTAACTCGCCGACGAAGGGTTCCGTACCATTACACAAAAAAACGGCAAAAAATTCACGTTTGTTGTATAGGAGCCCCACTTAAATATTTATTTTATTCAGGTTTTAGTATTTTTGGTTATAGCGACAACAGGAATACATCATCTGTGAAAATTTCAACTGTCTAGTTGTCACGGTTCATGAGATACAGCCTGGTGACAGACAGACGGACAGTGGAGTCTTAGTAATAGGGTCCCGTCTTTACCCTGTTGGTACGGAACCCCAATAAGGAAGGAGTTGGTCAAAGGTCTAAGTCTAACCTAACCTAACCTAGCCTTTCAAAGATTGCACATACTCGATAATTTGGGAAGGGTACCCCCGAAACCGGGTGGTAGTGGTCAGGACTCTAATCCGGAGTCGGCTACCAGAGGGCTTGGTCACTTTTTAATATGACATCTCATCATCATCTTTAGTGTATGAGATCTATTTCAGTTTAGTTTAGTACATAGGCAAGTTTTGTAGAATTGTCAATAGATTTAAATGGCGTGTTTTGTCATACAGGACAGGGCAATGTCATTAATGTTTTCTAATAAAATAAAGTTAGCAAGTGTTCTTACGTAAAGCCAAGCTGTGAATGTTCAAATGTAAACGTACAAGAGAAACATTGCAGTGATTCTAAGACTGGGCGCTGGACCTGTATCGCGAGAATCGTTCAACGTGACCTTGTTTATACTTAGCACTTAGACTAAGATTTATGTAAGCAATAACTGTTACATGCATGCCGCGTTTTCATGTATTTGAATGGATATTTGTGGAATCGTTATTAACAAGTATTTTTTTCATTTCTGATGCTCTAAAAGAGGGTCGTTTTTCTAAAGTGTGCAGAAAGTGATACGTTTCTGCACTATCGCATTTTACTTTCCAAGTACGATTTTTTCTTTTTTTAACGATAAGCAACTGAATTTTGGTTTCAACCGGACTTGTTATATAATTCATTCTGATATTTAACTCTCCATTTTATAAATAAGGATAATTATACCTAAATGGTTAATTGAAAGTACCCTCAAGAAATGCTATAAAAATTATACTTACAATTAGTCATGTTTTTTTGAACACATGTATTTTACTATCCTCGTATTCGAAATGAAAAGTAGTGTTTATCTCGGGTGAAAGGCATCATTTCAGCCTCGGACTATTGGCGCTAGAACGCAGTAAGTCTAACTGCCTCGTCAGAAATGAGTGCCTTTCATCCCAACAACAATCTACATATTGCACCTGTTGATGAACCTAAATGAAGTAACTGAAAAGGTTAAAAACCCTGTATTAAATACTCGTAGTTACATGTACTGCCCATTAATGTCGAAAGGGAACGTTATCTTCAGCGGCAGCGTCAACACATCCTTCAGCGCTGGCACCACGAACCAGAATATGGCGGTAATACCGGCCGACCACAACACCAGGTTGCCGATTAATCCGGTCAGCTTCACCGCTCGCTCGAGCTGCGCTTTGACTTTCGGCTCCGTGTGGGTGAAGGCAGGGCCTATGAAAGAGGGTCATTAGGAGCGCAAGATGATAAAAGTACAAGATGTCGATTAAATAACTGTGAATACACAGATAATTCGTCAATAATACTGTGTCCGAGAGCTGGGCGTTTACAGTTACAACTGGTAAGCAACGCCAACCTGCACTCATACATTATATACTCATACATACTTATAGCATCACAATTTAACTTAAGGTAAACAAATTAAATTGAATACATAGAAAATTAAAAAAAATTGGTTAAAATTGGTTTGGAAATGCAAAATAATTATGATGTTCGGAATACTAATAAAAACGCGTCAATTAGGTGAAATCTACACGCATGCGCTCTAGTATTTTTTTTACCAACTTTATTATTTTAATGAAATAAAACTATGTAACCGGATTATATGCGGTATAATCCGTTCACATAGTTTTGTTTCATGAGTAACGCAGCGTACTACGTAGGCGAACAACACGCTAAGCGAAGCGATGCGGCGCGGGGTGAATCAATCCTTTGATACCTAAAGAAGTGTCTTACGTGGGCGATCACGTTGCGAACGCGAACGCCGTGGGCCCGCCGCGCCGCTTCGCCTCGCGTTCGCGAGTTGTTCGCTTACGTAAGACGCAGCGTAACTATCGTGGTAACTGAAGTCAATGATTATTTAACTTTTAGTTCTCCGTGTCAGCTCGGGCACTAACTATTTCGTATGTCCGGATGTTCTCGTCTTCAGGTCGCTTTTTTCAACCGTTCAATTCTCGTGATTTAGTAAGCAGGTTATATAGATTTTTTGTCGGCGAAGCCATTTTGGGAGGTCTACAGCTCACAGAAACAATACAACAACAGCAGTTTTACTAAGAAACATTGTTGTAAGGAACCTTACCATCTCCCAAAGCAATCAGACGCTTGATCCTTTCCTGGCGGACGATGATAGTCATCAGTTTGACGGCTTGCACGAGATGTGACAGCAGCAACACTGCCGCGTCTACCATACGCTCTGAGTCGAGCCGATGCTACAAGCAATGATTTAAACGAATTTTTCGGAGCCTTCCAGATTACACAATGGCTAGATGACAAGTTATTATTAATGGTATCGATCGATCACGTTTGTTATGAGGATCAAATGCAATACAGTAATACTCCGCTTTACGCGACCCCGTTATGCGCGTTTTCGCTTTAACGCGAATTTCAAATCCTTGGACGCCGTGGGGCAAGACCAACTTGGTTGAATTCAACGCCACCAAAACATAGGCGTGTATATTTACCGCAAAACGGAGCCAGTTGACCTTGGCTTCCATTTTCCGATATGTGTCCCTTCCCGTGACCAACCATCTTGAGCTTCTTGGTTTAAGTTTAAAATCCAACCTAAACTTCGTATTGACTATTGAGTCCAGGGCTAAAACTGCTGCCAAGAAACTTGGTATCCTATTTAAACTGAGGCGGTATTTCACGCCGAATCAGCTTCTCTCTCTATACCAAGCACGATTCCGCCAAGTATCAGCTGGCAGCCCTGGACTCAATAGAGCGCCGAGCTCATAGAATCTTTATATAGCAATGATCCAGTTGTCAAATCAAACTTACAGAGCCTCGATCATCGGAGCGGAGAGATCACTGGAGCTCACCGGTTCAGTAATAGCCTATTCACTCTAAGGTGGATCTTAGGCTCTGTCTTCACGTTCCATCAGGTGTGACTAGACCTATCGCCGGTCAGTTTATTAGTTTAAAAAAAGTATGTTTGATACTCCGCCGTCTTTGCGTGCATGAGTAGCAAGCATCTAAACATAGAACAGTATATAGTACACGCTCACCTTATACACATAGGCGATCTCAGCCAGAATTATGAAGAAGAATAAGACAGTTTGCGTGACGCATCTGAACACCATGTAGGCCATTCTCCTGCCGTGCGTCAGGTCGTCCGGCATCCACACCCCAGTGTACTTCATCACGGCTATGGAGGACGCGAGGCAGTCGGAATTCTTCATTGCAGTATATCTGCATTTAAGAACGATCCGCTAAAGCTCTGTCATATAGCGGCCGTCTCGATACAAAATACTACTCCCTCCATATTTTTATTATTTTGTATCTCCTTGGATATCACGGGCCTATAAATCCCGGTCTTTTGATAGGCTTGCGTGGGGATATAGATCCAACACGTAGAGGCCCCTTGGAGAGCTTTAATGTCATGTAGAATGCGTGCTGGAACCCGTTCACAGGCGCAACAATAGACACCCATGAACCGGTCGCAGCAGGCATTGGGACTATTGCAGAAAAAGTGAACAGTATACCGGTCTATGGATTGAAGTTTGGGTGGACAATGAGACTGGGCTATTGTAAAGAACTCCGGACACCTGCCATAACAATGTTAATACACGTTATCGAGGCAGGTGGTGACTTGCCGCTGACTAGATGGGCCCCTGAAACTGCCGTCGTGAAGACGACCAGGAGCAACACCGGTGTGAGCGGCTCAGGGGTGTCGAGAGGTGTGCGCCGCTTTCTACCCAGTGGCTGTTAGCAGCCACTGTGCCAACTCGCGTCTTATGCATCTTTCACTTCCACCCCTGGAGCATATAGCTCTTACGACTCCCCTCTGGCCGGCCAATGAAGGCAAGCCATTATTTTGTTATTATTATTATTATTATTATTTTTTATTACTATTTTGCCTTATTATTTTGTATGGAGACGGCCGCTATTATGACGGCACCGCTATCCTAGGAAAAACAGAGCTTAAAGCATTATTTTGACATTATTCGCCGCAAGACCTGCGTATAGTGCGTATGTGATGATCCAATTCCATCTCGCAGAGAAACTAAGCATAGCTAACATTTACTGCCCTTTATTTTACAAAAATGCGAATGGTGTCTTTTCATTTATTATATAACCTACGATATAAAAACATCTCTTTGACAAGATTGAGAACGTCTTTGTTCCAGCTTCGGCAAAAATACTTTCGTATGTACGGCTGTTCTCGGCTACAGGTCGCATTTCTGGACTGATTCTTGTGAAATTTTGTGGGCATGTTTTATAATTATACAGATTATTAAACTCACAAGGTCACTAGTTGTTTTTTTTTATTGCTTACCCAGGATGAGAGGAAAAGAAGTAAAGCAGCGTACTGAACTGTTTAAACATTGTATTGGTGCACTCTATTCCTAGTCTTTGCTTACACTGCTAAATAAGCTTGGTTTTTAATTACGCAAAAGTTCCTGTAACTAAGTTTTGTTTAAATACTTACTTCAAAAGTTTTTAATTCGAATCAAATTACACAATTTTGTTGGTTCGTTGGTATTTGGTTTTTAATTAGTACCGACTAATACATTTTTGATCGGGAGAGTAGGTGTTGAATGAAATACGGCGCAGTTTGATCAGAAAGTATTCAGTCGGGGTCCCAGCGTCTGGTCAGGCAGTTATCTCTAACTGACTGAACTTCTGAGAGATGCAGGCGTGAGTTATATTGATTTTGCTTCAAAACAACATACGTGATGACTCAATACCTATTCACTTTCAAGTGACAGAATTTTGCTGTGAAACCTTGCTGATCGCTGCAATCAAATGCGATTAATTGCAGCAGCTCAGACATGTTATTAAGATATTTGACGCCGCATTCTGTAATAAGTAGTTCAGAAATTCGATTCGTTATTTGTAATTACCCGTAATTTTCTTCGACAATTATACTAAAAGAGGTTCTTTCTACTAAAAAAAAGTTGTTTTTAATACTGCTGTACTTACCTACCTATGGCCTAAGATACACTTGTAAGTTTTACTTACGTAAGTAGGGACAAAGCGAGAAAGTGTGTGGGAAAGTGTCGAGATGATATTTTTCTAAAATAATGTATCGAACAGGAATAAAAAATTAAGATTTGATGATCCACAAAAGTTACTGTAATAGGTATCTCGCAGCTACATCGAATTATTTGTAATTGTATGTACAGTGTGAGTACATTTGCTGCATCCCATGTAGGACACACTGCTAAGTCGGCAGGCTCAGCGGCAGAGACTGCCGCCAAAAGCAAGCGCCTCAAATACTCTGCTTTGGAAGCCACCTATGATTTCGTGCCCGTCGCCGTCGAGACTGCCGGGCCCTGGGGGCGGGAGGCGCGTGAGCTCTTCCGAGATCTTGGCAAGCGCCTCAGAGAGAAAGGGAGTGACCTCCGTTCTGAGTCATGGCTTGTCCAACAGATCTCCATCGCCATACAGCGGGGTAACGCTGCTAGTGTGATGGGGACCTTTGGACCCGGCATGGCTCAGAACGGGTTTTAGTTTCTAATTTTTTTATATTTCTTGTATTATAAAATAAGATTCTTTCAAAGTATTAAATTTTGTCAATATCTTAAATATTGTATGTTCTTTATAAGGACGGTTAGATGGAAAACCGGCAGGCATAATATAAATATATTATACTGATATTATATATATATATATATCGCATAAGAAACACCACGCTGCGCTCAAAAACCGGCATCGCTGACGTAGGCGAGAAATCCGCTAGGCTCAAATGGGACTGGGCCGGTCACGTCCACCGCATGCATCCGGAGAGGTGGGCTAGCTTAGCAACCAAGTGGATGCCGGTAGAGGGGCGTGGACGGGGCAGGCCCAAACGGAGATGGCGGGATGACCTGGACAGCTTCCTGAACAACTGGCCGGAGGAAACACCAAATCGGGAGTCGTGGAAATCAAGGGGAGAGGCCTTTGCCCAGCAGTGGGACACTTAGTAGGCTTAAAAAATAAAATAAATAAATAAAATATACTGATATTTATGGACCCATGGTTTAATAAAAAGTAGTGGGAACACTTTTTTTTTTCGGGTCGATTATTTCCGAAAATTTTAACTTTATCACAAAATTATTGTTTAAGACCCTTATATGCTTTGAACGCCCTATCCAACGATACCCCACACTATAGGGTTGAAGCGAAAAAAACTTACATCCCCACTTTACCCTAAACAATTTTTTTTTTCATTTTATTTTACCATAATAATTAACATATATCCATGCCAAATTACAGTTTTCTAGCTGCTGCTCTAACGACCACCGTGCAAAGCCGCGGACAGACAGACGGACATGGCGAAACTATAAAGGTTCCTGGTTGGCTACGGAACTCTGAAAAGACGTATACTATTGATATTAGGTTGGAATTGTATTAGTTCATGCTCACACATTTTCGCTAATGCAAACTCCAATTATTGTTAATAAGTGTTACGAGTTACGAATAAATTACATTAGGCCGATAATCTTTTTTTCCGGCGCGCATATTTTCTAATAAGCTATATCCATTCGAGCAATAGGAGATAACCAATTATGTGAATGAATATATGTTGCTTCTGTATTCTATACTCCGTCATCTCGAGCCATGAAGCGGATAGTTGCGTTAGTTTGCTTTGCTATAGCAGAAAATGTATTTGGAATCGACTACCTCAATGTCACTTTAGATGCTGTTGCGCGGCAGTTACAGGTGTTTAAAGCAGAACATCCGGTAAGCATTTATATTACTCAATTACTTACCTAGCCCAATTCGAACGTACACTGATATCAGAATGACATAAAAATGATGTCGATATCGTGGGTATGTATTAGGTACAAATGGAAAATTGACCACTCGAAATTATACGTCAAAGTAGAAAAAAAGACAATTTAAAATACATCAACTAGGAATATTGTCTATAGGAAAATGTCGAAAAATAATTATGTCCAATAGTAAAAATGTCAAATATACAGGTCGAAAAATATTTGTCTGTTTTTGTTTACGTGCACTCATATTCATATCATTTATTGCATACATGTGTTTACAGTATTTATATCTTAGGTTACAACATGCACCAGTAAGGGCAAAGCAACACTCAGAAAAAATATAATTTATAAGGGACAAAATTTCATTCTGGCTTAATTAATTTACGACGATTACAAATTTGGTTAAAAATAGTTTTTAGCACAATTACATTTTGACAAGATTTAGTTTGGATACTATTACTTTTGATCCAACTTCAGAATGGTCATTTCAAGTGGACGATTTTCCATTTGTACCTAATGACAGTAAACCATATCATGCACTTCGCTAGTACATACTTGACCGTACATAATGTAATGGCAGCGCAGGAGCGCTGGTGGCCTAGCGGTAAGACTTGCAATCCGGAGGTCGCGGGTTCAAACCCCGGCTCGTACCAATGAGTTTTTCGGAACTTATGTACGAAATATCATTTGATATTTACCAGTCGCTTTTCGGAAACCGGACTAATCCCGACAAGGCCTAGTTTCCCCTCTGGGTTGGACGGTCAGATGGCAGTCGCTTTCGTAAAAACTAGTGCCTACGCCAATTCTTGAGATTAGTTGCCAAGCGGACCCCAGGCTCCCATGGAGCCGTGGCAAAATGACGGGACAACGCGAGGAAGATGAAGATGATGACATAATGTAATGGCACTTCTTACTTAATTTACTACACCGTCAGGGTATCTTTGTTTTTAGTTTTTCACTACGCAACGCAAGGAAAATACAAACAACTCAAAATTTATATCTAATTACTTTGCCATAACATAACTTTGGAAACAAATCAAATTATTTCTAACCGACTTCAAGATTTCAAAGTTCTCAATTCGGTTGTATATTTCTATAGTTCCGTTGTCATCGGGTTCCTTGTACATAGTTTAGCCATATCCATCTGTCTGTCCGTCCGAGGCTTTGATCCGTGATCGTTAGTACTAGAAAGCTGCAATTAGGCATGGATACATATCAATCATCGCGAAAAAGTTGCGTTGCTTGTTAGTCTCCATAGGCTACGGTGGCCAAAATCGAAAATCCTGTCTAAAAATTGAATTTAGCAAGGAGCAAGTACCAGGGCCTCATGAGTTGCGAGAAAATTTATAAAAAAAGAGTTATTTTTTTATTTATAAAACCTAAATCGGTTATAATAATTCGAAAACAATGCAACTTTTACTGAGGCCATGTTAAGCTGGTTCGGATGATACTTTTAGGGTGTCCTACCTCCAGTGTCAGTGTGACGTGCTATTTTTGGGACATCCTGTATATGTATTTTGTAAGAAATTTTATACAGATCATTTATGTATTAGATAATTTTTTGCTATGGGCTACCGTTTACGGGTTATTTACGAAAAACTATAAAAAGGGACCTTAAACAGTAAACGGAGGAATTAATACCCAAATAAAAAAATATTGCAAAAAAATCTAGTTTCAAAACAAAACAAGACGTATTAATATTAGTTTGGAATTGTATTGATTCGCGTTCAACCATTTTCGCTAATGCAAAACCTATTAATGCATTAATAATTAGAGATAATTGTTTTACAAGAGGGAAAAGTAGTTGTTTAACCCCTCGTGTCCGAGTAAGCGAATAATTCCAAAATTGAAACACAAAATTTTTCTTCACAACAACGCAAGGAAAATACTAACTAAAACATTCCAAAACTAATTAATATGAATTTATAAATACATATTTATCATTCAAAATTATTACTCAACCCAATTCTACTAGCCAACATCAGGAGCAACTCAAAATTTACATCAGATTACTTTGTCACTCTTGTGAATAAAATGCAATATTCTCATCAGTTTCTGAAGTATACATTTTACGAGTTGATGTGGTGAAAACACACTTGCATTAGATTCACACAAACAGAATTAAAGCCGAATACTTGTTTCCACTAGGAATATCTTCTAATTTACGATATCCGTTCATGCAATGTAGCATAGGATGTAACCGATTACGTGTACTAGTAATATATAGAGATTTTGTATATACACGCTATCATCTGGAGCCATGCAGTGGCTAGTTGTGTTAGTCTGCCTTGCCATAGCAAATAATGCATATGGAGTCCGCTACCTTAATGTCACCTTAGACGCTGTCCAACGGCAGTTGCACGAGTTCAAAGTAACACATCCGGTAAGCAATTATATACAATGTGTGGCCTGTAACAGGAGCAAAAAATTAAACTGTAGGCTGTACTCCTCATACCGACCAACATTTGTTCAGCAACTAGGTAATAAGGGTAACGATTGGTCAGATATTAACTCTTGAATCAAATACCAATATCTAAGTTTCTGCAATGGAATTCCTCTTGGTTTAAGAATTAAACAAAGTAGGCAAAAATACCTATTTAATGACCTAACTCTCAGCTCTGCTGGTTTTTTACCATGCTCTATACAATGTTACCCATGGTCTTTTAAAATTTCTAGAAATAACGGTCAGTGATTTAAGTCGGGGACGGACAGACGGACATACAAAAACGTAGACGGAGAAGGGTTCCTAGTTGACTATGGAACCGTGAAAACAATAATAATTAAAATCATGAAACACATGTTAAGCTAAACTGGATAGGCGTTCTAAAGTAAATCTGCATCCAGTATTTTTGATAAAAAAAATAGGAGGCATTCATAAAGGTTAATCCTGGTCATTATCAATGCTTACTCACTTCAAGTCAAGTTGGAAGCTTTCGAGCCGCTTTAGGATTTTTAGGACTCGAGTTGCTATATAAACCAATTCCTAAACTAATAAACCGTATAGAAGAGCCGTGTTTCTTGTTGAATTATATTTGAAAAATATTCTTACGAGTAGTTACAAATAAATAAATACTGAAATAATATTTTTGAGACTTGAGGATAGTATTAATCTGTTTGAGACAATACACGGAAAATGGGCTGTAATTCTTTAATGTGTAACCATTGCAGAAACCTATTGGAGTGCTGACAACTACGGCTGGCAAACCGGTGGAGGTGCGGGAGACAGTTACCCTCAACACAGATGTCTTCAACAATCAGCATTTCTGGGACCTCCAGACTGCGTCCGAACATGAGCGCATCCCGGAGCGCACGGTGCACGCGCGAGGCACGGGCGCCTTCGGTTACTTCGAAGTTACCAACGACGTCTCCAAATACACCAAAGCGGACGTCTTTAATGGCATTGGAAAGAGAACCCCCGTCGCCGTCCGATTCTCCTACCTAATCCAAAGTCGCGGAGGAGTAGATATGGTTAGAGAGACGGGAGCCTTAACATCGAAATTCTACACGACCGAGGGTAATTTAGATTTTCTGAGCTTGTCGTTTCCAGTTTTCCTCTATAATTCTCCACATTTATTCAGTCCAGTGGGTCATGCTTTCAAAAGAAACCCTAAGACACACATTTTCGATGATACATCTCGCTTAGACTCCGTCACTCTTACGCCTGAATTCATCCACCAGATATTGTGGTTGTTCTCTGATTACGGTATCTTTAATGGCTACAGACATATGAATGCATTCCCTATCCACGCATACGAGCTCGTCAACAAGCACGGCGACAGCTATTTCGTGAGATTCAATTTCATAGCTGAACAGGGCCTGGAGCTACTCACCGAGCGAGCTGCCGGTGCTCTTAGAGCTAATGACCCGGACTACTCCACCAGAGACCTTTACGATGCAATAGCCGCAGGAAACTACCCCTCTTGGAGACTAGATATGGACATCATTCCGAAGTCTCACATTCCTAAGCTTAATTACAATCCTTTCGACATGACCGCTTTATGGAGGAATGGAACATACCACACAGTAACTATTGGACGCTTAGTCTTAGACAGAAACCCTGAGAACAACTTTAAGGATGTCGAACAAACGGCCTTCAATCCCGGAAATTTGGTGCCTGGAATACCAGGACCGGTTGACGACGCGTTCAAAGTGCGAAGATTCTCCTACCGAGATGCTCAAGCTTACCGATTAGGCATCAATCATAATAATATTGAAGTCAATCAGCCGAAGTATAGGAAGACCTACAACCGAGACGGCGTGCCGCCAGTGCTAGATAATATGAAAGATGCGCCGAATTACTATCAGAACTCGTTCAACGGCCCAGTTCCTTATGTGGACGTAGCGAAACCAAAAGAGTTGGTATCGGTTAAGTTCAAACAGTCGACGGATCTTGGAGAGTCTGCTTATTTCTACAACGCGTACGTTAACACGGAGGGCAAGAGAAACAGGTTGGCAGCAAACATAGCCGGCGTGATGGTGAACGCGGTTGAAGAAGTGCAGATGAGATGGCTGAAGATCTTGTACCTCATAGACCGTGACCTGGGCGCGCGCGTCGAAGCCGCGCTGCCGGTTGCTGAGGCCCAAAAGCTTTTACAGCGCCCAAGGCTCGTATTAGTTGAGGAGAACCCTAAAACATATGATCTAGTACCCAGGTGCCAGTAGTAAAATAAGATACAGTCAATAATGATATCCAGTGATCAGCGTTTCCGTTGCTACGCTGCGGGATATAGTAGAAATGTTAATATAGATACGCCAATAAACCTGTGATGTCGATTGAATTGTTCACAAATATAAGATAAAGGACTTACCCAAAGTGGCAAGTTGGCAACCGAATCGACGATAACTGCTAATAACAAGAGAGGAAAGTTGGTTTTTCTTGCGAGTGTTTATTTTAAGCCCCGAGAAAGCGAAAGATTCTATATTCGAATCACGAGCGAAGCGAGTGATTCTAAGTTAGAATCTTGAGCGTAGCGAGGGACTCAAAAACACGAGATGTAAAATAACTGCTCTCGTGTTGTACATATAATTTTTCGCACAAAAAGTCGCACTTTTCTCACTCCAGGGAGTGAGAAAAGTAGGCTTGTTTGAACTGCTGAGGTGAAAAAATAATAACTTGTTCTACACACGCTTGTCGGTACTTTAAAAAATTTACCCTCCCATAGAAAATGGACCAGCCAAAATGTATGGAATCCACTTATTTTTTAGCCGCGTGTATAATATTATACTCTTAATATTTTTCCGTCATCCCTAATTTCCTTAAAGTGGATTCGGTCCGGGTTCACCTTTGTCGTGAAAATATAATTAGCAGTAGAATGTGCTCTGGAGAAATACCGGTAACTTCATTGAGGGCACTTCACCTTTTAATGCCGGGAATGGCGGGAATTCCTGGAACCGTTTGCAGGCAAAGATTAAATAACTATTTATAATTTAATGTAATTTCTGTGCTAAATATATACCAATTACTTCATACAATATTCTTGTTCTTGTAACAGTAGGTAAACCTCCAAGATATAGTCACCCACTGTATCTCCTGAATACAGATTTCCTTAGTTTCCAGTCCACTAACCTTGCTTTTTGGTACATTCAAGCAGCTTGCACCTGTAGCTAATCACTTAGTTTGACGCCAAGAAGTAATTGTTGAACTCTAGGCTATATAACCGCGAAAACCGAAGTCAAACGAGCATGTTTCTCTGTCACTCTAATTGCGTCTTAATTGGTGTAAAAAAGATAAATGCCCGCAATTTGCCAACTTCGGTGTTCGCGGTAGGCCCTTCTAGTCGGACTTCTTTAGTTATTTTAGCTCGTTGTGTGAAGGCACCAATCCAAGCTCGAATTTTGAGCGTCAATTTGGCAACTCTCCCGGACTTAATTGATGCACTGAAGAGTCCCGCTTATTTGCAGTTATGTGATTTAATTTTACTTTTTTTGGTACGGGGGGCGCTTAAAGACGGTCTTATGAAATTTCTAGTGTTACGAATGCATGAAAAATTGATGGTACAACAGAAATAAGAAGGTAAAGTTTCATTTCATTTCATTTCAAAGTACTGGTAAGGCTGCGTAAGTATATAATTTGCTCCTATAATTGGCTCTGTCATAAACAAATAAATAATAAATATGTATTCTCATGGGGTGTCTATGCTGCAATACCCTAGGGATCACTTTTTTGGGTTACGTATTTGAACTAAGAAACCCTGTAGTTTCGCCATGTCCATCTGTCGGTCCGTCCGCGGCTTTGGCCGTGATCGTTATTGCTAGAAAGCTGCAATTTGGCATGGATACATAAATCAATCATGGCAAGAAAATGGTAAAATAAGAATTACAAATTTTATTAGGGTACCGCCCCTACAAAACGTTTTTTTTTAAACACAAATCTAACAGCCTTCCCCTGAGTCTGAATCTGAACGCTCTCTTTGTATATACTAATCCTTGGCAATTTCTCAGATGAGATTACAACGACAAGAATACAATAACAGGAATCTGAACAATGGTTGAGATTCAGTATATTAATGAAGGGCTCAGAAGAAAGTCATTCTACATGCACGATATCAAAAAAGGCGTATTGCCACACTTGTTTCATAGTTCCTTACGATCTTTCATCCCTAGCATGATATTTGTTATTGTTCAATGTGATTAGCTTTCCTACAAACAAACAAACAACCATTTAAAAGGAAAACCGTAATATCCATCATGCTTAATAGTGTTTCTGAAGATTCATTGTCTTTTTGTATTCACGGTTCGACTTTATATCTTATCTTATACCTATAAACGAGCAATTGTTGTATATATCTACCTATATATATTTATATATTTCGGGGACCTGTTGTTGAATTGTTTTCGGGGGCGAAAAATCGATCTAGCTAGGTCTTATCTCTGGGAAAACGCGCATTTTTGTGTTTTTATATGTTTACAGGTATTAATTTATTAGCACCTTCCTGGTTTAGATATTTTGTGTATATTATATATTGTCGATTAATTTTCTTTTAAATGACGGAGTCAGGTCACAAAGTTTTGAGAGATTAGGTACAGTAAGTACAGTATACCCAGTAATCTGAACATTAATACCTACCATCGTCCCCACAATGCGTAGGGTGTAACTTTAGTGGTCGTTAACCCATAAGTAGAGAGTAAAGCTCTCGTGCCCTTCAATAAATGTATCAACCTGCACTATCTTTAATAATAAAATTTCTGACGTCTGTCTCAAATCTTATCTTTACCATGGCTCGTTTGGGTTATGATTAGTGCACAGACCACTTGGCTATTAAACGGCGCATCATCAATATAAAGATAGATAAAGATAAAAGACATTTATTCGTGACGATCACAACACAAGTACGAACATGTACAGACAACAACAGAAGAAGAGATCATCAAGTGTGCATCACGAAATTGACCCAACTCAGCATAATGCTAGCTATAAAGCCAGCGCTGGTCTTCCGTAGGGCCCATTCGGTGATGCCACGACAGATAACACACAAAGATACATATTAAAACATTACAAAGATACACACAAAGAATACCTAATTATATACAAACATATTAACCAAACCAAAAAGAAATAATATCATCATACTCATCATACTCAACAAGGTTTCCCATGGGACCGATATGAAAATCGTGAAAAAATATACCCCTGGGTTCATACGTTTGGTCTACGTCGGGCTCTCAAGTTCATTATAGTAGATTGTACAACAAGGGCATAAAGTGATCCATTTTTACCCGAGGCAATATAGTAGAGGATAAAAATGGACATTTATGCCTTAGTTATACACTAACTTTTTTTTTTAGATTGTGCGTCGAATATACAAAAATATCCAATAATGTACATAGGTTATTTTACCGTATTTATTCAAGGCGAAAGAAAATTGTACTCGGGCCGGTTGGGGCGCGGGAAACGCCGGTCGGGAGCGTGCCGGTCGGGGGCCAGAGTCGGAAGTCATCTAAAATAATACTTTTGTTACTATAAAACTTACATAATTAATGAAAATTGGTACTACAAAAATGTAGTACAAAAGACATCAACGCGCGACTTTTACGCGCAACGTTTAGTCTTTTCTATTGGAGCGCGGCGGCACGTGAGTGGTAATTTTTTTTATAGTTGACTACAGCGTATCGAAATGAATATTATAGCTGAGTTAGAAGCCCATACATGAAAAGTACGCAATCATAGTTTGGTATACGAAATCTTACTTCAACCATTACAGGCGACGAGTAGAAAAATGATATGCAGCTCGCGCTTCTAGTGTAGAATCTCTGTCAACACGTGTCAATGCACTTTTTAATGTTGTGTCTATTTAAAGCAGTCTATGGACTAGGTAAGGGTGATATCTAACCTACACAATTTATAATTACATCACATCCTACATATTTAGGTAATGTAGGACATATTGGTGTTCTGACCCATTTTTAATTGATTCAATATATTCAGTACCTACTCGCCTTTGCCCGCGACTTCGTCTGCGTAGAGTTAGTAATTTGCGTAGCTTATTTTTTACCCAATCTGCTTTTTATCGATTCCCCATACAAACTTCCACCCCCCTTTCCCCTCTTAAGGGGCTACCTGAGGTTTTCATCGATTTTTGACAAGTTTTGAATCGTATCTCCTACTTTTTCACTACATATAGAATTATAAGACAAGCGGCTATCGGTTCTTCAATCTTTTATCTCCATTTTTGTTTACCGGATTGTGAAAAAAATTAATACTTATTTATTTATGATTGTTTTAAACATTGTCTAAAAAAAAACACTTTTTTCGTATCTCGATTGCTGTGAAAGATCTTACTTATACGAAATCTACATATTTGGGTTCGTCTTAGACGTCTCTAAAAATTTGTCTAAGGTTTTAATTTTAAACTAATTAACACAAAAGTTATGGCCAGAAAACCAGTTTTTTGGCCTAAAATTGTTCAACTTTGATGCCATATATTTCGAAAACAATGAACTTTGAAGTAAATATATTGCTAAAATCCGTTGCTGTTAATATGATAAGCTACAAACAACATTAGAAAACTAAGGGATTCAAATCGAAGGTCATTGGGGCATGGGATCCCCTTAAAGATGATTGAAAAAAATCAAAGCTACGCCACAATAGCTATTTATGCAACAAGTGCGGAAAGTGTATGATTCATAAAGGAATACGAGTCGGAAATCATCTTTACGCACGTGTATAATCAGGAAGAAGAAGAAGAAAACAAAAAGCACTAGTGCGGAAAAGTGCTCTTTTCCGCACTAGTGCGAGAAAGTAGCACCAGATGTACTGTAAAAAAAAATTGAAAACAAAAAGCACTAGTGCGGAAAAGTAGTACTTTCCGCAAGATATGGCTCCGTAGGAAACGCACTTTTCGAGCACATGCATTGTAAAAAACGCTTTGACACACAAGGGAATTAAAAAATATAGGGTAATTCCCGTTGACCTAGAACAACGAAATTTGGCAAGTAATGTCTTCTTACACTATATTAAACAAAAATAAAAAATAAGTTAAATTTGTACGGAACCCGCGGTGGGAAAAATAGTAGAGAAAGTTCTTCTTTATGTCAAACTCAAATAAATAAAAAATCAAACTATTATTGTCTTGTTAGACAGAAGTGTGGTCAAACATCGATTAATTTTTTATAATGTGATATATAAAAGTTAATAGTACATTTCGATGCTAGTGCGGAAAGAATGACATTTCCGCACGTGTATCGAACGACGTTTTTTAATACAGTTGCGAAAAAATAAGAAAAACAACAAGTAAGGAATTCGAAACTTTTATATTACTAATTCTGTGACATCAATGACATCATTGACATTGACATTATGAAGAGGTGTTTTTTAGCTGGGTGTTATTATTATTGAACCCACTTCAATGAAAGTTTTTTTTAAATACATGTTCTATAAGACAGAAACAATTGTAAATATAAAACATTGTACTACTATTACCCAAATATCGTTAATTACGATTATTTGTGTATCGTACATTTATAAAAACAATATCGAATGTTGCCTTTGGAAACTTAAAGCAGAAAGAAAAAACGCCTCTTCTTTGACAGGCGTTCCGTTCCATTCAGACAACTTATTAAGAACGGTTTTTCAATATTCAATATTAAAAAAATAGACGTGTTATAATGATGAAGAGGTAAGTAATTAAATATGAAATATGTATATTTTTCGTATTCTTACATTAACAGTAAGTTTTTATGTTGGTTACGACGTTTAAAGGAAACTAATATTAACACTCATCAATAAGTAGTCATGAATTGGAACAAGTATAAATTAAAAAAAATTGGAAAAGTAAAAAGCACTAGTTCGCGAAAACCAACTTTCCGCACGCTGAACAGCTACTTTAAGTATCACTTTTTGAGCAACTTATTAAAAAATAATTGTATGTAACTTCTACATTTTGTTCTGCGACGAACTGAACTCAATATATCAATAACTATCTATCTATTTTGCCAAACAAGCAAAATAAATATTCTGTACTGTATTTTAGAATTCTACAAAGTAACGCCAGATTTAGTTAAAAAATCTTCAATTTCTTAGGTTCAAATAGTGAGAAACAAACACCAGCAAAAGACACTTATTGAAAAAACATGTTAGGAAAAACCATAGAAATGCATACATGGCGTATAAATAAACAATACGTAGAAGCAGGTAGGTAACTAAACAGACTTTGGCACTTTTATCGTTACTCGGCGAGATGTAAGCCAGCCACGAATAAAATTGAAACTATAAATAAATTCCTATCTGTTATTGAAAATCTCAATTTGAGCATTATTGACGAGGGTATATGAAAAGTTTTCAATGGATTTTCATCGAGTGGTGATAAAAGGTATCTACGCGTGCAGAAAAATGTGCTTTTACTAGAAACTTACAGCTTGTAAATAGGCCTTTTAAAAAAATATGACTAAAAAATCCTGAGGATTTTGATTGATTTTTTTAGGAAAAAATATTTGAGGCAAGGAACAAGGAATCGCTTGATGGTAAGCAATTATGCAAAAGGAACGCACAGTTGAGGACTGCCAGCCATCTAGTGATGAAGATGGAAATTTTGTCGCGTAGAGCGATGGCGGAAAGAAGCGGCAGGGACCTGTTTTACATGCGATACCAAAATGCAGAGCAAGACTACATCTCTACGCAGCGCCAAGGAGTCAAGCCGATAATTCGAGTCGCTTTTCGTTGGATGCGGTCCAAAGGGAGAGGTGCCCCTGCCCACAAATGAGAACAGTATTCCATATGTTGGTAAACCTGCCGCTGCGGGGCCGGCGTGAAATACCTACTGTCTCAATCTGTTGAGCACTCCGAGCTTTTTCGAGGATAATTTGGTCTCCCCTCAGGCCGAGGAAATGGCCTTCACTCCAGATGTCGACACCAAGGATATCGATGCTGGTTGGGGCAGGTAGGGGAGTCCTTTCAAATCTTCTACTGGAGTGCTAACTTCTGCCTATTCACTTTAAGGGCCAGACGGGCGTAACTTTTTACTCTGTAGGTTTCCGTACACAAAGGGTAAAAACGGGACCCTATTACTAAGACTCCGCTGTCTGTCTGTCTGTGTCAAATTATTCCAACATGAGTAGTATTTTAATGCCATTACAGCTTTTGATAATTTTAAGGCAAGTACCAATTATTTATTTGACAACTGAATTAGTATATTGGAGACTATTTATTATATGCCCAATGAAAGTTCCTGTTTAATATTTTAGTTGCCCGGATAATAATAAGCAATTAATAATGTTTACTTCAAGGATGAGTCACATTTGTTATTATGATATAGAAATTGCTTACTATCGATAACACTTGAGTTGATAAGTATTTAATTAATCACTAGCACTGGTACGTTTTTGGCCCTGAAAAACCGGGCTATGATCGTAACCTATCCATAGCCTGTCTGTTGTCAAATAAAGCCTTCTTGCTTGTATTATTTAAGGCGCCCAACCTATGTTGAATGCCAAATTAGTGAAGAAATATCACTTAATCGTAGCCACATCATACAGAGATGGAAGTTGCGGAAAGTTTATGAAATTCAGGAAAACTCAAAAATTTTGGAAAATTTAACGGGAAACAAATGAAACATTCATTTGGGAAATGGCAAATTTCGATTTCTGTACACAAATATGACATCATATAGGACAAAATTTAATCTTATTCAATAAGAAGTATCTTGTGCAACTTGTAAAATTGTGCAATTTGTTTACATACATGTACACACATGTGTGTACCTACATTATAAGGGTTCTTAAACGTCAAAGGACCGAAGTTACAAAACGAGACGAAGTCGAGAATTTTAAGACCTAATTATGTACCATTGCATACAATATTTTTTCTAAGATAGCAGCAAACATCAAAAATGTATATTATAATCATAGTAAATACCTATAAGTATAGGTACAAGAGTAAATAAATTTGTTTTCTAGATCTTTGCCTAGAAGTTAAAAAAGTACAACAGAATTGAATGAATATTCAGACATAATAACACCGCTATTATGATCCTATAGACAAGTGCCGGCTCGCCCCACGCGCCGCGCTTCTAATGAATTTAGACATCGCTGGCAGTCATTTAATTGACAAATTGAAGTATGGAAGTGCCGATATTTAAACAATGAAAGTTGAATAAATCGTTAAATCGGAGTTGAAACTCTAGGTCCATGGGGTCCCAGCGCGCATAAGTTGTTTGCAGAAATCGCGAAGCGTCTGGTTGACGTAACTGGTGACCGAAGAGCTGGCGGCTTTCTCGCACAACGTATCAGCATTGCGATACAGCGGGGAAATGCCGCCAGCATCCTTGGTACAATGCCTCAAGGGCCTATTTTAGATGTAAGCTAGTTATTAATTTCGTTTACGTAGTACCACTGTATATATCTTGTATGTAAATAAATAAAGTTAATGTATATGACTAAAAAAAAACAATGACTGAATTTAAAATTAAAAGATCCACAAAATTATAACAACCTATCTAAGATGCATCGCTGGTATATCATACATTATTTATATCAGTCACATGCAAAACAATGAAATAAGGTCAGGTCAAATCAACAAACAACACACATATTAAATTAAATTAATTGAAACAGAGGATGTCAAACTTAAACTTATACAAATATACAAACATCACAAATAAATTGAATTAATTGAAAATTTCAACTGTCTAGCTATCACGGTTTATGAGATACAGCCTGGTGACAGACAGACTGACGGACAGACAGACGGATAGACAGACAGACGGACAGTAAAGTTAACTGTAATAAGGTCCCGTTTTTACCCTTTGGGTAGGGAACCCTAAAAAGTGCCAGAGTTCTAGCTTGCAGTGGGAGCGTTCTGGACCCGACGATTAAGAATCACACCGCACAAAAAAGCGCATGTAAATCATTCGGTCTTCTGCTGGTGATAAATTGTAATATTAATTCGTGTGAACAAACTTCTTATGTCTATCGTTCCCTCGGGGCTAAAAACGTGTAGGTAACTTCTAAACTTTAGAACCGATGTTGATTACTTAAACATGTGGTAAATAAGCGCCTTCCAAAACATCGCGAAGAGCTCAGAATGTACGCGATATTTTCTCAAGAACATTTCTTATACGAACTCTCGGCAAACGGTAAATATGGGCTTGAGATTAAAGCTGATTTCACTTAACATGTATTCATTTAAACTTTTCTCGACGGTGTATTTAATAAAATAAATTAATTGGCGGAGCGTTAGCGAAGGTCTCCGTTTCAGCTTTGGCAAAAATGCTTCCGCAACCCGGTTCTAGATATATTATAATTTTTTGTCGTTTCTATTTTTGGTAACTGTTCAAAATATTGGAAACTAGCTTTTGCCCGCGACTTCGTCTGCGTGGACTTAGTAACCCCAGCTAGAGTAAGAATAGCGCCTGGAGAAAATCTTATAGCAATTATTCAATTTGAGCATATTATGCACACAAATTAGCAGACACTTCATTAATTATCTCAATTCCACCCCGCTTTTTACTTTCTTAAGGGATGATTTTCGGGATAAAAACTATCCTATGTCCTTCTTAGGGACTCAACCTATCTCTATGCCAAATTTCATCTAAATCGATTCAGCGGTTTAAGCGTGAAGAGGGAACACACAGACAGACAGACAGACAGACAGACAGACTTTCGCATTTATAATATTAGTATATGGATTGGCGCAAAAAACTTCAGTGCCAGTAAAGTCTATCGCACTTAAGACCATTGTGAGGTCGCTGTGACAATGATTCAACGAAATAGGTACTATTCAAATTTTTTTAATTTTTCAAACTTATGAAGCTTATGGCGAGGTCTACAACTCACAGAGCCATTAGTGATAAAACCCTTGGAGTGGCAGGCCGTCGGCTCCCGACCGATTACGTCATTTAAATTTGAAATTTGATTAGTAGAACTCAAAAACGACGTAATGCCATAATTTTAAACTAATACGGGACTTAATCGCGTAAAAACTTACGTTTATAATATTGTCTTCGGTTACCGCGATAGTTACTCATGAAATAAAACTATGAAAACGGATTATATCGCGTATATTGAATTTATAACACATCCCGACGTTTCGAACTCTTTACAGCGTTCGTGGTCAACGGGTGACGGGTCACGAAAGAGTTCGAAACGTCGGGATGTGTTATAAATTCAATATACGCGATATAATCCGTTTTCATAGTTTTATTTCATGAACTTACGTTTATTTATGGTTTCGAACCGTCAGGCCATTAATAAACGTAAGTTTTTTGATAAACGTAAGTGTTAGTTAAAAATTATGAGTGAAAATCGTGTTAGTTGAAATCAATATGACGTAATGCCACTTGAAGAGAAATAAATATTTTTCCCCTCACTAGCTCGGAAAGCCGCCTTTTATCCTTTAAAACAAGCGGGGAAAAACGCATTTTATCCACTAGTGGGGAAAGTAATTTGACCTTGGATGGAGCGTGTTTAAGTAGCTTTTGACAGATAACAAAACGTAAAACGTCATAATAATGGTTCGTTCGATATTAATTATCATTAAATAAATGGTTCGAGAATTTAATAAAAAATACCAAATTTAGTTTTATTTAATGATTTCAAGTCATAAACCTTAAATTCCATAAGAAACATTTTGTTTTTTTAAATGATGTTGAATGTAATTCTGAACGCACAAGTTGAGTCGATGCAAATTCAAAACGCGTCGTCAGAAATGTCAACATTGTCAACAAAAAAATTTTCACCGACTCCGACACGTAAAAATACACAACTTCCCGAGTTTTCTGTTATAATATCGTATTATCGTAAAAAAATGAGTGATTCCAGTGATGAAGATGATCTAACGCCTGTGGATGTTGCACTTTCCTCGCTATAGTGAGGGGAAAAGTTTTGTGTTATACACGGGTGCAAATGTATTTTACTTCTCGTGTGTTAAAACACTCGCTACGCTCAGGATTCTATTTTAGAACCACTCGCTTCGCTCGTGGTTCAACTATAGAATCCTTTCGCTAGCTCTTGTTTTAATTCCATACTCGCGGGTAAAATACAACTTTGCACCCTTGTATAACAAATAACTATTATATGTGCTCTAACTGTATAAATGACAGCAACATATATCTCGCTATACCGTAATCCCTAAAGGGATTCGTATAGGAGCGGCAAGCACGTAGGTATTGCTCGCCCTTAGAAATATGGTCAAAGAAGCCTAGCTATTCAAAGAATACTCGAGTAATTTCTATGAAATGAAATGACAAAATTAAATAACTTTATTTTACGCAACTAGTGACCCTTAAATAAATACCTTAAAGCTAGCATACATATTGTCCATACTAATATTATAAATGTGAAATCCAAGCGGCTCAATGGCGTCGGATCGCACAGGACAGGAACGAATGGCGGAATCTAGTATCGGAAGCCAAGATCCACTTCGGGTTGCTGAGCCAGCGAAGTTAGTGAGTAACATTATTATATTGTATATATTAGGTATATGTATTGTATATATATTTCGATGGTCTTGCATATGTTTGTTAAATTTTAATTTAGCTTTGCTTATTATATTTTGTTAGTATAGTAGTAGCACCGCCACAATCTCTCTGCTTTGCCTTAAGGTTGACTGGTAGAGAATGCTTTTGGCGTTAAGTCCACCTTTTGTACGATAAGTTTTTCTTTTGTGCAATAAAAATTAAATAAATGATAAAATAAATTATAAATGCCAAAGTATGTCTGTCTGTCTGACTGTCTGTCTGTTACCTCTTCACGCTGAAACCGTTGAATCGATTTAGTTCAAATTTAGTATAGATATAGTAAGTCCCGGGGACATAGGGTAATTTTTATCCCAGAAGTCATCCTTTAAGTTTGTATGGGGAATCGATAAAAAGCAGATTTTATAAAAAATAAGCTCCCCAAATTATTAACTCCACGTAGACGAAGTCGCTGGCAAAAGCTAGTAAAAATATATTATCAAATGTATTTTTCTGTCTGTCTGTCACCAGGCTGTATCTCATGAACCGTGATAGCTATACAGTTGAAATTTTCACAGATCATATATTTCAGTTGCCGCTATAGCAACAAATACTAAAAAGCACGGAACCCTCGGTGGGCGAGTCCGACTCGCACTTAAAATATAATAATTTATTTATTTATTTATTAAGGACCAACTTGGATCAATTTGTATAAGTGACAGTTTTATCCTAAGGCTAATGTTAGTATATACATAATTATTTACTGCCTAGCCAACTATAGGTATATACTACAATCGTAAAATTACAGTTTTTAAAATAAATAAATAAGTAGATTTTCTCAAAAACCAGTTTAAAGAAAATCTGCTTACTTACCTATTCCTGCGCACATGAACCATGCAGCAGTTATTTATATACAGGCTACCAACCCTGTCCGCAGTCATGATCAGGATAATATACACACACAATATGACAATATGGTAGCCACAAACCGGCTTGATCATTGACATAATATACATGTTTTATGTTTGCTCAGCTATTTTTATTTATCACGATAAACCCTCTGTTTTATTTCATTGTTTTTAGGGTTCCATACCTCAAAAGGAAAAAAAAAACGGAACCCTTAAAGAATCACTGTTCGCCCGTCCGTCCGTCCGTCGGTCTGTCTGTCAAGACCCTTTATCTTGGAAACGCGTGGAGGTATCGAGTTGAAATTAAAACAATATACTCATGTCTACAGCCTCTTGAAGCTGTAAAAAAAAATTAAACTTATAAGTTAACGTAAAAAACAGATACGGCCGTCTATGCAGCAAAAAACGTATATTTCGACACTCTTAAGGGAATCAAAATTGATAAGTTACTTCCCGTTGACCTAGAACTATGAAATTTGGCAAGTAATATCGTCTTACTCTATAAGTAAAGGGAAAACTCTCAAAACTATAAATTTGTAATAAATAAATAAAAAATATTAATTTTGTACGGAACCCTCGGTGGACAAGTCCGACTCGCACTTGGCAGGCATTTTTGTTATAATATTACCTACTAAGGCAATAGTTCTTCAGATTTCCTCTACATAAATCAAGCAAAAAATTAACCTTTAAGTAATCGTACCTACATTTCGTTTAGTTGGCTACTTACGATTTTAGCGGTCTTAGGATTTCAATTATTAAACTGATAAGAAACTAGAAGATTTTTAAAGTATACTTAAGTACTCTACCACCAAAAAAGGTGTCTATTATTGCAAACTTTATCAGAACAAAATTCTAATTTAGAATCTGCCCTAGACCGTGAAAAAACTGCTGCATTCAGTTCAGCAGCGGGCATCATCGAAGGCGCGTTAGTCCAACTCAGCTAACGGTCGCGCCTGCCCGCCTCCCGCCGTGCCCGCGCTGCGCGGACTACGAAAAAAAGTTTTGAAAGTTAACCGACTCAATTATGAGGAAATAATTAAAAACTTCGACATTGTGTGCTGTGACGTTTTGTAAATACCAAAAGTTCACATAATTCAATGTTATGTTATTAGTTACTAATTGTTTAGTGTGTGTTGTGAAGTTTAATTGAAATATTTGAATGGCTGCCAAAACTAGTAAGTAAATAATAACGTTAATTTCTTGTTTTAGTTTCAAATATTTGAATTAAAATATTATGGAGAAACAGAAGCAGCGAGAAATGGAAGTTGGAAGTTTTTTATTGCGAGAAAAATTGTCGGTGCAGTACTCAAAACAAAAAGCGGAAATGAAAGAAAGTCTTTGAGATGGTGATTATTTAATTTTAAAGTGGATTGAAATTTCCTTGCAGTCTCGGAAACTGTGTGAACTGAATGAAAGAGTTTTAATTGAAATGATGGTAATGCAAGTATAGCAGGTTTAAAGAGGTTTTAATTTAGCGGAACTAGGCGATAAGCAAGGCGCGTTAGTATATGCTCGACAAATCGTATACAACATCAAATACATACTAATATTATAAATGCGAAAGTGTGTCTATGTATCTGCCTGTTACCTCTTCACGCTTAAATCGCCGATTTAATTGAAATTAAAAAGCAGATTGGGTAAAAAATAAACTACGCAAATTACTAACTCTAAGAGACGAAGTCGCAGGTAAAAGCTAGTGCATAATTGACCGAAACGTTAGCGAAGGTCTACGTTTTTACTCGGGCAGGTCGCAATTCTCAACCGATTCTCATGAATTTTTTTGACCAGATCATGATTAAATAGAATTATTTTGTCAATCCAGATTTTGGATTTTTTTTATATGCGGAAATTGGCATAACAGACTTAAGCGCCAATAGCGTCTATGGCGCTTAAGACCACTATGAGTTCACTGTGATAACGACTCAAGGAAATAAGTATTTTGCACTTTTACATTTTCTAAGCTTAACGCGAGGTCTAATAGTATATTTATATTAAAGATTTTCAATATTTTCTAAAAATATATGTAGGTACATACTTGCTATTGATCGGTGGTCGGCTTTCACTTAATTATCTAATGGATAGTTTTCTAATTATGTAAGTAGTAGGTACCTATCTGAATTTTATTAATTTGTGTTCATTGATTGTATTTACAATATTAATGCTTTGTATACTATTTATTAAATAGGTCCTGTAAAATTAAATAATACCATTACGCAGTGTTTCCGGTTTCAGAATATCTTGTAGGTATAATAAATCTTAATCTATTAACGTGCAGTGGGTTCAGGCCAGCAGAGTTTTGAAAACTTGTGGCGCTTTTTAGGGTTCCGTACCCAAGGGTAAACACGGAACCCTATTTCTAAGACTCCGCTCTCCGTCCGTCTGTCTTTCTGTCTGTCTGTCCGTCTGTCGCCAGGCTGTATCTCATGAACCGTGATAGATAGACAGTTGAAATTTTCACAGATTTTTTGCGTAATGGTACGGAACTCTTCGTGCGCGAGTCCTACTCGCACTTGGCCGGTTTTTAAATCATAATACGGTTGCCAAAAATATGAAAAGCAATTTTGAGGCCTTTGTCTAGTAACTTCATTGATTTTAAACCAGATTTATTAAACAGCACTCGATAGAAAAAAATCACGAAATCCTATGAAGTTAAACAACAACTTTGGCCCCTTGTAAAACAACAGTTATTTGTTTTACAAGGGGGCAAAGTTGTTGTCTAACCTCTCGTGCTAATATTGATAACGGAGCAAGCGAAAGATTCGAAAAATGGAATCTTGAGCGTTGCGAGGGTTTCAAGGCTCCTGCCTTGGGTTTGGGTTTAACAAATTTCTCCACCGAGTGAAACACGAAAATAACAAAGAATTTTGAAATGTTGGAGCTTACATGAAATAGGTATCTTTCATGGTTGTTTACTTGTTTAGTATTCATAAGTTCGGGGATGTACGTTTGAGGGTCAACGCGTAACATACAACTTTTAACTAGTTTAATAACAGGTAGTGGGTTCAAATATGATCACGTGAATGCTTTTCTTAATTTTATCATATGATTAACTATGTCATAGGACCTCTTGATGCCGGTCAATAATTTATCTTTACGAAAATTTGGGAGCGCACTCATCTGACGCCTACATATTTGCACTGTCAATGTGTACTCAATAATATCTACACTCGACTCTATACTATTGCAGATCATCATCTTCCTCGCGTTGTCCCGGCATTTTGCCACGGCTCCATGGGAGCCTGGGGTCTGCTTGGCAACTAATCCCAAGAATTGGCGTAGGCACTAGTTTTTACGAAAGCGACTGCCATCTGACCGTCCAACCCAGAGGGGAAACTAGGCCTTGTTGGGATTAGTCCGGTTTCCTCACGATGTTTTCCTTCACCGAAAAGCGACTGGTAAATATCAAATGATGTTTCGTACATAAGTTCCGAAAAACTCATCGGTACGAGCCGGGGTTTGAACCCGCGACCTCCGGATTGCAAGTCGCACGCTCTTACCGCTAGGCCACCAGCGCTCTAACTATACTATTGCAGATACCATTTCGAAAAAAAGTTATAAGAGTATGTAAACGCACGTACTACCCTTTCACAATATCTAAACAACTACTATATTTTAAGGGTTCGCCCCAAGAATTTACGACGTATTATATATGTTATGTCTACACCTAACTAGATCACACAAGTCACAATAACCATAACCTTGGACATAACTAAACTGCTCCTGTGTATTAATACGTCAAAATTTTGAGCTCTTACACTTTAAACCATACGGTAAATAGATAAAGTATAAGTTCCAGCCGTTGAGGAAGTTACTCGCTGTGAGTATTTTGACACGTCCAGTAAAGTACTCAATCAGCGTATTTGCACTGGCAACCAGTTTGCTGACTTGTATGTAAACATAGTTGTTGTATAGTTTTGAGTTACTATTAAATAAACCGGCCAATTGCGAGTCGGACTCGCGTTCCGAGGGTTCCGTACATTACAACATTTTTAACAATGTATTTTTTATGTGAAACGTGAGCGATGTCTTAAAAAAACCCGTAGTGATCGGATCAAAAACTAAGTAGCTAAGTCCGACTCACGCTTGACTGCACATTTCTAATAGGTTTTCCTGTCATCTATAGGTAAAAAAACTAATTTTTGTATTTTTTTTTCAAAATTTTAGACCCAGTAGTTTCGGAGATAAAGGGGGGGGAAACGGTCATTTTTTGCCTATTTTCTTGAATAACCTCTAAACTGGTTATCCTAAAATTATTAAAAAAATATATTTGAGATTCCTAGAATGAGTTCTTTCATTTGGTATGTAACACGATGTGGTTAAAAAAACTTTATTTTTTAATTTTCTCATTTACCCCCCAAAAGTGACCCCCATGTTTTAAATTCATTTGTTTACGTTACATGTCTGTCTTTGGGTTACAAACTTACATACGTGTACCAAATTTCAACTTAATTAATCCAGTAATCCAGTAGTTTCGGAGAAAATAGGCTGTGACAGACGGACAGACAGACAGACGCACTAGTGATCCTATGTGTTTATTTATATTTTAAACTAAGTGTTATTTAAATGTGTATCTCATTCTCTCAATTATGTCAGTGCTAAATAGGATAACGGCATACTGTCACATAAATGAATATTTTTTTTATACCACGTCGGTGGCAATCAAGCATACGGCCCGCCTGATGGTAAGCAGTTACCGTAGCCTATGGACGCCTGCAATACCGGAGATATTACACGCGCGTTGCCGACCCTTTAGAGTGTGTATATTGTCAATTCAATAAATAATTTTAATTATTAGGCTGACAAAATTCTTCCACTGAGTAAAAACACTTGCTTGGCAATAAAGCCGTAAGCTTGGTTTTACATCTGTTAACTTTGACGATCATCTTCAATTCAACTTTTCAATAATCACTTTCCTATATATAATTTTGTTCTCTTTGAATTATTAGCTTTCATGTATGAAATAAAACGTATTATATCGCGTATATTGAATCTCTACTACATCCCGACGTTTCGAACCCTTTACAAGTTTACAGCGTTCGTGGTCAACGGGGTGACACGGGGTAGTTTTATTTCATGAGTAACGTAACTATCGCGGTAACCGAATACAATTATGTCTTACATTGTTTAATCTCGAAACATGGCTCAGAAAAGCTGTGAAACATAAAAATTAAAATTAAAAATTAAGAATAAAATATATTACAGATTCTCAAAATATAATCTATTAATGAATAAATATAGCTATATATCTACTTAAAAATTAAATTAATGTTAAATAAAACTATATTAAAACTAAATTAAAGCTAAATTATAAAAAGAAAAAATTATACTGAAGTTATAAAAAGAACACCCCGTCCAAAATCTCTGCCTGCGGCATTGACCCCATAACGCTGGCTGCGTTACCTCTCTGTATTGTCAGCGATATACGCTGGGAGAGGTAAGCGCCAGCCCTGTGGTCTCCTGAAGAGTCGACCAGCCGTGCCGACAGGGCTCTCATAAAGGCTTTCATGTCCGCCGACCAAGGTCCCATTGTCTCCACTGCAAGCGCCGCAAACTCATAATCTCGCAGTAAAGATGAGTATTTGCGGCGCTTGAGTAGTTGGGTCTGGTCGGCAGCAGCGCCGGCCTGTGCACGGGTAGCTTGGATGTGGGACTGTGCAAAGGTGTCCACGCATGTGGCGTCCCACACTAGTGGCCTACCTAGTTTCCACGGCACCATTGTTGCTCCGTCGGGTCGCTTGCCATCATCTCTCACCATACCTGCGGGTTCAAGAATGGCAGGCACAGAGACGGTGGTTGGTTACTTTCCTATTGGTTACGTAAATTTAAATCGTGTTCAATGTAATATTTTATAATTAATTAATTATATTTTTTTATTAATTATTTTTTATTATTAATTAATTATTATTATTTTTATTAATTAATTATTAATTCTTATTTTTTTATTAATTTTTATTTTTTATTTTTTTATTATTAATTTATTTAGTATTTTAAATATTAACAATAGATTTTAAGTCACCATGTACCTAAACCCCAATGGATCCAAGTTATCTGAATAAAGAAATTATATTATATTATTATTATTATAATTCGCTGCCAATAGGAATATCTAATGTATATTTTTAAATAATCCTTTAATATTTTTAATACGCTTTAACTGAGCTTGAAACCACAGGTATCAAACTAACAAAATAAAATAGTACAAATATGTAGTTTTTAAGCTGTTTCCAATGAGAAACTTTGCAAGTATGTACAATAATACAGATGATAACACAACAAGTTGGTATTATTAAGCTGATCTGATGACAGAGTCTAGTCTAAAGGCATGAAAGTAAACAAAAGCTTCATATTACATAAAATTAAATTTTACCCAAAACTGTGCCCTTTAAGTTCCGCGAAAGCACCATTTTCTCAGGATGTCTTTTTAATTAAATAAAACGTTTCAAAATTTACTTAGGGTTTTTTATCGTCTCTTTGCAAGCTTAGCGAAGTCAAAGGACTTGATACCCTTATTAAAAAAAGGTTCTTAACTTGGTTGTGTTATGCGATAGACGATGTGTCGGCTATTTTTAAACAACTTAATATTATATTGATTTTTAATAATGATTGGTATTAGTTATTTGTGCAACAAGAGAGGAAAGTTGGTTTTTCTTGCGAGTGTTTATTTAGGACACAAAAACACGAGATGTAAAATAACTTTGCTCTCGTGTTGCACACATAATTTTTCACCTCAGTAGTGAGAACATATTAAAGGTTAAAATGTATTTCGAATTACACAGAATAAACAGAAAAAAAGTATTATAATATGTACGATACGATAAGATACGATACGATACGATACGATACGAGACCGGACCGGACCGGACCGGACCGGACCGTACCGTACCCTACCGTAGTATGAAGTTCATGGCCTTCACTAAATTAAAAAGCTACATTGTTTCACTCCCTGGAGTGAGGAAAGTCGCACTTTCCTCACTCCAGGGAGTGACGAAAGTAGGCTTGTTCGAGCTGCTGAGGTGAAAAATAAATATTCTGTACTGTATTTTAGAATTATACAAAGTAACGCCAGATTTAGTTAAAAAATCTTCAATTTCTTAGGTTCATTGGTCCAGTAAGGATCTATAACTGTCAAAGCTTAGATACTTTTATTCGACTGAGTAAGATGGAAAGGTACATTTTGAGTAAAAGCATATGTAGGTACTAAGTGCATGTTGAGGAAAATAAGTGAAGTGATGGCTCTCCGAAACATGTGGCGCGAGTGACTAAAACAAGTGAGTCTAAACCGTGGAATTATTTAATATAAATGATATTTTATTTTGTTTTTTGTCCCCAAAAAATGTGACGGAGTGGAGCTTTTCGTATGGGGTAATTTTTTTTTAATTTTTCTCAAGAGAATTATAATCAAAGAACGTAAAATATGTGACGTTTTCAATCAAAAGGTACATTGTCGCTTAACATAAGGACGAAAATTGCTTGTATCTTTATACGAAAAACCTGTCAGAGCGTCCTTATAGCAAGCGACAATGTGGTACCTTTTGCTTGGAAACGACACATATAGTTTTAAGGGTTGATACTGACGAGCGCTTGAACGCCTGATCGTAGAATATTCCGTATTCCGTACCCAAAGGGTAAGAACGGGACCCTAATTACTAAGACTCCACTGTCCGTCTCTCTGCCCGTCTGTCTATCACCAGGCTGTATCTCATGAACCGTGATAGCTAGATAGTTGAAAATTTCTCAGATTATGTATTTCTGTTGCCGCTATAACAACAAATACTAAAAACAGAATAAAATAAATATTTAAGTGGGGCTCCCATACAACAAACGAACCCTTCGTGCGCGAGTCCGACTCGCACTTGGCCGGTTTTTTCAAATCTCCGAATACAAATTGAAACCCGATGGTTAACTTTTAAAATCGTAAACTGAGTTAAGAATGTAAAACATTCCGGATATCACATAAAAATCTTATATTTATTGCCTAACCCTTCTCAGAATGGAATGGTAACAGAATCAATTTTATTATAACCTTTCAGGCCCTGTGAATCTGATTGTAGTCAGTCCCTTAGGGAATAGGACCCTCGACCCTCGGCTCTTTACTGAAAGGGGATCCCTTACAACATAAATGTCCTGTGCGAAGTGAAAATAAGCTGTGACTTGTGAATTATTATATTCCGTTGCGATTTAAATGTGTCACGTTTATTTTTAAACGGTTTTATTTAGCTTGACCCCGTAAACCCCGTATATACCTGTGTATATATATTACAAGCTTTTTATAACTTGCAATGTATCTATGTAACTATGTATGTTTAGTTTTCTTTTGTCTGTTAGGTGTTCTCAGAATCGCCTTCTTGCTGCCCCTCGGTCATCTAGTAAGTTCTACAACAAATCCTTCACTTTCCAGTCTGTAAGATTGTGGAATGCTTTGCCCATTGATATAAGACGTGCTCAATCCCTACCCATTTTTAAAAAACTTCTAAAAGAACACTATTTAAAATCTCTTTCTTAGTCTTGGTCCTTTCACTTACACATATATATTTTTCTTTTTGTTCACGCTACCTGGTCGTTATTCTTCTCTTGCTTGAATTCTCATTATGTATTTATGTATTTTGTGTAGGTTTATGTAGTGTATTATTGTTGCTTAAATAATATATGTAGTTTATGTAGGTTATTTTTCATTGTTTGTTATTTATACTTAGGTATTTGATTTGTAAACTTTACACCTTTGTTATTTTGCACTGCCCATTAACTTATTTCTAGCCACTGAATCGCTATCTGAAGGTTGTCTGGAAGAGATCGCTTTTTAGCGATAAGTCCGCCTGTTGTTACCTACTCACTTATGTCCTGTCATTGTTTGCAACATGTATTTTTCTTTGTAGTGCACAATAAAGTATTTTATTATTATTATTATTTGTATCTCCTTGGATATCACGGGCCTATGCATCCCGGTCTTTTGATAGGCTTGCGTGGGGATATAGATCCAACACGTAGAGGCCCCTTGGAGAGCTTTTATGTCATGTAGAACGCCTGCTGGAACCCGTTCACAGGCGCAACAATAGACACCCATGAACCGGTCGCAGCAGGCATTGGGACTATCGTAGAAAAAGTGAACAGTATACCGGTCTATGGATTGAAGTTTGGGTGGACAATGATACTGGGCTATTATAAAGAAGTCCGGACACCTGCCATAACAATGTTAAAACACGTTATCGAGGCAGGCGGTGACTTGCCGCTGACTAGATGGGCCCCTGAAACTGCCGTCGTGAAGACGACCAGGAGCAACACCGGTGTGAGCGGCTCAGGGGTGTCGAGAGGTGTGCGCCGCTTTCTACCCAGTGGCTGTTACCAGCCACTGTGCCAACTCGCGTCTTATGCATCTTTCACTTCCACCCCTGGAGCATATAGCTCTTACGACTCCCCTCTGGACGGCCAATGAAGGCAAGCCAGAGCTGAGAGTCCTGCGGGTCCCCTTGGGGTCCACTCCGACCGACGAAGACACGCCGGAGACGGAGACCCTGACCGACTCTCTGGAGCACTCGGGTCCGTGGGGTCGTCACTCCCCAACAGCTCGCCACAAGCTGCCCTGCGGGCTTATTATTATTATTATTATGTACGGGTCAAATCGTGCCAGTTTAATTTGTCGGTTTCCGATGAAGCTGAAAATTTGCATACGTGTGTAAGTCGGATGACAATGCTACATTATTGTAAGAAGAACTCCAGCGTTACAGTTCAGCATCCAATCACCTCTCTTCACAATCGTCCTCCCTTCACCTCTGCCCGTAACCGAATGCCCGTTAACCGTCATGCCAGTTGCATTTTTCTTTTCTTTAAAATACCTTCCATTTACAAATGTCAACAATCACTAACTTTACTTTTAAATTTATTAACTTATAGATTGACAATGATTATTCAAATCTTTATTTCATTAAAATCTTTTTCGAATAATTAGTAATTTTAAAGTATCTTACATTATGGTACCATCGAGCTGATCTGATGATAGAGACAGGAGGTGGCCATATAAACTCCGTGATAAAACAACGCAACCTAATTGTGTTTGGGGTTTTTAGGATTGTCTCGATGAGTATTAGTTGTCTGTGGAAAGAAAAGTCAGTGCAGTACAGTCAGTAATAAAAGCTTGTACCAAAAATGGTTCCAAAAACTCATTACAGTTCAAATGATTCGTTTCTCGTTGTCCATTTATTGTACGTCATTAGGCACGCGTCAAAGGGACGCTCAAAATAATAGTATACACTTTACAAGCCCTTACGCGTAAGTTAGTCCGCACTTTTAATCCCATTGTTCTTTTGAGGCAGAATAAAAAAATATCTTTGAGTCTACCCGTGAAGCGTATCATGTGTTGTATTGACTGAAGAAGTACCAATATACCACGAGAAATGTTCTAATAAACCTTGTTTAAAGCATTTATCTGTCCCCAACTTTTCCGGTGTTGGTCTCTGTTATAGTATCTTGCAAGTCAAAATTGATCCAATTTTTGGTTTCTGATTGAGTATAAGTTTTATCATACATCGTAGCATTTACTTATACCAAAGAGGTTATAATAGGATAGAGCGGTACTGTCATAGTAAATTTTGTAACCACAGTAAATTCACTGCCATCTATCGACACACTTTAAAACTAAAAATTAAGATTTATAAAAATACAATAAAATGTATTTAAATATGGATAAATGACTTTTTTTATTAGCATTAATTATTTTTATAATTTTTTCCCCTCACTAGCTCGGAAAGCCGTCTATTATCCTTTAAAACAAGCGGGGAAAAACGCATTTTATCCACTAGTGGGGAAAGTAATTTGACCTTGGATGGAGCGTGTTTAAGTAGCTTGACAGATAACAAAACGTAAAACGCTTATGATAATGGTTCGTTCGATATTAATTATCATTAAGTAAATGGTTTGAGAATCTAGTAAAAACACCAAATTTAGCTTTATTTAATAATTTTAATTCATAAACCTTAAAATTCCATAAGAAACGTTAGATTTTTTGTAATGATGTTAAATATAATTCTGAACGCACAAGTTGAATCGATGCAATTTCAAAACGCATCGTTGACATTTCATACGTCAGAACAGAAATGTCAACATTGTCAACAAAATTTTTACTGTTCTTCTCACCGACTCACGTAAAAATCAGAATTTCTAGTGTTTTCTGTTATAATATCGTAAAAAAATTAGTGATTCCAGTGATGAAGATGATCTAACGCTTGTGGATTTTGCACTTTCCTCGCTATAGTGAGGGGAAAAGTTTTGTGTTACACACGGGTGCAAATGTATTTTACTTCTCGTGTGTTGAAACACTCGCTACGCTCAGGATTCTATTTTAGAACCACTCGCTTCGCTCGTGGTTCAACTATAGAATCCTTTCGCTTGCTCATGTTTCAATTCCACACTCGCGGGTAAAATACAACTTTGCACCCTTGTATAACAAATAACTATTACCCATGTTCGTTTACTGACTGAAATTTTCGCGATTTTCGAAGCACGTTTTTTCCTCAGACTGTATCCATCTATTACGGAGTTATATCTATCTTTGCTATACCATATACCATAGCTAAAACAATAATAAAGCTAGACATATATTGACCGGGATATGGACCGTGATTACCTTAGAAAACAATACAAAAGGTAATCACGGTCCATAGCCCGGTCAATATAAGCTAGTAAAACTATCCGTGAATCGTTTAAAACTGTTAATAATAAAGCTATTGTAGCAAGAACAATCCGCAAGACTGCCCTATTACTATTGTATTAAAGCCGGCCAAAATCTGTTTATGGCCCTTAAATCACATTAATCTTGCCAACTCTTTATAGCTCCAAAGCCCCTCGCAGCTAATAAACCACTATAATACGGATCTCTTGAATCTTCCGAACGGTTCCTTCGATCCTTGCAACGCGTATTGACGCTGCCAATCGGATTTGTTTTATTATTTCCGATAAAATTGAAGTCTTTATAGCTTCGGGTGGACTTAGCCTCACATCGACTCAGGGAATTGTAGAGGAAATTGATTTCGGAAGTGGTCTGGAGTCTTGGATTTGGAGTGGCTGGTTACATGTCCGTCTTTGGGTCACAAACTTACATATGTGTACGAAATTTCAACTTAATTTGTCCAGTAGTTTCGGAGAAAATAGGCTGTGACAGACGGACAGACAGACAGACAGATAGACGCATGAGTGATCCTATAAGGGCTACGTTTTTTCCTTTTGATGAACCCTAAAAAATAAGAAAATTTAAACTTCATCAGCGTGTCTCCGGTACGCAACGTTAGACGCGGCAAACTATGTTGTATCGCGTCAGTAATGTAATTGAAAGTTAAATCACTGTTCAAAGGGCCCAAAGTTCAGTGCAGTAATCAAATTCAAATTGCTTAGTGCGGTTTCATACTCAATTCCATTAGAATTAATTGCTGTTGTATCGAAGTTATATCTAGCTGAAAGTGAGTGGAGTTCGCTCATTGGCAGGCAATTTAAAACTTTTGGGTTAGACTACTAGGTGACATTATGGGACGAACCTAACCCTTTTTATGCCACCAATGAACGTACGGCTCGATTGATTGTACGCCGTCGTTTGAGGGATCGTCCTTATACAACGCGATTCGCGATTATCGCGCGAATGTTACTTATGCGAACGCGCGATCAAACATATTGAACTCGAACAGGTGTCCTAATTGACAATCGCGCGACTCACATGAGTCGATAATCGCGTAGTCGTGTTATATTAGGACGAATCCTGAGGATTGCTACTTGCGCATTGTTGATCGCTTTAACTGAGCCCCATAACTATTTTAAATACAAGATATATACAGTGGTACTACGTAAACGAAATTAATAACTAGCTTAAATCTAAAATAGGCCCTTGAGGCATTGTACCAAGGATGCTGGCGGCATTTCCCCGCTGTATCGCAATGCTGATACGTTGTGCGAGAAAGCCGCCAGCTCTTCGGTCACCAGTTACGTCAACCAGACGCTTCGCGATTTCTGCAAACAACTTATGCGCGCTGGGACCCCATGGACCTAGAGTTTCAACTCCAAATGGAACGAAATGATACTCTCTACCGAGGCTCTTATATTTATTACGTTTTAAAATTTCGGCGCTTTCCGCCGCTCCGCCCGCTTTTACATTAGTCCGTTGGAGGTGGGACGGTGCCAGTGTGTCTACGCAGGTAGCATCCCACACCAACATCCGTCCCAAGCTCCAAGGAACCAAGGACATCCCATCGGGCCTCTTGCCATCATCTCTGATAATGCCAGTCGGCTCAAGAAGAGCGGGTACATTGATGGTGGCAAGAGACCGACGGATTATGTCATTAAGCGACGCATGTCTTGAAAAACGGCCGGCACTTTTTTGACAAGATAATCCATGGTGTCCAAGATAATCCAGTCGCCAGTCTAAGGGAGGCCGGATCCAAGAAAGTACCAGTATTAGGCGAAGGATGGGCATGTAGCCAGTAACCCGCTTCCCGGGCTCCGACCGCCAAAAGCCTCGCGCGGTCTGGACCTGTACAGTTGTTTAGGAGAATATTGTAAGTTAAATCACAGTAAACATTATCCCAACTCCTTTGTGAATTTGGGTTGTCTGGAAATTGTTTTCCCGGGCAAGCAATTTTAAAAGCATTTTTGGCGTCCTCAAAGCCCGCAATCTCACAGTTTGTGGGCAAAGCCCTTAAAATATTTCCTATGAGACCAGACGTGCTATGAGTGGACGCCAAAAAGGCTGGGGAAGCCACACTGGAAATTTTGCGAATTCCTAAACCTCCAAACCGAATAGGGAGGGACGCTTGAGACCAGGAAGGCTCACTTAGCTGAATGTTTAGAATAGTCTCTAAACTAATTTTGATCAAATCATCTAAAGGCGACAATAATATTAATAATAATAATAATATAAATAAATTTAGGGACAAAAAGACAAGATTTAAGAATCACAAGAGCATAATGAGGGCTAATTTCGAGTAAGCGATTCGTGTGACTTTTGAATTTAGTTATAGAGTTAGAAATATAACCGGGAAAAGATTCTTCGAATATAGGAGATCCCAGGAGGCAAAGAGAATACTTGTCTACTGATTTGATATCAGGAGCCAGATCGTCAAATTTGGGTTGTAAGTCTGCCAAAGAACAAGAAGGTTTTTGAATAAAGAGTTCACATTTGCTGAAATTCAGTTCTAAACCAATATTTTCGAAACTACTCTTAATAAAAAACAAATCAGAGAGCACAGTATTCACGTCGCCTCCTAGAGTTCCGTCATCTAAATACCAGACATTGAATTTTGATTTTAAATTTTTAATAATTGGATTTATAGCCAAACTAAAAATTGCTGGCCCGAGAGGGTCACCCTGCTGACAGCCAACCTCAGAAGATAATTCATGTGACTTGTACATTAATTTAGATGAGTTTGAATAGCAAAAGAAAAGGTAATTGTATAGCTCTGGAATTTTGTCCTTTACTTCTGTCAGCAAAGTGTCCCTACTAACCGAATTAAAAGCATTTTTAACGTCAATTTTGACTACAATTTCGCAATCATTGAGTGAAAGGTAGGTCCTTAGGGCATGGACGGCTGCCTCGCACCCACCTTTCGTGCCGAAACCTAGCTGTATTGGTTCAAAAAGGGACTGCAATTTTGATCTAACGTGTCTAACCGCAATTTTTGATGCCAGACGTCGTAAAGTAGACCCCACAGCAATGGGTCTCACCCCTCCGTCCTTTTTGGTTAGGGCGATCAGGTTTGCACCGTATAGAATAGGGAGGATTTCAGTGTTAATTTTGCCTGAAAACATAAAATTTACTAATTTAGTAAGGGAACTGATAAGCTGCACACCTGCGTCGCCCACGGAATGAGAAATTAGATCCTTCAAATGTTGGGGCGAGATCCCATCCAGGCCGGCCGCCGAACCGTTTTTGAAAGAAAATATGGCGTCAATAACGTCTTTGTCTTCGATTTGGAGGCAGGCCCGGTCAGATGTAGGTGGGGCAAACAAGTGTGGTACTGAAGGAGCTGGGGGATGTTTAGAACGTAAAGCCGAGAGGGTATCAGGAGTATCTGGCGATAGCACGTCATTTGTGAAAAGAAGACGAGCGGCACCTTTAAGATCGCCGTCGCTAATTTTACTTTCAATTAATTTAGTTCTATTGAAAGTGGATGAGGCGCATCCAGAAGGTCGAGAAATGTGTGGAATTGTATTCGAAACGCAATTGTTTTTGATTTTTTGTGTTAAAGAAATTGTCTTATCCTTTTTGGCATGAAGGGTTTTGAATGAAAAAAGGAAAAGATTATGCCAATCATCAATTTGATTATTTTCCACACATTTTATAATTAGGCCTGAAAGGTGATTAGCGACTGTGATCCTGGCGCCGCGCGGAACTCTTTTAACAACGGGCACATTATTTTTAAGTTCGCTAAGGTATGAATGGAAAGGGATGGAATTTGGTTGGTCAGAAAGGGGGGTGGTCAAAAAGGGTTGGTCTAAATTTAAAACGGCATCATTTTGGCTGATACAAAGACGGTGTTTTTTGGAAATATGAATATTGAGGCCTCTCTGCGTTTTAAAAGAGTTGTCGCATTGTACACAATTAAAATTTAGATATGGTGTGCCATCGCCTGATTGAGTTGCGGCATGCATCCACTTACCGTAACAGTATCTACAATAACTAAAGCACAAAAAACTTAAACACAAAATAACAGTATTCACTAAAAATAAAATTTATAGTTCGTAATAGACGTTGACGTCGGCCGTCAGGACGACACGACGTAGCCGTACAAGGCCGCAACGTCTGAAACAAAAAGATATGTTATTATTTGTTCAGTATTGGGCCTGCCCACACTATTGCACAGTAATCTGATGTTTTTAGATAAGATAAAAGCAGTTTCAGGCATCTAGAGCCATGTATAATTTGAAAAATAAGCCAAAAATATCACTGTGCTAAGTGACAGACAGCAAATAAATACTCCTTTGAGAGAACCCTTTAATAAATTACATACACAGTAGTCTAATTCTTTTTTGTCGCTGTCTATTTAATGATAAGGTAACGCTTTATATGCGCTTCCTTTGTGCGCCCGCATATCTCTTTTTGGTGATTAATAACATCGGATTTTGACATGTTAGTTTTCATATATCTACCTGCTTTTAAATCCGCCAAGCCACTTGAGGATATAAGAAGCCCTTTTTCAAAACAGCTCATCCTCCCTGCGTAATGAGTAGGTAAAATACGCCAGCATAACGCAAGCAAACTCGCCGGGCCGGCAATTGAATTACTAGCGGAGTGCCTGTGTCATCGTATGACGTATTTGACATCGTTGGAAGCGTGCCACCCACTGATGAAATAATAAAAAGGAACGAAATCCAGTATGGCCACATACAGTACATCAAATTGTGTACCTTTAATAGAAAAACTTCTTCTTCCGCTTCTTTTCTTCATCGCCCTACGCGACAACATTACCATCCTCACCACTGAGATGGTTGGCAGTCCTCAACTGTGCGTTTCTCTAGAAACTTCCTGCCTCGCACAGCTAAACTGTGGAATGAACTGTCGCCTGCGATATTTCCGGACCGATATGACCTTCAAACCTTCAAGAAAAGAGCGTATTCCCATCTTAAAGGCCGGCAACGCACTTACAACCCCTCTGATGTTGCGGGTGTCCATGGGCGGCGGTAATCGCTTACCATCAGGTGATCCGTCTGCTCGTTTGCCTCCTATTTCATAAAAAAAAAAACAAAAAAAAAACCTAGGTACTTCACAAACAGTTTGGAATACTATTTAAATTATTTACGACCGTAGTGCATTTCATTACAATTACAATTAGCCCGGAGACGTAATATACTCATTGTAGAAGTTCCATTTCACTAAACAACACTCATAAGTTCAAATGCTTGTCTTTTACATAAAAAATCGCTATAAGTATGCTTATAACGATTTTTAACCTTGACAAAAAAGTTGCATGAAAACCTAACTTGTTAAACAACTTCAACTTCAAAAATAGTTTATTCAAGTAGGCTTAATAATAAATTAATAAGCACTTTTGACATTTTACAATTTTTGCGAAGAAGACATCGCCGAATATTCGTGTCGTTAAGCTGCTTTGTGAAGTCGGTTTTTTTCTTTAAAGATTATGGAATTTTGAAGTCAGAAATAATATTACCTACCATATTTAAATAGGGTATAATATACCATATATATATATATACACCGTGTTTTTTTTCCGTTAATTTTAAGGGGAGATTCTTCAGGTTAAATAAAGTTAATTTCTCTAAGAAACTAGTGTTTTAACTCTTACGGTTTTTGAGATATTCAATAAATAAATTTAATTGCTAAACCTGTGTAAACAATTATTCATTGCCTCCAAATTTTATTTATTTTTTAAGTTTCGTCAGTAAAGAGTTTTCCATTGATAGCTATTCACTACAAGAAGGTTACTGGGGTGAGTTAGTTTGACAGTTCCGACATTACCTACTTTTCTTTCATTATGTGTCACACTAACTTTTACGTAACTCTAAAGGACCTTTTACAATGCAATATTCACTTATTTTGTATGAAAAAGGTAAAAAAATATTTTTTTTCGAATTTACCAAAAAGCGATATACCAGGTAGCTTCTATTAATGTACCAAGCAACGTGTCGAATTTAACGGAAATCAAAAACACGGTGTATATTAGCAATAGCAGTAGATAATATATTATAGTAAAACCCTTCCTCCCTCCCTCCTCTGATTAGGTATGTGCATTGACATCTAGATACTTTTTCTTTTTAACGATTGTCCACTGACTAAACTTGAACCGCATTGAAGTGATTTTAAGTGCTATCATTGGTAAGTGTTGCTGTGTGCGATATCGAAGCTGTCATAAAACAATTTCCAAGTTTAAAGTCCGCAGCTGGCAGTTTGCAGTCGGCTTTGGGCAGTAATGTCTTGAGGACTGTTTGGTGTTGGCTGTCTTGTGGTTTCGACATTTGGGGTTGGGAAACTTATTCGTTTATAATTGTTGGCAGCCTGAAGTGACTGATGCGAAATGTCCTTATAAACGAAGAAGCTGTTTAGTGACCATTTTGAAGTGGTCTGATCATTATTTACTTTCCACATAAATTCTACGAAAGTTCCAGCTATGAAATGGTTTCCCTACGGTGATTTTCGCGAAGGACTTACACACACAAGATGAAATTGTCGGCAATTTGAATGTAACACCTCTGGAGTTACAGGTGTTTATATGGTATGGTAACTGCTTACCACAGGGTTTTATTATGATATAATACCTATATTATGTAAGCAATTTGACTCGTTTTTATCACTCTTGAGTATATTTTGAATAGCAAAAAACAGCATGCTCCCTTAAAATCATGGCCTTGTTACAGAAAAGTTTCACCACAAGGTATACAAGCTTTTATTCAGTTTCACTTGTTCCGTTGTCTGTGTGTTAATAAGTGGGATTAGATAATCCTAATCCCACTGCCCATTTTCGATTCCAAATTAAAGGATGACTCACGTTAGACCGGGCCGGGGCCGGGCCGGAGCTTCCGGCGCTTCGTTTTCTATGGAAAGCACCACCTGATCACCGATCAGCCGTCTTAGAAAATCTTGTGTCTGACACCTCAGCCCGGGCCCGGCCCGGTCTAGCGTGAGTCATCTTTAAATCTATAACAAATCACAAAGCGGCCTAATAATGCCTAAATGATGAAAACGATGCATGTATGTCTAAACGTAAATGTCAGTTACCTAATTGTCATTCGCGCGTTCATTTCATTCGTTCAGTTCACTTGTCCGTACATGCGTTAGCGCGAGCAAGACAGACGGGCAAATGAGAACAAAATTACATTAAGTATTTAGATAATGTTGTAATGTCAGGTATAAGTTTGAATTAGCCTCCTAGGCTCACTTCGTTTAAACACTTTAAACAGTATACATTAATGTAACGTGCATGTCACGGCCACGGCAACGGGGCATGCCATTCACGAATGGACGCTGTATTTAACACTCAGTTTTGATAGCTTGACGACGTCAGACGTATGAAACCTAGTAAGTCTACTGACGTTCTTAATCTCGCGTGGTATTGCGTTAAAGCAAAACTCGTCTTTTTGTAGGCCCTTTGTTCGAACTCCAAGCCGTAATATGAGCAGCTTAACATGAGATATCAAGCCTCTATATGATTAAAGCTACCGTAGTTAGGGCTGTCGCAACCATAAGTTTAATGAAAAAACTTTCCTCGCTGCTTTGGTGACTTTAGAGGTAATATTACAAGCTTTTCGCGTTTGACAACGTACAGTTCTAAAAAGAAAACCCTGCATTCGGAGAACAGGAATTGCGGTGTTCCCTCAAACTAGCGATTTGCTAAAATCGTGCATTGGGAAAAGCTCGGGAGCCGACAAAATGAAGATTCAAGTTGACATCACCGTTTGATATAGAATGAACCCTACTGCGTAAAATAAGGTTTGCTAAATAATATTGATTACAAATAATCGTAGGCAACAAACTACGTGGCAGTCACAAAACAACAACAACAGCGATAATGGGAATGGTAAAAACATCTGTCACTTTCAGGAAGTTAAACCAAACAACAATAATTATAACGAAACAATGTGTTGTAACAACCCTAGTTTTAAGCTGTGAACAATGAAATGGGAAACCGAAACATGGCTGCGTTTAATAAAGTAGGAAATAGGAATTGTACCGTTTAAAATCGCAGAACCAGTACTTTTATCACTATATAGTATAAATAAAATACAGTCGCTTTCCGCTCTGTAGTCTGTATGTATGCTTAGATCTTTAAAACTAGGCAACGGATTTTGATGCGGTTTTCTTTAATAGATAGAGTGATTCAAGAGGAAGGTTTATGTGTATAATTTGTAATGGTTTTGTGTAAATTTGTTGAACTACCCGTGCGAAGCCGGGGCGGGTCGCTAGTACTCTATAAAACACACATTATTAACCGGCACCACCATGATTTGCAATAGTTTTCTGGATGTTTTTATAAAACAATTGGGGGCAGTGCACCCAAGGATGATTCCTTGTCAGCTTGTAGGGTCGGCAACGTGCGTTTAACCCTATTAGAGTTGCAAGCAGCCATAGGCGGCGGGGGCTGCTTATCATCAGGCGGACCGCTAGCTTGTTTGCCACCGTCGTGGTATAAAACAATAATAATGACTATTGAATAATTATGACTCGTTTTGTTGGGCTTTATTCAATAAGAGCTTACGTTATTTTGTTATTAGGGAATGTCATCATTTGGTCAACAAATAATGTACAATAAGTTTGTAAATTTGCTCATACTGAGTATGATACGTTTTTTGCAATAATTGTTTAAAAGTATTTGTGTAAAAGACCACCTTTTTAGCAATCAAAATTATTAGGGCGAGCGAAGCGAGCGTATGAAGATAATAAATGAAAAAACCGGCCAAGTGCGAGTCGGACTCGCGTTCCAAGGGTTCCGTACATTACACAATTCAAACAATGTATTTTTTATGCGAAATGTCTTTAAAAAACCCGTAGGGGTCGGATCAAAAACTAAGTAATTAAGTCCGACTCACGCTTGACTGCACATTTCTAATAGGTTTTCCGGTGATTTATAGGTAAAGATCAATAGATATAGATTGTGTATTTTTTTTTAAATGTTGGCCCAGTAGTTTCGAAGATAAATGGTAATTTTTTGCCTATTTCCTTGAATAACTTCTAAACTGTTTGTCGTATAATTATATAAAAAATATATTTGAGATTCTCACAATAAGCTCTTTCATTTAATATGTAACAAGATATAGTTTGACAAACTTTATTTTTTAATTTTAAAATTAATTTGTTTAAAATTAATTTGTTTACGGTACATGTCCATCTTTGGGTCACAAACTTACATATGTGTACCAAATTTCAACTTAATTGGTCCAGTAATTTTGGAGAAAATAGGCTGTGACAGACGGACAGACGGACAGACGGACAGACAGACAAACAGACAGACAGACAGACAGACGCACGAGTGATCCTATAAGGGTTCCGTTTTTTCCTTTTGAGGCACGGAACCCTAAAAATCGCAGAAATTACTTTCTGAATTATTAAATGAGGATTGATTAAATTGCTTTAATAAACCAGTTTTACAATCAATGACAAAATAATATGGTTATAATCAAAAGATGATTTAACTTCAATTTAAAATTTGAATAGCTTTAACGAGCAATTATGGATAGAAACCACGAACACGGTAATATAATATTGTTAGTTTCAACCATAAAAATATCATATTTTCGACCTAACGAATGCTTTCATTCCACATGCATATTCACGGAGGCAAATCTGGTTACGAAACAATTTTTTCCCCTCACTAGCTCGGAAAGCCGTCTTTTATCCTTTAAAACAAGCGGGGAAAAACGCATTTTATCCACTAGTGGGGAAAGTAATTTGACCTTGAATGGAGCGTGTTTAAGTAGCTTGACAGATAACAAAACGTAAAACGCTCATAATAATGGTTCGTTCGATATTAATTATCATTAAATAAATGGTTTGAGAATCTAATAAAAAATACCAAATTTAGCTTTATTTAATAATTTTAAGTCATAAACCTTAAAATTCCATAAGAAACGTTAGATTTTTTATAATGATGTTAAATATAATTCTGAACGCACAAGTTAAGTCGATGCAATTTCAAAACGCAACGTTGACATTTCATACGTCAGGTCAGAACAGAAATGTCAACATTGTCAACAATTTTTTTACTTAAAAACAATTCTCACCGACTCACGTAAAAATCAGAATTTTCAGTGTTTTCTGTTATAATATCGTACAAAATAAGTGATTCCAGTGATGAAGATGATCTAACGCCTGTAGATGTTGCACTTTCCTCGCTATAGTGAGAAGAAAAGTTTTGTGTTACACACGGGTGCAAATGTATTTTACTTCTCGTGTGTTGAAACACTTGCTACGCTCAGGATTCTATTTTAGAACCACTCGCTTCGCTCGTGGTTCAACTATAGAATCCTTTCGCTTGTTCGTGTTTCAATTCCACACTCGCGGGTAAAATACAACTTTGCACCCTTGTATAACAAATAACTATTTCCTATTTGAAAGTTTGTTAACTCCTTATGGCGAGGTTTGCTCATATTTATTTGTATTTTGTCGCTAGGTAAACTTATATCCCAGCCCAATTACTAAATTCATAAATAAACCAATTTAATCTGGAAGAGATCCCTGATAGGGATAAGTTCGCCTTTGTACAAATGATGCGTTTTTCTCTTGGTTTATGTTTTTTTACAATAAAGAGTTTTACTACTACTACTACTACTACTACTACTACTACTACTACTACTACTACTTCTACTACTACTAGTACTACTACTACTACTTCTACTACTACTAGTACTACTACTACTACTACTACTACTACTACTACTACTACTACTACTACTACTACTACTACTACTACTACTACTACTACTACTACTACTACTACTACTACTACTACTACTACTACTACTACTACTACTACTTCTACTACTACTACTACTACTACTACTACTACTACTACTACTACTACTACCACTTCTACTACTACTACTACTACTACTACTACTACTACTACTACTACTACCACTTCTACTACTACTACTACTACTACTACTACTACTACTACTACTACTACTACTACTACTACTACTACTACTACTACTACTACTACTACTACTACTACTACTACTAATCTAAAAATATTTTTGCTAAGAAGCGTTAACGATTGCACGTTGGCTATGCACAAAGGACAGAAAATCCTGGCGCCTTCGAACGAGGAGGGCCGAACGGTACATGGCAAAGAAGAAGATCTGATACTAAATTAATTAATTTAACTTAACTATTTAACCTTTTTGCAAACTGTTAAAGAGACTCATTTCGTTAATTTTAATCACGGTAAAATATATTCAATCCTGTGGCTAACTTCATTGTTCTAGCTGGAGACACCCGTGGGCACTCACCCATGGGTGTTTAATTACATTTAAACTTTGCTTCGTGCGAGCTTGGTCCCGTCGGTAACTATATTAGCATGTGATAGGGAGGACAAAGGTTTGTCCTAATATATTGGCTTTTAATTGCTAGCTAGGTACTTTCAAATTATATGCCGATGATGGTACTTATGTGCTACTCGAAAGTTTCTTAAATTGCGAAGTATTTCACATGCAAAAATTTTGGAAACTTTCTTGATACAAGAAGTAAAATTTTCCATACCCAAATTACAAACTTACTTTACTTTTTGTGAACTATTCCACATATTTTACTGAATTTCCCACCTTTCAGTTTACGGAAAGGAAACATTAAAAGACTTGTCAACAACCATGCACAGATTCCGCTTCAAAAATAGTTTACGATGATCGTAAGGTCACGAACACATAACATATTGAAATGCTTTTATGCTTTAGTTAGGTACTATGCCGCGAATTGCACCAATCAGTAACATTATACTATTTTTATACTATCTACAACTACACGTGTTTTATCTCTGATATTTTTTATTAATTCTTGGCTGGTCACTATTTACAGCGCGGAAATGCGGCCAGCCTTCTGGGCATGGAGACTATATAAAGGAGCCAAATCTCTATGTATGAAAAGTGTCCATCAAAAAACAGTAATTAGGCGGCGCCACCATACACCGAAATACTACCAAAAAGAACCTACGTAATTTGGTCGGGTTATTTGTTGCCTTATATGGTTCATGTTATACTCATGTCCCAGAGCCTAATTAGCGCCACCGGAGAGATTAGTAACTATTATTTAAAGCTGAAAGCGGTCACTTTTGCAACAATTCTGCCATAAGAGATTGCGATCCTTTCTATACCATCCATACTTCTGGGCACCCTACCACACGACCGAGACCTAGGTCAGATTTTTAGGGACCGACGATACGACGAGTTTGTTTTTTAAAGACATTTTACTCACGTTTTACATAAAAAATACATTGTTTAAATTGTGAAATGTACGGTACCCTTGTAACGCGAGTCCGGCTCGCACTTGGCCGGTTTTTTTATTTGTAAGTTTGATAGTTTAGGTTACTATGTTTTAGCTCACTTTATTGTAAACCATGTAAATAAACCATATTATAGTTATAAACTTTGGGTGCGGTCTTTGCGGTTTGCGGTAAAGGAAATACTATGGCTTAGTAATTAAACTGTTTATTCAATTCACAAATCAGTGAAACGGCTGAATTGACTGACATTGTAGCCTGTCTATAATTTAGTCAGCAAACGCAACACGATCGTAGCTATTATGAGATCAAGTTCATGAAGCCGACGTCAACGGCACGTCACCGTGCGCGGTATGGCAAACAAAACCTTTATTGAGGTTAGAGGTGATGTTTGTTAAACTCCGGCTTACGAGTAAGTCACTTAAAATGGCTGCGGAAATTCCGATATGGCGGTTAGAGATAGTTGACAATATACGTTGGACACGTGAATTATAAATACTAGCTTTTTCCTGCGACTTCGTCTGCGTAGAATGACGGTTTCCGAGATAAGTTATATCATATGTCCTTCCCCGGGGCTCAATCTATACCAAACTTTATATACCTAAATCGGTTAGGCGGTTTAACCATGAGAAATAAACAGACAAAGTAACATTTGCATTTAAGAATACCATTTTCTGTCCCCTACTTTTTTGCGTGGATTGTTGACGATGATTGTACCATTACGCTAAAAATGGCAAAAAAATCACGTTTGTTGTATAGGAGGTCCACTTAAATATTTATTTAGTTTTTAGTATTTGTTGTTATAGCGGCAACAAAAATACATTATCTGTGAAAATTTCAACTGTCTAGCTATCACGGTTCGTGAGATACAGCCTGGTGACAGACGGACAAACAGACGGACGGACGGACAGCGGAGTCTTAGTAATTTTTACCCTTTGGGTACGGAACCCTAAAAACTATCCTACTCGTATGTCCTTCCCAGGGCTTCAAATTATCTCCATTGGGAATTTCATCTAAATCGGTTCAGCGGTTTAATAAGCGTGAAGAGAACAGACAAAGTTACTTTCATATTTATAATATTATAATACCTAACCAATATTAGGGATTACGGATGTTAGGGATTAGGGATTAATTTCAGGTTGCAACTATTTACTTAACAGTTTTTCAATGAGTTTACTATCGAAATATTGTCCACAGGTAAATGCAGCTGAGTGACTGTGCCATTGCGTCTGCTGGTTCGAGCTGTTCGTACCTGGTATGTTTTCTTTATGTTTTTTAAAAGATCCTTGCTTACATACACGTACATCGTACGTCCGAACACGTACGTACACTTGTATCAAAGAGATGATACAAATTCAATATACAAAATCTTAACTTATTTTAACTTTATCGATAAAATTTGACAGTGAAAGGAAGGATGGAGTGAAAGGATCAGTAGGTATCAAAATTTTAGGTAGTTAAATTTTCTGCAATTTTTTAGCTAGACTAGAATGGTAACGGGATGAGCGAGTCAGATACGGCTTGAAGTACCTACGGCCGTTGTAATAATTTGCACAGCATATCCGAAATATGAGCGTTATTCCTTTAGCTTACAGCATTCGATTCAGACTAAACTAATTAAAGCATGACTTGGAGATTTATAAATAGGTGTCCCACAGATATTAATGTCAGTAAGACCGTCTACACTACATTAACGTCTTGTGCAATTCGCGGCGAGAAGAGACCATCTCTTGGAGTCGACACAGGAACAGGCGAAAAGAAACGGTTCTTTTCACTATAAATAGTCCTCGCTACGCTGGGTGGCACAGCTGCTGAATCAGAAAAACCTAACTTATTTATACCCATCCTAGTGTAAGCCTCCGAATGTCAACGATTTTGTAGGTTTTATCTAATAGTAACAGTAAAGAAAATAAGCATCATTGTATCGTGTACCCAGGAACTAAATTTAGATGAAGAAAATGCATTATTCATGACCGTCTACCACCAACGGTGTTACCACCAGAGTCAAAGTTGTCAACTATTTCTACCACCACGTCGTCTTTGGAAGCTAAATAGTTTTGGAGAATCTTGGCCCTACGGTTTAGCCCGAGCGCCATAAAAACTACTTTTATGTATACAACGATTACTACCGTAACGAAATCTATTTCTCATTTTCTTTTCAACGGAATTTCTGCGAAACATGAGAACTTTTAAGCGTGTGGACGGTGTTAAGGATGACTCACGTTAGACCGGGCCGCGTCCAGGCCGGAGCTTCCGGCGCTTACTTTTCTATGACATGACAGGTGATCACGTGATGCTTTCCATAGAAAAGTAAGCGCCGGAAGCTCCGGCCCGGACACGGCCCGGTCTAACGTGAGTCATCCTTTACCTTACAGATTATATTATATGTATTGACCTTGGAATATTTCGCCTATTATGTAGTTAGCACTAATGTGTAATTACATCATTTATGAAGCTACTGTAATGCTGCTTGAAATGTTATTGCTTGAAGCGCTCTGGAATTTAGTGTCAACCTGGGTTGCTTCCAAGTTTCTACATTAATGTTTCGGCAAAACGGTAGTATTTTGCTATCTATATGGTATGGTATGCTAGGTATGTCTGGTACTTAATTGCTTACCTAATTCGTACACTGAACAGTCAGAGATATAGTGATTGACTTAACTATTAGTGCCAAATGTTGTTTTGGGTTTTGACAAACATGAAATTAAGTTCGTAACATATCATTTGTAAATTGTTGCAAGAATACCTAAATTTACCGATTTTCCGGGTATATAGGGTTCCGTACTTTTTAGTATTTGTTGTTATAGCGGCAACAGAAATACATCATCTGTGAAATTTTCAACTGTTTAGGTATCACGGTTCGTGAGATACAGCCTGGTGACAGACAGACGGACAGACGGACAAAGAGACGGACAGCGGAGTCTTAGTAATAGGGTCCCGTTTTTATCCTTTGGTTACGGAACCCTAATTATCATCGTATTCTGTTCAATTTCGACCAATATAAATGCAATGACTAAAAACTCACTCATTGGACCATTTGTTGTCATGAATAAAATAATAAAAATAAATAAAAAGCCGTTTGAAAAATTGTGGCTCAAATATGTGGAGCCAGCAGAGCTATAACATTTAACAGCAAACTCGAGCTCGCAGCATTTCACAGGATGTGCATATTTGTCATTCAAATATGGGTTTTGCTTGCATTTCCAAAGCAGTTTTACAAGCTACTGCGGGAAAATGGTGCATTTAATTTAATTATGTTATTAATAGAAGAAGCAAACTTTAAAGTGGGTAGACCAAGACGAGTCATTTAGTTATGTTAAAGAGTTTTAATGAGTGTTGAGCAAAAAATATACATGTACACGGAAAGAGTTAGATACTAAGGTTACATCGTGCACGTTGCCTTTACGAGTACCACAGGAATTCGGACAATAATAAAATTGAACTACTGGCTCTGCGAGCTGTAGACCTCGCGAGCAGCTCTAAGCTAAAGCTATAAATGACACAAAAAAAAACATTTTTTAGGGCTAGTTAAATAAAGGCGTGTATAAATGAAAGGAATACTTAGCCCGCGCTTGATCAATCAACCTTACGAAATTGTTAATTATATCAATTTAAAACAATACAAAATTTAAGTGTAAAAAATACTAAGTTATGTCCCAGTATACAATTACCGGGGATCGAGCCAGGGACCTCCCTACTTCAAAGCGAATGTTTGCACTTTACTGCGCCATGATAGTAAACATGTCTCAAAAAGAAAAAAAAACTATTTTGATATCGATACGACTATTTGTTTAGGCGTGAGCTTTCATAACTCCGCCATTTTGAAAAAATTTCAAAAACCAGATCGACAAAAAATTGTAGATTTTAACCAAGGGATGAAAAGCACTCATTTCTGCCGAGGTATTTTAGTCCAAGGCAGAAATGATGCCTTTCACCCGAGTTAAACACTACTTTTTTTTTCGAATACGAGGAAAGTAAAATGCATGTTGTTTTAAAAACATGACAAAGTATAATTTTTTATAGTATTTCTTGAGGGTACTTTCAATTAACAATTCAGACAAAAGTATCGTTATTTATGGAATAGAGAGTCAAATGTCTGAATGGAAATTGTAAAACAAATCCATTTCAACTCAAGTTTCAATTTCTTATCGTAAAAAAATAAAAAAATCGTACTTCGAACGTAAAATGCTCTAGTGCAGACACGCATCATTTTCTGTACAACTTTTAGAACAACAATGACCCTCTTTCAGAACATGAGAAATGAAGAATCTATTTGATCATAGAATCTGGTCACTAAATTTCACGAGAATCGGTTGAGAATTTTATTGCGACCTGTAGAGGAGAACATCCGGACATACGAAAGCAAAATGGATGGATGAGTCTTGGTGAGTCCACATAAAATTGTTACATTAGTAATTACTGTGCAATGTACCCATTTCTCATAGACAATAAAGATTATGATTATGATTATGAAATGTCCGAGTCAAAACGTAGACCTTCGCTATGCTTCAATCTATCATCAGATAAACGCAATGAATAACTTTACTACCCTTGAGTTTACCTACGAGTAAAACAGTCAGATAGCTGTTGTTTTCGTTAATAGTAGGTATTTAGTTACTTCGCCAACAATATTCTTACGATTATGTTCGATATTTTATTAGCGATAAAATTGGCACCAGTAAAATATAGCTACAAAAGCTTAGCATACACTTAAAAGTGGAAAAAATAAAAAGTGAAAAGTGAAGTGGAAGTCGAAACTGGCAGTAGTTTTTCTACTTTTAAATTTATTCTTAGCATCGTTTGCAGACGTTTCTGCACGTTATTTTTTTTTAAATAAAGCTACCAGCCATACCAGCTATATATTGGTAATTTTGTCAAGGCCTGTGGCAGAGGCAGTAGGAGTATGGGAACAGGAGCCTGTTCTGGACGTGAAACCGTACACGGCCTAATGGCCCGCAGCTCGACCCGCAACAACTGCCTGCAAGCACTTAGGATTGCAAACGGCTAGCTTAAATTCTTTTTTAAATCGCGAATTGAGAAAATAAAATTTTGTGGGAGTACAGAGCCAAATTTCTATCAAGGTGCCAGTCTCAGTGCCAAATTGACTCCTGACGACCGGTGTCAATCAAGTTTTGACTTTTTGTCAGCTTAAACTACCAAAAACTAAACTAATAAAAAGCAAAAAGTCGTCCAGAGGATAAGAGAATAACATTGGAACAAATAGTTGTCTATACGATGTTAGGAGCTAGAGTTAGATCAAGAAAAGTGCAGAGATTTTGACAGAACACGCAGTGCCAGTGTTATTTATACGTCATAATTTCATAGGTTTGTCGTTAAAAATTACACCTGCACTGCGTGTGCTGTCAAAATTTCTGCAGAATTTTCTTGGTTTAACTCTAGAATTCATAAAATGATCATTATGACAAATAGCATGGAATGCAGAAATAGGACAACCAACTTTATATTTAATTTGTCCAACCTTTAAAATAAATTCAATCATTCTCTATGAATTTGAAGGGCTAATATTTACCTACGATGTATGTTCATTGTTCAGCATTCACAAAAATAGCTTTGTACAATGTACAATATTTTGATATACCAATAATAGGTATATAGTTCGAAAAAGAATTGTAAGCTCGACCGGCTATGTTTATCTTGTTCTTATGTAAATTTTATCACTCATTTGTACATTCAAGAGCAATAGAGCTGGCCCTGAACTTTGATTGTTTCCGATTCTAGTGAAGCTTTGGCACGAGCCATTAACGTTGTTTTTAGCAGAGCAATCTTTTCGACGCGTCCCCATCGTCTCGCCCATTAGGGAATAGATTCATGCTTGCAATTTAGACAATACAAATTTTAGAAAACGGCAAGTAATTGTATGTGAAAATTCCTTCATGTTGCAGTTTCAATCCAGATTCGCAAAATATTCAAACCGTGTATACGTCATAGTTATTATTTGTATCATTTAAATTAGATTTATACTATTATTATCTCTAGCACATACAGCCGTTGGCAAAAACTCTAGAACTAACTATGCTGCACAATGGTAGCCATAAATTCTTATTTTTTGAACGATAAATTTTCAGCACGTGTATAAGTATATATTCTAACGGAATCAATTTTCCTCGGCCAATTTCTAGCACATTATGAGTTCAAGAATTTAAAAAAGGAAATCGAATGTTTTCGTTTAAAATTTGTTCAAATAAATCATGAACATTCCAATTTAGGTATCTCGGATCTTTGAGTAGCGTAATCCTCCAGATCCATTTGTATACGTCAGACTAAAAAACTGGAAAGCTAAGAAATGGGAGCTTAAGGTATTTTTTTCAGTTTTGACTATTTTGTAAAAAAAGCTTATACTTTTTCCTAAAAATAAGATAGATTATGAGCTGCTCAAAAGGAGGAGGTTGGTCACCTGGCCTAGTATTGCTTGTATAATGCGCAAGTTAGGTAGTTTAGTTAGAAACATTCGGCACAACCCTAGTGTTGAATAAAGTCACAAATTTTTGGTAATACTAACACGGATTCGCATTCAACCCGTATTTTTATATTATTTTATATAAAAGGCACACTAAACAGACAACATTTAATATTATAACAAAAAAATACTTAAGTGGTAGTGGTATTATGTAAGAATGCCATCCAAAGCAAGCACGCACCCGCAAGAGAAAATAACAACGAGCAAAAACTATCCTAAAATTGTAAAATATCCTAAATTACAAATTACAAAAATTGATAAATAAGTATTACATGACAAATTGCTTAATATTATTGGGAAGTATGATGATGGCCGAGAACATTAACAACCTGCCTCCTAAATACTGCCAGCCGTGAGTCGAAAATGTCAATTTCTCTATGTTTGAATACCAATTTATACTGGCGACACATTCTGACGATTGGATTGTAAAAAGAGCTATTATTTCGCCGTATCGTATCGTATGACTGCCGTAACAGACGGAGAGGTCTCCTCTACTTTCGAGTCACGTGAGCCAGTGACGGTTATATGTGCCGTGGGTAGTGGTTGCCATAGAAACGGGCGGTGACTCTTTAAATTGTGGCTTCGAATTCCATTCCCTCAATGATGCGAACAAGCTACTATCACCCACTACACTAACTAGTGTAGATAGGTACTATAGAGCTACTTACTGAGTTGTAATTCATAAATATAACGTTCGTAATATGACGTTCGTAACTGGCTTGTTAGAATTAAATCTGTAATATTTAATTATGTAATTAGGTATATATAGTCCTCCTCATCGTTTTCGATGACGGCGACCCCAAATAAACATTATGGACGTTGTCTAGCGTGAGCCCTAATGTGGCTGGCCAGGCCGAACTTATTCTTAAATGTTCTATTGCACGCGTGACAATAAAGTTGGCCAGCTGCGTTGAACGTGTACACGTAGGAGGGCTTAGGTTTTTCTTTCCTCAACTGGCGTTTTATGTCTAGGCTGGTGAGGCGGTTATCTTCAAATATTTTGACACCGTTATAGATAGTAGAACGCCAACATGACCTTCTTCCAGCAAGCTCCTCCCAACGCTCAGGGTCGATGGCGCAGGCGCTCAGATGGCGTTTGAGCACGTCCTTGTAGCGCAGGTGCTGACCACCGTGCTTCCGCTTACCCACCGCCAACTCAGAGTAGAGAACAGCTTTAGGCAAGCGGTGGTCATCCATTCGAATTAGGTATACGACCGGTATGGCCTGGGTTCGAATCCCAGTAAGGGCATTTATACAATACAATACAAATACTCTTTATTGCACACCTCAAAACAGAAGAACAGAAAAGAAGAGGTTAAACAACAGGCGGTCTTATCGCTAAAAAGCGATCTCTTCCAGGCAACCTTTAGGTAGCGGAAATTAATAAATTTATGTCATGGTCAGTAGGTGCTTTACATGCAATAAAAGAAATCTAGCATAGAAAAAACACTAAACAAAACAATATGCCATACATATAAAAATAATATAAAATACATATACATATAAAACATTAAAGTAATAATTTTTAAGAAAAAAAAACCGACTTCAATGGGGGATGCCGTTGAAAGGTTACTTATTGTTGATGGTGCACTCCAGACAATGAAATGAAAAAGACAGCATCTTTTGCCTAACTAAAATGAGGTAAAACCACCCACGTTTCTAGTAGCATTTCTATTCTATAAGGGTCATAGTTCTAACCTAACCTAACCCAATGTTCTGATAGCATTTCGTTTCTGTAAGGGTCACAGTTCTAACCTAACCTAACTCACTTTTCTGATAGCAGTTCGGTTCTGTGAGGATCGCAGTTCAAAAAAAAGTCCAGGTCCAAGTTTGGGTCTGGGTCCATACCGAAGAGAATAAATCGCCAAACGTGAACTATGTGTCGTTGAAGAGTTCCATTCTGATCATCATCAGCAGTTCCACTTCATCAAATTTCACTTTTCTATGTAAAAGCTGGATTTGTTGATGAAAATACGAAAATCACTATATGTATGCCTTTCTCATTTGAGGAGTTCCCTCGATTCCTCATGGATCCCATCATCAGAACTCGAGCTTGACAAAAATGTGTCTTGAAAACCTAACTTGCTTACCAATCATAACGAAGAGGACAAATCGCCAAACGTGAACTATGCGTCGTTAAAGAGTTCCATTCTGATATTTCAGATCATCATCAGCAGCTGCACTTCATCAAATGTCACTTTTTTAAATGGAAATGCTGGATTTGTTGATGAAAATACAAAAATCACTATATGTATGCCTTTCACATTTGAGGAGTTCCCTCGATTCCTCATGGATCCCATCATCAGAACTCGAGCTTGACAAAAATGTGTCTTGAAAACCTAACTTGCTTACCAATCATAACGAAGAGGACAAATCGCCAAACGTGAACTATGCGTCATTGAAGAGTTCCGTTCTGATCATCATCAGCAGTTCCACTTCATCAAATGTCACTTTTTTATATGTAAATGCTTGATTTGTTGATGAAAATACTAAAATCACTATATGTATGCCTTTAACATTTGAGGAGTTCCCTCGATTCCTCATGGATCTCATCATCAGAACTGCGTTTTGACCAAAACGGGACCAATCTGTACTTACAATCAAAAAAAGAATTTTCAAAATCGGTCCAGAAATAACGGAGTTATGGAGTAACAAACATTAAAAAAAAAGAAAAAAAAAAAAGAAAAAAAAACATACAACCGAATTGATAACCTCCTCCTTTTGAAATCTTGAAGTCGGTTAAAAATGCCAGCTATAAGGAGAGGGAGGCAGATAAAAGTATTACGGAGCCGATAAAAAGTGAAGTTTAACTAGTCTTTTGAAAGAATTTCGAGATTGTGCGCACCTTAGTCTACAGGCAGAGAATTCCATTGTCAAACAGCCATGGGCGCCGGCAGGGGGTGAGGGGGGTGCACTTGCACCCCCCTGTCGGGAAAATACATGGAAAAAAATTGCATTTTTACCCAACTGCACAAGTTCGCGCCCCTGTTCGGAACAGCTTGTAAAATGAAAGAATTGTTATAGAATTTAGACGAAGATGACGGGTCAGAAAGAAGCAAACTCTGGGAGGACCTAACAGAACGGAGATAGCTGAAACGGTTATTGAGATAGCGGGGAGTTGCGGGGTTAAAAATAATGGAATACAAAAGTGACAAAACGTGAGAGTTACGACGTAAGCGAATAAGGAGCCACTTGAGCGGCGAGAAGTAACAGACATGGTCATATTTGCGTAATCTAAATATAAACCGTATACAGATATTTAGGCGCTCAAGCTTATTTAGTTGCTCCCCAGAGAGATCGAGATAAGCAACGTCAGAGTAATCCAGAATAGGGAGGAGAAGAGTTTGTGCGAGAGTAAGTTTGGTAGGAATGGGAATGAATTTTCGTAATCTCCTGAGGGAGCTAACTGCCGCGAACATTTATTTGTGTGATGGACACAAATATTTGTTCATGAGTCATCTATGTTTTCTATGTATATAAGTTGTATTTATCTATATAAGTATGTATATCGTCGCCTAGTACCCATAGTACAAGCTTTGCTTAGTTTGGGGCTAGGTTGATCGGTGTAAGATGTCACCTTATATTTATTTATTTTATACTTTAGCTCATTTTAATACAAAATAATTATGTGAAAATGGTACACCTTTTAAACGCATCGACTATAGCGGCCGAAAACAAAGGAGTTAGTTGCGTATTTTTTATGGGAGCTTCCGAGGAAAGGTGTTTTTTATTTTTCAAATTTCAATAACTAACCCGCAGAAAGACGGCCTTGTTGATACAGACATCGAAGGTGAAAGGGTTCCAATTGTCATCCTGCATAGGGAGTCTTGCGTTGGTAGCCTTAAAAGGTTTCCATAACTTATTTTAGAAGCAAGACAATTTGAAATAACAATAGTTTGTGGAAACTCATGATCATGGGATTGGCGTTGCCGTTCCGCGTGGCAACGCTGCCAGCCTTCTGGGCACCCTACCGGACGGCACAGACCTGGGGCCAATTTTTTATTTGTAGGCTTTTACTTTTGAGGTACTGTTAGTTTAGTTATGTTTAGTTTATAGTCTAATTTATTTCTGTTAGTTTTAATTTATTGAAAACAAAATCATGTTTTCTTGTCATCTATAGGATCAGAATTTATTATAGAATGCAACATCAGAGAAAAGCGGTGTTTTGAATGCAAAGGGTGTTGATTAGTTTTTCGATGTACTTATAATAGCTTGCTATATTGTTAGTTGTAAATACTAGTTTTGTGTAGGTATCGTGTTTAGTAGACGACTTCCGTCATATCTTTATCACACATCTTTACTTAAATCTTCAGCGTCGTATTATTGAATTATTTCACAAATGTTTGCAAATTAAATCGTTATTAGGTGATATTGAACCTTATTAGCAATAAATCTTGTGGTCGCAGCTGGGCTGTGTTCACAACGCTTTCACTTTCATCTCAGTTCCAGTATAAATGTAGCCTGTGATTACATAAGGAAAGTGAAGGGTCTAAAGGTCTAGTTATACTGGGGCCGTGGTTGCTGTATTAGGTGAATTAATCAGCTGGGGCTGATGCTATTATAATGATGATGCATCGGCTCTCAACCGAGATATGACTGGATAAATCATTGTGCGACGCAATATATTTCATCAATTTCTATTGATATCGGCATTCTATCTAATAAATAGCATACTGTCAGAACCAATAATGATATAAATTATATGTTATTTTGACAAATAATGACGACGGAATGGAGACGGTATAATAACATGTGTGTATACTATAGGCTGTTTTGTCGAATTTAAACTGTTGTGAGACATACTAACATTAAATAATTTCACGGTTTAGACACTTGTTTTAGTCACTCGCGCGACATGTTTCGGAGAGCCTAGGTCGTAGTAAACGCTGCTCGCACTATTAGTGCTTGAGAAAGCGTGAAATTATTTAAGGCTGTTTTGTTTGTGCACGCGATTTAGTTGCATTTTTTTAAAAGAATTTGTGACATAACCTAACGCTGTCCCACCAGGCATAACAGGTGGAATAGACATTGAAAACTCGTTATAATTATACTATATTTGGGTTGCGGTTGCGGCAGTTGCGGTGCGGAAGCACAAACCATCCAGCACATCATTCATGACTGTCCTATAACGCGTTATGTCGCCGGCCCTCCCGAAGACCCGATCACCCTGAGGGACGAAGCCATAAAGTGGCTGACTGGTCTATGTGTAGATCTTTAATTACTTATACAACACTTACACTGTTTCTATTTCATGCGAGTCGTGGCAGGAGCTTGCATCTCGGAGATCGGACTGGCGAACTGCTGTCAATACGGGTCTTGATAACTTTGAACACACCCGACTTGAAGATCTTGACGCCAAACGCCAGCTCCGAAAAACTCGGCCCAAGCCCTCCTACCATTACACATACAACGCGTCTGGGCAGCTCTACTGTGTTTTGTGTTGTCGCATTTTCAAAACTAAATTTGGATTTGCAAGCCACGCTCGCGCCCACGCACGTAATAGTTAAGACCCTTTTTATTTAATTTGTCAGGATGTCGCCGTCGACGGATACGTCTGGGAGGACATCATCATCATTTCACAATTATTATCATGCCATACGATTAAATTTAAAATATTTGGGTAAGCAGCTCGCTATAATAATGAATGCTGTTCAGCAAAAATGTGTCATCCCACATTCATTTTGCAATATGATGTCAACTCAAAAGATTGACGCTTAAAGTTGACATCTTATTGCCAAATGATTGTGGCCGCTCAATCAAGCATGGGTAAACAATGCGGGGTGATAATCAAGCCATTAATTATATTGACCGCGGCCAAATTATCCCCAATATTACTGTTTATTATGTCCCTCGATTAGATTGATCTGCCTAGCAGTATCTAATTCAATTCAATAGCGGCAACAGAAATACATCATCTGTGAAAATTTCAAGTCTAGCTATCACGGTTCATGAGATACAGCCTGGTGACGGACAGCGAAGTCTTAGTAATAGGGTCCCGGTTTTACTCTTTGGGTACGGAACCCTAAAAACTACAATTTTGCGTTGTAACTCGTTTGGTCTAGAAACCCATCTTATAAAGTATCATTTTGATGCGGCTCGTGTAATCGAGTCAAGATAAATCGAGCCACTTCAAGCCCGCGGAGGATCTGAAATTCAATTAGGAAATATTAGGCCTTAATACATACGAAGGTATTTCAATATACCGAGAGCCCTTCCTCTGAGGAGAGACGTGAGAATGCTGAGTGATTCACTTTTGGCGTTGCGTTGGCGTTGTGTTAAAGTAAAGCAAAACCTTGTGCCGCACAAGGTGGATAAGCCGTACGGCATAACATGGCAAGCAGCCACCGCGCGCACTGGCCGGTTGTAAAAAAAACGATAGACAGACGGACGGACAGCGGAGTCTTAGAAATAGGGTCCCGTTTTTACTATGGATGGTATAGAAAGGATGCCAATCTCTTATGGCATAATTGTTGCAAAAGTGACCGCTTTCAGCTTTAAACAATAGTTCCTAATCTCTCCGGTGGCGCTAGTTAGGCTCTGGGACATGAGTATAACATGAACCATATAAAGCAACAAATAAACAAATTACGTAGGTTGTTTTTGGTAGTATTTCGGTGTATGGTGGCGCCGCCTAATTACTGTTTTTTGATGGACACTTTTCATATATAGAGATTTGGCTCCTTTATATATTCTCCATGGTTGTTACGTTTGTTTTAGTGTAGTTACTAACAACAATATGGATCTCCTGGTCTGAATACGAATTTTACTTTTATTTATTTTATTTACCCTTTGGGTACGGAACCCTTAAAAGAAGACTATACCTATTACTCACTTGCCTTTCCGCGGATTGACTGCTTATACCTAAAACCTATATGATCCTTGAAGAGTATGTTAATCTAATTTCCGGTAAAGCCCTTGATGTTTACCACGATCTCTGACAGCCATTTCGAACGTTCACAAGACATCAAACCGATATTTGAATAATATTCTAATCAAATCAGTTACGAACGCAAGTGAATGATGGGATGACGGGTGGCAGAGAGGTATGAAAGAAAAAGACATGCTGCGCCGACCCCAAGTGAATGGGACAAGGGCAAGCAAATATGATATATCAGTTAGCTGTCACTCAATTCAACCCAGTTCAGGGGGGTTTCAGGCCAATTCGAATGTGCACAAAACATAAAAACGATAATTTAATCATAATGGAATCATTTTTAATAACAAAACTTCCGTGAGACATAGACATATTAAATATATTAATAACGGGTCACTCACGTGTTTTAAGTCGAAAACGCTCGACATGTTTCACTCCGTACCGAGGAGCGTCATCAGGAGCTTGCGTCGACGGTGACATCGTATTAGAACTTATTGGTCTTAAATACCAAACTTACTAAAGGTAGCATCATAAATAAGTTTTTGGCAAAAATTTAATTTTTAGTACAAGCTTTTATCGCTGACTGTACTTTTTTCCACAGGCAACTAATACTCATTGAGTCAATTCTAAAAACCCCAAACAGAATTAGGTTGCGTTGTTTTATCACAGAGTTCCTAAGACCACCTCCTATCTTCGTCATCAGATCAGCTCGATGGTACCATGATATTGCATTTTCACCCGACGTACATGCGTATGCAAATTTTTAGCTTCATCAAAAACCGGGAAGATGGTTAAATTTGTTACCTTAGATTCCATTACATAGTTACAGAGTTCCTATGACCACCTCCTGTCTTCATCATCAGATCAGCTCGATGGTACCATAATATTGCATTATCACCCGACTTACATGCGTATGAAAATCTTCAGCTTCATCGGAAACCGGGAGGATGGTTAAATTAGTTACCTTAGATTCCATTACATAGTTAGTTTATTCCATCATGAAGTTCCAGTTCATATCTTCCGGCTCCATCATCAGATCAGTTATTATATTGTATTGTCATCAGAACTACATACAGCTGCCAATTTTCATGACGCTACGATCGTTGGAAGATGGTTAAATTAGTTACCTTAGATTCCATTACATAGTTACATACAGGTCGACCTAATAAAAGCTTGTTAAAAATATATGTGCGTTCCTCAAAGGAAAATGGTCCTTCATTTTTCTCGTAAAATCCATGTAAATATATATTTCGATCTTTGGCTGTTACATGCGTCATTGCCATGCTCGTAACATAATGGGATGTTATTCAATGGGGCTGATAGGATCTCTTGCGTCAGTGGCTTGTTATTTGCTTAGGGGTCCTTGAGAAAAGATGTGAGATGATTCAAGTATCGAACTTAAAATAAAATGTTGTGAGTACTTAGACGTTGTCATTCCTTTTATTGACCGAGCGTTAGCGAAGCTTTCTGTGTGAAAATTCTTTCGTATGTCCGGATGTTCTCTTCTACGTCGTATTTTTCAACCGATTTTTGTGAAATTCTGTGAGCAGTTTCAATTTTTTTTGGATGTTCGGCTTTTGTTTTTTTTTCAAAATAGCAGAGCCATACATTTATTCAGTTTTAAGCTATGCTAGCGAAGTCCACAACTCACATAGGCACTATTAAACAATATAAGATTCACTGTTTCAGAATAAAGACAATGTTAAATTTATCTGGGACGTCGAGCTCCAATTCTAGTAAAATTAATTATCTTAAAATATCACAGAGAAAATGCAATTAATATTCCCAATAGATTACTTTGCAAATCGATTAGATAATATACAAAAATTTGGATAATTTACATAGATATCTTTTTACAAATCGATTTATGATTACATTAAAGAAGTTTACAATGTTCAAACGAACGCTAATGGACTAGAGCATTGCTTTCACGAACCTTCCAAAAATAAATCCATTACAAGTCCTTCCGCAATGAAACCCGATAACCTTTAGATAGGCAACGACGGAACCCTTAAGGGCGGTAAATCATTGCCCGCTGACGTAAGAGTATCATGCAGGTGGCAGCAATTTGGAAAGGTCACCACACCCAGCGGATGCGTCAGTGAGGGGATGATAAATATGAAAGGGTTACGAAGTATTTTCGCCACATTTAAGGACCTAACAGTGTGGCCTCGCTTTCGTGTTTTTGTGGAAACAGTTACTGTTACCGATGTATGTATAATATAAGTTGGAGTCCAAATTCCAGTCTTGGAGACCCTTTACACCTCTAAGGATAATCGTTTTTTTATTTTATATATTTTTTCTCTAATACCTAGACTTTTACATCTTTAAACAATTTTAGTACTTGTCAGTTGTTTGTATATATATTTTTTTTGTGTAATTTGACATTTAGACTGGATACATCTCTAACAAAGTATCTAATATTTTATTGATTCCATATTTGTAATTGTTTTTTGTAATATTTGGTTAATTTTATTGCTTGTAAAACTTGACATGTAAAAGTGCCCCTGTGGCCTATTTGCTGAATAAATGTTTGATGTTGATGTTGACTTTAATTTATAGGAGTTTTTTTATAATAAATATTAAATTTAAATACGTAGATAAAGTGATAAATACGTGTTAATTTTATTGCTCAAATTATGTTCACACAAACCATGACATATTCACAGGTAAAGGACAAACAGTACATATAGTTATAGGTAAAGGAAATAAATAAACGATGAAAATCAACACATATTAGTCATTTCACTGATTACTCGTATATGAATAAAACTTTGAGTGATTAATCAAATAAATACAAACTAACCGGTCGATGCAGATGTTCTCATTCAACTAATAGAAACAATCTTACATATTGCAGTGGTCCGGAAAAGCGGGTCGGTCGCTATTGAGGAATATTGTGATGCGTCACCACGAAAACATTGGTCCTTTGGTGAGCGATCGAAATGGGTCACTGACGGGAAACTATTAGATGTAGGTTTTGTGCGAGAAAATTTGGAAACTACGGTCAAAACCCGCTTTGATTGGTCTTGAGACTATTAGAAAATAGGGTAGAAAAAGTATTTGTATTTGGGGGATTAAATTTGCTATACCCGGAGGTAAAACTTGTTATCATTCAATACAATTATTTATTTATTTTAAATAAATAAATTAATAATAATAGTATTATGAATTATATTACATCAATAAATTTTATTTTATTTTATTTCCACACATACAATTATCATTACGGGATGAACCCAATGCATTAATTTAGCAAAAAATTAAATGTATAAACATACAAAATACAAGTACCTATATCTAACAAATCATTTTTTTTTCCTACATAACTACCTATTCAATATAACAAAGAGTTAATAATGCTACTTTTGTGAATTCACTCATCGTACATGAGAATAGGTCTATATGCTCTGATAATTAGCTTAAAATAATATAATTATATCTAATACCTACTTACGATTCATAAGTGCTTGTTGCTAGGCCTACATGAATAAAGTATGTTTGAACTTTGAATTATATTATTCTATTGATTTGAACCTTTATTACTTATTGTACTCATTTTGATTATACAATTTGGAATTTGAGAGGCTCTGGAGGAAAAAGAAACGTGATATTTTTGAAGCTTATGTTATTTCCTCAGTACAGTAAAGTAAATATACGAACATCCGATTTAGTTGAGTTGAGATTATTTTGAGCCGTTAATTCATAACTGTATAACTTTGTTTACTTGTAAACTAGCGACTTGGTTATCCCTGCTATTCGTAGACTTCAACATTTAAGGCCCTTCGGAAACAAGTCCTAATCTAATAAAGTTTAAACGAGCCAGTAGTACGACACAAAAGAGGGCTGGAAACGTGATGTGATAAAAGCCTGAGGCAACCACGACAATAGGTCACGTGGAGGCCATATATAAAACATTCTGTGAATATGGATCTCTTAAACATACCAAGTGATAGCGCAAACAAATTGCAAACTTTACTCGTAACTGACAAATAAACTCGTACGCAAATATTCGCGACTTGATTTATAATACTTACTTATATTTATTGATAATACGTATGTATGTTAGATAATATAAATTATAAGCACAATATCTGCGGTGAAAATTCGTAGTAGGTGCAAATTTGAGTTTAGGATTAAGGGTCCGCAAAACCAGTTTTAGTCTGCTTTTAACCTGTTTCTTGAAGAACCCTATGCAGCGGCGGTAACTCATTCCACATTCTGCGCGTTCTGTAGTTTAAACTATGAACTGCTTATTTCTTATCACTTCAGTTAAGACAGTGCCTAAATTGGCATACCTACATCGCATCAGTCTTCCTCTGATGGCATTTACGCGTTGGGGTGTCTGCATCATAATAGATTAGGCTAATTATAGCGCAATTCAGTCCTCACACGTCAAATATTCTACTGTGATTCAGTTTGACTGAGTTATTCAAATACCAAAATAGCAAACATTGTCGGGCCCACGAATTGTGAGCTTGTAAAATGCAATTACTGCGCTCTCGGGCCCCGCTTAGCTACATAACGCTCCGTAGAGAGCTTTTATTGTTCCGCAGCCGGGTTTGAATGATGTGTGACTTGATGGAAGCGAAGCCATTTTGGGGATACGTATATTAGAATCACGCGAAATTCGCTTTGATAAGCCGCGTGAGCAATTAAATTAAAGACGAATAATACCAATGGAGCTTATTAAATACATATATCCTATACGCTTTTTTAACAGGGCAGAATTTATAAAAACTCGACGTTAGTATATCCAGGCCCCTATTTCACCACTGACAGGTGCGACAATTGTCGACATCATTGTTGCTGACGTCACAGGAGCCGTAGCACGGTACGCTTATCACCATGCCTGTCACGTTCTAACAAGTATGTGAGTGCGAAAGTGACGGACTTAGTGATAGGGGAAACCATGCTGCGCGGACAGGCCTCCATGGGCTACGGTTACCGCTTATCATCGGGCGTTACCGTAGCCTATGGAGGCCTGTGACGTCAGTAATAGTAATTTCGACAATTGTCGCACCTGTCACCTTGGTGAAATAGGGGCCAGATGGTCCTATATAGATGTATCAACCCGTTACAAAACACTATATTGTCGACAAAGGAAACGTGACTATCTAGCAATCCCCCCATTTTGCTATTTAGCAACTTTATTCTTTAGAAAAGCGCATCCAGCACGCGTAGCTCTTCAATGAAAACAATGCGCCAATCTGTCCACTGCAATAAGGGCGGAAGACAACAATTTTCGCAACCGGCGTTCTCCTTCATCCAAAAACCTGCTTTAGTCCCACCCATTTAGGACTAATATGGGACAAAGTTTTGACAAATACGGCTGGATAGTTCGCTTTAAGAAAAATAAGATTTACGAGCTGAAGTTACGGTCTGTTTTGCTCTGGACTTCGTCATTTTAGTGTCTATCTGAACTATTTTAGGTATCGAGTGAGAAGTGGCTATATAGCCACATGTATATATTTGTTGATAGATTGAAATTTTTAAAGTTAGTTAGTGTGAAATTTTAGTGGGGTTCCCATCGTTTTCCAACTTTAAGCTCGTCATAGGCGAAGGATTTGCTTGTATGACATAAATGAAGAATGTGGTAGTACTTATTGTGTCTGAAGAGTAAATTATAAACTGAAATTACTAGATGTCTTAAACTAAAGAAAAAGTGACAAAGCCCTCCAGCGGCAGAGATCGGATTCGAACCGGCGCCTTCAGCTTATACGACTAGCTAATGCCCTTAGCCTCTAGGCTACATCGTCATGGCAAGACCTGCCTCAATTAAATATCTTATCCCATCAAAAACATAAATTAGAAATGAGAGCCAAGTTCATTACTAAGAATAGGTATGCGTCGTTGACTTCACCGGAAAAAGAATTGAGATCTATATGGGTGCCAAGTTCTAGTTCGCTTGGGATTTCAGAACATACTGTTATTTACCGTTTCTGAATTATTTATATTCCTCACAGAGCTCAGAGTTTCACAAAAACCACGCGATAATATGGTAATCGAGGTGGCCCCGACCATAAATTAGCCCAAAGAGTTTAGGTTAGCCCGAAATATCTACTGAGGCTAAAAATAAATAGCCATTACGATAATACATTTGCTTTATCTGAGATTTATTATCTTTTAACTAGTGGCGATGTCACAAAGTCGCTATAATTTAGTTTTTCAGAATTTAGAACAAGTAATTTGTCAAATTTTTATTTTTGCTACATCTTTGCTGTGTAGTAGTTTGTTTGGCTAGAGGTGCCAATGTGCTTTAAGATAGCGGTCATTGAAACATTGTAGCGATTATAAGTGTTCTGATATTACGGAAATTTAATTTAAACAGATATTAAATATAAATTAATTTTTAACAAGCAGAAACGTCTGCGATCGATGCTATTAAGCTTAGAATAAATTTAAAAGTGGAAAAATTACTGCCTTGGGTGAGACTTGAACTCTCCTCTCCATGATGATGATGATGGGCGGCATGGGCTGGAGTATCGATCCAGAGGCCGTGAGTTCAAGTCTTACCCAAGGCAGTAATTTTTCCACTTTTAAATTTATTCTAAGCTTAATAGCATCGATCGCAGACGTTTCTGCTTGTTAAAAGTTAATTTAGAATGGGTAGCACATCGTAACTGGTGAATTTAAAATATGACTTGGAACTCCGGTGGCCATTTAAGAAGTGTAACACTCTTACGGTAGATGTCGCTAGGGTCCCCTAGACCCATATAGTGGGAAGATTTGCTGACTATGGATGAGGTCTTGGTGGCTCAGTTGGCAGAGCGCTGGAGTATCGATCCAGAGGCCGTGAGTTCAAGTCTCACCCAAGGCAGTAATTTTTCCACTTTTAATTTTATTCTAAGATATTAAATATGTCAGATGCTTGCTTGCGTGAAAAACTAGAAAAAAGCTCATCTACCAACTACTATTACGATACCAACAAATTCTCATTAACTACAAGTAACTGTCTAAACATTTTTTTTGTGACACTTTTATTGCTGACTGTACTTCTTATTTGCATGTCTATCGAGTATTTCTCAAAACCTTTCTAATGAGCCTAAACTTGATGTGTTTGTGTTTTTCCATCGACGAGTTCCTTTGGCTACCTACCGGCTGCATCATCAGAACACCATGTTAGCATATTTATGCATGTCACCGGAATTACGACAGTACTCCAAATTTCAACTGAAATTTTAGTTACAAGATTTGAAGCACTATATATACAAAGATATATATGCAGTGAAGCTAAATAAAAGTGTGTAAAGTGTGTAATAATAAAAACAGAAGCAGATTGCTGGAATATTTTCGATTCTCTAATGGGTTGGCTTCTGTTCTGAGTTCGGACTGAAGGCAAAAACATGCAGTAAAAAGTTAATGTAGCCCGCAAACATCCTTTGGGCAGATTCGGAAAGGTAAAGGTTAGGAAGTCATGACATGTATCCTACGTCTAGTAAGTGTGCTATAACTTTACTAGAATAAATTGAGATTAACAGTGCGTAACAAGTTCGTGTTACTAAAATGTATCCTAAAAAAAATCCGTGAAGCCATTGAAATCAAGAACCATAGAAATTTCAATCGAGACGAAGGTTTTAAGATCTCATCCACATGGAACCCAGTCATTAGTAAGTGTAAGCGAAACCAAATATCGAAAGTTGAAAAATCGAATATTGTGAGTGTTGTGTGTCGACCCGGTAACATCCCTAGTGCGCAAAACGTTCAAGTTAATAAACAAGACCAAGTGCGGGTAGTTCGAAAAACTCGCGCGCCTAGATGTTGATGTCAACTTTAGCCAGTCTTCTCCGAGACCACGGGGACAACGCCGTCCTCGAAACGTCGGAGGTGGGTTTAATACTTATTTTACGCGATTAAGTCCCGTCGTTGTAAATAATAATTACTAAAATGTATGTTGGTACCTTGTTAATCTTTGGTCTTTCACTGTCCTAAACTGTTTTTTCTTTCAACATAATTTCAACCTAGCCCCAAACTAAGCAAATCTTGTACTATGGGTGACAATATATGTACATATGTACTAATAAAGATGAAAAAATACTTGAATATATAGATCACATCCATAACTCAGGAACAAATATTCGCGATGAGCACACATATGAATACCCTTATCGAGATTCAAAAACCGGACCTCCTGTTTCATAGGCCAGGGTCATTGACGATGCTTGAAGCTACTATAGATCTGATGGTTATCATACTGGCGCTGACTAAGACCACCTTATAAGGTCTAGAGGTCAGGAACTTAATTTATTAACCCCCTTATTCATAAGACTTTACGAGCTTGATTTAGTTAAATTACGTTTTATCCCTTTCTTACAAATACATAAGTCAAAATTACAGATAAGGACAACGCGTTTATGAATAACGCCATAAGAAGCTAACGCCGCTATACTCGTGTATTTGCTGATAAAATCGCTGCCCTAATAAGAGCAGACGCCGCCATTACCTTATGTTGCCACTCTAAACTAAGAAAAATATGACACTAGCGCTCTCTAAGGAACTAGGTAGTGAATAGAGACGCTACGAGTACGAATAGTGGTTTTTGGTATTCGGCCACGCTGTTGGCCGAAGCCCCGTGTTCGCAAAAAATGTGTTCATTTTCTGTCACTTTTGATAACTGTTCTCCTACAAAGGATAGACGGAATAATCTTTATAGGCACACCTCAGTAAAATATACAACTTAGGGAAAAAACATCGGTTTAAAGATAAAGGCAGACAATAGGCGGTCTTATCGCTAAAGAGTGATCTTTTCCTATATTTGCTAAGATTTATATTATATCGCTCTGCATTAGTTATTAGTAATAAAATGTCCGTAATCGACAAATGTTCAAAAGAAGTTTTTTTTTCTATATAAATTTATATATTTACTAGCTTTTGCCCGTGACTTCGTCTGTGTAAAATAAATAATTTGGAGAGCTTATTTTTATCCAATCTGCTTTTTATTGATTCCACATATAAACTTCCACCCCCCTTTTCACCCCCTTAAGGGGTGAGTTCTGGGATAAAAAACTATCCTATGTCCTTCCCCGATACTCAAACTATCTCTATACCAAATTTCAACTAAATCGGTTCAGCGGTTTAAGCGTGAAGAGGTAACATACATACAGACAGACAGACACACTCGCATTTATAATAATGGATAGCAAGTTCTCGTTTTAAGTATTATACATATAAAATTGTACGGTTTAATTTAAATAATTGAGCATTTATTACAACTCGTCATATTTCCTTTATAAATAAATTTTAGGTATTCGGTAAAACTATACTTGGTATCGACAAACCGAATACCGATTAGGTGATTGACGAATATTCGTAGCATCTCTAGTACCTAGCGAATTTATTTCTCGTAAAAGTATACGGGGTCCCTTTAGAGGTGCTTTCAAGTGATAAATCCAATATCGTGGTAACCTTGTGTTGAGGATAATGCTTCAGTTCAAGCACACATACATGATATTCATTCAGGGTGAAAAGTAGGCCAAGTTTATTAGGCATAAAAATGGTATTTGATAGAGTGCAACGCCAACTTCGGCAGTATATTGTCGAAATTGACAGTTAAATCTATTGGTTGTTACTTAATGCATATTATGTCTTTACATGACATTTCCTGTTTAACCAAACTTTTACAATCAAAACTATTGAAAGTTGCCTCTAACGACTCATGTAACATTATCCCCCTGTCTATGCCTTCGCCTTTTCTTGGTAAACTTGGCTGACCCACTGATAAAATTCCACTAAGAATTGGAGCCTTAACAGAGGTGAGTCATATTTCATTGTGCTGAGTAAAGCACTAACAACATGATGATAAAGTGATTAGAAACGTGAAGGTCGTAATTAGTGAATACGACTAAAACTATTATTATTTAGTGACTAACTGCAAATATACTCGTAAAAATGTGTTTTTTTTTTGTTTTAGGTAAGCAACGAGTGCTAACTAAAGCTACATTAACGACAAGACGAGAGTTACAGCGACAAAGACGATTATTTAAAACACAGTTGTCACTGTTGCGTTGTAAAATCTTGTCAACTTGTCGCATGGATGCTTTAATTAGTTAGGTAAGTAAGAGTATTGCGACATGTCTCAGTTCGATCGGATTCATTTATAGTTTAGAATAGAATAAAATAGAAACAGTTTATTTGCTGTCAAATTAAAACTTAACCCAAAGATACATCTTTAGTTTATTTATCCACAATATAGACCGAAACTGAATGACAGTTCCAACAGCCTTAAATATTTTTTACCGAACCTAGACCACTTATTTTAAACATGCAACACAGTCTACCTAACTAAATGTCAGGTCTAGAGTTGTGCCGTTCCCGGTAACATTACCCATTTTGTAAGGGAATATTACCGAGCGAGAAATTTCCCTAAACAAAATGGGGAATGTTACCGGGAATGGCACAACTCTAGTCAGGTCACCCTTAAAGTCAACAAACAAAATATTAAACAGAACAAGAAACGATAGCGAAAATAAATAGTCCGAAAAACAAAAATAAAAGAATAACCGCAACGAGTGGTAACTCTACTGGGAGCTAGTTACCAATATTTGATGGAAAATAGCAATAAGCAGTTTCCTGTATAGGATAGGACTGGAGAAATGAGGTAAAATTCAAAACATACTTTCTCAAACAACAATATTATAATCGATCAATTAGAATACGGATATTTAGTTAATATTTTTGATGATAAGTAATTCAAAAACCTTACAAAATTAAAACCTAGCAATATGTTGAGTAAAGGATGACTCACGTTAGACCGGGCGCTTACTTTTCTATGACATGACAGGTGATCACGTGATGCTTTCCATAGAAAACGAAGCGCCGGAAGCTCCGGCCCGGACACGGCCCGGTCTAACGTGAGTAATCCTTAACTCCAATTCGTAACCACATACATATTTTAAGTACAAAAAAATATACAATAAAATAGGTAGATTACTTTTTGAAGATTATTGGGACATTCATTACCCAAAAACAAACACTTTCCCACCCGAAATACAGTCTTCGTTCCATCGGAGGTAATAAAAAGATACTAAAATATGCCTGTTATTCAGTAAATAAATGACCGTAATTACATTCACATTAACAACTTCCACGTTCTTTGATGTCTGTTGACCGTATCCTCCAGCCGCTTCAGCTTATTTTGTAACAACAATATTTGAAAAACCCTCATTACAACAGCACCATAATTTGTGATTCTTTCTAAACCATCCTCTAGAGTATCATCAATTTTATATGAAACCTTTTCACCGGCCGTTGTGAAGTTTATAAATATTCCTTTTGGCCAGATTGTATCGCGGCCATGTCATTAATCACATGGCTGTTATTTTCATCAACATGATCCTACCAAGCGCATCATAGTAGTAAAACCAGCATAGCTGTGATCTCCCGTTTTCACATTTTCTAGTGACGAGGAATATCAAATATAACTAGGAACGAAGGAAATTTGGAGGTTTGTCAATTGGATGAGCTATACTTGTGTGGTTAAAAATGGGTGGAGTTGACACGCACGGCGTTTATTGCAGTGACTTTTTAAAGTAATGATTTGGGTCACCGTTACGTTGAAAAACTTCCCTATTGTTATCTGATATAGTAGGGAAATCAGGTAAATACAGATATTTTAAACAAAACAGAGTTATGATTTTTGCACTCTCTTATATTAGTTTGAGTCGTATGTGTCAACGTAGATATGCTCTAAATAAATTATAATTGTGTTAATGTTTTTCAAACGTTATAATTAACTACCGCATTATTCTAAGCGGCTAAATGGAATTTGACACGAGAAAAGTTTAAACCAGCAGATTTTTTTATTTTATTTAGTTTCACTTATTAGCTTTGCGTTCTTGTCCCAGCACGTTCGTATAACAGCATCGTCCAAAATAGAATAAAACGTGTAACGAAGTTTAAAATTACAAAAAGTTTTTGCCAAATACTTTATTTTTGAAACTCGTTTCTATTATACACTGTAAGTAAACTTGTCTGTAAATAATCATCCGCTACTCACAAAAGAATTACGCAATACGTTTGTTTTTTAGGGTTCCGTACTCAAAGGGTAAAAACGGGACCCTATTACTAAGACTCCGCTGTCCGTCTGTCCGCTGTGTGTCTGTCTGTCTGTCACCAGGCTGTATCCCATGAACCGTGATAGATAGACAGTTGAAATTTTCACAGATGATGTATTTCTGTTGCCGCTATAACAACAAATACTAAAAACAGAATAATATAAATATTTAAATGGGGCTCCCATACAACAAACGTGATTTTTTGCTGTTTTTTTTTCCGTAATGGTACGGAACCCTTCGTGCGCGAGTCCGACTCGCACTTGGCCGTTTTTTTAGGTACTGAGTTGTTACGACCACCATCGCATTGTCACCACAGTTAGCTAGGTGTCAAAAATTTTGCTACGTTCATCATACATAATATTATAATAAAAGATAAACAATGGGTGTTAGGAAATAAAAATTATGTAATAAAGTCCGAGTGTTTTCAAACAGATTTGATTCCATATTGGCTGAAAACATAAACACACACACGTGTTCACAACATACCGTGAACTTAGCTCATGCGACACGGTGATAAGATTAAAGATAAAATGGAGTCACACTCGAATCTGCTATTTATGATTTACATCTTAAGTCTGGGAATTAAAGCTCAAAGTTGCCTTCAAATTTTGACATGGCCGTGCAAGGAAACGCGTAACAAAAGAAAAGGTTTCCTCACTCGGATTATTCACGAAGTATTGAATATATTATGACGAGCGACGAAACGGCGTCGTCGCATGTCCGGTTTCATGATATCTTAGTTCAATCACAAGAAGCCAGATTCTGATTTTAAAATCTTGTTCTGAAACTGTTATGTCAGTCAGTGTGTCAGTGATTTTTGTTTAGAATTGTCACTGATGAAAACCCAATGCGATATGTAGCAAATATTAACCTAGATGCATATATACAATTATTTCTAAGAAGTATAACACACAAAGACACTTTGTGAAGTCATTCTCAGAACAATTGAACACATCAATCCGGGTAGCAATTTGATTGAGCGTGCGCAAGGCCCTCGTTCACAGCGCCTCGCGTAGCAGGCCGGTGCGCCCGCGCGGCTCGGCCAGCAGCGGCGGTCGGCGCCTGCGCCTCTACGCGAGGACGCGCGTAGACACTGGTCAGTACCCCGGGTTATGGATCCTAACTAAGGCATGCAAAATCAGTCTCGGGAAAGTTTTTTAACCTTTTCGACGCCGTGTCAAACACAAAAGCTGTCATCCAGACGCCACTTCACTGAAGTGTCAATACTGAAATTGAACGTGGATTCGTCTTCTTTGACGGACTCGTCCGCTTCGAGTCATCCGACAAAATCGAAACTTATGCACGAATTGCCCTTTCCCTGCCTCCGCAATAATGGCAAATAACTATTAACGGCTGTAACTTTTCCCACAGAAACAGGTTGTGAGCCTATAATAAATAAAATTGTTCGGAAACTTTGTGCACAGTGTTCCAAAGATGATTTCTCGGAAAACTTTTCGGACTGGCAAAAAGAAAAACATAAAAGGAGAATGAATACTACATGCAAATTAAAATTGGGGGCTTTAAATTTTCATATGTTATTTTCAAAATAAAAAAAAGTTACAAGATACCTGTGTCATATCTTCTGTCATTGGTCATCATCAACTTATATCAGTACATGGCAAAAAAAATATTTAATAAACTGCCAGAGGCTATAAAAAATTTAGGAAATGATAGAAAAATGTTTAAATTAATTAAATCTCTTTTAATCAAAAAATGTTATTACACATTGAACGAATATTTAAATGATAATAATATAAACGAATAACGAAATAATATAGAATGAATAATTAATATCTTAGTAATTATGTCATTTTCTATCAAAATATACGATGTTTATCAAAATTAAAAAAAAAATGTCTTTATTAATTTAGTTTTTAAGACAATTTTGCTGTGCCCTAACAGGGTATCATGTACCGACTATATTTTATTTACCACCTGTATGTAATGAACATGATTGCAAGTAATAAATAAATGAAATGAAATGAAATGAAATGTACTTAAAAAGATTAGGAAAAATATTTATCATCTACTCGTAATGTTTTCAAGGACGGTCACAATATTCTAATAGTGGCGTTCGGATGGCTGCATTACTGGCGCGAGATTACCGCTGCGGCCTTGATGCGGGACCTGTATTTGCCAATTTCCTTAATAAATGAGTGAAATTTGCCCCCAAAGCGCAACGTAACATCGTTGACATCCGAAGTTGTCCGCATTTAATTTTAATTATGTTTTTGAAATCATATTTTTATTGCTGTCTCAATGTTATTTTTGTACCTACGTAACAGTTTATTTGCCGTACAGCTCGTAAACATATCTCTGAAAATACAAAAAAAAAACGGACAAGTGCGAGTCGGGCTCGTGCACGAAGGGTTCCGTACCATTACGCAAAAAAACGGCAAAGAACTCACGTTGGTTGTATGGAGCCCCACTTAAATATTTATTTTATTCTATTTTTAGGGTTCCGTACCCAAAGGGTAAAAACAAGACCATTACTAAGACTCCACTGTCCGTCTGTCTGTCACCAGGCTGTATCTCATGAACCGTGATAGCTGGACAGTTGAAATTTTCACATAGATGATGTATTTCTGTTGCCGCTATAAAAACAAATACTAAAAAGTACGGAACCCTCGGTGGCCGAGTCCGACTCGCACTTGTTCGGTTTTTGGTATTTGTTGTTATAGCGGCAATAGAAATACATCATCTGTGAAAATTTCAACTGTCTAACTATCACGTTTCGTGAGATACAGCCTGGTGACAGACAGACAGACAGCGGAGTCTTAGTTATAGGGTCCCGTTTTTACTGTTTGGGTATGGAACCCTAAAAAACACGTAGGAGTACTCGTAAAATAGAATTGAAGGGCAATAAAACGGCTATACAAATTTATTCTTGGTCACTGGAATAGTTATATTACACACGCAAGTACTTTTTTCTGGAAAGCTTTGGCATTATTTTTAACCAACTTCAAAATAAGAAGGTTATCAATTGGACTGTATTATTTTTGTTTGTTAACTCAGAACTTCGATATTTTACAGATTTGGAAAATGATTGTAAGTATAGTTCCAAATTGGTCTTAATTTTATTCGATTACCAGTTTTATCATCATCCATGAGGAATTGAGGAAACTCCCAGAATCTTAAAGGCATACATATAGCGACTTTTGTATTTTCATAAACAAACCAAGCATTTACATTTAAAAAAAGTGCCATTTGATGAAGTGTAACTGCTGGTTACCAGGACGAAATTCTTTAATAATACGTACCCATTTCGGGGTCCCTTTTGTTAGTTTTGCTTGACATAATAATTGAAAGTCATAAACTCATAATGAAATGTTTGTAATATTATCATTAGTCATATAACAGAGTGCGCGGCAGCTCCAACACCATCCTGAGCATGTTCGCTGAACGCGCGGACTGCCCCATGACTAAACACTGGGTACAAATCATCACTGGCCTAAATAAGGGATGATTTTTACCTAGTGTCGATTTGTAATTTATTTATTAAGTAATTAATTAATGTACATATATATAAAAAACATGTTTGTAGGGTTAATAATGATAGGGTTAATATTGTATAATTTTAATTTTGAATTTTTATTAATGTTATTTTATATTTTTCATTTTTTATTTTCTATTTTTCTTTTTGTAATTTTTGTAATGTGGGTATGTAAGACCTGAAATAAATGTTTTTTTTTTTTTTTTTTATAATTCTGAAACCGTTAACTTTTCAGAGTTTTCGTAAGGTTATCCCATAGATACCTAGGTTAGGTTATGTTTGTTTTATGGCCATCCTGAAAAGTTACGAGTTTCTGAGAAAAACCAAATGATGACTAACGAAAATGCGGACAAACAATACATAATTTTTTTATGCGCTAGCAACTGACGTTAGAACTCGGTGCCAAACCAGATAATTAGTAGATACGTAGATACAAAGCCGCATCATAATCTGTGAAGACTCTGCGGTACTTGTGGTAAATTTAAGTTTATAGCGTTATTTAAAACAGAACAAGTGTTATTTAAAAGAATAGAGACGGTGTGTTTTATTCGCTAATTAACTTAACCACAGTTTGCCAACGTTAGAAGTATTTTTTATTTGGAGCAATAATTCTCACCTGATGGTCTCATCGGAAGATCAGCGCTGGAAGTCGCCAGCAGCATGCTGAGATGGGGCCATTTCGTGACACTTTATTTTCATGTTCTTTTAATGTATGTCTATTGTCTGTGTGTGTTTACGAATAAAGTATTCTATTCTATTCTATTCTATTCTATTCTAATTAAAAACAAACAGTACTAGTTTTATTGATGTAGTTGTTAGGTCATGCCAGCGGGTCGATGCCATTTTCTGTATTTCCCTCTATGGATTGGATCTGATAACATAAATTAGCATTTCTACATTTATGATCATGCGTCACTTTTACATATATGATACCTACTTATTAATACAGATGCACCTACGAGTAATAGTAAAATAAATAGTATTTTTAAACGTTGAACGATATCGAGTCATACAGCGCGCAGAAACGTGCGTATACGCATCGCATTCCTTCACGAATCACTTCCGAGATACGTATTGTTGTGTGTACAGTGCAGCTGTGTTTAATCCAAGCCGGCATTCGATTAAAGTCTCAATTCATATAGATATGTTCTGATATTAAAAACAGAAAGGTGGCCACTTTAATTTGTGTAAAAAATTACACCCAGTGTCGTTTAATTTCGCACTCAAATGACTTATTTCATCCGTGATAAAGCCCATCTAGTAATAACACTGTGCTAACTACTTTCCTCAAGTCTGAGCGGCTGTCAGGATAAATAACTAGTTACAAGTTTCAGATCTTGAATCAGGAAAAGTAATCTCGCTCAAGCCGCGAACATTTCTCAACTGCTAAATGTTCTAACGACTTAGAGAAAGGCCTTGTCTTCGGTCGACGTCGTAGTGTGTCATGGTATTAAGAGACTGCAACGTTTCTCTAGAATGCGTCTTCTGGAGACCGAGCTCTAAGAAAATATCAAAACCATGTCCAAAACAGACAAAAAACTCGCAAAACTTCTCCGGGCACCTTGTTAGGTACACAAGCGCTTAGTTCTTAACTAACATTCGGCAGGCCTTCTCATAATGCTGCTCAGCTTCGGGTCTCCAAGATGCCTCAGATTCCCTTAAATATATTCTTGATATTATTACATTCAAACTTATTATTATGATCCATCTAAATAAGATCCGCAGACCCATCATGATCGGGCTAATCGCTTGCAGCGTGACAGTCAAAGAATCATAAGTCATAATTTCTAAGTCTGAATAGTTATCATTTCTTTGAGTAATGCCGCGGTGCAATACCCGAATTTAAACTATTGTCAGACATACTAACATTAACATTACATGTCACGAGAGTGACTAAAAATACGTCGGTGCAATACCGTTGCAACTACGACGTCGGTTTATCAAGCTAAATAACACCATGTTAAGTAATTACTACACGACACCGGAGAGGCGGGCAGCCTTTGCAATAATAATATAGCGGCTCTGTGGCCTCAGTGACAGCGGAGCTCTATGTCCTAGGAACGCGTAATGCAGAACCTCTTTGTTGTTGGAAAACGGTTGAAAATGTAGGTAGCTCTTTACACCGCCATAAAAACATATTGACACCTCGCTTTTATCGGAATCCCCTCAATGGTTCAGAACAAATGACAAACATAAATACATACGTAGTTGGATAAAGATATGACACAAATATAACGGTGCAAGAATGGCACCTTAAAATTGATATCATCAAGCTGGTAATTTAATTAATATTTTAATTGTTGAGATATGGTTTGCGGAAAGGTCATTGCTGACTTGTCAAGAATATATATGTCAACGAAAATGAGGCAAAAAATGCTCGAATAAATAATCCCTTTGCCGTTGAAGCGACTAGTAGCTCATTCCGCCCGCTTGCAGTGGCTCCGCAACTCAACTCTGCTTTGTCAGTCTGCTGCGACCACAATACAAACTGCCCGACACGATGATATGACATCCTGTGCAATCTGTATTCTGTGTAGTGACAAGATCTACATAATAATAAAATATACCTAGGTCAGGTATACCAACGAACTTTTTGGCCATCGCTGTTTGATTTTTGATTTGTCTTGGCCAGACTGTTTTAGTGATTTCATTCTTATTTTGTTACTTAATTACCTTTCCTTTTTCACTAGGCCTTAGAGGCTTAGACGATATAAAAGTCATCACATACCTACTCCAATCTGAAAATATTACCCTCCCTTCGGTGACTGTCGGTGAAAAATACCGAACGAAAACGGAAGACCTTAGTTATAAATGCATACGAGCCATCTATTCCAATTTATAGCCAGTCTGGAACATCAATTCAGTATGTATAGTCACTGTAATAGCAGTAATTTTAACTTGGTATGTGCTGTAATATGTTAGTCGGAATTTTAAACCGACGAACCGTCCCGTCCATGCGAGTGATTGATGATTCATTTTGATGGATAACATTTTTCTAGTGCTCAAGATGGATAATATGAGTTTATTCTTGTATTAGTATATTGCGCGTTCTTGAGTTGTAGCGTACGTAGGTACTGAAAAAAAAGCGTAGAAAGTAAGAAGGCCTAAGTGACGAGCGGGCAGCGGCGCGTATATTTGCATTTATTTAACATGGTCGTTGGTTGCTGCGCCGGACGCCCTCATGTCACCGCCGCTCGAGCGACCTAGCTTACATACTAACAAGGTCAACCCATGATCTGACCAAATTGGGAAAGTTGCCCACACATGGTTGTAGAGGTAGTAATTTGACTGAATGATGACAACCCACTCAACATTAACTTATATAAATCGTTCGTTTAAATCGTCTTTCTACTAAGTCTGAACGAGTATAAGGACTTTTATAATTTCCGAAAAAATTTCCCGGGTACGAGTCTTATGATTCATATTGTTTATTACTGTTGATGAAACTTTCGTCATGTTTTGACAACTTTTGTAATTGCGAGTGCCAAATGTTTTAATTACAATGACAAACAACGTACTTAAGTTTAATGATCGGGGTTAGACATACACGCATTTTGTACGATGACTGTACAGTCATTTGCAGAGAAAAGTAATGGGGCGCGTTTACACTTGCTGTGTGTATTAGACTTATCTCGTATATCAGACAGATCGATGTAATCGTAAAATAACAAATATACTCTAATAACATTTAAAATTTAATTCAATTCAAAATGTTTGCCAACACTTCAAAATTAATCGGCCGCGTATTTGACCATCAATCTTGCCAGTGCAAATATAGCTGTCCATTAGGTTTGCGCGAGACTTGTGGTATCCCATATCCCATACGCCCCTTATAATAGTCGTATATACATATTTATTTTTTATATCCATAGTAGCAAAACGATTTTGCTACTATGGAATTTATATGAAACACTAGCATGTGACGTCACAATCAATTTACCTACTCTTTAAAGTTTTATACGGGATTTAAAATAGAAATTGTGTCATAAAACAACTGCTGTTTACGTTACTCCATTAATCTTCTGGTGCTTTATTTCATGCATGGCGTAAAATAATTTATTTTAAATACAGTCAAATATCCTATTCGAACGTGCACTGACATCAGAATGATATTTGAATTATGTTATTTAGTTATCGTGCAACTCGCCCGCGCCTATACATGTATTATACGGATAACTACAGTCGAAACGACGATAAATGAATGATATCAGTGTGCGATCAAATTGGCCTGCCAGTCGAAGGCCCACACAAAACGCCCTTGCTACGGATCTGAAGCTTTAGCGATGGTGTAAAATTAGTCTAAGCGACATCCAGCTTTGTATGCAACATATAATGATGCCTGTTTTAAGGTGATGCTAAGTTGTTATATTAGTCTAAAATATTGGACATACATAGGCACCTATCGCTACTGAATTATTTTTAAAAAGGTTTTGGTTGAGGAAGGAGATAGCTCTCTGCATAAAGGCCAAGGGAGCCATAGCATAGCTGTTCCAAATTTTAGGTTTCTACGTCAATTGTCTTTAATAAAAACGCTTGTATTGTAGTAGACTAACAATACAACACCGAAGTTATACAAGAACCATAAGTGTTTCAGGAATCAAGTTTGGTATGGAACTATAGAGCACATTCATTTTATTCCGGTTCAATTTTGCTTTCGACTACATTATTGTGTATAAAGTTGAGATTGAGAGCAATAAAATAAGTAATATTTTGAATATATTCTATACTAATTGTACTCATTTTCATTACTCTCATTACAGATACTAAAACAGCCTACAGCCTGTTCTGACACTTCTGACGATAACTTTAAATACATAAATATCAGGTAGCTGCTGCGAAGTCAGCTTCTTTAAGTTATATCACGTGAGTGCTCAGTTAAAAATATATTTTTAAGTTCCTACCAAATATGTCAAAGGTTGTGTCAGCTGCAGAGAAAAGGTACCACCCCCTGCATAGCAGTTTGTATGCAGGGGTGGTATTTTCTCTGCAGCATGTCAATGTGCAGATTTGGCAATATTTATGTCCAATGGTCTCCGTGGGGAAACTATAGCCCAGCCCCTCTTGCGCATGAGAGGATGACTGTGCCTAGAAGTGGAACGTATATTATTATTAATAAAGTAGCTAGTTACTCCGTGAGCTGTTCTTGCAAACTCCTATAGCTCCGCTATTTTAAAATAATTGCACGACTTTGACAAAAATACACCAAAAATGAAATTAAACCGGAAATCTTAATAGAGAACGAGATACTTATACCTCAGGAGAGGAATTTCATAATATTTTCCCATAATCAATCTCCTTTCGGCTTCCGTTTATTTGCTTATTATGTACATCCAAACAATTATAAATCCGAGCAGTAACGCAAAATTGATTATTTTTTAAGGCAATATTTCATATAAACTTGAGGTGTTTACGTGACAGGAACCAGACGCTGGCAGGTAGCATAAACAAATGAACAGTTTTATCTTCGACTACAAACATCTCGACCAAAAAATATTATAGTCTAGATCTACTCCTACCTGTAATTCACTGGTTATTACCCTTAATCATAGGTATAGCTAGTAGCACGAATGATGGGAGAGATCAAAAAGTTTTGCAACATATGGCCACGGAACGGAAAGCACAGAGTGGGCGCTGGGCAGGCTTTCTACAAGAAGAACGGTGTACCTAACTGGGAAAAGCTTACATTTACACTTTGATGATAAAAGTCAGTATTTGCAATAAGAGACCTTTTGCATGAATCCTACTTGCAATTACATTTTTGACTGAGCGAGTGTACAAGGAATCTTTTGTTTTCTGATCAATTTTTTGGATTCCGTACCCAAGGGTAAAAGCGGGACCCTATTACTAAAATTTATCTGTTCGTCTGTCTGTCTGTCCGTCTGTCTGTCTGTCTGTCACCAGGCTGTATCTCATGAATCGTGATAGCTAGAGAGTTGAAATTTTCACAGATGATGTAAGTATTTCTGTCGCCGCTGTAACAACAAATACTTAAAAGTATGGAACCCTCGGTGGGTGTCCGACTCGCACTTGTCCGGTTTTATATTTGTTGTTAATTTCTTTTTTTGTCAAATTTAGTTTTGTTACTTTATCTTCTCTATTGTGTACATTATAAGTGCAAATTTAGCGTACATTCTAAAAAATATTTCCATGAGATATGAAAATGTATGGCATCGTAACCTAACAGAATATGATACATTTTTTGTCCTAAATTTGGCTTTCATATTTATTCCGCCCAGAAGTAGCTCTTCAAATTCACTAAATTATTTAAAACATATAAAAAAAAAGCCCAAGTTTGTATGTTCCTAAAAGAGTGCGATATATGAAAGTGACAGGTGTTGATTATATCATCCTGAATCTAGTCTCACTGTTAGGTCTGTCGACCCTTATCAGACCATTTATCACGTCTTTCATTACTGCTGAAGGGCCGGAAGTATAAAACTATGTAATCCATGAAATATTCAACTCGAGCAACACGGAGAGAAAATTGTAACAAATTGTGCAATCGCCAATCTCACCACCTATATCGGAGCGATCAGGTGCTCACAAATATCCGTACGACGTCTATATTGGCAAGGCGTTAATTATGGAGACAGGAGGTGGCCATAGCAACTCTGTGATAAAACACGATGAAACAACGAAAGCTAATTGTGTTTGGGGTTTTTAGAGTTGCCTCGATGATTAGTTGCCTGTGGAAAAAAAGTACAGCCAGCGATAAAAGCTTGTACCAAAAATGAAAATTTTGCCAAAAACTTATTCTTAACTTGCAAAACTTATGTAAGTAACTATGTATGGTATGTACGGGTCAAATCTTGCAAGTTAAATTTGACCTACTTCCCGACTTCCATGGAAGCTGAAAATTTGCATACACATGTAAGTCGGGTGACAATGCAATATTATGATACGATGGAGCTGATCTGATGATGGAGACAGGAGGTGGCCATAGGAACCCCGTGATAAAATCTACGAAACCTAATTGTGTTTTGGGGTTTTTAGAGTTGTAATAGTAGTAGTAGTAAATCACTTTATTGTACAAAAAAAAAATGTGAACATGAAATTCATATAAATAGTTTCGATGAGTATTAGTTGCTTGTGGAAAAAAGTAGAGTTAGCGATAAAAGCTTCTACCAAAAATGAAATTTTTGCCAAAAATTATTACGTATTTGTATAAAAGATATAATGTACGTACATTATACTGATGATTGTGCTATTTGTCTATTCATATATAGTGGTATTACTTACACACGAGCATCAAAAGCACATTGCTATTGTTATGTACGACTAAGTTATTACTTTTTCCCCTTACTAGCTCGGAAAGCCGTCTATTATCCTTTAAAACAAGCGGGGAAAAACGCATTTTATCCACTAGTGGGGAAAGTAATTTGACCTTGGATGGAGCGTGTTTAAGTAGCTTGACAGATAACAAAACGTAAAACGCTCATGATAATGGTTCGTTCGATATTAATTATCATTAAATAAATGGTTTGAGAATCTAATAAAAAATACAAAATTTTGCTTTATTTAATAATTTTAAGTCATAAACCTTAAAATTCCATAAGAAACGTTAGATTTTTTGTAATGATATTAAATATAATTCTGAACGCACAAGTTGAGTCGATGCAATTTCATAACGCATCGTTGACATTTCATACGTCAGAACAGAAATGTCAACATTGTCAACAAAATTTTTACTGTTCTTCTCACCGACTCACGTAAAAATCAGAATTTCTAGTGTTTTCTGTTATAATATCGTAAAAAAATTAGTGATTCCAGTGATGAAGATGATCTAACGCCTGTGGATGTTGCACTTTCCTCGCTATAGTGAGGGGAAAAGTTTTGTGTTACACACGGGTGCAAATGTATTTTACTTCTCGTGTGTTGAAACACTCGCTACGCTCAGGATTCTATTTTAGAACCACTCGCTTCGCTCGTGGTTCAACTATAGAATCCTTTCGCTTGCTCATGTTTCAATTCCACACTCGCGGGTAAAATACAACTTTGCACCCTTGTATAACAAATAACTATTCTGTTATCGGCAATAACGTAAAGAGGCTAGGGCAACGTACAATGTATGCTATTTCAGTGGAAGTAGTTGTAACTTTATATTTGCACAATTTCTAACTTTATCTCAATGTTATAAAGAATAGATTTAGACATGGACAATCTGCATGGTTTACATCTTAATAACATTTTTATTCAAATTCCGCTGTTATTGTAATTTCGTTATTGACATCAAACCCAAAATACAAAAACATTGTTAGCTTATATCAATAGTCAGATATTGAATAGAAGTATAATCATTTTGACAGAAAAATCAGAGTACCTAACAAGTTTCTGATCATTTTGTCTGCTATGCAGATATTTTTGAGTTTTCCGTAAACAAAGCATTCACGAAAAACCCGTTGAATGTTAACGCGGTATGCCACTACAAAGAATCGCAAATAGGATGTGTCAATCAAGGTTAAAACATCTCGTGGACGCCGACAAGCCGAGATAATGGCCGCATTCCGGAGTGTTATCCCGGATTTATATAAAACATTGTTGGTTTTTGGTTTCAGTGAAGCAGGAATGATAAATTAAGTGGCTCCCCTGTAGGCCAGGAAATAAACACTCAGATTAAGTTATAGAGGGAAACGATCGGAACACAATTTTTGACTACGTACCTTTGTTTGGACTAGTTAGGAGGTAAACATATCAAAAGTCCTCGGCCATAACCCAGGTGCCGGGGAGGAGGGGGGGTTTGAAGGTTCCATTTTTCGGTTTTTCGGTTATATCTCGGAAACTATGCGTCTGAGCGACATGGCCACTTATACAAAATGAAAAGTGATTTAATTTGTTACAAGTTTTATTAAGTAAGTCAAGTTTTTCGATATATTGTATAGTTTTTGAGATATCCGCTCTTAAAGGTTTATTTAGGGCTCTCACTTTTTTTTTGATTATCTACATCAGTGAATTTGCTAGGCCGGGTTTGGTATCGATTTCGTTTAAATAGGGGGTGATGAGTTTATTTATGGTATCAACATTGATACTATTCCTAAGTAAAAACAAAATTTAAAAAAATGTTTTCACGCTTAAACCGCTGAACCGAAATCATTGAAATTTGGTATAGAGATAGTTAAGGCCCGAGACAGTACCACATAAAATAGTTTTTATAACCAAAATCATCTTTTGAGGGTGTGAAAAGTGGGGTGGAAGTTTGTATTTGGGATGGTCTGCATGTTTGATTTAGTAAAAAATCTAAACAAACAGTATTAACCTCAGGAATTCAACTTCGGTAAAGAAGCTGAATTCCCCTCACACCAAATTTCACACCTTCAAAGTATGATTTTTGAGATAAAAACTATCTTGTCCTGTCTCGGGGCTTAAAACATCTCCATACCAAATTTCAACTAAATCGGTTCAGCGGTTTAAGCGTGAAGAGGAGTTAAAAAAAGGTATTTGTTTAAAGCATATGTTTTTACTTCGGAATGGTGTCAATGTGATACCATAAATGAATTTGACACCCCGATTTATCATAAACGATACCAAACATGGCCTAGTAGTAGATATCAAGATAAAATTAAGAGCCCCAAATAAACTTTCAATGGAGAATACATGATCGAACGAACTTCAAAGTGAAGTTCGATCAGTATTATATGAGTAAGCTTCATTCGAAGATATAAAAACCAGGTAGTCCTTTAACCTACTAGGCAACTCATCGCATGTTTAAAGTAGGTAGCAAAAACTTTAACTCAAACAGGTCTATCCCTACTTTTTCACCCAGTCTTGATGGGGCGCGCGGCTTGCCGCCATTGCTCATTATTTTTAGAGACTTTACTTTCTAAAGCAAAACTTTCTTTCCGGGTATAGGGGAGGGAGGGTAGTTATATCTTCGAATGAAGCTTACTCATATAATACTGATCGAACTTCACTTTGAAGTTCGTTTGATCATGTATTATATTTCTCAAGCTTCATTCTTCAGGAGTCGTAGCACGGTACGCTTATCACTATGCCTGTCACGTTCTAACAAGTATGTGAGTGCGAAAGTGACGGACTTAGTGATAGGGGAAACCATGCTGCGCGGACAGATATAAAAACCAGGTAGATGTTAAGAGTTGAAAGTTTTGCTGCATTCTTTCCCATTATCAATATTATCATAGCATATTTATTTCTGAAAACATATTTGTAGGAATAATTATCTACCATGTACATATGTGTATGTTATACACAAGTTTACTGTTCCAATTGAGTTATAAGGCATTGTTAAGAAACACGGGAAAGTTTAGCAATGCAGGTTCAAAAAGGTATACATATATTAGGTATAGCCAGGTTGTATATATATACTTTTACGTATTAGGATATTTAAACAAAATCTAATTTGTTCTTCATAAAACCTAATTGACTAAGATTCCATACAATTTGTGGTCAACTTTGCATTAAGTTTAATTCGATTTGAAAATGTTAAACACGAGTAAACTCATAAGACATATGTCCTTTTGTGAAATGTATTAAAATTCACTAGCAGTGCTTGCCCGCGATATTTTTGAAGGCTCAGAACAGTACACTATTGATGACAAGATTCAGGCTCGTCTAAGTGTAATTATCTACGAAGATAAGACGTAATTTAGGCTAACGATACAACCCAGCGTTACCTCCAGACAGGGTGGGGTACGCTGTGGCTGTGATGTCTTTCCCCGCGTCTTGACGCTTATGACGCGTAGGCCGTGTGATGTCTGTCTCACGACGACTCATCCTGTTTACGATGATCTCTGAGCAGACGACGACAATGAGAAAGTTCAGTTATTAGGCGCGTGCACGCGCAAATCGGCTTACAGCAGCTCCTGATCAACTAATAGTGACACGACGTGCAATGGACAAAGACTCGCGCGGCCTAGCGCGTTTTCGAGAGCTTCAACTTAACAAAAAAAACATGTATTTGATCGAAACATGTCTAACGTCGTTTTTAAGTCCTTTGATTTACCCAAGAATAATTATATTTTGATTTTTATCAAATTAAAAAATCCACCACGTTCCTGAAATCTAAAAAATATATGAACGTGCATAAATTATGCTTTCTGTTCAGTTATTAAGCATAAAGCATGTCATATGTGTGGCATCACCAAAGGTATTCTAAACAAAAATAATTTATAAGACTAGCAGTCTACTCAGCTTTCGAAGTAATCTTTCAAATAAGATTGTAATTTACTCAAACTCAAATGTTTATTATTGCGCTCATATTACATATAATGAATGGGCCAAGGTCCATTAATGGTAACAGAATATTTATTTATCATTTAATTATATATACGTACCTAATGTACATATATTCGAGCTATTAAAATGCATAATAATATCCAGTTAAACCTGAGTAGGTAAAATCAGCGTTTAACAAACATCATTAGGAATTAATTTAGTATACATTTATAAATGGCTGCATGTGACGAGTACCTATAAATAGAATATATAAATGATATGAACCTTTTTTATTTTATTTAAATTACTCTTATTGACCGCAAGGCGCGATTGACCATATTTTCACAAATATTGGTGTAGCGGCTTCTATTCTCGCAGCGCGAACGGGACAGCACAGCAATCAACCACGCAATCAATTCAGATATTAAGCATCAAATCTAAAAACTTATGCCCTCCATTCAAGTATTCGCTCTGCAAGGAACGAAAGACTGTGCGACGTAATGTTGTATATTTTTAAAATGTAAACATTAAAGCCGGAATAAAAAAAAAAAAAAAATTGCCTTTGCTGTATTGCTACTATGGTTGTATTGAGAGTTCAGAAAACAAATATTATATTAAGTGGATTCATCTTAATATTTTAATCCA